>NC_132863.1:48231850-48831850 GCF_048164855.1 Canis lupus baileyi | reverse complement strand
TGGAGGGGGGACACAGGTCAGACTAATGACCCCCCCTGCCCCTGGTCTCTCACTGGCCATCCTCCCACACCCCACCATGGAGGCCATGCCCTGGTGAGGACAAAACCAGAAGATTCCCTCCTTACATGAAACACCGGGACACTGGAACCAGAGGTTTGTTCTAACAGAGAACCACACTCCAGTCCCCGCCTTACACACTAGGACTTGCGGGAGCTGGAAACACCCTCAGGACGCAGGTCTCCTGGGAGAGCGCAGTGGGGACTGGAAGCCCAGAGAGATCCTCGCTGGCGCCTCCAGGCCTGGAGCCACAGGGCTGGTGGCCAGAGCCAGCAGCTGGCAGCCTCGTGGGGCTTCGGCGGAGAGGGCACCCACCTGGGGCTGCACACGGAGACCCCCACCCCGCAGGGGCCCCAGGCAGGTGCGAGTGCTCCGGGGAGCGAGGCGGGTGTCTCAGGTTGTGCTGCGTGCTCTGCTCCAGCCCCGTGCGGGGCGGGCTCCTGGCGGAGGGACGGAGGGACGGAGGGACAAACACGAGACGGACTGGGCAGGTGCCCTGGTGAGGTCGGGCGCTCTGCGGTGGCAACCCGGGGCGTGGGGGAGCAGGGGAAGCGGGCGCCACCCAGACGGCCAGCGCCCTCCACCCCACGGCCTCCCCACCTCCCCACCCTGGCCGTCGGTCTGTCCCCCGGCGCGGCCCGGGCTCCAGAAGAGGCCGTCACCAGGTCCCTTCTGATTGGATGGCCGCCGAGTCCCCGCGGGCGCCCCCCGCTCCTTAAAACTGCGGCGGAGCGAGTGGGAGCCGGAGCCCGGCCGGCCCTGCACGCGCAGCGAGGGTGGGGGGCGGAGGGCGCGGGGGGCGCGGGGCGCGGGGGGCGCGGGGGGCGGAGGGCGCGCGGAGGCGCCGGGGAGGGCCTCGCGGAGAGGCTCGGAGGGGCGGCCAGGCCGGGCGCGGGCGGGAGGCGCCATGGCAGAGCTCAAGGCGCTGTCGGGGGACGCGTACCTGGCGCTGGGCCGCGGCTACGCGGTGGCGACGGGCGGCCTGGCCTACGGGGCGGCGCGGGGGCCCGAGGGCGGCCCGGGCGGCGAGCTCCCCGCGGGCGCGGCGCCCCAGGGCGCGGCCGAGAGCAGCGGCGAGCAGAGCGGCGACGACGACGACGCCTTCGAGCGGCGGCGGCGGCGGCGGCGGCGGGGCGCGGGGGGCGCGGGCGGCGCGGGGGGCGCGGGGGAGGCGCGGCGGCGGCCCCGGGAGCAGCGCTCGCTGCGGCTGAGCATCAACGCGCGCGAGCGGCGGCGGATGCACGACCTGAACGACGCGCTGGACGGGCTGCGGGCCGTCATCCCCTACGCGCACAGCCCGTCGGTGCGCAAGCTCTCCAAGATCGCCACGCTGCTGCTCGCCAAGAACTACATCCTCATGCAGGCGCAGGCCCTGGACGAGATGCGGCGCCTCGTGGCTTACCTGAACCAGGGCCAGGGCCTGGCGGCGCCGGTGGCCGCTGCGCCCCTGCCGCCCTTCGGCCAGGCCGCCGTGTACCCCTTCTCGGCGGGCGCCCCGCTGCCCTGCCCCGACAAGTGCACCGCCTTCTCCGGGACGCCCTCCGCGCTTTGCAAACACTGTAACGAGAAGCCCTGAGGGCCCGGCCGCCCCCTCCCGCTCGCGTCCTGCATTTCACCTGCCCCCCGCCCCGGACCGGACCGGACCGCGCCGCCCCGCCCCGACTCCGCCGCGCGCGCCGGGAGAGGCCCCGGACCTGGGGCCCAGGGCGCCCCGCCGCGCAAACCACGTCTGGGCACCGGATGGAGCCGCCGAGCCCGCAGCGCATCCCCGGGCAACCTCCCCACGTCCCGCGTCAAGCCGGGGTCGGGACAGGCTGACAAGCCCTGCTTGTCCGAGCACCGTCCCTCACGCTGAAAAAGAGAACCAGGACTAGGGCGGGAGCCGGTCCGCTGCGACCCGGGCGGTGGCCTCGCGGGGCTGTCGCCGGGCCAGGGACAGAGCGGCTTGCCCGGCTCGGCGGCTCCGGGCCCTCGCGGGGGGCGCGTCCTCCGCCCGCTCTCGGCTCTCGCTCTCCGCTCTCCGCTCTCACCAAACTGCGGGCCGCTCCTGGTGGCTGTTTTCCCGCTGCCTGGACCCCACACCCCAGACCCGGACCCCGGCCTCCGAGGCGCCAGGACCTCAGCGCCCCTGCAGCTGAGCACCCGATGCGCCCCGACCCGGGCTGCAACTGTCCCGCACAGAGGAGCTGGACTGCGGCGGGCACCGGTGACCCTGGGCAGTAGCTTTGGGGCTCTTTGAAGTCAGTGTGTTCTGTTGTTTTGTTGTCTGCCCAGCGGCCTGAACGAACCTCTAGAGGTGAGTGGACGCCATCCCTAGCTGCCTCCGGGTCTGCAGAATCTGTCCCCTAAAGAATCCCTGGACTCCCCGGCCACCACCTCTCCCGCCGGGAAGTCCCTGCGGGGTGTGGCCCTCGTGGAGTTGGAAGGAGACCCGCCTCGCGCCCTCCGCTTCCAGGCTGCTGTCTGGAGGAGGGTCCTCGCTGCCCAGGGCCCCACTTGGCCTGCAGTGTCCCGGAAGGGCCCCATCTACCCCGGTGACCTCCACACCAACCCCAGCGCGTTTCCAGGGGAGACGGCCAGGCCACGGGTGAGTAGCCGGTGGGAGGAGCTGCTTCCTGACCCCCGGAAAGGTGATGGGTTTGTCTCTTGGTGTCCCGGGCTGTCTCTTTGATGTGGGTGCACAGCGCAGATCTCTGCCACCATAGGCGTCCCCGCACTCTGCGCCGCCGGCTGGCCACCCTGGGGACCAGGCTGTCCGCGCCCATTTGCACCCCAGCCGCACTGCTGCAATATCCAGCTTTATTAACCCAATTTCCTCGGCTGTCGTTAACGCTATGCTAATGAGGAGAGGACCTCCGCCCTACAAAGCGGCCTGTCTAAAGCATTTAACTTTAATTAATACATTTCAAAAGGCCCTTTTGTATTTGCAAAATGAAGTGTGTGATTAAGTCTTATTCATAAAGACATATGCTTAATACTGGTTTTTGCTAATTTCCATATTTATTTCTTCACTGTCCTTTTCTCCCAAACGCACTACTTTATCAGTTTTGCACATTCACAAAGCTGAGCGCCAGAAGCTATGCCTCGAATCCCTTTCAGGTAACGGAAGGCAGGACAACTGGCAATTCCAACTTCATTTACTGCCAGGGTCATTTCAAAGTGATCCTAAATCAACTTTATAAATTACTTGTCATAATCTGAAACAGAGTTGCTTATTCTGGTTGAAACCAGCTGTGTTTAGTACATCGTTTCTATTCAGCGTGAAGTTATGATTTCAAGTTATTTTTTAAAATAATAGGATTAAATTTTAATATTAAATTAAATATGTTCATTTGTGACTGAATTCAGTTTCAATTTTCAGATAATTGTGTTAACTTGGACCACATGCTTTTTTTTTTTTAACTCATGAGAAACAGAGAGAGAGAGGCAGAGACAGAAGCAGGCTCCCCATGGGGAGCCCGATATGGGACTCTATCCCAGGACCCCGGCATCACGACCTGAGCCAAGGGCAGGCGCCCAAACACTGAGCCCCCCAGGCGCCCCTGAACCACATGGTTCTAAATCATGGGGTCTAGAGTCTCTGAGGTGCAGACAGCCGATATGTATGCAGCCACTCAGCAAATATATGAGATACTAACAAAAAGGTAAAGGAAAAAAATCTCTCTGCCCCCTCTTGGATGAAAAACCACAAATTTTTGTAATTTTTTTTTATAGATTTTATTCATTTATTTGAGAGAGAGAATGAGGGAGAGAGAGAAAGCATAAGCAGAGAGGTGGGGGGCATAGGGAGAGGGAGCGGTGAACTCCCTGATAAGCAGAGAGTCGGTCATGGGCTCGATCCTGGGGCTCCGGGATCATGACCTGAGCCAAAGACAGACACTTAAAAGACTGAGCCATCCAGGCACCCCGAAAAACCACAATTTTTTTAAAAAAGGACCACGTAACTAATCATAAGTTCTCCCAAAAAATTACATTAAATGGTTTTTTTTTTTTTTTTTTTCTGTAGTTGCGCAGCCATGTATCTGCATGATCTACTGTTCTCCAAAACATCAGCCTGCCTTTCACGGGGGTGGAGTGGAGTCTTTTTTCAACCTGAAATTAGGCTGACTTTTCAACAAGCCTAAGGTCGCAATCTGTTCTATCAAATACGAGTCACTTGGCCTCCCCATTCTAAGAACCCCCAGCACAAGTACAGAGACGCAGTCTGCCCGTTAGCAAGCCCACCCCTCTCTGGAAACGTCGGACAACAGGGTTCTGGGCATCTAACCGGCGGCACTCCTCGTGCATCTCACCCCCGGAGCCGGCACTTCTCCAGCCCTGGGGAGGAGGGAGGTGGGAAAGAGCCTTGCTTATAAGTGGCCTTTGAAACAGCCTTTTTCCTAGATGCTCGTTTTTTTTAGATCCACCTTAGGGTAAGGAAAGATGACTTGCTGGGACATCTGGATGTGGCTGGGGGAATGTCCCTTTAAACCCTGGTTGTCCCACACAGACCGGGCCACCCATGAAATTGTAGCTTTTCTAGTGGCTACGTAAAAAGAGTAAATAGATGAAATCAATTTTAATGACTCTTATTTATCCCAATGTATGCAAAATATTATCTTTTCAACACATAATCATTATTTTTAAATTACTGGGGGGATAGTTCACATTCCTTTTTTTTTAACTAACTCTTCAAAATCCAGTGTGTCTTGTACTCAGAGCCTTTCTCAATTCAGACCAGCCCTGTTTCAAGTGTCAGTGGCCACACATGGCCCGTGACCGCCACGGTGGACACTGCAGCTCTAGGCTGTCCTGTCGCAAAGCATGTGAGGTGCCTTTGTTTCCTTCACCTTCATGATAAACAGGAAACGCCCACTGGTTCAAGGAGTAAATTCTAGAGCCAGACACACAGGAAATGCCCCATCCTGGTTACTCTTTGGAGCCCGGTTCACCAAGTCTAGCTGAGGCCAGGGCAGGTGGCCAGAAAAGCCAATGTCCATTTTCTACCATGAAATGGCGGTAGTACATCTACAGAGTCACCAGGTCCAATGCCGCCCAGCCCCGCACTGGCCACCCACGCCCACACCGGGGGAACCAGCAGCGTGGTGACACTGCCACGGGGGCTTGGCTTGAAGCCAACCCTGCCTTCTTCCCCGGTTAACCACACAGCTGGGGGCTCAGCCACGCTGGCCGCTGCTCGTTGAGACCAAGGCTCACTCAAACTCAGGTTATGAGCCTGGGGAGCCCAGCTCGTGGGGGCTTAGAGCAGGTTTCCCTGAACCCAGGGGCTCCCCAGGGGTCCCTTGCTGCGGGCTGGAGAGGCAGGTTGCCTGGCTGAGGTCCTGCACCCTGTCTGTGTTCATGGATTGGTGCATTGGTGGCCGGTGCAGGTCCCGGCACGCCCGCGCTCCCCATGGCACCCCCAGCTTGCCAAGTCGAAAGAGGAGGCACACAGATTGGAAAACCAAAGTGGGCGTTCCTTAAGGTTAAGCTAATGAGGGATCCCTGGGTGGCACAGCGGTTTGGTGCCTGCCTTTGGCCTGGGGCGCGATCCTGGAGACCCGGGATCGAGTCCCACGTCGGGCTCCTGGTGCATGGAGCCTGCTTCTCCCTCTGCCTGTGTCCCTGCCTCTCTCTCTCTCTCTCTGTGACTATCATAAATAAAAAAAAAAGGTTAAGCTAATGATTGAGCATCCCAGGACAGACACAGCCTCCTCTTCCCTCCTTTCTTTAACGTGACCAACGACAGACATGTGTCTCTCTCTCCTTTGGGTATTTCCAGGGGAACGTGTCTACCGACTTGGTAAGACACCACGGTGCCCGGGTATCTGACGCCCGAAGACCTTTGTTTTCCTCCAGTTAGGAAATTCACTCGCCTAAAACGGCATCCCTGGTTTTCAGTAATAGGCAGCGGCACCCGAACTCCATCCTGACCTAGCTCTGCCCCCAGGGACCGGAGCATGGACGTGCCAGGGTGTCCAGCCCGCAGGAGTTCGTCCACAGACCCTCATGGACGAGACGCACCGGCTCCTGACTGTTTGGTTTTGTTGGTTGCGTCCCAGGGTTGGGATTTTCTCTTCCTTCGTGCGGACGTGAGGAGAATCCTCGGGACGAAGCTACTGAGCGCCCCGGTGCAGACACCTGCTTTGCCAAATATGCGTGTCTATTTCCCTTGCAGGTTGGGACATGAAAGGAAGAGGCACCTCCTCATAAGGGACAAATACGGTTTTCCTAAAGGATGTGTGAATCGCACCGACGGTCCTTGCCTTGCCTCGCCCTTGGCCGTCTGCGGGAAGTCTGATTAGAACGACCAAGCGGCGGAGGCTTCGGAGCCCCGGTTAATCCAGCAGAGAGTGATTACAGCAATTTTATCATGTGAATTCGCCTGTGATATGTCTTTAGTCTATAATCGCTCTTGGCATCCCATTTTAGGGGATGGAAATAGAGGGATTTACAATGTATTAAATCATTTCTCCAACAATTAATTACCTTTTTGGATCATAACCCTGGACGTTATGCTCCATACCCCAACAAAAGTCAGTTCCATAAAATTAGAAAATTAATACACATTTGCAAATCTGATTGCGAAGGAGCAAAACCCACATTACCAGAAATGCAAAAGGGCTCAAAGAGTTAGCAAAATTTCCTTGGTGCCCTTGTTTTCCCTGTTTTACAAAATGATTTATGCTGGTTTTCCCCAGTCTGAAGTACCCGAGGCATATGTATTGATACAAATGTATAAAAGCTGTTTTTAAGTGAGGCCCTCTGAGGAGGACGACGCCAGATTATTTGGAGAGGTAGCGCGGAGGGGTAGCCCTTGGAAGATGCCCGCGTGGAAGGGGGTCTCTGAGTAAACTGAGGCTTCTGCTCCACGAGCGCCCCTTGGGGTCTCTGGGCTGTTGCCGGTCAGGCTGCAGAGGATCTCTGGGCCCCAGCGGCGGCTGCCGTCTGCACCCCCAGGAGACTCAGCCGTCGGAACACAAAGCAGAGCTGTGCATGGGCTGGGCCCGTGGCCTTTGTCCCCCGTGACGCTCAGACCCCCCTGGGTGCCCGCCCCACTGACCGCCAGCCTGATGGGGGTCGGCGATGCCACCTGGGACAGGAGCAGGATCCTAGGGGGTTTCTCAGGAGCGGCTCGCCAGCGCGTCAGTCGCGGAGAGCCTTCCCGGCCGGCCTGGTCTTGCCTCCAAGCCCACTTTGTCTGAAGCCATGAGGCCGCCGTCAGCCGCTCTCGCGGGGGCCCTGATTCAGCCTGACAGGAGCCCCACCTCGGAGCGCCGTGCGGACCGCGCGTGCTGCGCTAATGAGGCCACAGCCAGTCTGGGAATTGGCCACAAACCCAGACCCCGATGGGACCTGCGCGCTCTCTGATGGCCACGAGGCATGTGACAGGACGCATTTCACTCCGCGGCCTGGCCCCCCGGCCTCGAGCTGTGTGTCCACGGCCCTCCCCGCGCCTCTCTGCTTTTTAACCACCGAGGCCCTGAAGTCACAAAATCCCTGGAAGAGTCTCTAAGTCTCATGCACGGCGACAGAGCTCCTTTCACAGCTGAGGCCGAGTCCAGGATCCGTCCCGCCGCGTGGGCCCGGGGCTCCCGGAGCCAGCTCCATGTGGCAGCCCGGCCGCGGCCCAGGCAAGCTGCTGAGGGCGCAGCTCGTCCCTCGGGGGCCGCGTGACGGAGAGTCAGAGACCCCACACGTGGGAGTCAGTCGATGCCAGCGGGACCACGGCACCCAGGCTGCTGGCGGGAGAAACATCTGAGCCAGATGACTTAGGTAGAAAGGGCTTTGTCCCTCCGAGCACATCACTAGCCAACCCCACCAGGCTGGGCCACCCCGATGCCGGCGGCCTTCGCACCCTCAGGTGACCCAGAGATCTCTGCAGGCGGCACCTGCATCTCTGACACCACAGACCACTGCGAAGATGTTTATTTTATATTCGGGAATCTGGGTTTCCAGAATAAACCAGAAGCCTTTTCGCTACAAATAACTGCTGTCCGTCCACACTGGGGTCTCCCGGCGGGCTGTGGGGTCGGCAAGGACATTCAAGAAGAGCTCCTGCAGAGCTTCCGGCCCGCTCCTCGGCCTTATGATATCGGGGTACCAGACGGGGTGAGAGCTTTGCCCCAGGATGTCCACGGGCTGCTTCCAGAAAGGCCTGGGTCTGGGGAACAGAACAGGCCCCCGGCTCCCTGCGCAGCATACACATCCTAGCCCATTCTGTCTGTCCGTCCGTCTGTGTGTCTCTCACTCATTCTCTCCTGCAGCTGCTTTTGGAAAATCAAAGAGCCTACAACTCTTTCCCTCCCTCTGGGCGGCCCTGTTCCCCTAGAGCACACACGTTCCTTAAAATATTCCAAATGTATTCCGCTGTCTCAGGACCCGGGTCACAGCCTCGGGCGGTGCTGGCCGCATCTGGCTCAGGCAAAGGCCGCGGGGCTGGAGGGTGCAGGCGGATGCGGGGTTAGAGGTGGCGGGCCGTCACCCGTCACCCGGGGTGAGGACAGGCGGGGGCCTCCGTTATCCCCTGCGGGGACTGTCTCCTGAGCTCACAGGCGTGTGTCACGCTATGGACACTCCCATCTCCCATGCAGGTCCCCGGGTCCCCGGTTGCAGCCGGAACACAGACGCCCACACAGCCTTGGGCCCCCACCCACGGCCCATTTCTCCCGACGCCCCCCGTCACCCTCAACTCCCTGCCTTTCCATAGACCGCCTGGCCTTGAATGTGAGATTAGCAGGGTGCCCTCTTGCCTGCTTGTTGGGACTGGGGGTGTCCCAAGACACAGGCTTTCCATTTTAAACCCTGGAGGGGCACCTGGGGGGCTCAGCGGTTGAGCGTCTGCCTTCGGCCCAGGGCGTGACCCCGGGGTCCTGGGATCGAGTCCCGCATCGGGCTCCCTGCATGGAGCCTGCTTCTCCCTCTGCCTGTGTCTCTGCCTCTCTCTGTGTGTGTGTCTCATGAATAAATAAATAAAATATTAAAAAAAAAAAAAAAACCTAAAAAGTTCCTGGGCAGATGGCTGAGGTTAGGGCCTCAAACCCTTTCTGAAAACGTAACAGAGGGTAAAGCAGCATAAACAAAACCGGCGGGCAGGTCCCTGCTCTCCACCCCCCACCTCCTCGGGCTCCCCAGGGACGCCCTTCAAGGCCACAAGGCCACACCACGCCGGTGACCGTGGCCCGGAGCAAACCAGGGTTGGCTCAGGTGGGGTCCCCCTGCCGCCCACGCGGCTGCCCCAGAAGTAGGGCGAGGCTGCTCTACGCAGACCACAGGCAGGACCCAAGAGAGAAGTGCCTTCTGTTGGGTCGGGGACATCCTCGCCGCAAGAGCTACGGGGAGCGGGGGCCGCCGAATGCGTCGCCGTGCGGCTGAGGGGAGGCCCGAGCCGGGCTCCCAGAACGCGCCTCTCCTGGGTGCCGCCCCCCGCCCGGCCCAGCGCCCATCGGATTTTAGGAGGGGTGAAGCCGGGACAGGGGTGCGGGCAGGAAATCAGCGTCTCCTAATGAGCATGTTGTCGGGGCAATTTGCTCTAATATTTGCTTAATAAGGCTGGTTTATAACCTAATTTTGAGGAGCCGTGCCTCCCCTAACCTGCCCGTTACGGGGACGAGCGTCTCTCTGGCACCGCAGGGGACGCGGTGGTTAATTAATATCGCGTTGGAAGGTGGCGTTGCTGACAGATGAGGGACATGGGTGGACTTTCAAGGATACTGACTTCATTAGGCGGCCTCATTACAGCTGCAGAGCCGCTAAATATGTCATTTTAAAGGGAAGCCTCGGCTTTCAACTGCCCCCCCTGCTCTCCGCCCACCACGTCTGCGGCGGCGGCGAAGGAAGAATGTTTCCAAAATAATTACAAACGAACAAACAAGGTCAGAGGCCGCCCGAGGCTCCAGCAGGTGTTCCGGGGGCAGGGGGTGCGCCCCACAGAGGGCGGCGGCCCCTCCTCTGTGGAGGGACAGTGACGAAGCCACAGGCACTGGGGACCGGGTGGGGCCGTGTGCTCCCCCAGGCCCTGGTCGGGCTTCCTCGTCAGCTGCTCTGGCCGCACGCGGTCGGCGGGCTGCACCGGCCGGGCCTCGGACAGCACACGCGGGGACACCTCGCCCGAGGCCCCCGGTGCCCCCAGGAGCCTGCAGAGCCTCCGGGGGAGGGGTGCGGGGCCCTTGTACAGGCTCAGCCCTACACTGGGCGCTTTCCTCTTCGTGTTGTGCGACGACAGACTTTGCATCTGCCCGACGTTTAACTGGGTTGAGGAACACAGTTGGGCGGCGTGAGGTACGTCCCCAGCCCGCGCCGCCTGCTTCCAGACTCCGTCGTCACCTGTAACGGGATTTGTTTCAAGTCACGCTCATCAGGGTGTATTTACACGCAGTGCCATGTGCCGGCTGTGCCGCACGTCGCTGCGAATGTGGGGACCCGCAGCCGCCACCGCGGTCGAGATGGAGAATCTGCCCTCCCCAGAAGCCTTCCCCCCCCCCATGGGCGTTCTGGGCCTGGAGTCTTGCCTTTCCCAAAGCACCTGGGGGCGGGGGAGGAGTGCCCGTGTGCGGCCCTTCCCAGCGGGCACGTGAGCCTCACCGGGGTCCCTCCGTCTTACCATCTGTAAATGGGGTGCCAACCTCGACACATGAGGTTTTGAGAGGCCGTGCCAGGTGTTTCCCTAAATCTCAGCGCCACTCTGCGATGTGAACGGGACTTTTTCGGGGTGAGATGAGCTCCCCCGCCCTCGTCTTTACGGGCGGGTCTGATCGGCGGGGTCAGAGCTCCCCGGGGTGGTTCCCGGTGAGGGCCTGGGACGGGGTGCGGTGAGCACCCTGTAGGCACTGATTACACGGGAAGTGACAGCCGTGGCCACGGAGGGCCCCAGGCAGCGCCAGGCGGGGACGGCCACATGATACCACTTTCTGGAAGCCCAGCACCCTGGGCTCCCGCCAAGCCACTTGTCAGCTGGCGTTAGCCCGGGGACCTCCAGACCCTCCCGGGGCGGACAGCATAGAACGAGAACCTGGTCGGGACGCAGGACACGCTTGCAGCAAGGGAGCCGCTACAGCCACGACCTCGGCGGCGGCAGCCACGGCCACTCGGGCCCCACGAGCCTGCGTCCTCCCCGGGCCGCCGCTACCCGCCTGCTCCTGCTGCACCTTTTTGATGCAGTAAAACGCGGAGGATGTTTAACTGGAGGATGTGAGCTGAGGCCTGTGGTCGGGGCGGGGCCTGACGTCAGTGGGGAGCACAGGGGGCATCCGTAATCCTGCGTGGCAGCTCGGTCATCTGTCCCGAGGGAGCGTCACGGATGAGCCTGTGATTACACGTCCTCACGTAGGGCCCTAAGTCAATCTTTGCAATTTTCATTTTGTGGAGATTTAATGTAGATCCGGGCCCTGTGGTCGGCTCCCATTTTAATCCAAAGTCACTCATTAAATGGAGACCAGCAGACGCGGGCGGGCCGGGGCTGTGGGCCGAGCGCGGGCTGGACACGCGAGCCCGTTCCAGATGGACGCTGCTGGCCTCGTTCTGCGACGGGCACTAATCTGAAGCCCTGACCTGCTTCTCTGCACATTACACATATTAAATACAACCCGGACCCCGAGGAACCGAGCCCCGTGTGGCCACCGCCGGGAAGCAAGGGCAGTCACACTCACGGACACGGACGCTTTCCAAGTCTACCAAGTAAACACGTGACCAGAAGCGCGGTTTGCCGCAGGCCGTGGTTCTCGTTTCAAAGGAAGGAAATTTTCAGGGCACCTGGGGGCTCAGTGGCTGAGCATCTGCCTCTGGCTCAGGGCGAGACCCCGGGGTCCTGGGATCGAGTCCTGCATCGGACTCCCTGCGGGGAGCCTGTTTCTCCCTCTGCCTGTGTCTCTGCCTCTCTCTCTGGGTCTCTCATGAATAAATAAATAAATTCTTAAAAAAAAAAAGAAAGGAAGGAAGGAACATCTCTGTCCTCTGTCCTGGGGTCTTTGCTGACCGTCCTTGCAGACAGTGACCCGTGGCCCCGTGGCCCCATCTTCAGGGCCTGGGTCACGCCTGGATGTAAGGTGCAGGTAAGCAGATCCAGCTGGGCTCCCCTGACCCCACTGTGTCCCCCAGCCGTCTCCACCGAGTCCCTCTGTCCCCCAAGGCCCTGCCCCAGTGACCGCGGGCTGGGGAGAGACCTGCAGACACACTGCCTCTATCAATCCCCCGATGTTATCTTTTATTGGCAGTAATAAATGCTGGGGCTAATTAACGGAATGGGCCTAACGGCAGTAATGACTGTCCCACAGGAGTGGCCCTTCTGGGTCTTACATAAAACCCTCAATGATAAAATTTCCTCTGAGGCATTTTCATTAAGTTTCCATTGTTCTGAAATGAAGCACAGGTCGTGCTAGAACATTCTCAAGGAGCTGCTGGAGCCTCACACCCATGCTGCACTTGGGAAATAGGGTGTGGGGACGGGGGCGGGGCGGGGGGGTGGCCCTGGGGTCGGTCGGCGGTGGCCGGGCTGGAAGTGGGGACGCTGGTACCCCCGATGGGCCAGAGGCCCAGTGAAGACTGAAGACTGTCCAGGCCGGGGGGCAAGTGCATGTGTCTCCCTCGGGCACCCGGGCCTGGTGCCCTTTTACAAATGACCTGCTTGGGGTCCCTGGGCAGCACCTAGGGGACGGGGCCCCCAGAAACCAACGCGTGCAGTTGACACATGAGCTCCCGGATTCATTCCGGACCAGCGCCCAGCTAACCGTGCCCGTGACCCCCTCAGCCAGCGGGACGAAGCGTGGGCAGCCACGTTTCTCAGCTGCAGGGACAGGAGCAGCCAAGGTTAAGAGGGAGGAAGCCAGAACGAGGACTCCCCCCCTCCAGGCCAGGCCCTAAACCAGAGCCCATCCCGCATGCAGCCTGGGGCCTCTGTAGGGGGAGGTGCTCCTGACCTGGAGGTCTACGGGGCAACACTGCAGGGGTGGGGGGGGCCAGATGGGGGATACAGCTCCCACCATCCTGCAAACGCACCCTAGCGAGTTAGAGGCACAGACAGGTACCTGTGTCAGCAGAGCCAGCTGTCCCAGGACGGTCACCACCAGGGCTTCCAGACACACACACACCACTGGGGGTAGCATCAGAACCACTGGTGTTTCTGACTGGTTCTGGCTAGTGGTGGTCAGCTGTGCAGCTCTCCCTGGGTCTCCCAGCCCCCACCCAGCCCCCCACCCACTCCCCACCCATTCCCCACCCCAGCTTCCCACCCTCATTACCTTCCCAGCCTCCCAGTCCCTTCCCATCCTCCTCTCAGCTCCCACCCTAGCCTCTCATCCCTCTTCCATCCCTTTCTCATCCACCATCCATCCTCACCCCAGCCTCCCAACTCCCTCCCATCCCCCACCCATCCTCCCATCACCTTCTTGGCCTCCCAGCCCTTTCCCATCCCCCACCCAGGCTCCCATCCCCCACCCAGGCTCCCATCCCACCTTCTCATCACCTTCCCAGCTTCCCAGCCCATTCCCATCCCCCTCTCGGTCCCCACCTCAGGCTCTCTTCCCTCTTCTATCCCCTTCTCATCTCCCACCTGTTCCCCACTCCAGCCTCCCATCCCATCCTTCCATCCCCACCCAGCCTCTACCCCAGACCCCCATCCCATCCTCCCCTCCTCACCCAGGCTCCCATCCCCCACCCAGACTCTCAGCCCTCATTCCATCCCCACCCAGCCCCACCCTAGCTTCCCATTGCACCTTCTCATCGCCTTCCCAGCCTCCCAGCCCCTTCCCATCCCCCTCTCAGCCCCCATTTCAGCTTCTCATTCTTCTTCTATCCCCTCCTCCCATCCCCCCAGCCCCCACCCCAGCCTCCCATCCCCCACTCCCAGCCTCCTTTCCCCCCAGGGCCTGTCCTCTCTTCCTCTTTATGGGGAGAAGTCTACCCTCACGTGAGGCCTGGCCCAGTCCTTCCCTCCACCCAGGAGAGGACTGTGATCCTCTGTGGGTCCCCGTCTGTCCCTTGGATGCTTCCACAGACTGGGGAGGCAGAGTTCACCAGGAAGCAGTTGCTCTTTGTCCCCTGAAGTCAAGAGCCAAGGCCACAGAGCAGCGCTTGCCCCAAGCAGGCCCAGCCCCAGCTCAGGGGCTCCCAGGGCCACCAGCAGGCCCAGCCATGAATATTGATGGCTCTGCCTTTGTGACAAGCGTCCCACTCAGGCCTGCTGCAGAGCGGCCGCTGCGCCCAGATCTATCTGGCTTTGTTGAGTGTCAGGACGCGCGGTGGCGACAGATGGACACTTGCCTCCAAACCTCTGTGCGCCCAAGCCCCGCACAAAGGAGCCCAGGATGTTTTTAATATCACACACTTGCCTCGGGGCTTGTTTTCAATCCCATCTACCAAGGGCTTGGGCTTTTTATCAGCCAGATGCCTTAAGCACTTTGTCAACTTGGACATCTGGCCGCAGGTTTAAAATTTTTTTATTTGCTAAAATATTTAATAGTGTGGCAGGGGTTTCACTGGGGACTTGGGTCACGGTGGCACATGCGGGCACCCAGCAGCTCCAGGAAAGAACCACAGGCCCCGTCCCGGTGCGCGTGGCTCTTCCCAGCTGGAGGAGTGAGACTTCCCTGCGTCCAGGTCTGGCCTCCCTCCCAACAGTGGGGTCTGTGAAGTCAGACGACAGTCACGACTGAAAACCGGCTGAAACCAATCCTGGACATGCACGTCCACAGCAGGACTGTCACCACCTGTTTGGTGCTGTTCGGTACCAGAACGTAGCTGAGGGTGGGATCAGCCCCTGCGCCCATCCTCCGATGAACAGACGAGCAGAAGGTGGCCTGTTGGACAGTGGTCCCTTACTCGGCTGTAACAGGGATGGCGTTCTGTTCTGACATTCTCCAGCGTGGACGGGTCCGGAGAACCTGGCGCTGAGTGAAGAGTCACAAAAGACCACGTAGTGTGTGACTCCCTTCACACCACGCGTGCACAGTAGGCAAACCAGGAAGGCAGACGCGTGGTTGCCAGGAGCTGGGGATGACGGGACAGGGGCGGGTGTGGGCTGTTTTTCTGGGAAAGTTCTGGAACTAGATAGTGACGATTGTGCAACATTAAAAAGCTTAACATGGGAAGGGGGGTGCCTGGGTGTCTCCATTGGCCAAGCATCTGCCTTCAGCTCAAGTCATGATCCCAGGGTCCTGGGATCAAGTCTCCACTCGACTCCCTGCTCAGCGGGGAGTCTCCTTCTCCCTCTCAGTCGCTCTCCCTGCCTGCACTCATTCTCTCTCTCTCTCTCTCTCAAATAAACAAATAAAATCTTTTAAAAAAAATAATAAAAAAATAAAAATGCTGAACACGGTAAATGTGTAAAAGACAGTCGCAAAGATGCCAAGATGCTGGCATGGGTTGTAACAGCCTCCACCCTGATCATCAGAGGCCACTCGTGACCAAGGGTCCCCCGAGTGCCCAGCGCATTTGTCTGCCGAGGCCACGTGCACAAGCTGGAACAGCTGGCCTTGGCCTTGGCCCTGGCAGATCCTGCAGATGAGCACGGCCCTGGCGGCAACCAGGTGAGTCAGCCTGAGATGGAGAAAGGCTTCCTGGAGGAGGTGATGCTGGGCTGAGCTCAGGGGAAGGATGAGGGGGTCCAGGCAGGGGAACAGCAGGTGCAGAGGCCCCGAGGCAGCAGCATGGCTTCGGGGATGACAGAAGGATGACCCGGGGGTCCAGGTCGGGAGGGCGGCCCCAGGTACCCTGTTCCTGCCCCAGGAACCGGGGGTTCCCTGTGTGGAAAGAAGGTGGATCTGAGGGCAGTGTGCGTGCCCCACGGGCCCTTCCCTGAGCTCCTTGCACACGCTGGCTCAGGTGAGGCTCTCCCCTCATGGCCCCCACCCTCCACCAGTGACGATGTGGCGGCCCAGAGGGATGGTCGCTGTGAGCCCCAGGTGCCCTCCAGGCAGGGCCTCCAGCCGGGGTCTGGGTCTGGAGCTCCTGTCCAGCTGCAGTGACCCCCCCACCAAGTGCCGCCCTCACTGGGATAAAGGCTCCTGAGAGATCCCAAGAAGCTGGCCTGAAGCCTGTGGTGCTGCAGCCTGGCCCCAGGGTCACCCCAAGTTCTCGGTCTTGGGAGGACGCATCTCCATCTCACACCCTCCCCCGGACCACCTTATGAAGCCACCGGCAGGTACACCAGAGCCCCACTGCCTTGCAGGAGCCACCAAACGACCTGTGCACCTGTGCGTGCTGCTGCCTCCGACCGCCTCGTGCTCTCCAGCACCGCCCCCCCAGGCCGCACGCAGTCCGAGGACCCCGGGCCCGAATCCCCGAGTTGGGGGATGGCTCAGAGCAGAGGGTGGTGCCATCTGTGTCTGCCCACAGCCCCGGAGGTCCACCCCAGGGCCAGGCGGACAGAGACGCCACTAAGGACATGGCGTAGAGGGACAGGCCAGTCCTCTCCAGCATGGCTGTCTTCCAGCCTCAGGGAGGGCGCTCCTGGGAAGAGGCAGAGAGAGGCTGGAGGAGACCGTCTGGGCCACCATGGGTCACAGTGCCATCCATCCCCAGAGAGGCTGGCAGTCAGTGAGCAGGGTTCCTGCACCCACGCCCCCCAGCTGGCCTCAGATGGGCCCACCTGCTCTCTTCAGTCCCACTGCCCCGCTCTGGGCCCATCCCTCCCGCTGTGCCCGCCCCCCACTCCCCCACCTCCTGCCCAGCCCCACTGTCTACAGGCTCTAGGTGGGAGGACAGAGATGGACTCACCTGACCCCACAGCAGGTTGGCCAAGGCACCTCTGCATCCCTGGATCCATCCCCCAGCCCAGAGCCAGGACTTTCTGGGAGCTGGAGGACTGAGGATTCCAGAGGCTTCCACGCCGCCCACATGCCAACCACCCGTCGGGGACCAGTTCCTGAAACCGGCCAGAGAGTGTTGGCCCGCAGCCCCTGCACCCTCCCGGCCTCTGCACCCCGATCTCAGAGCCCTGAGTCACTGTCACCACTGAGGGAACCCACTCGGACTTCCCAGCCCAGGCCTCCCGCAGCCCCGTCCCGCGGGCAAAGCTGGGCAGGACCCAGGGCGGTCGCCTGGCATCAGCACCTCGGGCAGGGCCGGGCCTGGGGGCGCCGGCAAGCACCCCGCGGGGGTCGAGGGGTCCTCTTTTCCACCCCAGCAGAGGAGGGCAGGCAGCCGGACGGGCTTCCCTGCGGAGGAGGGCGGCGGGGCTGCACCTGCCCGAGTGCCGAGGGGAGGGGGCGCCGCAGCCCGCACGCCCACGCTGCAGCCCACTCGAGACTCTGCGTCCTCTGCCAATTTCTTCAAAGGGGACATTTGTTCTCTCAAGGAGATGCCCCCCTCCTTGGGATGAGCTTTCATGTCCCCACAAAGGCTCCAGTAGGCATGAAATGTGCCCGCCGAGCCCACCCTCATGTGGCTGAGTGTCTTGGGCTGACGCTGGGTCACCTGCGCCGTCCCCCCCCCGCCCCGCTGCCCACCCCCCAGCTCCGGCCGCATCTCTCGGGCCCGGGCCCCACAGCCCCCTCCGCCAGCCGCGCCAGGACCCCAGCCGGCTGGTTTGGGTTCTGCTCCTCTTCTTACCTTTAGATGTTCAGCAGCATGAATATTCTTATTTTTTATTTAAAACTAATTTGGAGTTCTCGCTCTCTAAGGGGCTTCTAATCACCAAAAATCGCCTCCGGCAAGAGCTGATTGACAGGCCAACGTGGCCACTTCTGAAGAACAAATTGGCCATTGGCAGTGCCACATACAAAGGGAAATGCCAAGGGCTTGTTATTTATGAGCTATTAGGGAGAATGCTATTAGCATCTGCTTCCCACATGGGCAAAAACACCTGTCAGACATCAGGAGACCATAAAACAGCACACGTTTAATAGTTACTTTGTTTAAAAAGTCATTAAAATTGAATGTCAGCTAAAACTTAGGAAAACATTTATTCTTCAAACCCCCTTGAATCTCGCTGGTGAGGCCAAGCCCGGGCTGTTTCTGCCCAGGACGGAGACACAAGTTCGTAAATAGGGAGGGGACTCCCCCAGCCTCAGTGACAGAGGGAGGCAACCTGCCCGTCGGGTCCCTGATGAGGTCCCCGGGCCCGGCGGGCGGACGGGACTGCACCGCGGCGGGCCCTGCGCTCCCTCTGCGGGGCACCCCGCCCGACAGCCGCCGCCGTGACAGTCCCCAGGCAGGGTCCTGGCTCCGTGCTGGCCGTGGATGAGGCGGGCTCTCCGCACACTAGGCGGGCGCAGGGTCCTCGCTATCGCCTCCACGAGCTCCCCGGAGCCACGACGGAGGGCCGGTTCTGGGACGGCTCCTGATGGGAGCTCGTGGGCCCACGCCCAGGACCGGGTCGCGGCGCTCATGGGGCTGGGCCAGGCCAGCTCCGAGAGGGTCTCCACACAGGGAGGTCGAGACACCTGCCTGCCTCCCAAGTCCCACTGCTCGTGAACAACAGATGGTCCCTGGGACGGGGACTGGCCCGGGGCCCTTGCTGCCCACGTTTGCTACCCAGCGTGGGTCAAATACTGAAGGCGAGTGAGAGGTTTGCTTTGGGGATAGGGGTGGGAAGCCCCGTTCCAGGTGGAGACGGGGGAGACGGGGCGGCCGGGGTCACGGAGGGACAGAACCAGGCCCGGGTATCACACTTAGCGCAGGCACAGCCGCTGACGCGAGTGGCCAGCTGGCACCGAGGCCTGTGGTCCAGCTGTTTGGGCCCCAACAAAGTTGCTCCCGTGCAGGTTCTTGGCCCAGCTTTGCCCGGGGCCGGCATGGCGCCATTGGGCTTGGCTCAGGCCGGTGGGACAAGGTGGATATAGGGACCCCAAGAGAGACCAGGCCTCATGGCTGGCCAGCTTTGACCATGTGCCACCAGACCGAGTAGCTAAAGCTTGTTGTACATTTTTCACCAAAATGAACGGACCTGGTGAAAGTCACTTCAGCAGAAGAGACGCGGAAGTGTTGGTGATGGTGCGCGGCCACGTGGAGTGACGGCAAGGACTGGAGCTGGCTCGGCCAGGGGACTCCGCGACAACGTTCTGCAGGAAAGCCCGTCATGAGGTGGAAGCCGTCCTGGGCCGAGGAGCTTGGAGTCTGTGGCTCCGGTGTCCTCTCGGGTGGCACCTTTGGGTCCATCTGTTCAGGGAGAAGGCACCGGGGGAAGGGCCGAGAAATCAGAGCGGCGGAACAGCTCTCCCGCCCTGAGAAGCCATCGTCCGGGAGAGAACAGCAGGATGGGGATACGGAGGGTCCGAGGGGAGCACACCCCAACTCCGAGGGCCCCGCCCCACCCAGCAGACCAGTCCCCAACCTCCACACCCCAGCTCCGCCTTGAGGACTCAGGGCCTCCCGAGGGCAGTTCCAGTTCGGGGATGCATGGGGCGTCGAGAGCGTGGAGGGCCGGTTCTTCCTGCCTCTGCCTTGTGCTGAGGCCCAGGGGAGGGGGCTCCCCAGCCCCAAATTCCCAAATGACTTCCAGACAAGCTTTTGGACCTCATACTGTTGAACAACACTCCAACCCCAGCCTGTAAGGCAAGGCCACTATTCTGCGGGGACAGAGGAAGGAGGACAGAAGGTTGGGGTGGGGCCAGCTGGAGATACTCCGTGGGAAGTGGCGGGGAGGGTGGGGGAGCCCGTTGGGGAGCATCTGGGGGCAGAGGTGGGGATAGGGGAGCCCGTGGGGAGCATGGGGGTAGGGGTGGGATGGGGGAGCCCGTGGGGAGCATGGGGGTAGGGGTGGGATAGGGGAGCTGGGGAGGGACGCCGACTGCTGGGACGGGGGAGCACCCGGCTCTTGGGGACTAAGTCTCCTGGGGGGATGCAGAGGGACCCATGCTGCACAGAGGCCTGTAGCCAGGGGCCTGGGGCGCCCTCACGTCCTGCCCCGGGGCCTTGTTCCCACCGTGTGGCCTCCACACGGTGAAGCCCATCCAGGGAACCGCTCCTAACTGTGGAAGGAGAACGAGTGCGGGGGGGGGGGGGGGGGGGGGCTGAGGGGGCGGCGCACATGCCTGGCTGCGGGGGAGAGGGCCAGGCTGCCCACGGAGCACCTGACTGGGTCTCGCCTGTGCCCCCCACACTTTTAACTGGGGTGAGAGTCACAGGACATTAAATGAGTCAGTGACCAACTCAACAGCAGTTAGCAGGTTCTCTGGGTTGTGCAGCCACCGCCTCTCTGGTTCCAGAACATTCCGTCACCCCAAAGGAGGCCCCGTGATGGGCAGCAGTCACTCCCTGCCCACCCCGACCCCTGCTAACCACCCCTGCACTTTCTGTGTCTCTGTCTCTGGATTTTCTCATAATGGGATCAAATGACGAGAGTCCTTGTGTGTGGGCCCCTCTGCTCCGCGTCTTCAGGGCTCCCACCCACGCCAGGGAGGGAGCACCTGAGCCCACCCCAGGCAGGGACCCAGTGATACTCAGTGGGGTGGATGGGCCGCGCCCCGGGAGCCGGCTCAGCCGCCCACGGACCTTGGCTCCTTCCCGCCTTCTGGCTGCCGTGCACATTCCTGCACAAGTTTTTGTCTGAACACGTTTTCATTCCTCTTGGGTGTAGACCTAGCGGTGGCGTTGCGGGGTTGCCATGGTAACTTTAGAGTTTAACCTTCGGAGGAGCTGCCAGGCGGCTTTCCCGGGGGCCGTGAGGGCGCCCACGTCTCCCGTTCTCGCCGGCACTTTCTGTGTCTGTCTGTTGACTCCAGCCGCCCGGCGGGTGTGCGCGGTGCCTCGCCCTGTGGACTGTGTGTCGGGAAGGGATGATGTCGTGTCAGGGTTCACGGTCCCATGGCTTCTTTGTGGGAGGACTGAGCCGATCATTTTTTCTGGACACCGGTCTCTGGGGCGTGGTGTTTTGTCTACACTGTGGTCTCCTGAGTCTGCTCTGGCATTTCTGTTTCAGAGTCTCAGGCAGACAGACGTGGGCCTCTTCTCCCCTTAGATTTGCCGCAGGAGGTCACAGGGGGCGTTGGCACCGCCCTGTGGGGAGGGCTGGAGCAGGGGAGATGTCGGGGTGCACCGCAGCCACAGCAGAGGCCTCTGCGAGGCCCCGGGAAGCCCTGGAGCCGCAGCGGGCCTCAGTGGTCCAGGTGAGGCCGG
This sequence comes from Canis lupus baileyi, assembly GCF_048164855.1. Taxonomy (NCBI): domain Eukaryota; kingdom Metazoa; phylum Chordata; class Mammalia; order Carnivora; family Canidae; genus Canis; species Canis lupus. The sequence goes on along the minus strand of NC_132863.1, from coordinate 48,810,763 downwards.
GAGTGGGGCCCCGCCCTGCGAGCTGACAAGTCTTGGGAACAGGCTGACCGTGGGGGTGGACCCTGGGAAAAGCACCTGGCTACGGGGCGCCAGGGTGGGGGGGCCTCAGCGGTTTAGCGCCACCTTTGGCTCAGGGCGTGACCCCGGGGTCCCGGGATCGAGTCCTGCACCGGGCTCCCCGCATGGAGCCTGCTTCTCCCTCTGCCTGGGTCTCTGCCTCTCTCTCTCTCTGTGTCTCTCATGAATAAATAAAATGTTTTTAAAAAAAGCGCCTGGCTGTCTGCTGCTGGCAGCCCCCGCCCCCATCCCGAGTGGGGTCTGGGTGGCCTCCAGGGCAGCCTCACCTGGCCTCTAGGCCCTGAATTCCGGGCGGGTGGAAACAGAGAAGCCACATTGTTGTGGGCTGAATCGTGACTGCATCTGGAAATAGGGTCTTCACAGAGGTGATTAAGTCAAAACGAGGTCAGCAGGGTGGGCCCTCCTCCAGTCTGACGGTGTGCCGTGTGCGTGTAAGAGATCAGGACACACTCAGAGGAGGACGGCCTGGACACACGCGCCCGGGAGGGAGGCCTCAGGAGGAACCAGCCTGCTGACACCTTGTCCTCAGACCTCCAGCCTCCAGAGCCCTGGGACAATGGAGCTCTGCAGTCCCCACGGCCCCGGGACACGAATACACCAGCATCAGACCCGTCCTGATGCCACTGGGCTGGTCCACGTGGAGGTGGCCACGAAAAGCTTGCCTGCAGGCAGGAGGAGGGGCCGACAGGATCCGCAATGTCCCTGCTGGGCACAACCGGTGTTGGGGGGCCGTGCCCTGCGGGCAGCCTCCACCGGGTCGTACCCCAGGCCACCTCTCCTCGGGGATTCAGGAGGAAAGAGGAAACGTCACTCCCAGGCTGAGCGCTGGCCAGAGGCTCTCCAAGCCAAAGGAGGAGGAAAACGCAAACGGCGCACAGGTCCGCAGGATGGCAATTAATGCTAATGCGTTAAATAATTTAATTGGACAGGCTGTATTTCATGCCGCACGTCCCTGGCATTTTTAGTGGCGGCTCCGTTGGTCTGTCCTTGGCACAGCCGCTTTCCTGGCTCTTTCCTAAAGTGGCTCCTGGGTCCTCTGTCCACCTGAGCAAAGGCAGGCACCACTTCTGTGAGGGGTAGGAAGTGGGCATCCGTCAGATTCTCTCCGAGCCACAATCATGAGCGAAGACTGGGCCTCCGAAGAGCGACGGGGACCCTCCAAAGGTGGCTGCTAATCAGAGTTGGGCGCCGCCGCCAGGCCCTCCTGCAGTCTCCCACGAGCCCATCGCAGGCCCAGCCCAGGTGCAGCTGGACACCCCAGCCCCACGTGGATGGGCTCACCTCCTCCTTTCTCCCCAGGGAATCCCAACCGATCACCCAAAACCCCGGCTACCTTCCTTGTGTTCTCTCTGGTAGCCTCTGTACCCGGGGGGTTTGCAGGGGTTCCGCGGGGCCATCCTGCCGGGGGCTCCTCGCGCGGTTAGCTAGGGGGCCTCTCCCTGTCCCCAGGCATGCCAGGGCCTCCCTCGTGTCTCCCCCAAGGTCTGGTGGGCTCCAAAGACCCAGTGTCACAGGGGAGCCCTTCCTGGCCTACCCCAGAAGCCACCTCTGGTCTCAGCCCATCTAGAGCTGCGGCGCTTGGGGCTTCTCAGGGCAGACGGGTCTGCGGCCATGAGCGGCACGGAGCTGCCTGGTGGCCGGTCATGCAGCGGGGCCCGGGATTTCCGCCACAGCTGTCCCCGTTCCCCCTGGGCTGGTCTTTCTGCCAGGTCCAATAGAGGGAGGGCAGAGGGCCCTGCACCTGGGCCAGGTGACTTGTGCAAGATCATTCCAGTAGGTGGTCAGGGTGAGGGGCAGAGGCAGAGAGAGCAGGACAGGGGTGCGGGGTGTTGGCATCTTTGTTGGTGGGAGGAGGCTGGCAGGAGGGGACTGTGAGGTGTCTGCAGGCGGCTGGTGGCTGGTGGCTGCCTCCCTGCGAGGAGGCAAGGCCACACCTGACCGGCAGGGTGTGAGGGGCCATCCCCTGCCAGGTGCAGCGCTGGGCCTTCCGGCAGCCCGCCCGCCCGGACAGGCAGAGATGCGGAGCCCAGGGCAGGTGCAGGGCGTGGGGGCAGCATGGCCCCGGGGCATCTTCACTCCACTTCCACCCCTCCTCACGGGATGACGGGGCAGCGGGGCCGCTTGCTCAGGGCCAGCAGCTCTGGCCTGTGACCTCACATAGCTGCCCAGGGCCACCACCTCAGCTCAGGGAGGGCACCTGCTGGACTCCAGGGAAGACCAACTGGGGCCACTGCCCGGGACGGGTCGGAAGGGGAAGGGGTCCCACACGGGAGGATGCGGCTCGGCTCCGCCTGCACCAGTCTCCCCGCCAGCTTCTGGAAAGTCGGGAGTGTCTTTTGTATTCCAAAGGCCAAAGGGCCACGCTTGCCTTTAATTAAAATGCACGTCCTTTAATTAAAGGCGCCATAACACATGAAGGGCATCCACTGAAATAGGACGTGTGACACAGTCATTTCCCTGCTGTTAATTACTAATTAATGAAGCTATTTCAATTAATAGCTTCCCCACCTCACTCCCCCCTTTGACAGGCCCCGTGCTGGGGCACATCCTAGAATCAGACACCAGCTCCCGCGCCCGCAGCCGCTGTGCTGAATATTCATGCCACGACCTCAGTGCTTTTCAATTAAACATAATAAAATAAATCCCAGTCAAAGTGCATCCCAACATGTAGCTCATCTCGGCTTCCTCGGGCGCCAGAGGAGGGGGACCGGATGGCCCAGTGCAGCTGGTCAGGGCGTGACCCACCGGTTATGAGGCAGGACCCGCCCGGGAGGATGGGTGTGCAGGCGTCCCCCAGGGGGCAAGTGGGGACCCCCGGGGTGCTGCAGTCCTACAGCTGAAGGACAGAGCCAGAAGCGGGGGTGGGGGGCAGCCCCCAGAGGTGGGGGGCTGTTAACATGTTAGGCACGAATCTTAAGTGGCCTTTAAAGATCCTGTTTTATGGGGATCCCTGGGGGGAGGGGGCTCAGCGGTTTAGCACCTGCTTTCAGCCCAGGCCGTGACCCCGGGGTCCTGGGATCGAGTCCCGCGTCGGGGTCCCGCAGGGGGCCTGCTTCTCCCTCTCCCTGTGTCTCTGCCTCGCTCTCTGTGTTTCTCATGAATAAATTAATAAATAAAATCTTTAAAAATAATAAATTAAGAAAACTAAAGGAGAAAGAAGAAGAGGAAGAGACAGAAAGAAATGAGGGGGAAGTGTCACGGGGACCAGAAAGGGACGGTCCTGCGCGTGCTCGGGGGATGGCGGGGCGGGGAGACCTGCGTGGGCAGCGGGGTCGAGCACAGGCCCTCAGGGAAGCCTGGGCCAGCACGGGGGGACCGGGTGGAGGCCACTAGTCCCGGAGTCTAAACTCCCCCAGGCTGCCCACCTGCTCAGGTGGGAGGGCAGCCCCGCGCCCAGCCAAGCGGCCCCTGAGGGTGCCGCCCCCAGCCCCGCCCCCGGCCCCGCCCCCTGCTGCCGCGGCCCCGCCCATCCGCCAACCCGCCCCGCCCCTGAGGACGCCCGCCTGCAGCCCCGCCCCTGCCCCGCCCCTGCTGCCCCGGCCCCGCCCCCTGCTGCCGGCCCCGCCCCCGCCCCACCCCTGCTGCCCCGGCCCCGCCCACCCGCCCGCCCGCGCCCCTGAGGATGCGCCCTCCAGCCCCGCCCCGGCCCCGCCCCCTGATCCCGGCCCCGCCCCTGCTGCCCCGGCCCCGCCCCCTGCTGCCGGCCCCGCCCCCGCCCCCCCTGCTGCCCCGGCCCCGCCCACCCGCCCGCCCGCGCCCCTGAGGATGCGCCCTCCAGCCCCGCCCCGGCCCCGCCCCCTGATCCCGGCCCCGCCCCGGCCCCGCCCCTGCTGCCGCGGCCCCGCCCACGCGCCCACGCTGCCCGCGCCCCTGCCCCGGGACATCCGTCTACAGTCCCTCCAGCGGAGCCGAGCGGAGGGGACCGCGCGGCCAGAGCCGGGGCGCCTCCCGCGGGGCGGCAGAGGCGGCGGGGGCCGCGGCTCCGGGCCGGTCAGACGGCGCCCTCTGTCGGCCAGCGGCGGGCGGCGGGCCTGGGCCTGCAGAGGCGCCCAGGTGCGGGGAGGGGGCACGGGTGCGCAGGTGGGCCCTGCCAGAGCTGCTGACCGGGTCGGGACTGTCGGAGCCTGCGTGCAGCAGCCAACCCGGCGCCCGGGGCGGCCCCCACCCTGCCTGAGCACCCTCCTCGCCACCAGCGCCTCCCCGCCAGCAACCATCGCCCCCAGACTCGGGGAGCCCCGGCCAGGATCCAACAGCGGCCTTGGGAAGGGTTAGGGAGCCCGCACCCAACTCCAGGGTGGCAGTCCCCACCAGGACGGCAGCTGGGACCCCTGCTGCGCACCACTGTGCCCCCGAATCCCGCAGGCCGGCCTCCCTCCTCTGACGTCGAGGAAGTGACCCAAGGGGACCCGACGTGGCCTCGGTTTAGCACGTGTGTCCTAGCTCCCCCCGCCCCTCCTGGGTCCCACGTTCCTTCAGGGGCTCCGGGTGCGACAGGGCCAGCTCCTCGCTTGTCTCTCGGCTCTCGGCTTGCTGTGGGTTAGAGACACCCCCATGTTCACAGCTGCATCGTTCCCAACCGCCAAGAGGTGGAAACAACCCCAGGGTCCGTCCACAGGCGAAAGGATGAACAGGACGGGGCCGTGCACACAGTGGGGTATCCCTGAGCCTGAAAGGGAGGGCAATCCTGACACCTGCTAGCACGTCAGGACAGGCCAGTCCCTGGAGGACAAATCCTGCCCGAGTCCGCTCACGGGAGGGCCCTAGAGCCATCACATTCAGGGGGCCGGAGAGGATGGCGGGCACCCGCAGCCATGGGCAGGGAATATGTCTCACGGGGACAGTTTCAGTTTGGGAAGGAGAAAGATTGTGGGAACGGTTGGTGGGGACGGCTGCGCGGCACGCCTGCCGGGTCACGGCTGCGAGGGCAGAGCTCAGCGCAGGTCCAAGGACTTGCCGGTGTTTGGTGCCCCCGCCGCCTGCCGTGGGGAGTCTCCGGGGCTGGGCTCCTTCGCATCCAGGGTTGCTCAGGAAAACCTCCTGCAGCACACACGCCTGGGCCTTGGTGGTAAATTCCTCGCGCCCCGTGGGAACAGTCAGGCCAAATCCACGCAGGCCAGACTCCCAGTCGGTAACCAAGAGTCTTTCTTTCCAGTTCTTTCTGACCCAAAGTGGGGACCCCGTGGGGAGGAACACATGCTCCCCCAGAAGCTGCCCTGCGTGCTGCGGCGTGCACCTGCGCCCTGAGGCCCGATCCCGCGGTGCCAGTGGCGGGCAGCCCACCGCAAGGCCAGTGGCTGGGTCCGGGCGGCAGGGCCACCGCCTGCCCCGCACCTGCCCGCTGGCCTCCACCTGCCTGCAATCTCGGCTGCCTCCTCGGCAGTGAGTTCGACAAATCTTTCATACCTGTTTATTCTTTTTTAAAAAAAAGGTTACGGGCACCTGGGGGGCTCCCTCTGTGAAGCATCTGCCTTCAGCTCAGGTCAGGATCCCGGGGTCCTGGGATCAAATCCCTGCGTCGGGCCTGCTTCTCCCTCCCCCTCTGCCCCTCCCCATGCACGCACACGTTCTCTCACTCTCTCTCTCTCTGTGTCACTGTCTCAAATAAATAAAATCTTTTTAAAAATAAGAAAGATTAATAAAGTAACAGTCTCCCTTTTCCAGTTTAATAGCCATCCTTTTTAAATAAGTCTGGGGTGATTTTTTCACATTCTTAGTTTCTTTTTTCTACATATACATCTTGCAAGATCTATTATTAATTCCCAAGATGACCAGCGCCTCTGCTACAAGAGGACGATGTGGGAGGGCTCCCCGGTCCCTGGAGCACCCCGGGCAGGAGAGGGACCCACAGTCCCCTCACCACTGGCACCCGCAGGCTCATCACTAGTGCCAAGGGACTCACGGGGGATGCGGGGGGAGGGAGTCCCCAAAGACAGGCGAGGGCATCTAGCCCACAGCCCACCCACTGACGTAGGGGTCTCCGCCTGGCTGCTTGGAGAAGCAGAAATGCCACGGGGGGGCAGTCCTCTTGGGAACACGTGGTGGTGGCCAGGAGCCAATGTTGGTGATCATGACCACCCACTGGGGTGGTCACCTAGCAGGTGGGTGCCAGGGATACGGCCGCAGTACACAGGACAGCCCCCCTCGTGTGCCAGGAAGCCAAGCAGGGCAGGTCTGCTCACGGGAGGGCCCTAGAGCCATCCAGTCTGGCAGCGCCCCACCCCTGCGAGGAAGGGCGATGCTCCCACAGGGGTGACTGCACGGGCGCGTGGATCTACATGGAACGGACTAGGTCTGTAATGACGCTGCTGCTACTGAAAACACTCACTCCATCGCCCCCGACAGTCCATGAACCCTGAAAGGAGGGCACGATCACCTCGCTGGCAGGTGGAGAAACTGAGGCCCACCCAGGGCTGCCTGGCTCAGCCAGGGCTAGTCCTCTTTCTGCTCACATATCTGGGGTCACGAGTGGGAGGCCCTGAAAGTGAGCCCGTCACCCGCAGGCAGACGGCACTGGGTCCTCGGGCAGCGGTCAGGCTGGGGTGGCTAGAGGTCCTCGTGGGTGGGGCTCAGGTCCACCCGCTGGGCCTCTCCGAACAGCAGGAAGGTGCACAGCCCCAGGCCGCTGATGGCAGCCACCAGGTTGAACATGGAAGTCCAGGAGCCCGTGGTCTCGATGAGGTAGCCGCCCAGGCACACGCCCACGACACCTGCACAGACAGGGGCGGGCAGGCCGAGCGCTCCCGGGCAGTCCTGAGGGCAGTGCCCAGGGGGTCTGGGGGTGGGGCTCCGGGAGGGGAGGCCGGGGGTCCGGGGGCCGGAAGCCCAACTCAGGGGTCCAGGCTGCCAGGGCAAGGGAGGGCCGGGACCTCTTGGGGTGTCCAGGGAACTGCCCGGGATAGGTCTGCACCCCCGTGGGAATGAGCCCCACGTCTACCCCCGGAATCCGCACACCTTCAGGCCAGGGGACTGGGGTATGCGCTGTGGCACGTGGCTGCTCCGCCAGGCACCCTCCCCGCCCCACAGGTCTGACCCTGGGGCACCTTCAGGGCCCCCCCAAAGGGCTGGAATGCGGGAGGGGGTGGGGGGACTCAGGGTCGGGGCGGCTGGGAGGCACCCCAGCCCGTCTCTCACCTGCCAAGGCCCCGGCGGTATTGGCCACACCTGTGAACAGGACGGAGGAATGGTCACAGGAGGCCCACCCGCTGGGGGCAGCCCCTGGGGGCCCAGGCGAGGGGCAAGGCTGGGGTGACCAATGCCTGGGCGGGGAACAGCCACGTGTCGTTCAAGCGGGGCGCGGCTCTCACCGAACAGGAAGCCGGCACAGGATGGAGCCAGGTCCTGAATGTTGACCGAAATGCCACTGTGGGAAAGAGAGAGGGGTGACCCCGGGGCGGCTGCCACCCCACCAGGCCCGGGGCAGGTCCTCTGAGTGCCTGCATCCTGGGAACTACCCGGGGCACACTCAGAAGCCAGCCCAGCCAGGGCACGAGGGTGCCCATCAGTCCAGGGCCCGAGGCCTTGCCGGGGCGCTCGCCGCACCAGCTCGAGGCCAGAGATTCTCTCTCCCTCTCCCTCTGTCCCCCCGACTTGCACACACGCACTCTCTCTCTCAAATAAATAAATAAATCCCTAAAAAACAAAACAAATGCACACTCGTTTGCTGCTTACTAATTTGAAAAGCGACATTAAGTGGCCGATCCCTAAAACAACTTCCAGTACAGTTTTCATCGTCAAACGCTGGTGCTGCCGAGCAGCTGAGGCCGGAGCACCCTCCTCATGGGACCCAGCACCCCGTCCCCAGCCCCTCCCAGGCTCAAAGTTTGTTTTTCCTAAGGTCCCAGGTCCACGCCTGCTTGGGACCCAGAGAACCTTTAGTCCTGGTGGCTCGTCTGGGGCTCTGACACATGCCACCTGCACACGCCCCGAGCCCGGTGGCCTCTCCCATGCATCCAGGGTGCAGGGCGGTGGGGACGCCCGCGGGCAGCAGGGGGCAGCTGCGGTGGGTGGGGTGCCCGGCCCTTACCTGTGGTTGAAGGTCTGCAGGCCAATGGACGCCGACGCGAAGACCACGGACTTACAGAAGCTCGAGGTGTGGCCCAAGCACAGGGCAAAAACGCTGGACAGCCCGAGGCCCATCACCTGCGGGAGGGGGGTGGTGGCAGGCCAGGGGCTGTGGTGGCCAACGGGGCCCTCCCTGGGGCCACCTGGGGTGCACTGAACACGGTCGGGGGGAGCCCCTCCCAGGCCGGCCCCGGGGAGGCCCCACGATGAGCCCGTCCCACCTGTTGGACCTAGAGGGGAAGGGGAGCAACCGAGGCCGGGAATGTGTGCCGGGGCCCAGGGGCAGGGAGCCCACAGCACAGCTGGGAGAAGCGGCCCCAGCACTGACCCAGGGCACCCTCCAAATGCTTTCTGGGTCCGGTGACTGGACGTCACAACCCTCGGTCCCAGGAACAAAACAGGGACGTCAAGAGAAAGCCATTCGGCCCCCTCCCTACCTGCATGAACTTCCGCACAGCAATGGTCCTGTAACCTGGGCAGAGGGGAGACGGGGACGCGTTCCCATCGGCCGTTAGTGCTGAGCCCCTGCGGGCACCTGGCACCTGCGTGGGGCCCCAGCCGGCAGGGCTACAGCGAGGGAGCAGGTTGGGGAGGGACGGGCCCCGGGCTCAGGGTGGGGAGTCCCGTGTCGTGCGGGAGGCGTGTGCACGTGTGTGTGCGCATGTACCCTGTGCTGCGTGTGTCCAAAGGGTTCTGCAGGCCACGGTCCAGCGCGTGCCCAGAGGAAGCGGCTGGAGGGTTACCAGTGCGCTTTCCTCGAGTTCCTACAAGTCCTCTCCTTTTTCCACAATGAGTGTGAAGCACTTCTGTAACTAGGAAGGACTCACATCTAGGAGTGAGCGCACGCGTGCAGAGCAGCGGAGCGTGTGTCTGTCCTGGGCTCACATACACGCCCGGACCTATGACCTCTGACCTCACCAAGGGGCCTTTCCTCCTCTGAATGGGGTCGGGGCCGCACCCAGCCTCCCGGGGAGGGGGGACGCCACCGTCACAGCATCCTCTCCTGCACCCCAAGGCCCTCGGAGAAACTGAGGCTGGGGGAGGCCACCCGGAGTCCCACGTGGCCCGCGAGGTCCTGGGGGGCCCCTTCCCATCACTGTAGACCCCCCAGGAGGGGCGCCTCCCTACCCCCACAGTGTGGCAAAGCTAGTGGGTTCCCCGTGGCCCCTGACCCAGGCTCACCCTGATTGATTAGATGGTCAGAGAGGAACCCGCTGAACAGACTGGCGGGGATGGCCACCAGCCAGGGCACCACGTTGAAGACCCAGCCCTGCAGGGAGGAGGGGGCGTCAGAGGGGACAGCTTGCAGGGGCCAGCTGGCTGCACACGCCCAGCGACGCCCACAGTGACCCTGACTGTCCCCACCAGGCCGAGGTCCACGAGCACTGTCTCCTGCAGGCCGAGTCCCTCATGGCTCCCTGCACCGAGACAGGGCTGAGCTGGGGGTGCAGGCCCACCCTGGGTCCTGGTCACCAGACGGGGGGGCGGCCGGATGGCCTGGGTGGCGTGGGCCAAGCTGCCCCAGCAGGTGACGCCCCTGCCCGGGTCAGGACCCCCGCCTGCCCCATCCTCAGAAGTGACCATCCTCAGATAGCACCAGGGCGGCCACACGCGGTCCCTCGGGGGGGAGGGGGATGCCGCGGCGGGGGGGTGCTGCCCTGTCCTTCCCAGCGTGCACCAGGCCAGAGGCGCCAACCTTGAGGGTCGTCTCGGGGCCGTGAGCCCCCGCGGTGCCAGAGCCCACAGAGTCCAGGCGGAACCAAGGGCCCACGTGCGTGCCGGGCACTGGCTGCGGGGTCCTCCCTCGGCCCGCGAGCGCCAGGCGGCCCACCCACCTTGGAGCTGGGGAATGTCTCCTGAAAGAAGGTGGGCAGCCAGGAGAGGAGGATGAAGAAGGAGCACGCGGACGACAGCTGGGAGGAGATGGCTGCCCTGGGGAGCAGGTGCCCGGCTCAGTGCCCCGGCCCGCACACGGGGCCCCGGGGCACCGCCCCCCGCCAGGGTGGACCACGCCCGCGTGGGCTCTGGGGGCGACCCAAGGCCTGCCGGGCTCAGCGCGTGGTCCCGAGGCGCCGCTCACCAGACGGAAGGCTTCCGGAAGAGCTGTCTCCAGGGAACCTTGGTGTGCCTGGACACCGGCAGGCCTTGCGCCAGAACGCCCAAGGCCAGGATGAGCTCTGAGGGGAGCAAGGGGTTTCCGCGTGAAGGCCACTCAGAGTCGGGGCACAGCGTCGCCCGCAGCCGACCGGCCACGCGCCCCCAGCCCCGCGGCCCCCTGGCCGTGCGCGCCCCCCCATCCTCCTGGCTGGCGCCTGGGCTCTCAGCATGTTCCTTTGAGGGTCAACGCTTGTGCTGAGTCTGAAGAAGCTTTCTCGACCCTTCCCCTGCCCTGGGACCCCCAAGCCCCCTTCCTACCATCCCTGCACCAGCCGCCCCGCAAGCGGCCTGTGCCTGCCTCTGCCCGGAGCTGGCCCGAGAGCTGGCACGGCCCTCAGCCTCTAGTCCGGGGCCCCGCCGGCAGGCGCTCGCTCCGGTGCCCGGGCTGGGTGGCACCTCGCACCTCCCCGGCCACGGTTACCTTTTCCAGTGAGCAGGTACCTGTACACGTAACACACCCACAGCAGGGTGAGCCCGCCGGAGAAGTAGAAGACGCTCGGCCAGCCGTACCAGTCCAGGAGCAGGGAGCCCACGGCCCCCGTCACCAGCGTCCTGGACGACAGAGGCACCCCGTGACCCCGTGACCCCGGAGACGCCTCCGAGAATCCCCACCCCCCGGGAGCTCGTCACCAGGGAAGCAGCTGCTCGGAGGCCCCGGTCTGAGCGTGCTTCGCGGCGCGTTTCCAGCACCCGGGAGCCTTCCGGATGCCTTGGGACCTGGGGGACGTGGGCACGGCCACGCGGCTACGACACGGCCCGGGGGCCCTGCACTGCCCTGGTTTCTTGCCTCCAGGCCCTCAGGCCGGCTTCCCGTTGAGCTGCGGCTCCTTCTACACTACACAAGGCGGCGAAGAAGAGGGGGTGGCGTTGGGACCTCAAGTTAGCCCTCCGGCCTGTGCGTCTTCACGACGACTCAGGGAGGCTGAAATGCTAAGATTTCTAAATGCAGAAGCAACAGAACTGAGCACGACGCCCGGCTGTCTGCCGAGCTCCGGCCAGGAAGGTTAGAGGGGAGTGGGGCCAGCAGCCTGGGGGCCTCCGGGGCCAGCGCCTCTCCCTGCACCTCATAGCCCAAGACACAGGCCCAGGACTTGCACGTGAGGCAGGATTTCAGAAATATGGCCCATCCTTCTCGTGCAAGCATGCCCACGCAGCTTCTCCGGAAATCTCCCTGGCACCCTGGGTTTTTATCTGGGCTGCCCCTGGTGCACCCACAGGCACCCCGACCCGCCGATTTCTTGCCTACATCGTGGCAGTGGGGACTTCAGGGGCCTGAGCCCAGCGGAGCGAAGCCCCATCAGCACAGCAACGTGGCTCTTCTCCCCAAGCAAGGTGTTGTGCGGGAGTACGGGGACAGGGTTCTCATGTCCAGACTGGGCCGGGTGCCCTCCAGGGAGCATGGATCACCTCCCCCAGCGGGGCGGCGTCCCATCTGGCTCCCCTGGCACAGGTGGAAGGGGCCTCGATGGCTCGGCTGCTGCCCCAGCCCACCTGCCGAGACTCACAGCCAGGTCACCTGCCCTGGCACCAGGTACAGAAGATGTGTGAGAGAAGCACTTTGCACGGGGACGAGGTCTCCTGTGGCACAGGACCAGCCCACCCACGTCACCCTGAGCCACAACATGCCCACGTGGCCTGTCTCCACCCGGACCCACCGGGCACCCTCTGTCCCCCTGGGCTCGCTGGGCCGGGACCTACCCGCACTGGGAGCCAGCCCCCACGGCGCTGTAGGTGAAGGCGCGCTCGCTCTCTCGCACCTTCTGGGACAGGAGGCTGGTCAGCGCCGGGAAGTACACCCCTGAAACGAGCAGAAAGCTGTGTCCCCAGGCAGTCACCTGGGTCCAGCGGGCGGGTCCGGCCAGGGCTACGAGCCAGGCTGGGAGGCTGCCGCTGGGGCCCATTGAGGGTCACTCAAGCTTGGGGTGTCCTTGCTCACCTCACGCCCAGGGGACCAGCCAGACTAGGTTTCAGCCCCTCTCTGCTGAGACTCTCAGCGTGGGGCTGCTGGTGGCTGCCCGCGGTCACGCGGCCAACGAGGCTGTGGGGAAGGGGGGCTCCAAGCTGGCACTCCTCCCACCCGCCCCTGGCCCCGGGGCCGCACCAGCTCCAGGGCCCTGGCACCGACACACACACGGGCACCCACGGCACGGGTGAAGCCAGTGAGGCCCGAGCTGCCCTGGGAGCACAAGGGCCCTGCTGCTGTGGATGTCACATGGGAAGGGGGGAGGGAGCTTGGACCTCCCTGTATGTTTCCTTACAACCTCCTGTGAATCTACAATGATTTCAAAATCTGATGTTTTCTGTGCTTTTCTCTAAAGCACGAGGAAAAGCTAAGAGGCCAGGGGGGAAGACAGGGCTTGGGCCTCCCATCGGGGCCCTGTGCCTAGGCCCACGCCGAGCGCCAGTCACCCAGAGTGACAGCTGCTCCTCGAGACCCCATAATGGGCCACAGACGGGCCTCCTGGGAAGATGGGGACATGGCCAGGGCTGAGGGCCATTTGGCCGGCTGCTCCGAGAGCCAGCTCCAGCCTAGAAACCCCAGTCGGTGTCCTATAGCCCAGACGCGGCACCAGCCACCGGCCACTGGCCACCGGAGAGCACGTGGGGTGGACAGGAGCCGACGGCCCGTGAGCCAGACCAGTGGGGCTGGTCAGGAAATAGGGGCCCATGCGGTCCTGGGGGGCTTGGGCCAGGGGCAGCCTCTGCCCAGCAGCATGTGGAAACTCTGCAAGTCCCCGCTGCGCCAGGGCCAGTGGCGCTGACAGTGACCGCGTGCCCACCGGGCTGCCACCCGTGTCTGCGCAGTAGGCCGTTTGGCAGAGGAGGGCATCTGACATGAGAACGTGCCAGACTTTGAGGTGTTTCTAGAGAACGCACAGCGCTTCCCCACCTGGACGTCGTGGTACCAAGCAGCCCGCCGGGGGCAGCGGGGTCTGTCCACCCCTGCCCGGGGCCGGACTGCCCACGAGGACAGCTGCTGCCCGGCAGGCTGGAGGCTCCCAGGACCAGGATCAGGGGCCACCCGGATCCCCCGCCGCTGACCTGAGGCACGCCACGCGCGGGAGCACACGGGAGTGCAGGGATGTGCACACACATGCACCCACCTGCATGAGCACGTCCACGCGCGCACACACATGTGGACGACACGCGCACACCCGCCTTGCTCTACCGCGGCTGAGACCGCGGGTGGAGGCTCCCGAGCGAGGCAGCCCTACCTTGGAGCAAGCCTGTGAGGATGCGAGAGAAGGTCATGAAGACCAGGTGGGCGCTGCTGAGGTGGGCGAGCAGCGGGGTGGCGGCAGTGATGAAGCCCCAGGCGGAGGCGGACAGCAGGATGACCTTCTCTCCCCCGATCCTGGAGGAGGACAGGAGGACAGGAGGACGGTGACGCGAGCTGCGCGGCGCAGGGCTCAGAGCCCCGGTGTGCTGCACGCCTCGCTCAGCGCAGCCCCGGCCGGGCCACTGGGCCTTATCCTCCTCTGCAGGAGAGGCTGGCACTGGGGGCCGGGTCCCGCTGTCGGTCGGTGCCAACGAGCACCCCGCCGGGCAGCTGGTGCTCTGGCCATGTAGCCCAAGGGGAGCCGTGCACCGGCCCCGACCACCTCCCCTGAGGACCCCGGCGCCCCCCGCCATGGTCTTGTCCTGGCCGGGGCCTCTCCCCTCATCTGTTCCGTGGGAGCCGCCCCCCCAGGAGCAGCCCCAGCCCTGCGTGGGGAGCGGCGGCCGTTACCGGTCCCCCAGGTGGCCGCCCACCACCTGGGTCAGGCAGTAGCCCCAGAAGAAGCTGCTGAGCACGATGCCGGCCTCCTTCTTGTTCCAGCCGAAGTCCTGGCTCATGGACACGGTGCACACGGGCATGCTGACTCGGGCACAGTACAGGAGGCATGTGCCCAGCAGCAGCGTCCCTGTCCACACCTGGCACTCGGGCCTGCAGGAGAGAAGGCGCCGCGTCAGGCTGAGGAGGGGCAGCGTGGCCACCTTCCAACACCTAGGTCCCCCTGCGCGTGGGGCCCCCTCCGACCGCAGGGCAGGTACTAGGCATGAGCCGCCCACAGCAGCAGAGCCTGGGGACAGCCGGGCAGCCAGAAGGCAGGTGAACAAACCGCGGCAGGAGGGACGTGCTCCCTGGACTGGCGGCCAGGATCCAAGCACCCACGTCCCACCGACCGGGGGGCCCAGGAGGGCACCGGGCAGCAGCTGACAGCTCAGTAACCGGGGGCCCTGCTGAGGGAGGGCCACCTATGGGGAGGGAGCAGGACAGTGGGTCCCCAAAGAGTCCCCGGGAAAACGGTGCCTCCCCACAGAGGACCAAGGGGCAGGACCAAGGGCTGGATGGCCAGCAAGGGGACACGGTGCCGCCGGGGCAGTCGGCCCTTGGAGAACCTGGGCGAGGTGAAGCAGCTCTGGATGCCCGGGGAGGTCACTAGTCAGGTGTCCCTAGGGGGATGATGGTCCTTGAAACTCCTGGTCACTGCTCTGTGACTGTCGCTGAGACCCGGGGACGTCAGAAACTGTCCCAGCTGCAACCCCATGTGTCCTGGGCAGCAGAATAAGTGGCAGAAATCTGAACAAACTGTGAGCTTGGCTGCCCCTGCTGTGCGGATGTTCGCTGACGGAAGATGTGGCAGGAGGTGACCCTTCGGAGGGACTCCAGAAACCAAGAACTGTCCCCAGAGACAAAGTTTACTTTGCAGCCACGGGAGAGGGAGGGAGCTGTGGGCAGCGTTCGTGCGGGTGGGGGTGGGCGGCTGGCCATCTCGTGCGGTGGCACCATGGGGGGTGGTCAGGACCGTGGGGGGGCCTGAAGCAGACTGGCGGGGAGCTCAGGGTTCCCACCCGCACCTGACGGCCCCCGTGGGACACAGGTGCGGGCGCGGTTCTCCCCAGGGAGGAACGGCCTCCCAGGCCTGAGGACCCCCACGTGGCTGCGGGCGGTGCCCACACCAGGAACCTGATGGGCGGGCGGGTCAGCTGTGCCTGGGACCCCACAGGCGGGCCTGGCTCTGGGCGGGGCCGTGGACATGGAACAAGTTTCCCCCATGAAGAAGGGCTCCTGCCCCTGACCTCTGCCCCCTGCACGGGTCGGTAAACAGCAGAGCGACCAGCAAGTTCCCGATGTCCACCAAGGGGCCGTCGTGACCCGGGAGGGAGGCGCGGCAGCCGAGTCCATGACCTCAGGCCGGCATGTCCCTGTGGGGTCCATCCCCCTGGAGAGCCACAGTTGCAGAGAAGGAGGTACTCCCTGGGCGTCAGGTGTGCGGAGGGGCGGACCGCGGGCGCCCTGGGGCCGTCCCTCCCTCCCTGCCACCCCCACAGCCAGGGAGCCATGTCCTCAGAGGCTGCAGACACCCCCATCTGTGGGGCACTGTCACTCGGGGCTTTTGGGGCGAACGAGTCCAAGTTCCAACAGCCTGGCTTTCTGTCCGCAAGCCGCCCCGCATCTGAGGCCTGCTTGGGGCTGGGGGTGTGGTGTGGCCCCTTAGAGAACTCTCCAGGGGGAGAGGCGTGGGTGCCGCCGCCTTGCGGGGCTGGCGCTCCTCCACGCGCACTGTGAAGCGGTGGGAGCGCGGACCTCAAGCTGGGTCTCTGGGTGTCAGAGGGGTGCGGGGTGCAGGGCTCCGGGTCCCCCCCTGCTGCTCCCTGCTCCTACACGATGGAACGTCATGAGGCCAGCGGGAAATAGGGTCCTGAGCTAAAAACATCCCCAGTTCTGTAATCCCGGGAGCCGGACACCAGACCCTGCTTCGCCGAGGCTGGGAGGTGCTCCACCCAGACTCCCCGTGCTCCTCGTCATCATGCCCCCACCACACGTCCTGGTTCTTAAAATGTTACTGGAATGATTGAGAAGCCAAGACAATGGGAACTGCAGCGCAGGGGCAGACCCGACCCGTCCCCACGGCCTCCCCTGCTTGACACGCCAACGTGGACGGGTGGACCCGCAGGGCAGCTCGCCGACTCTCCCTCTGGGCTTCAGGGCCCAGACGCTAGTTTTCTTTCTGGAACCAAAGTCTACGCAGCGGTGGGGGCAGGGGACGGGCACCTGCCAGGCAGGTGAGCCCCCAGGTGGCATTCAGGGCCCACCTGACATGGACCTGGGACCCCTCGTGGGCTCAGGCCTGCATCTCCTCCTGGACACGACACTCCCAACGTCTCCCGGGTGCTCATCCCTGGGACTTGACTAAACCCGCCCCGGGAGCGCCTCACCCGGGCGTCCATCCCGGGGCAGCAGGCCTGTCGGGGTCGCTGCTCCTGAGCAAACGTGCCCGCTGGCCTCACTAGGGAGGCACAGAGCTACACAGTCCAAACTGCCCAGCTGGCTGCAGCCCGAGGAGGAGCGCCGGGGGCACGCCTGCCCTGCCGTGGCCCCACGCCCCGCATCCTGGGGGGCCCACGCCGCGCCCGGTGCTGGAGCTCTCTGAGCGTGTGTGGTCCTGCCCGAGTGCCCTGGGACAATGGCAGGGCGTGGGAGCGACACTTTCAACATCCCACGGACAGCCGCGGTCCAGAGGTGCCTCCGAAAAGGAGCTTCATTCCTTTCTGTGGTCAAAGCAGTGGACGGTCACCTGCACCCAGACTGGCCCGTGCCCCTGCTTGCCCACCTGCCCTCAGGCGCGTGTCACTGGTGACCCCGAGAGCCTGGCTGTATTTGCTCTCTGGGTGGGAGGTCCAGCTAGAAACCCCGGAGGGGCTGGCTGGGGGGCCTAGGACATGGTGCTGCCCCTTGGCCCCCTCATGACCCGGGGAAGCCAGGAAAAGCCCATCGGCGTGCGGGCAACCGACGCTCGGAGTGCGCGTGGGGCACGGTCCCAGAGGCCCCCCGGGCAGAGCCGCTAGGCAGGCAGCAGGACTTCCTCTCTGTAGCTGCTGGGGACACAGAACAAGGAAGTCTGGCTGGAGGCGGCAACCCAGACCCGACAGCTGCCCAAGGGCGGGTTAGGACGCCGCACCCAGACACCTCGACCCTGCGGATGACCGTTGGGGAACCGTCGACGGCACCACTGGCCAGCGGGGCTTCATCCTGCTTTGACCGGTCCTGAGCCTCAGGTCCGTGTCCCCAGCTCATCAGAACGCTTCCTGTGAACCTTCTAGAACCTTCTGCATCCTCCCAACGCCCCCATGGGCATAAGAAGCATCCATGGCTGAGTAAACGCATGGTCACGTGGCCCCTCGACTCGGAAAAGGGAAATGTGCCGCCGCTGCAGGCCAGGAGGGCAGCAAGCCGGAGAGAACACACAGGCCCGAGGCCACTGGCCGCCGCCCCCAGGGATGCTGCTGGAGAGTGGCGGCCCTGCCCCCGGGGCTCAGGAGAGAGTCGCGTGGCGGTCGGCGCAGAGGGCACGCCGCGTTGGCAGCAGTGAGCAGCCGCACTCGCTGCGGCTGAGTACGACTGTCCACTCGGGTGGGACTGGCCCGTCCCAGCTGAGCCCAGCTGCACCCAGGACCCCACAGACCCCTCCGGAACTTCTGGCTGTCTTCCCTGCCAGGGTCCCGGGGAGCTGCAGGTGCTCCTTCCTGAGCCAAGTGCAGAGGGAAGTCCTTAAGGCAGGGCCTGCCGGAGCCACTGAAACAGAACATTCTACAGCCCTGGGCCACAACCCTCTGCCCAGGTGGCCGCGGAGCCGGCCCGCCCCCTGGGTCGGCCCCTCCTTAACCAGGGCGAGATGACAGCGAGGCAGGGAAGGGAAGGCGGGGAGGGAGGACGAGAGCCGGGCAGGCGGCGGAGCGCTCCTGGACCCGCTGAGTCGGCTGCAGTGCCCTGCTCCGGTGGGGCCCGGCCTGGGGACGGGGCCTGCACCCCACTCTCCACACCCCGTCCCACGGGAGGCTCCCAGCTTGGAGCGCTACCTCTGAACGTCAGCCTGTCTCCATCGTGCCCCGTCTCAGGGGTTCTGCCCCAGGGGCCTCCTGCAACCCTGTGCCGTCAGGAAGGAGCCGTCACCCTGCGGGAGCAGTGGCCGAGCCCCTGACACCAGCTCCTGGGCCCTGAGCTGCGGGTGGACTGGCCTTGCCATCCCAGGGCCCGACTTTGGGCCTGGGGTCCAGCGGCTGGCCTGCGTGGCTTGGTCCACAGAACAGAGCAAGGGCCGAGGCAGGTGGTCTGGGGACTCCCCACGGTCCCCCCTGGGTGTTGGTTGCCGCGTGTGTCACGAGTGTGAGCAGAGCTCCTGCCCTGGGAACTTGGGCATGTTGGCAGTGGACGTGGACACGGAATATAAGGATCTGCCTGGGCCCCCACGGTCCCCCCATGGAGCGCGGTCCGCAGCACACAGCTGGCAGGCGGGCCCAGGCCTCAGCCACGGGGCTGCAGACTCCAGCACCGGAGCCCGCCTGCCCTGTCGCCTGCCCTGTCGGGTGACCGCGCTGCTCCTGGCTCTCAGGCCTGGACACGCGCGCCGTCCTGCCTGGCAGGGTCAGTTCTAGGACTCGAAGCTGCGCCTGGGGGCTCCCTCTACACCGTTCAGGATGACGGCCGCTGCCCCCGGGAAGGCCTCCCGGGATACTCCTGCCTGGAGGCGGCTCAGGGGGCACTCCCGGCCCTGGGACTGGATGGAAGGTCCCGGGCTGGGGCTGGGTACGGTGTGGGGACCGCCAGGGAAGTGCGCGACCCCTGGTGGAGGAACGGTGGCCTCGCCCCCTCCCCAAGCCACCGCCCCCAGCACCGCGGCCCCACCTGGACCACTGGGCGTCCTCGGCCCCGTCCCGGCGGGCCTCCTCCGGTGGCAACGGCTGCATCGGGGACGGCTGCCCACGGGCACAGCGCGTCCAGGTCGCGCTCCTGCCCGGCCGACCCACAAGGGCAGCGCCGCCCAAGGCCACGTGTCAGTCCCAGCGGCGCTTCCGTCTGGCGCTCCTAGGACGTGTCGCCCCCGGACGGCCACCGCAGAGGGCGGGCTGGCGGGCGGGGCACACCACTGGTCCCCGCCCCGTGCCCGGCAGGCGGCAGTCAGGGCCCACCCCCCCGGCTCCATGATGGGAGGGGGCAGGCGGGGAGGGTGCAGGGTCACCCTCCGCAGGCTGGATGGACCGGGCTGTTGGAGGGGTCGCATCCGGTGGTCCCAGCCCGGGGTGTCTGGGCTTTGGCCTCGTGTATCGGGGATGGTGGTGGTCCTCCCGTCACAGGGCTGTGAGCACAGGGGACGGTCTCTGGTCTCCGGAGTGCAAGGGCACTTAGGGTCCAGGGCAGCCAGTTTTGAAGACAGATCTTCAGAGGTGCACTCCAGGCCCGTCACCCCGAGCCAGCCCGCGCTGGGCGGCCCAGTGGGCAGCGTCCACGCAGCAGGTGGCAGCGGAAGGGGCCAGAGCTCCCCACGAAGACATAGTGAGCATGCAGCCATGGCCAGGCCCCACGCCGGCCCCCGGGCCCTCACTCTCAGGGGCTTCACACATCCACGTGAAGGACAGAGCAGCACAGAGGGGGGCACACCGGGACCCCAGGGCAACCGCGGACTTCTGGCCACACTGTGCTTCCCCAGGCTGCTGCCTCCTCGCACCCTTCACCCTGCCTCAGTCCACCACCCACACAGCAAGCAGCCTGGCCAAAAGCCAACTGGGTCACGTCCCACCCCCAACCTCCCCAGGGCTCCTCGCTGCCCTTACAGAAACCTGGGATGACCCGCACCACAGGGCCTGCCTTCCCCACCCTGCAGAGCAGCCCTGCCACGGGGAAGTGGCCCCCTCTCCCCTCTGTGCCTGCCCCCTCCCCCAGGTGTGCAGGAACCAAGGGACACATGAATCCATCTTCTGAGCAGAATTAGTGACTTAATGGTAGAGGGAAACAAGGACAAAGAACTATGATTGCACTGGAAATCAGAAAGATTAACTTTATGATAATAAATGAATTTAATCCGATATAGGTTCTACATGTGGAATTCTTGAAGGTTCTGGAACAGTGCATTCCTTTCAAAGTGCTGGTGAGTTCACTATTTGAGTCTTGGAAACACTGCTGTTCAACATCTGTTTCACAGTAAACATATGCCTGGACGCCTAGACATGAAGGACTCGCTGGGCCTGTGAGTCTGGAGCCCTGCAGGGACTAGCAGCAACCCCCCCCCCCCCACCACCCCCGCCCGGGTCTGTGTGCTTCCGCTGCCTGCCCCCGCCCCCCACACCCCTGCCGCCCGGCCCGGGAGTCCTCCATGATCCTCAGGCTTGCTTCACTTTCAGAAGCCAGGTGGGAGAACCCGGCTGCGTGATGCTGCGGGGCGAGGGTCTGTGGCAGAGGAGACCCTGCTCGCACGAGCATCCGTTGGACATGTCCAGGGGGAGAAGTCCCAGTCAGCCAGTGCTCTGGCACCCGAGTCCAGCAGTCCCCGCAGCAGTGGACAGCACCTCCTCATCCCCAGGCTCCAGAGGGAGGCGGAGTCCCACAGCACAGAGCACGCCTGCCTGGGCTCCGTCCACAGGGGCAGGGGGCTGCAGCGTGACTTGCTTCGAAGTGCAGCCAGTTGGAAAGGAACACGAGGATAAACCCACTGTCCCCGGTTCTCACTGCTTCTGCCAATGATTTCGGTTGGAGCTGAGTATAGAGGAGTCCGATAGACCTTCTTCTGTGCCATGTTCAGAATGGACCCATCAACCTGGCCGTCCAGCTGGGAGACTTCCCACACTGCAGATCAGTCTCGGCCCCACCACATGCTCCCTGCAACGAGAAACACCTCTGGCCCGCAGGTGCAGGGACAGGATGACCAGTTCACCCAGACCACCCTTCCCTGCCCCCATCAAGGACCTCAGGCGGCTGGAGCTGGGGCCTGGCATCCTGCGGAGGCAGAGCGGCTCAGGACACCTGCCCCCTGCAGAGTCCACACAGCCACAGAGGCCCAAGGCCCATTCAAACACTGCGTTTACATCCACAGAAGTAAATCACAAGGATGGGACAAGTGCCTGGATGGTATCTCAGAATTAAGGCACAACATCCAAGACCGCAGGCCTCCCGCGCCAGGGGCTGTGGCTCCTGCCAAACGCCTCAGGGGGTCTTGAGTGCAAACCCAAGCGCCCAGCGCTCTGCGCGCATACATCACCAGGATCCACTGCACTGCCTCCTGCTGGCATGAAGAAGGGCTGAGATGCCACGGCCACCTGGGGAGGAGTGACAGGGAGGCTTCCTTTCCCCTCTCCAAAGTCCAAACACCATGAGGGCTACAGCTCAGGATGCCATGCTCCAGCCCAGGGCATGCTCTCTTCTGCACTCACGAGAAGGCACTGGGGAGCTGTCACTCCAAGTCTCCGTCGGGGGTCCCGCAACTGCCTTTGCACTAAGTGCTATGGGAGCCAACAGCGTGGGATGCACGCCCCGGCCAGACGTGGCATGAGACGCACGGGGAGAAGGGCCCCAGGGCTCACTGCAGCAGCCCCTCTACTTTGAATGTCTGCAAATATTTCTAAGTTTTTTAAAAAATAAGTTTTCAGGTTAAAATCATGCAGTGGTGGCCCCAATCTATCTCCTTCACAAAAGCGACAGGCTGTAGAAAACGGATGGCAGATTTCAGACGGCGCACGCACAGCACGCGCTGACACGCACGCACAAGTGACACCAGACGGAGCTGGTCAGAGGGCGACAGGACAGCAAAGCATAAAGATGCGTGAAACTAAACTTTCCTTCCACCAGTTCTGACAGATGGACGCCAATGGAACGTGCAGCGTATCTAACTTATTCTTACTGGAGACTCTTGGTGGGGAAAGGACAGGAGACCCGGCGGTGACCCCTCTGAGAAAAATAGGAAAAGTTTTACCATGAAATTAAGAACAGGCAGCAAAAGCAACCTATTCTGCATCCTTCAGAGGACGCAGTGGCGGGCACCCATGCCGGCGGGAATACAGTGGACTCAGACCGGGGGAGCGAGGACGCTCGCAGTGGGTCACAGCGGTACCACAGTCACATGACCGGTGCGGATGTCACGACTGACTCTCAAATCCGAAAAAGCATCACGTTTCTGAAATGGAAACGTACCCGCTGTAGCAATGGAGCACAAGGTATCCGAGTACATGGCGGAGAGCCGCACTGTTCAGCTCCGGGGCGGGGCGGCCTGCAGCTCATGGCCCCGCGCCCGGCTCGGCCTCCTGTCCGTGCTGGGACCCCACGGCAACTCCCGGAAGCAGCTCCTGCTCCGTGGCCCCAAGGACACTACGGTCTTCAACATACACTGTGCACGGTTCCTTCTGAAACCCAGAAGGGCTGGTCCCACAACTAGCCCTACAGAGGGAAGCAGACCCCCGCCGCCTGACACACACCCTCCTCAGGACTCGTCCCAACTGCGGGGAAGAGCCGCCGCCTCGTCCCCGAGGCCCCACACACGGCCTTCAGTCCCGTGCCCGGGAGACGCTCATCTCAAATACCTTTTCTAGAACCTGCAAACCTTAACGCAAATGGCAAAATATACCAGCTCTCGCTGGACTTGCAATAGTCCCTAGGCCTCGGAAAGAGCCCTCCCACAACTTCGTGGTATCAGGAACGTGGAGCACAGAATATTCTCAAATTTTATTTATTTCAAGGCACTTTCCACAAGAAAACATTAAAAGAATAAACTATGTAAACTATTACATTGCAGAAAACACAATGGCGAGATCCAAAGGAGAGAAAGAAAAATCAAATTATATTTAATGTTCATTATCTCAAAATGGCTTAATTTAGTGTGCTTGCTGAAGACACAGAGACCGCAGGGAGGCGGCAAAGCCACTCCTGCCGAAGCAGGTCCCCAGTCAGGGGCGGCGCAGGAGCGCAGAGCCGCCGACAGAAGCGAGGACAACAGGGCACAGCTGAGGGTCCCCGTGGCACCACAGCCAGCTCGCACTGGCGTCAGCACCTACTCGTGACGTCACTCATGGGCCCGACAGGTGAACCGGTGCGAGGCGAGCCCCGTCTGGGCCCTGGTGGTTCAGGGGTGACTCCTGCGTACAGGACCTCCCGTCACTACCCATCTCACACCCTCTCATGTGAAGAGCGTGTCAGGGGATCGTATATTAATTATGCACATAAAGGGCCTTATATACACTAAGAAAAACTCACTAGAAGCATGCTGAATTCTCTGGTGCGTCTCAAACGTGTAGCGTTACCGACACCTCTCTGCTCGTGCTTCTCTTCCAGCTCCTGCTCTAGGCGACGATTAATTACCTAAGGGTTAAAACCTTCTGCTCCAACTTGTCACCCTCAAGCCTCAGAGGAAACGGCCCCAAAGAAAGGTCACATTTGGAGGGGACACGTGCTCCCTCCCGGGCGCCGAGGAGAACCCCCACCTTCATCCTCACAAAAGCAAAAGGGCAGCAGGAGGGCAGTCAGAGGCCGGGAGGGCCCACAGAGCCCGCACCGCCCTGCCTCTGCCTCGGTCACCACCCAGGGCAGGCGCCTGTCCGCCGCTCCAAACCACTACGCCCAGAGCACACGTGCAAGCGGAAGGCAGACACGAAGTGGGCCAACAGCTGATGTCCCAGCACTTAGCGACAATGCCCAGGCCCACGGGCTCACGGCGGACATGGCCCCGGCCATCAGCGGCACACCACCTGACCTACGGGCGTCTCCACAGGCCTGCCTGACCTCTCTGGTCATGGAAGCACGCTCCCCACGTCAGTGGCTCTGGGCACCTCCCTCCGCCAAGCCCCTGCTGCCAGACTCCATCCTGGGACCAGGATCTGCCCAGGGCAACTGAGCCCCAGCCACTGCGGCAGCGGGCAGCTCCCACCAGACGATGGGCCGGAGCCACCCATGGCCACACGGGCCCTGCGCCCCGGGGCACAGTCAGCACCACCTCCATAAGCCTCGGCCTGCGGGGTCCGTCAGGAGCTCTGTAAGGATCGCCCTCCAGGACCATGCCCGGGGCACCCTGCAGTGAGTCCATGCGCACGTGTTTGCCCCACGCCGAGACACCGAGTCACAAGGGCACCCGTGTCCCAGCCCCTGCCCTGGTGGCGGGATGCGGGAGGGCACAGAGCACAGATTCAGGATGCCTGTGAACTCACAAGCAGCACAGCACAAGCCAGTGACCACACACTGACCTGCTGCGCTCCCGGTCAGGGCAGCCTGCAGCCGACACACACCTGTCAGCACCGGCGCCCCTCCGCCCACGGGGGTCGGCTCCCTAGCACACACACCAGACCAACCAGACGGGGCAAGCGGCCCTCTGGCTGCAGGAACTAGCTGATGCCACCACCATCACCACCAGGACGGAAGCCCCGAAAACAAATGGTTTGAGATGATTAAAACTTTTTAGAGGACATTTTGGTCATTCTTGAGATCAAAGAGAAACCTTTATTTTCAACAAAACTGCCTAGAAGAGAAGGTTCATTGATCCACTAGGAAAGTCGCTCACCACAACCAGCACCAAAATATATATTTAAAAAATTAAAAAACACACAGCCCCGCCCCTCACACACACATCACCCCAAAAGCCACACAACCCAGACCAAAAGGGAAAACAAATCAAACTCAATGCCCTCACACAAAAGAAGTCTTTGAATTAGGATTTACAAATTTATATAGTCTTTCCTATGAAAGAACAAAAACAAAAAACCAAGGGGTAAGAGAAAACTTCTCCACAAAGGCCTGACGAGTCTTGGGAGAGCTGAGAAAACATATGTTCTGCCTACAAGCTAACAAAGCAAAATAATGATCAGTGCTTTTTGTAGGTTTGAGTGGGAGGCCTCAGTTCAACAATATCCCCTCCTAACCGAGCACTCGACGGGGGTGTGATCCTTCAGGAGCCAAACAGCAGGAGCGCCCCGCGGCCCGTCCTTGCCTTCAGAGCACGCACAGAGTCTGCACTGCACTGCCAAAGAGACAGTGCCATTCACTGCACGGTTTCCAGCACTTAAAAGGGCCACGTTTCCCTTTAAAAAAGATGCCGAGTCAAAAAAAAAAAAGAAAAGAAAGAAAGAAAGAAAAAGGGGAAAAAAGAGTTCTCTACTGCAGTAAAAATCTCTGAGTCACAGACAGCTGCTCCGAGGAGTCCGTGCCGGGGAAGCGCAGGGCCACCAGCACGGACTCTACTTGGGCTCCTCGATCACACCTTTGCTGAGGTCTGTCATTTTGGGATATTTTACTTTCTTCTGGTCCAGCTCATTCTGAGCCCAAAGGAGTAGTTTCAGTAATTTTGCCAGCTTGGGTGTTGACTCACGATTTTCATAATCTAGGACAGCTTGGTTAACTTCACTCCACACCTAGAAAATAAACACATCCAATAAAAACCACTAGATGTGCAGAGGAAGAGAGTCTCTTATCACGTGCATCTTCTACTTCAGCTGTTTTTATGTGGCAAGCTTATTTATTTAAATGAACGTGTAGCCTGTAACCAGGGGGCGCTCCAGGGGACGTTAAACACACATTTTTCGTCCACAAGGAGCTCACAGTCTGGTCAGCAACGATCACATCTGGCCTGGAGAGCCGTGAAATGCCATCAGCCAGGTCTGGGGGGTGGAGGGCAGTGTGCGTGACCCAAGTCCCACCGGAACCAGCGTTGAGGGAACAGGTGTGGCAAGCCCTCCGGGGAGGTGACGAGCCATCACGGAGGCTGCAGCACAACAGACCAGCAAGGAGAGGAACAGGGATTTGAAGTAAAAATGCTGAGGACACCTATTTTTAAGAGTCTCCAAACAAACAGAACAGGAATAAGATTAAGATACAGGAGAGAGGCCGACCAAGAGGTCTGAGAATCGTATAATCACAACGCTCCGTTCCTGGCTTCCCGCAGTGAAAGATTACACGCCAGGAAGAGTGCATGTCCCACGGCCAGAGATGGCCTCTGTCACCACAAACTCAACACACTGTGGTTCCTGAGTCCGGCTCTGGACACTCACTGATGGAAGGAGGATCCCTTCGCAGGTCTTACCTTCTGCCTCTGCATCATATGAAGCAGGTCCCCAAACGGCGACTCTTCCGGGTTGTCAAAGGCCAGCAGGGCCAGAGTGCGCTCCATCTCCGTCAGGCATTCCCTGCTCTCCTCGCCTTGCTCGGCCAGCTGGGTCTGTGCGAACTCCAGCGCTGCCTCAGTCTCACGCTGGCGGATCAGCTCTATGAGGTGCTGTTGCTGGTCACCGGCAAAGGCAGACACACTTACACACCCACGCCCAGGTACACAATGCCCGGCAGTGCAGCACTACTTTCTACTCAAAGGACAATTGCCTAGCATCCCTGAATTATCAAATTAGCATTTTAAAATAAGATTTGTTTGAAAGAAAGAGAAAGGAGAGGGAGGAAGGGAGGAGGGAGGAGGGAGGGCACACACAAGTGGGGAGAGGGGCAGAGGAAGAGAGAAGCGAGGAGCAGAGCCTGACCTCATGACCCTGAGATCTGAGCCAAAACCCAGAGTCAGGTGCCTAACTGAGCCACCCAGGTGCCCCTAAGTTAGCATTTTTATTATTTTTTTATTTATTTTTTAAGTCAGCATTTTTAAAGTAAAAAACAGCTTCTGAAATATGAAATGCACCAGCTAAATGAAACCCCTTCCCCTCATAAACTGAAATACTCTATTTAAATGCAAATTAGCTTCGTTACTTCTGAAATCACCACATATAGCCTTATGGAGTGGCCACAAACCAGGTATCTCTCAACTGAAACTCACTTGCAGGTGGAAGTAAAGGTACCGGTTTGTGTCCAGGAGCTCTGGATGGAGACTGTTGATCAATGCAATAGCCTCCTGGATCTGGCCTTTCAGGATCATCTCCCGGATTTTGATCCGCTCATCAAGTGTTTCTAGGTCCACACTAGGTTCAATCCCAGATTCCATTCGAAATTTCTCTGCTGCTTCCTTAAAGCCCTCTGAAAACAACAACCATCTTCAGTGCTCAGGAAGCTAGTAAGACATTAATGCAAGGGTTTTTTCTCCCCTAGAAAGCCCATTCACATCAAATAAATAATCTTCGACATGACCCTCACCTTCTTAGGGATTTGGTATTAACATCTCTGTAGCTTACTAGTTATGTTCCACACAGAAGATGAAAAGAATGTATTCCACTGCCCCCCACCCCACCCAAAAACCTCTCACCTACCCGCCAGGGGTGAGAATGAATGCCGAGAAGCCCAGTGCCATACGGGCTCCTTACAGAGGGCTGCAGTTCCAGGCCAAGAAGCTGCAGGGGGCTCCTGGCGCGTCGGGACGCATTGGCTATGCCCTCCCAGGCTGAATGGACCTTCCCACTCCTGCCTCTTTGTGGGCCCACAGTTCTCTTCAACATCCAAGCAGGGTATGTGCCCCACCCCCGCTATAGGCAGACATTCCCTTCATCAGCTTTCACAGGAAGGGGGTACCGTGAACAACGGGAAGGAGACTCATACCTGTTTGAAACAACTCCGTTTTCTGATCATGTACAGAATCACCCTTTTCCTTCCCAGTACCAAGGAGGACTGTTAGTTACAGACCGCGTTTGTTTCTTTCTGTGTGTTTCTGCCCCTCCCCCTTTCTCTTTTGAGTTAGGTGCGCCTTCTACAAACAGTCCAGTATAATTTACCAGACTGGCCAGATCAGTTAGTCAGGACTCTCAATGTGCTTCAGCACATTCTTAGTTATACTCATTAAGTGTAAAAATGTCAAAGGCCAAGGAACAGGCCTTGGAGCTCAGACACTGGAATCACCATCCCATTTCCAAAAGACTGTATCTTTACTATGGTAATCTACGAACTCATTAAATCAGCATTGTGTTTTTATGATACCCAAACACAACTTAGCTTTACCAAGAAATAAAGTTCCAACTGTGTGTACGAAAAGGCAGTTTTGTTCGACAGGTGGCATCCTTGCTGTGAGCCATTACCTGTGACCAAGTAGTTCATGATGAGGCGATTCATGTCTGCCCGCTGGACATGCAAGTTATTGAGTTTCTCCATCCACTCATCTTTCGTGATTTCATCGGGTTTTTCTGCATAACTCATTCTGATTTATTTCTACAGGAAAAAAAAAAAGATGTAAAAATTAGTGAAGGTCACTGGAATGAAAGGTTCAGCATTGGGAATACACTCAATGGCAACGCAATAGGCTTGTGCGGTGACAGGGGGCAGCTGCACTTGTGTGCACAGCATAACCTGGACAGTTGTCAAATCACTATGCTGTACGTGAGAAAGTTAACACTGAGTCTCAACTATACTGCTAAAAAAAAATTTTTTTTTGAAGGATTCTACGATGACTACGATCATTTCAGAGATAAATACAATGACACGAAAAAAAAATACAATGACACGGTATGAAGTAACAGAGAGAAGATACTTTAAATCTGGAGAACAGCAGGTGTAAAGGGCCCCTAGCCCAAGCGCAGCCTAGGGACCAGAAAGAAGGCCGAGATGTTGGGAGACAGAATGTGTGCAAGGAAGAGACGAGTGCCTCCAAACTGCCAGGTCAAGAGTGTGGGGTGTCATGCCAAGTAAGGCCTTACAGGCCAAGGGAGGAGTTTAGATCAACTCTCTCCTGAGCACAGGCGGCAGCCACCAGGGACATGCACTAAGGAAGCACCAGCTCTTTCACGTATGCCCTCAAGAAGTCTGCCGCTAGACATTCAGCAGACTGCCCAACGCTAAGAAGTCTGACTCCACCGAGTGTCAACGCAGACAGTTGTTCCCCTGAACTGTGACGCTGCTGTCAGAGCAGTTGGAACTGCAAACATATTTGGCCCTCTCTGCAGAGCTGACCCAAGCTGCTCACAGCCCAGCAATTCTACGAGGCTGAGACCCTCAACCTCACCACTGAGCACCTGACACGCACACACCCACTCAGAAGCACTGCTCAAAACAGCAAAAACACGGAAGCCACCCACCCAGATGTTCATTCAACAGCAGCACGGACAAACTGTGGCCCACAGAACCACAATCCCAGGCCCCAAACCCTTGGGGAAGTATGTTTCAGAATTAAAAATTTTGCAGACTGTATGAAGCCTAAATGGCACAACTTATCTATGTCACATGACATTCTCACTGCAGTCTGGGGCAGCACCCCACAATTAAATATTACCTCTCCGGGGACACGTCTGAGTACCCACACTGAGTGCAACAGAAGTTATTAAAAGCTTTCACCTGGTCAGACTTTTGCCATCAATTAGTTAAAAAAAAAAAAAAAAAGAACTTTTAGTTTTCAGAGCTCCTTGAATTTTAAGATTGCTGAGAAAGGGCTCCGATCATGCAGCGACATGAGAGAATTTGCTAAACCAATTAAAATAGGAACACAGCCACATGGATCTCTTACAAACCAGTTGAACGAATAAAGTGAGTTGCAGCAGGGCCCAGGTATGCCAGACAGTTTTATAAAGGACAAAAAAACAACGGCAACAAACAGGAACGTGAGAAAGCGTTTTGTTGCTTTAAGTAAAGACACGATCCTCCAGAGCGGACAGGCACAGGCCCGGGGAGTACCAGCTGGGCAGCCCTCCACTCCCACTACTTCCTATTCTTCCCCCCCGTAACCTGTGAGTTGCGGGGCTCACTTAATGCCAGCTAAGTACACGCGAGAGTGCTCCCCTCAATTAAAAAGCTAGACGGTGGAAACGGGGTGGCAAGCGCTGAGCAGCAAAGCCAGCAAGGAGCCACCAAACGGGCGCAGCGGCAGGGAGGTCGGACACACGGCGGGTGAAGGTTCTACGGACGTGTCAACGGCCCTGCTCCGGACTGAATGCAGAGAGATGAACAAGCAGGAGCGCTTGAGACTCGGCCGAAGAGGAAGGCTTGAACAGAGGAACAGGTTGGAGGAGTAGAGCAAGTTTGGGCCGACTCTGACTCCTCGCTGGGAAGGCGAGCCGGCCCCAGGATCACAGGTCCGCAGCTCAGCGCTGGGAACAGTGACAGCGGCCGCACAGGGGCGTGAAGGCCAGGATGCGGCACCGATGGCCCAGGGGGCGCGTGGGGAGGGACGCGCGGGCCGGTGGCGAGGCCAGGAGAGGAGGCCCCGGGGTGCCGGGACGGTGCCGCACGGGGCGCAGAGGGCACACGCGGGGCGCCGGGCCCCGGGGCTCCAGGCCAGCACAGGCGTTGCTCAGACCACGGTCCTGGTCCTGGATGGTCCACGGGAACTAACCGAGGACGCACAGGCAGCCGGCCCCGCGCGGCAGGCGGCGGCGCCCGTCCTCACCGGCTCCGGCTCCGGGCCCGCTCCGCTGGTGGTCATAAACGCCGTCCTCCCCGCGGGGCACAGGCGCGGCGGCTCGCGGCTCCTCGCGGCTCCTCGCGGCTCCTCGACCCCGGCCGGCCGCTCTGCGCGTCGGAGCCTTCGCGGGAAGCGCTGTCCCTTTAGGAATAAACGCCCGGTTACAGCGCCCGGCGCCGCGGGGCCCCGCCGACCCGGCCGCGACCCGGAGGCAGTTGGACGTGCGCGCCCGGGAGGCCCCCGCCCGCCCCCGCCCGGGCCGCGTCCCCGCGCGCCTCCCCGGCGCCTCCCGGGCTCCTCCCCGCCCCGCCCCGGCCCGCCGCGCTCCCCGGGGAAGCTCGGCCCGGCCGCCCGGGGCCGCCGCGGCCATCTTACCTGGCGGAGCCCGCCTCCCGCGCTGCGCGGTCTCCACGGCCGCTCGCGGGGCCGGGCCGAGCCGGGAGGGCGGCGGGGCGCGGGGGACGCGCGGCGGAGGCGGGAGCCGCGGCGGCGGCGGGGGCGGGGGCGGGGGCGGGGAGCGGGAGGGCAGACGCACCGGCGGCCGCCCCTCCAGGCACCTCCCGCGAGACCGCGCGAGCGCAGGCCCCGAGCCGGCAGCCAATCAGGGGCCCCCGCGAGGGGGCGGGGCGCGGCGGCCGCCCGGAAGCGCGGGACTCGGGCTTCCGTCCTTGCGCAGAACGGCGCTCGCGGCGCCCTCGCTCTACGGGTTGGCGCGAGAGTCAAAAGGCGTCGGCCGACCCCGGGCAAGATGGCCGCCGTCGAGGTGTCGTTGTGGGGGAACTTCGCGCCGCGATGGCGACATCTAGGCTGAGCCGGAGGCGAAGGTCCCCGCTTCCTCTCCGCGGCTTGTGTGAGCTCGCAGGGCAGGGGCCGCGGGCGAGGGGGAGGGCGGGCGCCGGTGCTGCGCGCCGCCCCGAGGGGCCCCCCCGCCGAGCGCCCGCCGAGCGCGGGCCTGGGAGGGGGCGGCCGAGCGCGCCCCGGGGAGCCCTGCGCGGCGTGGGCCGAGGCGGGCTGCGGGGCGCCGGCGGGGCGGGGAGCGCGCTGCCGCCCGCCGGCTCATGAGTCGACAGAAACGGGCCTGCCCTCGGGGAGCGCGGGGCGCGGGGTCCGCCGGGTCGGGCCGGGGTGCGGGCGCGCGCGAGGCGGCGGGGCCGGGGCCGGGGCGCGGGGGGCGGGGCCGGGGCCGGGGTCGGGCGCCGCGGGCCGCGTGGGGGGGAGCGGGCGGCCGGGGTCGGGCCGGGTCGGGCCGGGTCGGGGTGGGCCCGGGCGGCGCTGCCCGCGCTTCCCGACTCAGAGCCGCCGGGGCAGTGCGGGCCCGTGATGCCAGCCTGTGCAACGCCCTGACCTGTGCCCGCTCCGGATGCCAACCTCGCCGCGTGCGCAGGGGCGCGGATTTTTGAAATTCTTTCCAAAGGGACGCAAGCGAAAGCTTGAGCGCGGTGCCCCGAGGAGGTGGGCCTTGCCGCCCGGGGACGGCCCCTCGGCTCTGGGGCGGCCCCCAGGCTCCCGCGCGCCCGGCCGGTGCCCCCCCCCCCGCCCGTGCCCTGCTCCTCACACCCTCCGGGCACTCCCTGATGGCGCGTGCCCAGTGGGCGCAGCCGGGAGGGCTCCCGCCCCCGCCCCTTGCCTCTGCTGCAGCCGCCCTACCTCGTCTGCAGGTGCTCGCGGGTGCTCGAGTGGGGTCTCGGGCAGAGCACTTGCAGACCAACTGCCGGAGATGGGGAGGCCCTCCCTAGACCAAGCTGAGCGCACCGCCCCCGTAGGCCCACCTCGCACCCTGACTCTCCCCGCGTAGCTCTGAGCCCACCGGTTTCTGCCACTGATGGCTGATAACGTTGCAATTTGCCACACACACCTGGGCTGCACCAGAGCCGAGACGTTAGTACCTCGTAGGAGTTCCGTAGGTATCTGTTGAGAACGGGAAGGAGGAAATGAGTGAAGGAGGATAATCGAAAGCAGCTTCCGCAACAGTGGACGCAGGGAGACTTCGCCGAGGGGGGAATGTTTGCAGTCTGGCGATTGAGCCCCTGCGGTGAATGGCACTCAGATGTGCAGCCTGGTTGATGAGGCTCCTGGTGGTGGCACCAGCTGGGCAGACGAGTGGGCTAGAAGGGGGCGGGGGGGCTGGGGAGCCCAGGGTCAGTCTTGCTGGGTTGGAGGTGCCTGGGGGACAAGGCTAAAGTTGAAAGGAGCAGCCGGGGCTGGACGTGAAGGTTTTACGGTGACACCCTGTGACAGTTAACAAACATACTTAGAGAAAGACTGTAGAGAGGAGGAGCAGATAAGTCTAGAATCCAGAAGGACGGCACCAGATGGCCCCTATGCAGAGAAGAGGTTTTCCATTAAGTCAGCAGAGAGGCTTGACAGGGACCAGGGGGTTTAGCAGGTTCTGCAGAAGTGGGGAGTTCTAGAAGATGAGCGGTGTCCAGTGCGGCAGGGCCGTCCTGCAGGCATACTTGACAGGCGTTGGGGACAGAGCAAGGAGCACAGTGACACGGGAATGGAAAATGTTAGACGACAGTGAGTGGAGAGGTGAATAGGGTGAGGGGAGCAGTTTCACACTGGCAGAAGCCTCTGAGGTGGAGAGCAAGCAGCAGGTGAAGTTGATCCCATTAAACCCTGAAGCAACAAGATTTGGTGGCTGAGGGGGAAGGAGAATCTCCAGGCTTCTGGCTGGTGCGTGTGGACTAGGGACACCAGAGAAGGGTCTGGTTGGAGGAGAGAGGTTCAGGAGTCGTGAGCTCATTTTGCACCCGTGGAGATGTTAGGGGAACAGGTCTGGGCAGGGGTAAAGTGGAGCACAGCCAGGAGTGCATGAGCTCCCCTGTGGACAGTAGGTGCGCCTATGGAAGGGAGATCAGGCCAGCCTGCGCCAGCATAAGACCCCTTGTGCTGCTAGGTGTCTGGGGGTGTGGGGGAGCACCGAGGGTGTGGGCCACTTTGGTACAGCCTGGAGCATTGGCCCAGTTGATAGGAAATAGGAGGGTCTGTGGAAGGGGAGCAGCCAGGTGGCCAGAACCTCCACTATCCTCCAAGCCCAGGTGGAGACTTCCCTTGTAATAGGTTAGCGGTTCTTTACAGACGAGTGTTAAACACTTACTAGGCTTACGAGAGCATTAAAAGTGTTTTTGAAAAGGGAGGAGTATCTGAAGAATAAAATACACAGTGTTGCCTTTACTCAAATCCTGGATTGCTCAATAACCAGGCTGTGGGCTGTGTGTTACAGAATGACAGCATTTCCGCGGATGTTTTTATCTTATTTGCAAAACCCAAAAGCATAAAATCAAGCCCCTACACACTGAATGCCCTGCTTTGAAAGAGATTTGGTGAAAACAAACTAATTCTCAAGGATAATATGTAAACTGACCAGTTGCTGCTCAGAGTCATCGGAACATGAGGCAGTCAGCACCAAGAGGTCAACTTCCGTTGCATTAGCCTTTTACGGTGTGTTCAGTTTCTCGGTGAAAGTGTTGAAAGAGTAAGGAAGAATTTTATGATTGTTCAGCTCTGCTGCACCCATTCAGGTGCTGGGTGTCTTAGCTGAATTCTGAGACCCAGTGAAGCATATTTATGAGGTTTTTGCGGTGGCCCCTTCCCCTCCCTCTTCGCCTGATTGTATTTTCTCTTTCGGGACTGTACTAGCAAATCAGAAAGCACTGATTCTGGGTTTCTTTGCATGAGTATTTTACCTATGAGTACATATTTCCTGATCCTTTGAACTGTGTGCAACAAGGTGCTTCCTGAAACAGGTGGGGTGCTGGGGGCCACACAGTCCTGCCACTGCGTACCAGCAGACACAGGCAGCACGCCTGAGTGACCGACTTAATTTGCCCCATCAAGGTGCTGTTCGTATACCATTTCATACAGAATTTGACTATACCCTTCACACCTGGCTGGTGAAGAAGTCGATATACACGTACTGGCTTTTTTTTTTTTTTTTTTAATTAAAGTGAAAGTATGTAGGTAGCACACATGTATATGCACAAACACATATCTGCATAGTTAACTTGGGAAGTTATATCTGTATAAGCTTTGAGGATTCCCTTGCCCCTCCCCCCAATCCCAGTCATGTGATCGTGATCTGGTGCCTGGGTGATAGAAGTGGTGAATGAAGAGATTTTTCCAATTGATATCCACATTTTCTTTCTTTCTTTCTTTCTTTTTTTTTTTTTAAAAACACTTGTAAAATTTTTGTGTTTCTTTACTTTAAAATTCTCTTATGTTCTTGAAATGCTTACTTTCTATTGGAACGGGTCCCGCAGGAAGGAGAGGAACTTTCGTATGTCTGACACTCCTAAGATTTTTCATTTTTCTGTACATCCATAAAAGGCAACGTCCTTGGCCTCCCATCTCTGTAGACAGATTGGGAAGATGTTATTTCTCATTGAATCTCTACATTTTAGCAATGGTTGATTTGATTTGGAACTCAGAAATAGTTGTGGTATTGGAAGGGTAATTTATGTGTATTGATGTGGTCAAGATTCGGAATAAAACTTTCTGGGTGTCCTTTTGAAATCTCGGATGGCTTAAGTCTCTGTTACTCCTGTTGGGATTTCTTTCAAATGCTCCTGCTCACCTTCACCAGTGTGGTTTTGTGAGCCGGCAAGAGGAGGAATTAATGTATGCAGTATTTCTGTTCTGTGCAAATCCAGAAAGCTACCTTTAGACCTGAGTTCATGCAATCTTTCACTTTTTAAGTATTTTCATTTTGGAAATAAATCTCTTCAATGATAGCCTGTAGCCCTTGTAGGCAGAGCTGTGCTCCTGAGGCCCCGCCCCCCCCCCCCCCCCCCACTCCGCCCGCCAGAGACTTGCTGGTGGTGATGACCACCCACCCTGTTGCATCTCAGGGAGGTCCCCTTCCCCGCTGTTACATGGAGGGTGATGAGCCTAGGGCGCACATAGGTACAACTGATTTTCTCTGAAACTGTTTTTCTGTCAATCTCTAACAGGCACTGCGTTTTTTGGCCTTTTTTTTACTGGGTGGATTCCTTTAGAGACTTAGGAGATGAAAGCAGTCAGAAAGGAAATGCAGTTCTCATGCCCCACAGTGTTTAAAACACTGATTTCTCCTGAAGTCAACTTTATTTTTCACGGAACTCACAGTGCAACACCTCAGAGTAACAGGCACCACTGGGCAAGGTGGGGGTAGTGAGCCTCGTACATGAACACGACCCCGTGCACTCCTGTGAAGGCAGCAGAGCCAGGGCCTTGTCACAGCAGAGAACATAAAATACTCGCACTTCTGTCTGAGGATCTCTGGAGAGGGTAGAGGCAGGGCAGGGCACTTCTCCATCCGCGCCCAGTCTCGTAGACAGTTATTTGTACATCGATTTAGAGATTGTCCCAAGTCCCTGTCCGCTGCTTTTCATCCCTGCAGCCACCGTACACGGCTGGGTGCAGAGACGTCGCCTTGTCGCTGGTTACCCCGTTGGGCTCCTGATGGAGGAGGCTCCTAGGATCTGCCCCTCCCGCAGCACACGGGCCCCAGTGTGCAGACAGGGGCCCCGGGTCACTGCTGGCTCCAGCAGCTTTCCTCTCGCACCTGCCCCTGTGCGGCCTCGGCCCTCCCCTCTCCCCGCATCTGGGCGCTGGGAGAGCGGCGAGCCCACCCCTTCGCGGGGTCGCAGCGGCGGGGACCCGCGCGGGGCCCTCCTCGGAGGACCAGCATCCACGGGATCGCGGCGCCTGCAGGTGTCCTCCGAGCAGCACGCTGGCCGCGGGCCCCTGGCTCTGCTGCACACCGGCCGCGTTCTGCCGCTTGACAAGGGCCACGGGGTTCCCGGGCCTGCGCTCAGGCCCCGGCGTGGCGCCCCGTGCTGGGAGCAGGTGTGCGGCCCTCCGCAGCCTGCCTGGGCTGTGGGTGCTGGGCCCGAGCGAACAGCGTCCGGGCGGCGCCGGCTCCTCGGCCCTCGCGGGCGCAGGCTCGGGCTCAGGGCGCGGGCGCGGGCCCAGGGCGCAGGCGCGGACGGAGGGCGCAGGCGCAGGCGCAGGGCGCGGGGCCTCCTCCCTCCGCGCGGGGGCGCTGCTCGGGGCGCGGCCGGCCGCTCTAGCCCCGCGTCTCGGTGGCCGCGCCGACCCCGCCCTCCCGCCCATTCCGCGGAGCTCGGAGGAAATGGCTGCGGGACCCCGGAGGCCTGCGACCCGCGGTGAGTGGCGCCCGGCCGCCGGGGGGGGGCGGGCTCCGCGGGGCGCACGCGGGGGCGGGGGCGGCGGGGCGGGGCGCGGGCCCGGTCGGCCGAGAGCTGGGCGTCCGCGCCGGTGCTCGCCGCGCTCCCGCCGAGGAGAGAAGATGGCGGCGGCCGCGGGGCTGGCGGGAGCGCGGGCGGAGCGGGGCCGCGGGGTCACCGCGGGGGTCACCTCGGGGCGACCGAGGGCCCTGCGCGGCCGCCGGGGCGCCGGGTCCGCCCGAGGGGGTGAGCTCGGGGCCTGGCCGCGGTGCGATGGCACCGGGAGCGGCGCGCCCTGCGGTGACCCCGCGGAGCCCGAGCGGCCGGAGCGCGGCCTCCCGAAGTCCAGGCGCCGAGGGGCTGTGCTGGAGACGGTCTGGTGGCGCTGAGCCGGCAGGTGCAGGCCGGCCAGCCCCGCGGGGTCCTGCGGGGGCGCTGCAGCCGCTGCTTAGGAAGCAGGGAGGGCTTTCGGGGAAACCCTGGGAAACACGGGCTTTGAGTATTTTGTTTGCCGTTTTGACGTGCGCTGGCCGCACCTGTGTCCCGCCGGCCACCCCGACAGCAGGAGGGCCCGCTTGAGCTTCCGACGGAGACGCGGTGCCCCTCGTGCCCTCGGTGCCTCCTTGCCCGGGACCCTCCCTCCGCCCGTCTCGGTCCGCGGGCCCGCCCCAGTTCTTCCTTGTGCTCCAGGTCCTGGAGGGCCCGGTGGGCAGAGCCGCCTCACCCCTGAGGACGAGCGGCCAGGCGCCTCGGTGCAGGGCCCACTGCAGCGACTGGTGCCAGTGGAGACCCGACTTCTCACGTTCACCCGCGGGTGCGACGGCGCTCAGGCGGCCCGGGGACCTGCAGGGCTCCTTTGCCTCTGCGCTGTGCCTGTGGGGCCAGAGCTGCTCAGGGCCAGGGGTTTTTTTTGCTTTGAATCCGGCACCTCAATAAATGAGCTCACAGGTGGGGCCATGGGTCACAACAGCATGTGAGCGAAGTTGAAGATTCTGTTTAATTCATCCCTTGGCCGCAGATACAGGTATCCGGTATCGTGCGCGCACTGAAGGAATGAGACCTGAGCCTGAGGTTCTCGGGCTTTTTGTGCTGGTTGTAACGACCAGGAAACTGAAGCATAGGCAGGGAACTTTCCCAGGAGCTCAGAGCTTATTTCTAAGTGGGCTGCCGGGCCCACCCCAGACACATGTCCCACAGCTTCTCCTGAGCCACACGGGCTCTGCTGAAATACGCCTCCGAGAAAGGTGCTTTAGCCATGCATCTTAAGGAATTAAGATCTGTGACCTTCAGAATAATTCCTCCGTTTATCATGCAAATATTTATTGCCTCCTGTGTGCTAACCACCCTGGCTGTGACAGCAATCTGGAAGGCCTTCCTGGTCCCAGAGACCAGTGCAGTGGGGACTTGTGGGGACATCCCAGCTCCTTCACCTGGGATTGGTGTGGATGCGTGTACGTCTCTAGGACTACTCCACAGTATTTCTGTTTTAAATCCAGCAAAGGTATCTCAGAAGTGTCCCCTGGGAAGACCTGCCCCAGGCTCTGTTGTGAAACTTCCTGCCAAATGCATGTTCTAGGCACCCTGGTTTCTAGTGTGACTGCGTTCTTGCACACTTTTAACAACAAATTTAGGAATAACGTGGATCTTCTCATTTTCCACCGAGAGCTGTCCCTTGTTAGTATTTGATTAAATTCAGGTTGTTCCAAGCAAAGTAAGTACTGTACTGATAGGGAGAAAGGGCACCAAAAAAAGTGTAATTGGCTGCTCCCTCCTGCTCCTTCCTGTCCGCTGGTACCCACAGTTACTGATTTCTGTCAAACAATGAAGCTCATAGCTGTGCGCATGTGTGAGCATCACAGTGGCTTGTTGAGGAAATGTGTCCTGGGGGTCCCACTCAGTGCTTCAGGTGGGCCTTGCTGTGGGTGAGCGGTTGGAGTGGGGACTTGGGCTCCCATTTTCAGTTGGCAGAGTGGCATTTTCAGGTCCTGCTGTTGACGCTGTAAGTCCTCCTCCCATCAGGTGTCTAACTCACAAGGAGTCCATTCCAGAGCAGCTCAGAGACTGGTTTGTTTTCTGGTTTGGTTTATGCTTGCAAGTGTTCCGGGTTCTGGTTGTTGTTAGTTCTGTTGACGTGATAGATTTTACCTTTACACACTTGTCTAGTGATCCTGGGGGATTTCCATTTAGCTTGGAAATGGAAATGGCTTAAGAGAGCCAAAAGATTGGACGTGTTTACAAGTTAGGCCAGATGACTGTTGTCCTTGGGTCCCTACAGTGGGACAGTGTCTCTCCTAGAGGCCTGATTACTGTGCCTGGCAGACTCAGGAAGTGCGTTAAGTAAGAAGGCTTTTTTCCTAAATGGAGTTTCTCCCTTGTGTTTCTTTCTTGGGCAGTGGGGTTTCTTAACAGTGGATGTTTAACATTCCTCTCTTTGTGGTTAGTATCGAATGATGAGTGCTAATTCCATTACAAAGGCTCTGTGGTTTACAGTTGATAGAAGAGGGATCAAAACATGGTCTGACTTGAGCTCACTTGGTCTAGGTGCTCACACTACTGGAAAAGAGTTTCACTTGCTTAGACCTCATTATTTGAGAAGTAATTTTTAGGGTAAGTTGTTATGTGAAATTGGAGAGGTAATTGTGTGTATTTTAATAAAAGTTTTTGTAGTCATGGCTATAAAATATGCTTAATCGGTAGGTTATCTGGTGTGCTATTTGTAAAGCAGATGTATCTCTCTGGGTATCAAACTCAGATGCTGTGGTTTTGTTTTTCATATGCTGGTATACAGAGTTTTAAATGGTATTTAATACACTTCTATAAGAAAGTTTGTGAGGTTTTTCTCCCCAGTGTGGAGATAGCTTTATTCTATGTTAGGTTACAAACATGTATACAGAAAACTGAAACAATATGAGAAAAACAAAGCAGACACTCCAGAAATGGTCCCATTCAGAAGCTCACGTCACAGCTCCTCCCCTGTTCATGAACATGGGTGGGTGTGTGTGTGTGGCAGGACGTATTTAGGGAGTGTGGTCCCTGTGCAGGGCTGACTCGTGACCTGTGCTCTTCACTCATGTGTAGGACTACTTCCGTGGCAGTGGCTCTGTGGTTCATCCTTTAATTGCAGTCTTAAAGAATTCCATTTTGTGGATATCCTTAGTTCCCCCTCCACCTCCTCAAACCAGTGTCTGGATGATGGACATTGGTTTGTGTCCCTTTGGTTTTTTTTTTTTTTTTTTTTTTTTTGAAGATTTTATTTATTCATGAAAGACAGAGAGAGAGGCAAAGACACAGACAGAGGGAGAAGCAGGCTCCATGCAGGGAGCCCGATGTGGGGACTCGATCCCGGGCCTCCAGGATCACACCTCGGGCTGAAGGCAGGCGCTAAACCCCTGAGCCACCCAGGGACCCCCCTTTGTTTTTGTTTTTTAAAGTGTGGCTGGGAGCACCCTTACAAATGCACCTGCTCTGGCCCCGTGCCAAGTGCATAAGGGGATCTTGTTAAATATTTGCCAGATATTACTCTTAAGAAGGCCTGTTTCCCCAAATGCACACCAACACGGACATTGTCTTTTTAACAGATGACATTGATCGCTTACTGCATGCTTGCGGTGTGTGAGCGCTGACACTTGACACGGTGTAGTCTCACATAGCCTTTTAGGAAGCTGGGAGCTCACAGTTGTCCACAGCCCGTGAGGAAGCACACTTGTTCAGCCTGTCTGCCTGTTAGGTTTGCAGCTGGGGTTGAAGCCAGGAACATCCTGATGGAAAGCCTGTGTTCTCGTCATCAACTGCTGTGCTGCCCCCTTGAGCCTCCCAACCTCAATCTGCTTAGCCAAACTACCCCACTTATACCTGGGGGCGAGGGGCACTGGGGGCTGCCATGGGCAGGACTGGGACTCCCAGCCAGATGCCCCAGCACCCCGTGGAGACAACAGGGCTATTGGACACTGGTTGTGGACTCTGGGTTTGTCAGATTGTGGTTTATACAGTCTTTCCACAGCATGGGGGTTCTTAGTAGTAAGAGAGCCTTCCTCCGCCCTCCTCACATGTGCAGGCTTCACCGTCAGGTTCTGTGCATGGATCTGTAAAACTGGGTACAGAAAATCCTCTTATTCTGTAACTTTAAGCTTGGACCTTGTTCCATTACCCTCCAAAACAAGATGAGACATTGGCCTCTGCCAATGGGAAGACTCCCGAGTAAAATGCAATGACTTCTTGACTTTAGGTCCCCAGTCATGATTCTTGTCTCGTGGCCAGCCTGTGACTTGTGGTCCTGACAGCACCACTCATGAAGCAGGTGCTTGGGAGACAGGGCCTCTGTATCTTCTCCAGACCACGTTGTCTTTGAGTTCAGGTGGTAGTCACTGTGTGAGCCTACCGTTTCGTAATTGGAAATAAGCATCTTCTCTGTAGTTGCTTGAAACTGTGGTTGAGGAAGGGCAGGGGCAGGGTGTGGAGGAGTCTGGTACTACAGCAGCACTGCCGCCGCTTGATCTTCAGGGGGGGGGGGGGGAGCAGCACTGCTTTTGCCCTATCCTGTAAAGTTACCTGGGCACTCAAGAGCCTCTTGGTCACCTGCGGTTACTGGGAGCATTGCAGAGCTTTTGTTGATGTCATTCTGTCTTCTTGTTTACGGTGCTTGGCATGAAAGTGGAGGTATCTCAATTTATTTGTTCATTTTTAAGTAATAAAACCAGGCATGTTAACATGAATAACGTGGTGTAGAAACTATCTTCTAAGACAAAAACAGTGATAGAGGTAGCATTGCTTTATTATTATTTTTAATAAATCTTTTTGACTTCTGGCTTAACTGACAACATCTGAATTCTCACATCTGCACGCAGACTATGGTAACATCACTGTCACTTAGCTTCTGGAAAGCTCTACAGTGTACTACTATGAGTGGCCAGCGAGAGAGGCATACGCTGTCTTTTGTGTTTGTGCAGATAATTTGACTTGGGGACCTCCTGAAAGGCCTGTGGGCCATACATTGAGAACGTCTACTTTAATTATGATTAGAAATGCCTCTGCTGTTAAGAAATGAAAACTTTACAAGATAGTTGACTCTGTAAACTTTAACACCTGGGGTAATGGGTTACTCTTAGGAGGATAGACAATGTCTCTGAGTTTTTTCTATTGGCTCAGCCATGTGTTTGCTTTTTGCAAAGACTTGGTGTTCCAGTGCACACCTCTCCAAGTAGACCACCTGAAAGGAAGCGAGAGGCCC
This sequence comes from Canis lupus baileyi, assembly GCF_048164855.1. Lineage (NCBI taxonomy): Eukaryota > Metazoa > Chordata > Mammalia > Carnivora > Canidae > Canis > Canis lupus. The sequence goes on along the minus strand of NC_132863.1, from coordinate 48,769,025 downwards.
ATTGCATGGCCAGGGTGCTGGCTGGGTGGGAGGACCCTACGACCTCTTTTGGCCTTAGGCCATATGGGCCTGACTACAGTCTTAGTGTGTAAGTGGTCCTTTGCATGGATTGTAGGATGCCCTTTCATTGTGCATGGATTTTCACTAGATCCTTAATTCCTGTTGCAGTAAAAATGGGGGTGAGAGTGGCCTATATTGGCTATGGAATGATCCAGTCTTGTGTTGTGAACCCAGGAAACCACAACAGGGTGCAGGGTCCTGAAGTGATGCCCCCTCTTGGTGCCAGAAGGGAGTGCCAGCCAGCCACCCACATACACAATTGGGACCCAAACAGACCACTGTGGATATAAGAGCAATAGGGTGGCCACTTGGGCAGGGGGGTCCTCCCTGGAAGGTCCAGGGTTCTTAATAGCTTCAGGACCTAGAAACCCACCCACCTCGAGGGGAAACAGCCCCCAAAGTGCTTAGCAGGGATGACTGGCACTTAAATGTCACACTGTCCTGGGAAGTGACTTATGCTGCCCTCATCCCCTCTGTAAACATACGTAGACCTCTCCCTCTTCCCCTCTCTTTCTGTTGGGGAAGGAGGGGAGGAGACTCCCATCTGGGAACCCATTCCAGGGTCATTCTTGGGCTTTTAGGAGTAGCCAAGCTTGCCCCATGTGGCAGATTCTTTTAATGAGTGCAAGACCCTGTACAAATCAAAGGATCGCTGAGAGCCAAACGGTGGCCTTATCTTGGGAGTACCAGTCCCCTACGATGTAGGATTCCTACAGTCCCTTGCAGTGTTTGAGATTGTGTTTTTGTTCAGAAATACGAAGGGAGCAGTTTGGGCTGCTTTAACAAAAGATCACAGACTGGGGGGCTGATTTCTTTCTTCCAGCTCTGGAAGCGCACGATCAGGGTGCTGGTATGGTCAGGCCCTGGTGAGGTGTCTTCAGGGTTTCAGGGGGCAGGGCAGCTCTCTGGGTGCTCTTTTTTTTTAATGGCATAAATTCCATTCATGAGGGCTCCAACTTTATGACCTGAGCACCTCCCAAAGGCCCCATCTCCTAGTAATGTCACCGTGGGACTAGGTTTCAACGTGAATTTTGGGAGCTGGGGGCACAAAATGCAGACCATGGCCGAAGCCCCTCCGCAGCATGAAACAGAACAGTGAAAGCCTCATTTCCTTCTCCATCACTTTGGTAGATGTAACGCAGCTGTTTGGCCTCCTGACGCTTATGTAGAGTTGCCCACCAAGGTCATGCCTGTGTTCTGCAACAGAAACTGAGTAGAGAGAAATCAGTGCCCCCTTGCTCACCCGTGCTGAGCTGGAGGCCCAGCTTGACACCAGGGCCTGGCTGGGGCATCAGTCCCCAAGAGGCATTCAAGTAGCAGCTTATGCTTTTTGTCTCCATATACATGTAAAAGCAGAACTTCCAATTTTCTTAAAATTTAAGAAATTTTAAACAGGGTTGTTTTTAGATTTTCTATTGATTTCTTTTTTTTTTTTTTAATTTTTATTTATTTATGATAGTCACACAGAGAGAGAGAGGCGGAGACACAGGCAGAGAGAGAAGCAGGCTCCGTGCACCAGGAGCCCGATATGGGACTCGATCCCGGGTCTCCAGGATCGCGCCCTGGGCCAAAGGCAGGCGCTAAACCGCTGCGCCACCCAGGGATCCCTCTGTTGATTTCTTGAGAAACTTAACTGTGTTGGGGACACCTTCACTTGATCAGAAGAATTTTAATAATAGTGCTTTTTGGTAGCAGCAAAACTGAATTAATCAAGTCAGATTCTGTGTAGATGTTCAAATAAACAAAAATTGGATTTCTTAGTTTACTTTGTGGGCCCAAACCTCTCTCTGTCCATGGCCAGAGCACAGGGTGAGGGAGGGGGTGTTTGCTGCTGCAGACCTTTGGGGTCCGTGAGGAGAAGCAGAGTTGCTCTCGAAGCCACCATCTCCATGCGGGCCGTGGCCGCTGCTAACAGTTGGACAGCTTGGGTGCTTTGGGGGCTGCTGCATCGTCTGTAACTGCGGGCTGGGGCTCGTTGGGGTGGTTCTAGTAATGACTGGATTGCCGAAGATTCTTCAGTTAGGGGAAAATTTTCTTTTTTAGTCGTTTGAAGAATTTCCCATCTTCTCAACCTTTTATCCACAAGGAAGGATTAGTTGTGAGGCACAGGGTCACAACTGTGCCTAAGTACAAAATGAAAACTTTGGTTTGTCCGAATTTCATCAGAAATAATGAGGCTTTGTTGTAACGTGTGTAATTTCTGATGGCAGGTTAAAATTATTTCAAGATTAAAATTTTTCTTTTTGGAAATGGCGGGAGGGGTAATGAGGTTTGGAAAAACAGTGTTTGGCTCCCTGCTGGGGGCCCTAGCTGTGTTCTAATTGTCTTGCTGTGGAAATAGGAGCTTCATGTGGTCACACAGCCTAGCATTTAGAGAAGTTGCTCTGAAGTTTATAGAGAAGCAGAGGTCTTTCAGCGGGTACCTTGCCATCACTCCCGTGTGCATGTGTCCTGGAAGCTGCACCCTCAGATTTACAACGGTCTACAGTCCTACATCACTGATATGGACTGCTGATTTTGAGTTTTGATTTTTAAGTAATGTATTACATTTTGGGAGGGTATTTTGGGTTCTGTTTTTAAGAAACCACATCTGGCAGCTTAACATTTTGAAGTTGGAGAATCCAAATTGAGAATTTAGTGGTTTCAGAATTCTGTGGAAGGAATACTTGGCCCCTTCTCAGTCCAAAGTGCAGAGAAGTATTGTTGCTTTGCACATATCCAAGGTGTACTTAACTAATAGTGTAATGAAGTTCTCACAGTGTGTTTCTTGGATTCCTGGGGGTATCACAGCTCTGGGTGGTGACAGTGGCACCGTCAGCCTTCTCACTGAATGGACATCTGCACTGGCATACAGAAACCAGTCTGGACAGTGGCATATCACAGTACGGTGTACAGTCTGCTGCTGAGCATCTGTAGATCACCTAAGATGTGCTGTTTCCACCCTCCACCCCTAAGAATGTCCTTGAAGAGGCAGCAGAGCCTGTTCACTCAGGTGAACCTCACCACTCCAGGGTCCCGCCCCATCCCTTTAAATTCCCTGTAATGAAATGGCAAGCACCTCTAAAGCACTTCTGTACCCCAAAGCAGGGTGGCTAGCCAGGAGGAGCCCTGTGCCAGACTGGCCACCCTTTCATGCCCCCGCCCCCCCCCCCCCCCGTGCAGTAAAGAATGGACGGGCCCGTTTTCTTTCTTTTTTTTTTTTTTTTTAAAGATTTTATCTATTCATTCATGAGAGACACAGAAAGAAGCAGAGACACAGGGAGAGGGAGAAGCAGGCTCCCCTTGTGGGGAGCCCAATGTGAGACTCCATCCCGGGTCTCCAGGATCACGCCCTGGGCTGAAGGCAGCGCTAAACCGCTGAGCCACCCGGGTGCCCCAAGGTTCCAGTTTTCAGACCCAGTATCTGGCAGGCATTTTCTCAGAGAGGAATGCACGTGAGTCCCAAGGAAAGCAACCGACGGTATTTGTTGCTAATGATAAAATTTGAGCTTTTAAGTAAGAATTACGATTTTGTAGAGCTTGTATCTGCAATCACAAGCTTGATGGCTTACCAGGAATTATACTCGAGGAGGTGGGTGTCGCATTAACAACTGTGTGTCAACAAAAAACAAAAAAACAACTGTGTGTCTTCTGTATTGTGATGAAGTGTGCTGACACGTGGAGTCTGCATAAGTCAGTAAAGTAGGGTTTTCCACGTGACCAACATAACGCGGATACAGTGATGGGTTCCGAGTGTGTGCCTGACAGATCTGTGACTTCCCTGTAGGAAAGCATGATTTCAGAGGTCTCGGGCTCCACGGTGCAGCTGTCCTTAGGAAACTAGTCGTTGTCAAATTTCATCATGAGGTCAAATAGCATCCACAATTACCTGAAAATGTTCTCAAATTTAATTTTGGAAATATTGATATATTCCACATAAACAGAAGCCTTTTGGAGCCCTCTGTTTCTAAGACTGTAAAGGGGCCCACGAGAGCAGAGTGAAGAACTAGTTGCCTGTTCCTAAATTGCTTCACGGCCATTTGTTCATGCCGTGAGCAGAGCAGTTGGGAGGCTCTGGTTTGTGCGGTGCATCTTCACATGTGAACTTCCACAGCGTTCGTTCGTGCAACTTCTGGTTAGTGGGAAATGGAGCACTTGGTGGCTGAGAAGAAATACTGCACTTAGAAATGAAGAAAGATAAATTTTACGTTATTTCAGTGCATTCAGTGCTCGTAGATTGTTCTCATTTTCCCAGTTTCAGGGATGCCCACCTTCCTCTGCCTTCCTGGGGAAAGTGCTTATTACATACATGATATGATTGCAGGTTTGGCTGTATCCTTCCTGCTGTGCACTGTGTGGTATAGAACCACATACTACATTCAAGTGGTGTTAGGGATTCTACATGATTTTTTGTTCTTTGTCTTGATACACACACTTTTGTTTCATGTGCCGAAATTTTTATTAGAATTTCTGTGTTGAAATTATCAAAACATCATTTTTGCAAAGAAAAAGACAAGGTAAATGAATCCGTTATCTAAAATGATTGGTTGTATTTTGAATATACTGCATGTCATCCCATTCACAGAAATAACTATATTTTCCTTTCTTATTTTTTATTTTTATTTTTTAAGATTTTATTTATTCATGAGAGACACAGAGAGAGAAAGAGAGAGAGAGAGAGAGAGGCAGAGACACAGAGGGAGAAGCAGGCCCCATGCAGGGAGCCTGATGTGGGACTCGATCCCGGGACTCCAGGATCACACCCTGGGCTGAAGGCAATTGCTAAACCACTGAGCCACCCAGGGATCCCTATTTTCCTTTTTTAATTGATTATTCAGAGCTCAAATCCAGAAACATGTTTCTTTTTCAGATTAAAGTGTATTTAAATTTTTCATTCCTTAAGTACATTTTACTTTCTTTGCCTATATAAATGCTCGGTGTTGCAAAATATTAAAAGTAAAGTTTATTTCTAGTTTCTTTTGAGAAGTAAAGGTGTCTGAACTGTCCAGGCCTCAATTTGAGATGCGTTTGTCATATGTGAGAGATTTGGTGGCTATGATGGTGGATTGCTAATCAGAGTGGAGTGGGCGCTGTCTCTTTAAGAGGAGAATCATCATAATGTTTGTATTTGTTCTGGGGTCGCTAAGGAGACCCTACAAAGTAGTCCCCACCTGGCAGGCAGGTGAGCTGTGGGGCAGTGGAGGTTCAGAGCCTGGCTTGGGAGGGGGCACTGGGGGCTGGAGTGTGAAATGTGTGAAAAGATTCATGTTGAGGACTTAAACTGGAACAGAGGCTTGTTTGGTGTGTGTTTCAAGTAGGAATGGCGTTCTGCAAGAGTATAATCTAGGAGAACTGTTCTTTAAATTCATGTAGAGGAGATGTAGCACATCGACGTTAAGTAATTATTAGTCTAGTCTTTCTTGAGCTTTAAAATGATGGTGTGTCTCCAGTATTAAGAATTTTTAAATACTTCTGTTTGTGGATTTTGTTCAGTCTTTTCATGTTTTATTTGTGTTTCTCTCTGTGTTTGGTTTTATCAAGCTGGGCCCTTATCAGAAGTAGGGTCCTAATTGAAAAGCAGCTGATAACCAGTGACTGGTTTGGAAACCAGGGTACTGCTGAGGCCTCTGCATGCTTAGCAACAGCTTTCTCCCTGCTGCTGCGTAGTGGCCAGGCCTAGCTGCCTTCTGGTAGAGTGCGGTCCAGTGCCTTGCCTTCTGCACAAGCCCTTAGGGAAGGGGACAGTGTTCTCTCCTTTTCTTCTCTCTCTCTCTCTCTCTCTCTCTTTTTTTTTTTTTTGACTCCCTGAGTGGATCATGTGATAACGTATACTCAAAAAATTACTTGGAAAGTTTGAGGTTTTTTTTTTAATGTGGTTTTAGTTACAGTTATATCTGTAAATGATTTCCCCCCCCTTTTTTTTTTCCTTAGGAGCTTACTCTACAGGAACAGTCTTGAGATGATCTTTGTTGTTACCTGTGAGCAGTGACGGACAACAGCTGTGTTCGTGGACCAAGCGATCTTATCTGTCAGGTGTTTGGACCTCCGGAAAAGTTGCCCAACCGAGCTTTTGGTGTTTGGGCAGGTAATGCAGCACCAGTGCTAACATCACCAGCACAGTTTTCACTTAATAGATTTGAAAATGTGTTCCTGTTTCTGAAGTGGCATTTTATATGAAGAACCAGTGTAACATTCATATTTATTTGAAATACTCTAAACTTTAGCCATAAGATGTTTAGACAAATGTTCAGCCACATGCTGAGAATTTGACTCAGGACACTGTTTTATTTTTCCGTTGGCATTTTATTGGTACAAGTACCCGGCATCGTATACTTCCTTTGGTAATAAGTGTGTTTTGTTCAGGAGAGTTCTTCCTGCAGAAAGCCTCAGGTGACCAGAAATGTGGTATGGTCCTTGGTGGCACACATGCTGATACCACAACCGCTCCCATAAGCTTCTGTGTGGCCCAGGAGCAAGCTGGCCATGTTCTAGGGTGAGGGTTCTGTAGAGCTAGCAGGAAAGTGGGAAGGGACAGCACTTCGTGGAAAGTAAAGAAATCTGTTTGCATGTGGTTTTGTATTTTATATCTTGAAGGTTTTCATATCCTATCACAGTCCTTCCCCTATGATGGAAAATGGCATAAAGGCTGAGTCAGCATTAGCGTTTCAATGCGATTGAAGCCTGGATTGAAGTTTGGAAAAAATTTTCAAGGTATATATGATCTTTTTCAGGTTTTCTCATTTGAAACAGGAGCTGAGTTCATCATAAGCATGATCCTTTAATAGTCTATCAGAAAGTGAGAAAAAATAAGTACACTTAACAGCTCCCTGTCATTATTTTCAAAAGTAGCCAACTTACCTCTTACTGCATAACAGCTACCCCCGGAGTGGGGGCTCAGGGATCTGGGCAGGGCTTAGCTGGGCAAGGCTTAGCAGGGTGGCCCTTATCCCCACAAGATGTCCATGGGGGCTACTCAGCCCTTGGCTCACAGCAGGGCTGGGGGGGGCGGGGTACCCTTCTCTCTAGCAGGATGCTTGGACCACTTACATAGCAGCTCAGGGCTCCAGAGTCCAGTCCTGTTGCACACTGGGCCTCAAGACAGCCTGGCAGTTCATCCATCTGCTGTGCCCAGGGTGGTGGGAACGAGCACAAGGGTTGCTGAGCTCACCAGCTCTGCTCACTCCCTTGCACTGCTTGTGCTGTTCATTGTTGGAAGGCTTCCCTGCTGCTTGTGTGGTGGAACCCTGTACTGAGCAGCTAGTGCTGGAGGGATGGGTTTGAGTTGCTAGCGGCAGTTGTGTACTGAACGTTAGATGTGTGACTGTTGAGACTTCAGTCCAGAGTCTCCTCAGATCTTCTCCCATACTACCTTTTAGGACCCTTGATCAAGATAACTTGTTTGAATGGATACCTTCACTTTATCTAGGTAGAAAATTGTTTCATCAGTGTCCGTGCTCCCTCCTTTGTGTGAAAGCTGTGTGTACTTGGAGCTCAGAAATTTGTTATATTGGCAAAAAAAGGTCGCCTCATTAACATTGCTTGTGGTTTGGTTCCGTTTCACCATTAGATATGGATGAAAAAGGTGACCCAAGCAATGACGAAGTACCCAAGGCCATCAAACCCACCAGCAAAGAATTCAGGAAAACTTGGGGCTTTCGAAGAACCACCATTGCCAAGCGAGAGGGCGCTGGGGATGCCGAATTAGACTCTCTGGAGCAGCAGCCCCAGCAGCAGCAACAGAGTCTCTCCTTGCGACGCAGTGGGAGGCAGCCAAAGCGGACTGAGCGGGTGGAAGAATTTCTTACAACAGTCCGACGGAGAGGAAGGAAGAATGCAGCTGTCTCCCTTGAGGATTCCAGTGAACCAGCATCTTGTCCCGTCACAGATGTGGAGACAGCATCTGAAGGGAGTGTGGAGAGCACTTCTGAGGGGAAGGGCGGGCCCACGTCTGGCCCCACGGGTGATAAAGATCAACCAGCTGTCTCTGTAAAGGCCAAAGGAGGTGAGGACGAGGATGACACCTCGGACAGTGACAGTGATGGGTTGACTTTGAAAGAACTTCAGAACCGCCTGCGAAGACAGCGGGAACAAGAGGCGGCCGACAGACCCAAGAGCCTCCAGAGCCGCCTGAGGAAGAAGCGCCGGGAGCAGGATCCCACGCAGACTGTGGATGTGGAGGCGGGTGATGCCACAGAGAGCGTGCTGCCCTGCAAGCAAGAGCCCAAGGCTGAGCAGGGCACGGTGTCCCAGGCTGAGAAAGATGGCGGAGACAGGGAGCTGGAAGGGAAGGCCGCTCAGGGAATTGAAGGCGGAGACCCCGGGGATGTAGGCAGGCAGAAGCCTGAGTGTGAGGCCTATGAGCCCAATGCTCTGTACTGCATATGTCGTCAGCCGCATAACAACAGGTAGGCCACAGAATGGGGGTGGGGTGGTGCTGATGGTCCCCAGCTTCCAGAGATATCCACGGCATGAGGACAGTGAGGGAGATTTTTGTCCATTTTGAGGAAATGCATTCCAGAGCTGGGCTGCATGAGTAACTTGTTCACTTGGAAAGGATGAATGAGGCGTTGATTAAAGAAAAGTCACAGAAGGGTAGGGACTTCCTGTAGCCACACGGGGCTTCCCACTGCCGCAGTGGGGGGTGGGGGGGGCACAGGAGGCAGCACAGGCTAGGGCTCTCCTGTCATCCTGGGTGTCTCTTGCACAGCACCACTCTAAGCCTACAGGAGCACGTGTGGGCAGGCTGTGATTGGACTGCAACTAGAGCCTGTCTGACTGGATGCTGGGTGGTATTGGGGAGCTACCACCTGGAGTGTTCAGTGGGATAGAGGTGTGCAGGTCTCTAGGCTAGAATGCCGTGAAGCCTGCAGCTCACTCCAAATGCTTCTCAAAAAAACCCGACACATAATTGTTTGCTGATAAAGTCGAGAGAAGGGCATATGGATATTCCTTATCTGTTCTCTTTCTCTGTTTTGCTTTTTTTCATAATAGGGTGTTAAGATCAATACAGCTTTTTAATATGCCTAAAATCGAGTGTTTATCGTATTTTCATTCCTAATGCCAGTATTTTTACCATTTTAGGTTTATGATTTGTTGTGACCGATGTGAAGAATGGTTTCACGGCGATTGTGTGGGCATCTCTGAGGCCCGGGGAAGACTCCTGGAAAGGAATGGCGAAGATTACATCTGCCCAAACTGCACCATTCTGCAGGTGCAGGACGAGACGAACTCAGAAAGCACAGAGCAGCAGGAGGCCAAGTGCGGGCCGGCAGACACAGATGGCACAGACTGCACAAGTATAGGAACAGTAGAGCAGAAGTCTAGCGAAGACCAAGGAATAAAGGGTAGAATTGAGAAGGCTGCAAACCCAAGTGGCAAGAAAAAGCTCAAGATATTCCAGCCTGTAAGTACTTGTCTGAGAGGTCACTGATAGAGGGTGACCTTGTAGGTCTCAGACTCCCATCAACAGAAAAGTCAAGACTTGAAGAGTTTCCTTCTTTTGGAGCTGTTTAAGTTTTTCGCTGCAAGTGGCATTATGTTTGCTGCAGGCTGGGCTCTGGGTGCAGGTGATCCTCTGCATGTGGTTTCGTGGGCCTCCTGTGTTCTGTGTTCCTTGGGACACCACAGGGGACCTTTCTTTATTTAAATCTTAGCAGCCGCATAGACTATTCGTATCAAGCTAATATTTTCCTTAAACGAACTCATCTTTTAAAGTTAGTTTTTCCTTAAATATTCTTTTTGGAATCTCAGTTTTCACATAAACGTATCAACAAAATTATTTTGAGTTCCAGAAGTAAACATGCACCTGTTTCACCTGACCTCACCACTCTGAGAGGGCTGGTAGTCTTGTACCTGCCTCACTGTGAGACACCAAGAGCTGTGCTGGTGGGAGGGGTTGGCACTGAGACCACTTCATCCCTGGTGTCCGAGGCACCTCGCATGGCGGCTGCTGGCGTCACCCTCTGGAACAGCCTCAGGCACTCTGGTGCTCCCACCATCTGGGTGTTAGTCCCCTTTGAGGCCGTGGTTCTTTGTCACATCTCTGGTGTGTCGCTAGCTTCTGATGCTGAGGGACACTGCTACAGGCTCTTGTAAGCATGTTCCCCTAGCCCTTCCTGAGGCCCTAGATAACCTTGAATTGGAGGCCTGTCCTTCAGCAGGTGTTGGGTATACAGAAGGCCTGAGGGCTCTGGAAGCCCCAGGGTGGATGTGCTGTGAGGTCTTGACCATCTAAATGTAGCCAGCCTGGAGAGGTCAGGACGTACTGTATGATATATAGTAATGGTATTAACTGTGTCACATTTGGTTATTAAAGATTCATGGAGACGTAAATTAGTGGGAAGAGTTACTTTAATTTCACATTTTTGTTTTTCATGTTTGAGGGTAGATAAGCTTAGATTCTATTCTTGGTCAAGCTTGGATTCTATGTAAAAAAAAAATAGTCTCAGAAAATCTAATTGAAGAGATAAGATTTGGCTCAAGTACATTTGAGGGACACGTTCATGTGTGTTTTAGTCTTGACCATCAAAAAAAAAAATACTTTATTATTATTTTTTTTTTTTAGTCTTGACCATCAAAAAAAAAAAATACTTTAGCAATTGTTAACAGAAGCAGTAGGGTTAGGTCTTGTTAGATTCCTAACAAGGAATCTTAGCATAGCAAGTGACCAAGTCTTAGCAGCTTCACACAGCACGCATTTATTTAAGCTCAGCTGCCATGGTCAGAAGCCTGGGCTTGGCTTAGCCAGGCCTATGCAGGGGTCTTAAGAGACGGGACCCCTCTGCCAGTGTAAGCTTAGATTCTATTCTTGGTCAAGCTTGGATTCTATGTAAAAAAAAAATAGTCTCAGAAAATCTAATTGAAGAGATAAGATTTGGCTCAAGTACATTTGAGGGACACGTTCATGTGTGTTTTAGTCTTGACCATCAAAAAAAAAAATACTTTATTATTATTTTTTTTTTTTAGTCTTGACCATCAAAAAAAAAAAATACTTTAGCAATTGTTAACAGAAGCAGTAGGGTTAGGTCTTGTTAGATTCCTAACAAGGAATCTTAGCATAGCAAGTGACCAAGTCTTAGCAGCTTCACACAGCACGCATTTATTTAAGCTCAGCTGCCATGGTCAGAAGCCTGGGCTTGGCTTAGCCAGGCCTATGCAGGGGTCTTAAGAGACGGGACCCCTCTGCCAGTGTAGGCTGGGGTCTCATCAGAGGCTTGGTTGGGGAGGGACCCACCTCTGAAAGGTTCCAGTGGCTTTTGTGTGTGAATGTGCCCTGTGCCATGTCTGTGGCTCAGCAGTGCTAAAAGTCACTCACTGTTTGAGATTCACATTGAATGGGTGTTCCTGGATTCCACCTGGCAGCCTCACCCTCATGGAGGTCCCTCACAGGAGCCACTTGCTTCTTCAAAACCAGCAGTGGAGTCTTCTCTCTACTACAAGGCCCAGCCCCTCTTGTGACATTTTCTCTGGATGAAGCCAGACCCTTTCGATTGCTCAGAATCGTCTCATTTGGAACCTTAGTTACATCTGCAGAACTCCAATTTGCCCTTCAATGGAACCTTATTAATGGGTGTGAAACCCCATTTTGTTGGAAAGGCCCCAGAGCATGTGTGTCAGGGCAGAGTCCTAGGGCCCCCGTCCAGTTCTGCCTGCCACGGGTGGTGTGAAGTGTAGTTACTGTGGGTGCCCTGCCTTAGGTTGGATCGAGTCGGGCACTTTTCAAGAAACAAAGATAATACTTTGTGTATTAAAAATGCTGTTAGCGTCTCCTAAAATTAGCAAGCTCAGCACTACAAATAGAAATTTTACAAAGTGCTCTAACTGCTAAAATTGGTAAGTACGTTGTTTGAAGCCACATGTTTTGTTCTGCAGGTTGTGGAGGCTCCTGGTGCCTCAAAATGTATTGGCCCTGGGTGCTCTCACGTGGCGCAGCCTGACTCAGTTTACTGCAGCAATGACTGTATTCTAAAACATGCTGCGGCTACTATGAAATTTCTGAGTTCAGGTAAAGAACAAAAACCAAAACCTAAAGAAAAGACCAAGACGAAGCCAGAAAAGCTCATTCTTCCGAAATGTAGCGTTCAGGTAAGTTGATCGAGACCACCCATTTGAAATGGTTAAGTGTCTGCGTGTTGCAGGCAGGCACAGTTGATGGGTTTGTGATGCGTGGGGGACATCGGGCACAGGCGGAGTGCCAGTGGGATCAGCTGACTCATCCTCCAGCCTTCACGATTTCCGTGTCTGTTACACACAAGCATATATTCTCCCTCTCGCAGAGGGAGTCATTAGCACTGACCGCAGTGATGCAGGTGCAGGAGGGAACTGAGCCTTCCATCCGGGACCTGGCAGTCTTGGGAGAAGAGCTGGGGTTTGTTGGAATCTGTGTGGCATTTAGACTCCAGCAGTTGGAGGTGGGAAGTGGGTGTGTCTTGTTTCAAGACCTAGCTCTTGGAATTGTCTCTCTCCTGTGCTGTGTGTGATTCGAGAAGAGTCCTGGGTGCTTAGGAATCACAGGAGTGATTCCCTCCTCTAAGCCCTCGCCAGGAGTGGCTCAGGTCAGCATGGTGTATTGTGGCCCCCATTATATCTGTGATGAACAAGGCATAAGTAGTGCCTTTGGGGGAATTCTCTCAATGTTTTTCAACACTTGTTTGGCCTTTAGGTGGTATAGTTTTTCAGACCAGTGATTGTGAGTTTGGGGAACCCCAGAGCAGTACTTGCTGCTGTGCAGAGTACCATGGTGACCATGCCAGGCACCTGGCAGAGGAGGCGGGACACCGCTTTCCTCTGGTCTCCCAGTGTCCACAGTGTTCACCCAGTACACTGTCACCCAGGTCCTCGTTTGTGTCTGTCCCTCCATGGGGACCTTCAGATTGCTCAGATGTGCTAGTGTAGCCCAGCCCTGCTGCTCGGCAGATGCAGAGCCCCCGGTGAGGGTGGTGAGGGGCTTCGAAAGACCCCAACTGTAGAGCATATCATGACCTTTGTTGCAAAACACGATGAGCAAAGGCTCCTCTCTGACCTCGTTAATGATTAGGGTTTTGCTGGTTATCCAGGCAGGCATTAGAATCTCTTCTCTGCACAAAAGACCAGCTCCAGACAAGAAAGAAAACACCGTGAAGAGGGCGACGATGGCCCCAACGAGGAGCGAGGTCCTCGCGAAGGAAGCGACCAGTGAAGGCACGCCGTCCTGGGCGAGCGACCACAATTACAATGCAGTAAAGCCAGAACAGACTGCTGCCCTCTGGCCACCACTGTTGTATAAATGTATGTATCACCTAGGGGTAGTGTCTGGAACCCTCTTGGTCTTTCTGGACAGCTGTCACATGGGCCTGTCCAGGACCAGGAGCTTTAGCCATGGTTAGTGCTGCAGCTGTAAAGACGGAAGCAGATGCCCGAGCCCTGTGAACCTCCTCAGTCTGTCGGCCCTACCTGTCCATACACACCTCAAAACGCTGTACAAACCTCATTGCTAAATGTCTCACCTGGCACCTAATGTGTTTAATCTCTTTAATTTTCACTGTCGGGCTCCGGTAAGTATCTCTGGTCTTCGGCGAGGTTGTGCTGGGTAGGTGCGCTCCTGGCACCCAGACTCTGGCCTGTCTCAGCCCTGCTGGCTTAGGAGTCTGTCCACCTTGTCTGTTCTCTGCACTGGGAGGGCTCCCCTTCCTCTCGTGGGAATCCACTTCTGCAGGTACTGTTGCACCTGATACTCAAGTGTGATTTTCAGGAGTTAAATTATTTTTGATCCAACAGGAATTTTTTTCGTGTGTGACGCAAATACTACACACACGCACACACACACACACACACACACATATTCAAGTGCCAAAGGCTGTTTACCACTGCTGCATATGCTCCAAGGTAAGTGAGTTTGACCTTCTGGCCCTTGGAGCAGTGCCCTCACTGAAGGGAGAGTGCCAGCAGCACCCAAGACCTGACTCTCTCTCCTGGAGGCCTGTACTGTCGGGTCAGACCATCCCCACCTCCACCCCTGCTGGTTCTGATAGCTGCACGAGGCCCTGGTCTTTTCTCTCCATTCTGGCTTCTCAGCCAAGCACTCCTAAAATAAGTTTTGAAAATTTAAATTGATCCATAGGGCACATCTTAGTCTATTATTAAGATTTTCTTTTCTTTTAATATTTATTCGTGAGAGAGGCAGAGGGAGAAGCAGGCTCCCGGGAGGGAGCCCATGCAGGATCACGACCTGAGCTGGAGGCAGACGCTCAGCCGTTGAGCCTCAGCGCCCAGGCATCCTTGTTTTCATTCAGTTTTAATTTATATGTGTTTTATGTTGTTTGTACCTTTTACGAAAGTACCAAAAAATTAAGTAGCTTTAAATTCCCAGACTATAAGTGTGTGCTGCTTATTCCTGCAGCTGGATGCTCCCACGGGTCCATGCTACAGCTGATGGGGTTGGGAAAGTGTGTAGCTGCTCACTTTAAGAATGTAAGTGTCCCGAGGCTTGTGGAATGGAGTCTTAAGTAAATTGCAAGGCAGTTCTAGGTGGGTAGGGGTGGGGGAGGTTAGGGGTGAGCTGCTCAATCACAGGTTAATTGATTGCTGTATTTAAATAAGTCCCTGATACACCTTAGGTGGTTTGAGGTAATTCCATGCTAACAACATATTTCAAATCTTAAATGAAGTAGCACGTTTACGGAGGTCATGCACATACCTGGAAGTAAGCATCATGGACCAGTGAACACTGAGGGAGCAGTCGCTTTGGAATATGGTGCTCCGGAGCTCTGAGTTGGTCATAGGCACATAACAATAAAAGGAAGCGGGGTCAGGAAGCCCAGAAGCCCTGGGTGGCTGGCTTCAGTACAGCTCCCATCCCTACCATCCAGACTTGGAAAGCTGCTTCGAGGCTCCCAGGGTGCTCCCAGTGTGAACACGGAGGGTGAGGGTGGGGGAAGACGAGGGGAGCACTCAGGGTAGGGAGGCCCAGAAGGAGGCTTGCTTCTGCTCCTCCTCACCTCTGCTGCTTTTTCTGCACATCAGCTCACTAGCTTGACCTGCTGCAGGTGGGACAGAGAAGTGTGTCTGATGGCCCTTTTCAGCACATGTACATCTCAGAATTAAAGCTGATGGATATCCACAATTATAGCATGCATAAGGGACATATTTTTAAGCTAGTTGCTTCTGATCCTTTTTTGTTATCCCAGAAGTGTCATCTTCCGGTCACTGGTAAAATACCCGACTTCAGCCTCGGTGAGTAGCAGTTGTGTCTCTGCCTCTCCCCCGAACCATCACCTCACAGTGGGGATGTCAGGCAGCACACACACATGCAGCAGAACCCTACGTGCCACAAGGATCCCCTCCTGCCTTTCTGGCTGGCTGCAGCGCATGCTCCTCTGGGTTGGGCTAGGTTTGGGATACAGCTGGTGTTGGGACAGGTGTTAGGAGGAACCGTTCCCACGTTTTGACTTTGGTGCATATCAGGTCTGTGGGGAGATCCCCATTCAGCCCATAGTGGGAGTGCCACTGCCCAGGAGGTGTCTTGGGCCATTCCGTTCCCCACCCCCACCCCCAGGCTCCTGCTACTGACCCTGGGTTGTGGGTAGGGAGAGCTGTCCTGTGAACAGGGTGTGAGGGGACCTCCCATCAAACAGGCAGGGATTTGGCAGCCTTTCTGCTTCTCCCCACGGAAGGATCAGCAGAGATGCTTTGCGTTCTCCAGGTGATGAAGTTCACGTATCATTCTCCCTAGTTTTTAACTTTCTGAGGATTTCTGTATGGTTCCTTTTCACATAGAGAAGTGACTGCTGCTTCACTGCTTCCCTAAATCATGACATTCCTGTTTTGATAACTATTTTTTTCTGTTCTTTTTCACTATTGGGTCAACCTCCCGTTGTCAAAGCATGAAGAGGGCTGAAAACTTTTCTAAAATGTCCCTGATTGATTGGCATTTGGATGTGGAATTCTAATATTCATAGGCACAATTCCTGGTATCTGGGACCCCCAAATGGCTTATTAAGGGACTTAAAACACTGGGATTCTGAACAGATTTTGACTGGATATGTGATTTCTACAGTTTCATCTAGCTTTGAGAATAGAATGGAAAACCATAACCACCTCTGTACACCGAGACTCAGATTTGTTAAAGCAACCTGATGCAGATAGAAACATTTCCCCTGTTAAGTTCACGGGCACACCACACAGATGGTCCACCTGCTTGTGAAATGGAGCAAGGAGAACACGGATTGTCGCGAGGATAACTAGTGGTGTGGGCTCCAGAGGCACGCTTCAGAAACCCTGAGCAGAAACCAGTTTCCTATAATAAATATTCAGGGGATATTAGGGCCCAAGAATATATCGTAGAAATGTAAATCCTTGAGAGTGGGTAGTCGTGAGTTTTATCAGTTACGTGAGCCATTTTTAATCCATCTATTCCAGGATTGTCATTGGCAATAAAATGTGGTTGGGGACAAATCATACCTGGTACATCTGAACCAAGGTTCTCCCCCTAGTAAGAGGAAAATCGAAAACTTGGACTGATAAGGGATTTAGCTTGACAACTCTATGCTATCCCTAATGTCTGGAATTCCCTTGGTTCTCAGTGGTATTCTTTTGGTATTTCAGACTTTTACTATTTACAAGCTTAAGAAACAGCTACCTTGAGAAAATGAGGTCAAGGAAAGGTTTCACGTGTACATGAACTTGAACATTGGAGTTAAAGCTACAAGTAGCACCCAGTGCTGCCTCCTTAGTTGTACGGCAGCCACTGGAACTTTCCAGCAGGATTGGCTTCACTCCACCTGCCCTCCGTTGAACTTCGTATGACCTTGGGGAGCTGTGGGTCGACTGGTGCCTAAAGTGGGAAACTACAGGGACGTCCCTTTGGTGGCATCAGTGTTCTAGAGTCCATGGTTCCCTCAACGATGCCGCTGTGAGCCCTCCGATACCGCACAGGAGTTTCAGGGGCATTTGCATCAAGTCCTGATTCTAAGTGTATGATGCGTCCCCGTGCAAATAGCTATATTCTTTGCTTCTGTAAACCAAAGAAGTGCTGAAGTGAAGGCTGGGCCCTCCTCTAGTGGCAAGAACCTGGAGAAGTTGAGCTAGAAGCACGCAAAGGTAACTGCTGCAGAGCCCCAACTCTGGTCTGCACAGGGCCAGCAGCCTTGGGGTTTTCTGCGGGATGGGGCCCTTTGGGACAAGGGACTGACGGGAGGGTCAGTGGGCTCTCCTAACGTTCCCCCACCCCCCTGTGTTGGGTGAACTAGTAAACAATTAAGGTACAAATGATACTGGTTAAAAGCTCACCCTATTAAAACTGGTTGTGCCTGTTAACCAGTTTGAGGGATCTCAGGAAAGCAGCAGTTCTACTCCCAAGTGAGTGTCAAGTCCAGGATCCCGTCCTGCCCTGGCAGTGGGCTGCTCACCCAGTTCCATTCCTGTAGTCAGGAAGAGTGAGGCACCTGTCCCCACCCCCCACCCCCTCCACACACAAGGCTTTGATCCCATTTTGTTTGGTTCATATTGAGGGATGATCTGACCGGTTCTTTTTTATAGATCACCCATTCAACCTGAATCAGGTTTGGGGTTTGTTTTCAAGATATAACGTGTGAAACTTGTTTCCAGGTGTATACTTGGTCTTTTACAAGTGGAGAGTAACAGTGTAAGTCACTCAAATATTGGACACCAGTAAGAAAAAAAAAGCCTAGAACATCTTTGTGGAGCCACGCCGTGATGGTTTGGCTGCGATCTACATAAAGACATTCCAAAGATGATGTCTAGCTGAAGAGCATCAGGGATGTAGCTTATGCTTTCTTGAGTGTTAATTTGGGAATACATATTTCCTGATACGAAAGCAAATTGGTACTTTATTGTGCTTCCAAAAAAAATTTCACTTTAAAACAAACAGGCACAAAAAGCAAACTGATTTTCTCTTGCTACTGTTAATTTGACTTTTCACAGCAGGAGAAGTCTTGACGGGCAGACAGAGCTGGAGTGGGAAACCCGGTTGTGCACGCGTCCCCCTGAGCTGAGCACGGCACTGCGGCCTGCGGGGGCCCTCGGGGCCCTGGCCTTGCCCTTCCTGTGGTAGAGCCCTGGGGTGCGCCCTGCGCTTGCCGCCCAACGCACTGGGGACCCGGCAGGAGTGGGGGGCACGCGGAGGTCGCCGGCAGTGGGAAGCAGGGGCTGGGTGTCAGTCTGGGGGGGGGGTGTCACGTGTGGTCTCAGCGGGACCTTTGAGGCCCCCCCCGCACCCTGGAACGCACCCCTACCTGAACGGTCCTCCCGCCAGAAGCTCACTGTTCTTTTTTTGGCTTTTCCAGCCAGTCGCTCGGGCGCTGGGCCTGCCTGAGAGGAGGGTAACTTCCATCTGGGGATTTTTAAGGAAAACTGGTACCAGTCGGGGCTGGACGAGAGCACAAAAGGCGTAGAGCCCCCGCCGCCGCTCTGAGGGCTCAGGCCGCCCGGGGCTGCCGGGGCCGGAGCCGAGCCTCACCTGGGCCGCCGCCTCCGCCCGAGCCCGCCCGCCCGCCCAGGCCCGCCAGTGCCACCCAGTGGCCGGCGATGCTGCGGCGCCGCAGCCTCCGCCCGGCGGGAAGGTGGCCGAGGAGCGCGGCCGCTGTGGGCGGCCGGGCCGGGGGAGGGCTGGGGCTCCGCAGGGCTCTGCAGGGCTCCGCAGACTCGCCTCCTCCCGCAGCCACCAGGGCCTGGTGCCCCGGCGCCCCTGCCCTTGCCCACGAGCAGGTCCTGGCCCGCGTGGGCACCTCGCCCTTGCTGCCCGCGGCCCTGCAGTGCTTGGGGGAGTCCTCGGGCTCCTGAAACCACCTCGAGCGCTCTCCTAGAACAGCACTTTCTGGTTGGTCACGCGGTTATTCTTTGCCCTTCTGTAAATTCATACACGGCACGATACACCGTGAATTCAGATGAATCCTCAAACAGTTTTAGCTCTGCTCAAAAATACTAGTGTTCCTGTCACCTTGAGGACATTGCAGCACTACATGGGGTCTGTCTCTGGCAGGAGCTCACACAAGTCTAGCTTGCAAGGGGACCAACTGCAGCTGTGTCTCCAGCACTTACCAGATAGGCACTTGCAAAATACTGGCACATTTTAAACATTTCCTGGTAGAAGAAAGAGGGTCATGTCCAACTTGCTGGTGGAGACCATCAGTTTCAGAACATTGTACTAAGAATTTACTTCTCTGATTATACCTGTCATATGCTTCCCCAAAGCACAGGGGATAATGAAAGTTACTGTAACGAGTAACAACTGGTTCTATGAAATAGCATGATTTTTAAGAAAAGCCATCCCAAGTTTTTGAAACAGATTGCCTATTTACCATTAAACCGTTTTTGGATAATAGGTCACTTTAATCACATGTATTGAGAATGTCCTAAATATAACCTTGCTTTGGAGTTCTGCTGAATGAGTGGGGAAACCCTGCTTAGACAGGCGGTGCTGCTGATCTTAGGCTCTGACCGGGACATCTTGCAGTGAGTGTTCTTAGAGTTAAGTTTTTCACCTGCAGCCACTTAAATATCAAGTGTCAAAGACACGGGTGTCCTGTACGTGACCAGCCTTCCTGGGGTTTCTGGAAGTGCCTTAGGCCAGCTTATTTTGAGCATGCTCTTAAAGTCTGCTCCACAGAGTTTCGTCTTGCTGAAGGGCAGGGACTGACCCGTTCTGGGCCTCAACTTTTCACGCTGGCTGCTGCTTCCTTCACGGCTGCTGGCGGGCAGATGCCTCCCTCTGCTCAAGGCCCGTGTGCCCTGGGCCTTGCCATCTGGCCCTGTGTCCTTGCTGTGCTGCCCTTTCCTCACTCCCGCTTCCCATAAGAAAAAGTACCTCCATCTGTTTGACTTAACCCCAAACTAGCAGTCCTCTGGGCAAGGTGGACCTTGCAGCCAAATGTGAGCTGAATGTTGAGGTGGGGTACTGCCCGAGGCCTCTGCACCTGACGTGATGCGGTGCTCCGAGGAGGGTCGAGGTTACCTCTCGCTTCAGGAGGCATTCTCGCTGTGTGGAGTGTGCTTCCTTTAAATGAAATCCAGTTCCCCAGGGCACAGCAGGGTGGATGTGGCATGAGCCAGCTGCCCTGGGACAGTGGGCAGGGGAGGTGGCCAGGCGGCTTAGGCCTGAGGCTACCGGCAAGCGCCGGGCTCTGGTGGACAGGCCACCCCGGGCAGGGGCAGACAGGAGGCATGAGGCTGGAGAGCTGTGTGAGGTAACCATACAGGATTGAAGGGCGGAACTCCTGCCTGGTAGTGAAGCAGGTTAAGCCCTGCCCTAAGTTGGGTCCTTGCAGTAATGCCGTTGTTACAAGCTTCATAAAATGGTCAAGCCTTGTTTATCTTAAAACCTGGGAAAACCTTGAGATGCCAGGGCTTTCCCGGCTGCTGGAGGAAGGGGGTCTGTGGGAGCGTTGCCCTGGCCCTCCACGAAGACAGCCAGGCACCCACAGTGGTCTTGGGAGTGCCATCCCCTGCTCAGGCTTCTCTGTGGGCAATCCTTCAGATTGAGAATTTTCACCCTTGTTCGTTAGAACACTGACTGCCGAGTGGATGGTTTTTAATCCCTGGGTAAAACCGAAAGGTGCTGGAGCACATGTGGAAGGCTGACTGCGAGGTTCGAGAGGACCCCGGACCTGGGGAGACAATGCATCCGAGGGTCCTTCAGTGGCTTGACTACCGCCCTAGGTGGCGTTCCAGTGTGCTGCCCTGGCTCGCTTTCCGGGCCCACTGTTGTGACCATTTGGCTCCTCCAGACCCATCATTGTGCGCTGTGTGCAGCACCTCTGGCCTTGCTGGGGTCACCACTTCCTGACCAGCCATCTCTGTCCTTGGAGGGCCGGCTGGCCGTGGGACCGAGGGGCCACGGCACTGGCCCGGAACCCTCTTCCTTGCTCACCTGAGACCTTGATTCTCATGGTCCAATACAGTACGGTTATAATCAATCCTTTATATTCTCTCTTTGTGAAGAGAAAGTACCGGCATCATAGAGTCTTGTGCAAGTTGAGCAGTTTTGACTGCATCCTTGGTTAGACCAAAAGTGCTCATTTATTCTCTTCCCCCAGTAACGGGTACAAGCAGAGGGCTGCCTGTGGGGACATTGTCACACAGCCACTTTCCCTCTTGTACCAGCGTTGTCATTTCCACTCGACTTTGGTCCAGGCCATGGTGAGCACCTGCATGCAGCTGCAGGCCCGTGGGCCACCCTCCCAAAGCCCGGAGAGTGGAATTTCCATTGGAAGAGAATGTCTGTCTGACCTGTCCTGGGATTTTCTGAATTCGTGTTTACAAAAAATTACACTTGACCTCTTCATGAAAGTGCTTTTCTACATCAGTTTTTTTTGTTAATGCACAATTTGCCTTTCAGTTTTCAACCTTTGCCAATGATTGTAATTAAGCCTATGGCAACTTGGGTTTGTTACTTAAAATAAAAGGCTTAACGTAACGAAGTACAGCAAAGCATATTTTTCTGAAACAATATGTGCTCGTGCTCATCTGTATGGCTGGCAGCCCTTAATTGTCACACTTCTTTCCTCGATTTGATAGTTATTTTAAGTTGCTGTCCCACAGTCACGCAACCATGCAACTGCCCCCAGCCTCACTAAGCATGTGCGCATCTCCTTTGCAGCCACAAAGGAGGATAGGCGGGCGGAAGAGAGGACCACAGCACCCAAGAAAATGCCTCCTGCAGGCCCATCGGCAAGCGGCAGACAACCTTCGCCCAGAAATCTCCTTCCAAAGAAGTCTCCGCCCTTTGCAAACGCAGCAGCAGCCAAAGTGGCCATCAAAAAGTCACCCTCGGGCTTCAAGGGCCCTGGACCCAAGCGGCCCTGGCTCTCGGCCACCCCCTCGGCAGGCACTCCTGCTGCCAAGCAGGCAGGGCTGGCACCTGGGGCTGCTTCCAAAAAGCTACCCAGCTCAGCCTCGTTGGTGGGGGCCGTCAGGAAGCCTGCAACCGCCTCTGTGTCCTTGGCTTCTCCAGCCCCGGGACGCCTGGGGTCCTCGAACCCCACCCTGTCTCAGCCAAATTCTCAAATTCGGCAAAATATAAGACGCTCCTTGAAGGAGATATTGTGGAAAAGGTGGGCTATTCTCCTTGATTTCTTATTGTGAAAGTGGTTGAGTAGACTGTGGCTGCAGCAGTTCACGCAGTCCATTCTTGTTCCTTCTAGAGTCAATGACAGTGACGACTTGATCATGACGGAAAGTGAAGTAGGCAAAATTGCCCTCCACATTGAGAAGGAGATGTTTAACCTCTTCCAAGTCACGGACAACCGCTACAAGAGCAAATACCGCAGCATCATGTTCAACCTCAAGGACCCCAAAAACCAGGTGTGTGCAGGTGGCCCAGAGCAGGGTGCGCCAGCTCTCAGGGTCTCCGGCCATGCCTCACCGCGGTCATCTGGACACTCCTGTCCTTGCAGCGCGAGCCAGAGGGCCGCTGCCCCGCTTCCCCGGGCGCTCTCAAGTCCGGCCTGGTCTCACCAGCTGCAGCTCTTCTAAACGTGGCTGTGAAGTTACGTTCCTCACAGCAGCTCCAGAGTAGTGTTCCAATTC
Source organism: Canis lupus baileyi (assembly GCF_048164855.1). NCBI lineage: Eukaryota > Metazoa > Chordata > Mammalia > Carnivora > Canidae > Canis > Canis lupus. The sequence goes on along the minus strand of NC_132863.1, from coordinate 48,746,465 downwards.
TTAACCTTAGTTTATGGCTAGCTCCATATTTGAGCTTCAGACAACCTTTTCTGCCTTGTTATGGATCCCCATCATTTGAGCCTACCGATTCGGGCTTCCCTAGAGCAACCATAAGTGGTCTTAAACATGTCGCCCTGTAGTGCTCACCATTTGGGCAGGTGCTGTGCTTGCATGGGGAGGGGACCCTGAATCCTAGCAGCTGTCGGGCAGTGCTCTTTCAGTGGGGTTGAAATGGGAGTTAGCTGGGAAAGCATTAGCTACTTGGCCTGGTGTGGTTCCCCCGCCTCCTCCCTTCCGGGGCGCGCCATCTTCAGGCCTTCTCTCCATTTGCCTTTTGAACCCTTAGACATGCTTAGAAGCAGAGTCCTACACCCTGACTTCCCGTCTCACTGCAGCAGTCTTGTGGCAGAAGTGATTTCTTCCTACCTTTATTCCTAGCTCTCTGCTTTTTTCTCAGGTCTTTTTAGCGGAGTCGGCACAGCATGGCCTATGAGGGCAACTACTGACCCTCGTGCCAGTGTTGTCCGGACCCGCTGGCTCTGCAGCGGGGGTGGCCTGGCCTTTACCCACACCCCCCCCCCCCCGGGCGGTAGGGGATACGGGTGAGATCAGGCCCCTGCCGAGCCTTGTCCTGGGCCTCAGGGCCTCCGGCAGAGGCTTCTCATGCTGCTGTTTCCCTCCTATTCCATCTAGCATCTTAGATGCTGAAATGTTTTTGAAAAAGTGAATGAAAGGTGTTTATTTTTAGGGGCTCTTCCATCGTGTTCTGCGTGAGGAAATCTCTTTGGCAAAGCTTGTGAGAATGAAGCCAGAAGAACTGGTGTCTAAAGAGCTGTCCACGTGGAGGGAGCGGCCGACAAAGCCTGTGAGTGCCAAGGGAGGGGCCGGGGCGCTGGCCACTGGGCCCTTCTAGGTCTCCAGGGGTGAGGCAGGAGTGAAGCCGTCTGAATGAGAAGGTTTAAGGCTCTCTGTTCTTTTCATCTCAGGTGATGGAGTCTAGAAATAAGCTGCACAGTGAAAATAAAAAGACCACCACTAAGCAGGAACCCGTGCCTGACATGGAGGATTCTCCACCTGTGTCTGACTCAGATGTAAGCCTTAGGGATTTCCAGAGAGAACAGGAATTGAGTAAAAGTAATCTGTTGCCAGGGGGCTTAGGTCTCTGAGTTGTTGGGCCAGACCCTGAGCTGCTAACAAGCAAGCACGGTGTGCAGCGGCTCTTCCTAGCAGAGCTGCTGCTGTGCTGTTACTACACAGATGGAGGGAAGTGTGACCCGCTCAGCCCTTCCCTCTTCACCTTGCAGGAACAGCAGGAGTCGGTGCGAGCCGTCCCGGAGAAGAGCACCGCGCCCCTCCTCGACGTCTTCAGCAGCATGTTGAAAGACACCACGAGTCAGCACCGGGCACATCTTTTTGATCTGAACTGTAAAATTTGTACAGGTGAGATTTGTAATTGGGGGCATGAAACTTTGGAGCTGAGGCTTAGCTTCCTTTTGTTGAAATGACTGATCCTCCTAGTGGCAATTGTACTGAACCCAAGCCTAGCAAATTGAAAGACCAGAGTGGTTTTCTGAAATTAATGGAGTTAAACTCTATCTTTAGAATGTGCTTTTATTATTATTATTACAAGAAATTATCTACTTGGGGGCAAGCTGTGCTCTTGAATATGTGGGATTTCTCAGGAAGGCCTTCGTCATGTTCTTCAGGTCAGGTTCCATCATCAGAAGATGAGCCGGCTCCAAAAAAACAAAAGCTGTCGGCTTCTAAGAAGGAAGAGCCAAAATCCAAGTATGAGGCCTCTCCCTCTGAGCCAGTTCTTAGCTCCGCTGATGAAATGATATCAGAAACTCTGCCTGAAAATGCCTCTGAGCCAGACCTGGAAAGTGCTTCTCATGCGCACTTGGAGAGAAAGTATTTCCCGGTGCCACCAGGAGACAGCCACCCAGAACCCTCCAGCCTGGAAGGCCCCTCCGGCCCAGCCACCTGTGGGGGCACAGTGCTCACCACTGTCACGGTATCCGGCCGAGACCCCAGGACTGCGTCAAGTGGGTCGTGCACAGTCACGGCCCCTGCGGCAGCCCGCCAAGATGGTGCTCACACAGTGGAACCCCGACAAGATGTCCTGAAACCTGCAGTGACCTCGGTGACGGTGCCCAAGTCCATACTAGCTAAGCCGTCCTCATCCCCTGAGCCCAGATACCTCCTGCCTGTGCCACCACCACCACGCATCAGGTGCGTTCTGCATGTGTAGTGTGAACAAGCCGTGACTTCATTTCCTGCGGGTTAACAGGAGTAACAAAGGGGAGAGATCCCCTAAGTTCAGCTCAGATCCACCAAGAATACAACTTCGCTCTGATAATTTGTGTAGGTGTGAGAAGCCTGGCTTTAGCATGGTTATTCTAAATCTACAGATCTTGAAAACTGAAATGTGGCCTTACGGTCATTCGGGTTTGTTGCCTATTCAGTTAATTTTTTCTGGACCAGGATGTCTAGAGCATCATGGTTACAGTGGCTAATTTGAAGAAGCTACTAAAATTTGCAGGAATTTACTCTGCCTTTGTAATTCCATAAAATCTTCATACTTTGGAAATTGAGCAGAGAGAAAAATTAATTTTCTCTGGTTTTGTTTTACAGCCTCTCCGAGTCAAGGTCCCCTCCAGAAGGAGATACAACCCTCTTTTTGTCTCGACTCAGCACCATTTGGAAAGGATTTATTAACATGCAGAGTGTAGCGAAATTTGTCACTAAGGCGTATCCTGTCTCTGGGTGCTGTGACTATCTCAGTGAGGTTAGAACCGAGAGTGAGAGCAAGTGTGTGTGTGCGTGCACTTGTGTGCATGTGTCTTCCTGCTGTGACTATCTCAGTGACGTTAGAACCGAGAGAGCGAGTGTGTGTGTCTGTGCGCACTTGTGTGCACATGTGTCTTCCTGCTGTGACTATCTCAGTGAGGTTAGAACCGAGAGTGAGAGCGAGTGTGCGTGCACTTGTGTGCACGTGTCTTCCTTAGCTGTTCCGACCTGATGCTGGGGTCACATGTATGGCAGTCTTCCAGCAGAGGGTCAGCATGCATAGGACCCAGTGGAGCCTGCTCTCATAAACCATCAGGTTAAGCAGTTTGGACACTGGTGGAAAGTCGAATGAGAAGTTGGGTGTCCCAACGTTTATGAAAAAGCGAGATGGTTTTCCTCCTCCCTCTGTCCAGCAAGGGTGTTGAGCCAGTGTGTGAGCCACTCCCAGCTGGAGGCGTGGCAGCACGTGTGGACATGCAGCAGCTCTTTGCTTTTCCAAAGTCAGTGTGAATAGCACTAATATTTAGTGCAACCTTAGCGAGCAGAAATAAGTCACTTCTGGATCATGTCTCAGTCCTTACTGTATGGACGTGCTCGTGACACATAACCTAGAAACGTTCTCAGTTTGGCAGAAGGCCATCATGTCACGCTCATGCTTGGTAACTCCTAATCCTGGATGCTAACCGAGGAACGTTTAGTGCTGGTGTTAACCATGTTCTGTGGAAGAGTTGTGCTCTTCTTGACTCTCGGGTAGTTTGGTGCCTTGAAGTTACTACGTCAGTCTAAAGTGCTGCGGCTATACTGGTCGTTTACTCAAAGTACGTTTTGTTTAGGACCTGCCGGACACGATTCACATTGGTGGAAGGATCGCACCCAGAACAGTTTGGGATTATGTCGGCAAACTCAAATCTTCTGTGTCTAAGGTACCTGCCATAGTCTAATCTCTGCGCCTGTGGAGGAAGGAGTTTGTGTAAATGCAACTCTTCCTTTCACTTTTCATCTTGATGGGTTAGTACTTGAAACGTCAGCCTATAAGTTAGTTAAGTAGTACTGGGTAAATGTTTAAAATTACATTTATAGCAGGATAACTGTGTGTTTGGGTAACACGGTGATGGCAGTTTTATTATGATTTATGTTAATGTGTGTGCAGTTCAAGGTTAGCGAGAAACAGAATGTCTCCTCATTATTTCTGTGACTGAGGGAACCCACAGGTGCCGGAAGGCAACTGGCTTCCAGGAGGCCTGGCGACTGGCTTCCAGGAGGCCTGGGCCCTGGGTGGACCTGGGGGCTCTGAGCCCCTGAGCTGCGGCCGCAGCTGGGTGTGTATGCGTGGGGAGGGCTGCGGTTTTCCTCAAGCCCACACGGGGCTCAGAACCTCTGGTCTCATGGAACCTTCCCATGATGGAGCCGCATTGGCTCTGGTGTAGATCGTGCAGCCAGGTGATCGGGACCACCGTCCCCACAGTGCACGCCCACGCTGCCCTAAACCTGCACTGCAGCGGATGATGTATCGGTCCGAGGACACTACGAGTGGGGCTGCTTTGGGGACAGTGGGCTAGAAGCACAGGTGGTCTTTAGGAGATTCCTGCTGAAACTGGGTTGAGTCCAGCAGCCGGATACTGGAGCTCCTGCAGCCCCCCACCTGCATCATCCTGATGTGCTGGGCGGCAGGACTGTGGGGACCGGGCCAGAGAAGCACTCGGCTCATTTCAGATGATCTTTGAGGTTTAGAAGCACAGGCGCCTTCTCCGACCGGCCCAGGCCAACGCTCTCTCGTCCTCTGTTTGTGCTGCAGGAGCTGTGTCTGATCCGCTTCCACCCTGCGACTGAGGAAGAGGAGGTGGCCTATATTTCTCTCTACTCCTATTTTAGCAGCCGCGGCCGCTTTGGCGTTGTAGCTAATAACAGCAGGCACGTCAAGGACCTGTACCTCATCCCACTGAGTGCTAAGGACCCCATTCCATCCAAACTCTTGCCCTTTGAGGGACCAGGTAAGCGCCAACTTTCTGAGTGGTGACTAGACACACCTGACCCCACATGTCCCTTTCCTGCCAACCCCACGTCCTGCTGAGCTTGTCAGACAGATCTGCTACCTCCCCCAGACCATGGCCTTCTAGCAGCAGAATGAAGGGAGTGCACACGGAGCCGAGTGAGCTGCAGACCTCGGCTTCTGGGGCACCAGGTGGCACTAGAAATACCCTTTCTCTTGGCATGAATTGTCTTAGAAAAGTGCTGTGAAGAGAGGAAAACCCACAGCATGCAGCCAGCCTCTCGTGGCCTCAGGTCACTGGAGGCCGGAGAAGAGCCAGAGAGGAAGGTAATCCTCGAGGTGGGCTTGCGGGGATGCCTGTGCTTACCACACAGCTCAGGAGTGAGGAAATGCCAGGGGGGCTCCGCTCCTTCCTAGGAGATTGAGGAAAGCTATTCTGGGTTTGTTCATTCCTTAGAAAGTGGTACTGTTAGAGGAGAACTTAACAGATTAGTCTTAAACAGCTCAGACTTGTCCAGGGTTGAGGGTGATTCCAAGGGGACATGGTTGTGAGGGTCCAACTCTTGTTAACCCCTGAGAAGAAGTCCACATGACTGAGTTACACACTTGGCAGAGGATGCTCATGTTGAAGTGTCACCTTCGCCATGAACTCCCCAGAGGATGGATAAACCCAAAACATGCCATGTCTGACGCACGGTGAACGCTCTTGAGCAGTGGCTGAATGCCGGGCCATTGCTGGTGCTACCTACACTTGTCCTTGGCCCTGTCACCAGTCCCGGCAAGTGCTCCTGCCACAGCCACGTGCTGTACGCAACCGCATCTAAACCCTAGCTGGGCCCAGCAGGGCTGCTCCGGCCAGAGTACAGCACCCACACGCATGTCCTGGGTCCTGACGAGCGTGCTCCTAGCACCTAAGGCCCACGGTGGTACGGCTTGGTGTCTGTAATTGTGAGGGGGAGATACCTGCTGGCACGCTACAGTAAGTTACCTTATTGCCAAATATATTTTAAAAGCCAAGAACTTGAGGGGACCTCTCCGTATCCTTGGGGTGAAGAGATGCCACCCCCCATGGTGGCAGGAAGAACCTTGCTGGAGGTTCTTGGAAGGCGAGCAGCTACGTGAAGCGTGCTGGCCCGCTCCCTGGATGACTGTCCCGAGTTCCTGAGGGTGAAGACGAAGAAGCTGGCCTCTCAGGCCCCATGAAGAGCCTCCGGTCAGTCACCAGTATAGAAGCTCGAGTGGAGGATGTAGCCTAAGCATGAGTGTAGGGTTCCCTGGTAACACAGACATAGGCCTTCACGGAGCTGCAGGTGGGATTCGCCGCTTGCCTTAAGCCAGGCTAAAGCTCCTCCCGCTGCCCCAGCTGCAAGGTCCAGGGGGTGAGCTTCTCAGAGACTTAGCTGTCAGGGGAGTAGGCTGGAGGCCTGTGTGGAGATCCCACCTGGGCAAGGCTGCGAGGAGCTGGGCCTGGTGCGTAGGCAGGAGCCGCAGTGGGGGCAGCTCAGCTGGTAGAGAGGCAGGGGTCGCACAGGACGCTTCTGAGGTGACGCAGGGACATGGAGGGCAGTGGGGTGGGGGGTACTTGCCTGATCGGCTAAGTGCGATGGGCGCTGACCACTGAGACCCGCTCGGTGATCGGCCAGCTGCACCCCTGAAGCTCCGACCCCACCTGAAGGGGCACCCGAACGACCCATAGACTTCCATCCACAGTAAATATGGGACAGGAAGAGGAAGGGTTTCGGAAACGTAGTGATCCGTGAAACTGATCCTACAGTTTTAAAAGATTTTTTTTTTTTTAATATAAGGGGCTTCTCCATCTAACTCTCTTTAGCATATATTCTTTTATTCCCCTGATAATCGTTATTGCCATCAATATCTGTGTACATTCTCTACATCTCCCCGCTAAGCAGCCTCAAGCCCTGGCCAGGTGATCTCTCTGGCCTGCTTCACGTATCCATAGCATGGCACCCTCTAGACCCAGATGTTCGTGTGTCCTGGTTTCCTGTGTGTCGTGTGTGTGTGGGTGGTTGGAAGGCTGGATGCGTGTCCTGGTTGCGTGTGTGTGTCGTGTGTGCACACATCTGGAAGTCTGGGCATGGGGACACTCTCCCGTCTCAGAGGTCCCTGTCCTCCCAGGGTTCGTCTCTGCGTGGCGTCCCTTGAAAGCACCGGCCTGGTCAGAGGGTGGCAGGGCATCCCTCCGCAAAACAGCCAGCGGACTTGAGTATGTGCCATCCGGCAAGTACGGCGGTCCACAGCCTGACGGGGCACCCTTGACTCCCACCGCAGCCCCGCTGCGGGGAGCATCCGTCCCATTCTCCCAGGGAGTGACCTGCACTGCCCCGTTGACAATTGCCTGAGGTCACACACCCAGTAATTGGTTGTGCCAGGGTCTGCAGCTGGCCATGCCTGTTGTGCTCAGTCTGCATAGTCCAAAACCCATGCCTCGGTGGACACGGGGCTCTGGGAGGGACCCGCTATGTAAGCAGGAGGAGAGAGTGAAGAGGAGGTGAGGCGGGGGGTACGGAGGGTGTTGTGGAAGAGTGTGACCGGCTCTACCTGAAGCTGGTTTGTGGAAAGTCATTTCATACCCATAGAAAAGCTACAGGTGCCCTCACGCCCTGGACTCAGGGGCCCAGTAGATGTTGTCACCATGGGATTCTCCCCAAACTCTTGCCAGTCACACTTGAGAAGCAGGACACAGAAGGTGCCTAAGCTGTGTCCTGACCCAGGACTCTGTGTACACCTGCCCCTTGGCCAGTGCTGCGTATTTTCCCAGCATCGCACTCCTGACCACCCACAGGGAGCGTGTGTCCACACATGGCCCCTCCTTGGCCCACACGCCACGGGTCCACACAGCTTGTCAGAACACACTCAGCACGCTCAGCTTCTCTGAGGACGTGTTTGTGCACATCTGTAGCATTTGTCCATTAGAAATGCCAGGTTGTCTTGTGTCATATAGTGTCATTCTCAATGACCTGACAGCAGTTTCAGCAGACACCTGGAAGCCCGAGTCTCAGGCCCAGCTGACTGTCTTTCCCACTCGGGGCGTTAGTGGAAGCGGCCTCAAGCTGAGCTGACATTGGACGTTCATCTCGTATAGTCCCCCTGTGACCCTGACAGGCACGGACCCAGGCCGGGGCTCCCCGTCACTCCCAAGTGACTCGGTGGGGCGCAGGCTCTCGCCGGAAGTGCCCGTTAAGTGGCGCCGGGCTTCCAGGAGGTGCACAGTGCGGGGGCACCTGGGGGCACCGTCTCCCCCGTGCTGAGTGCAGAGGGCGGTTTTCCTGGAACCTGTAAATCCCGCGGTGCCGTCTCTGTACTCCCTTCTGCTTTCTAAACTAGCTGGAAACTTCTATGAGGTGCAGTACTGTCAGGTAAGCGCTCCTCCGTTTTCCTGCGTGTGTGTGAGTGAATCAGTGGCTGTGCACACATTGTCCTCAAAGTCAAGCACGGTATTGAATTCCATGTACCGCTCTTTCTCCTTCGAAATCAATAAAAATATTTCATGGAAACCAGTCACTGTTTGTTTGAATTTGAACCATTTGGTAGCTCTTGGTACCTGTCTCAGGTCCTGTGATGGAGGACGAAAGCCTCTGCCTTTGCTTTTTATAAGAACACAAGCCCCCTGTGGGAGTGCGGCCCGGTGCTGCTCTGGGGGCGCCCGGACGAAGACCGACCACCCTCTCCTTTTACCCGCAACGTGCGCCAAGCCCGGTGGCTGTGTACGGGTCTTAGGGAGAGGTGTGTGCGAGTGAGTGTGTGCGAGTGTGGTGGAGGAGGAGGGTTGGGGGCGGTATAGTGTCTCCCCTGTATTTGCCACGCCCCCTCCTAGGCACGTCCTCCCTCAGAACTCTGGCCTGCTAACTCCCACACAGTTTGTTTGGCAGGAGTGAAAATTTTGTTTTGATGGATTCAGACCATATGAGAGTTTTCATTTTAAAAAATGAACAGAGTGCCAGATAGATTTAGAGGTAAATGCATATTCTGGTAGTTTCGGGGTTAAGGGGTCAGCTTTCAGATGGTTTAAAACTGAGTTGGCCTGCTGTGAGGCCTGAGGTGCTGGGGGCGGCCCAGGGCCTCGCCTGCAGCCTTCACCCTCCCTGGCACCCCCGTGGCTAACACGCCGGGATACAGATCCTAGTTCTGTATCTTGTGTCAGAAGGTCAGTTGGCCCACGACTCTGCAGATGTCCCGGGTCCCTGGGTTTGTCCACTTTCTCTGCACGGGTCTGACTCTAGCCATGGAGCCTAGAGCTAGACACCCATCCCCCGAGGAAATTCAGGGATGCCCACCTACAGCTGAACAGGCTGGTTTGACCCACGCGGCATGCCCCGAAGACTCGCGTGCTCCGGCATTCCAGACGGGGTGGGTGCCGACACCCTTGTTCCCAGTGATGGCTCCTGGAAGTGGAGGCAGGTACATTCAGCAGCAGCTCCCGGGGTAGCCTCCCACCCACCCTCCTGCGTGTTCTCTCTCTACAAATTAGAAACCTAACAGCAGTCCTCAATGGGCGGTGGGTAGGAAGCATCTCTGCTTCTAACAATGGACAAAGGGAGGAACTTGGCCAAAGCAGAGAAGCAGCCCTGTGCCCTGGGCTGGAGCCCCCCGTCTCCGCGGCCGCCGCTGCTCTACCCTCGAGCACCCTCTCTCCAGGGGAGCGCTGGCAGCGGGCAGGCCCGCACGCGGCCCTGGCCTGGAGTCTCCCCAGATGTGGGCACCTGTTTGGTCCTGCCCACCGGCCCCCTGCCTGCCACCTGCCCTGTGGCCACATAGGCCATGGTTGAACCCGGGGTACACCCTCCCCTCAGTGAAGCTGGATCCTAAAGCCCAAGGCAGATGAGCGAGTTCTGCTGTTCTGCAGACGTGCACTACTGAGGGGCCTGAGGTAACTGCTGAGGGGCCAGTTACACGTCAGATATTCACGAACCGTATCATGAACACACAGGCAGACGGATGGGTTTTTGTGACCACCCAGTTTAAAGTCTTGGCAAAATTAAAAAGTCACACGGATGCAAGTCTGGAGCTTGGTTCCAATCACAGGTCTGTGCAGATGAGGTGGTTGGGAGTTGCTGCCAGTGTCCAGAGAGCTCCCGTTCTCCAAACAGCCCAAACAGCCGTAAATCCTGAGTCATTTAAGCACCATCTTGCCTGTGATGAATAGGGCAGAAAGGTTGGACTCTGCAGAGTGGGGCCACCAAGGTTAGGGGTCAGCACGTTGAACCCTCGGGGAGTTGGAGTTGCAAGGGCACACTTCACCAGAAGCTGAGACCAGGTCTCCCTGGCGTCAGCACAGGGACTTCCCCGCCACGCTTGCCGACCTGAGACTTGACCCTAAGCCACGGCCCTCTGCGTTGAGTAGTTGCGTGGAGGACAGTCGTGGTGACTTCCCTCCCAAGGCTCCCAGCCCTCGCTCATGCCCGCCCACCCACGTGGCTGAGCACATTCCTTCACTTTGGCTCAGATGTCAGGTTCTTCAGGGAGAGCCAGGCTAGCGGGGCTCCGTGGGGCCCCCTGTGGAGTGCAGGCAGCAGGCGCCTGGTCCGGAGTGGCCGTGAGAGCCGCTGCAGCAGCGGATCCTCCCCAAACTGGATGGAGCAAGCAGTCGAATGTCGGATAAATCGCCGTTACAGTGGGAGAGGTGCCATTCTAAGTTAAAATATCCTCGAGTTGTGTTACTTAGGAAACGAACTTGATGGATTACCCTCCAGGTCTGCTGAGCAGGAACGTTTGGATGTGATGCCCCGTGTGGGTTGCCTGACCTTCCAGTCCCCACTCCCTCCTCTGCCAGCCTCCTCCTCTCCTGGATACACTGCTGGGGGGGGGGGGGGGCGGGCAGGGAGAGAACATTCTGGAAGCCGTGTCTCTGACGAAGGCGGTGGTGAGGTCCTGGTGTGTTAGGAGTGGATGTCTTCAGTGGACATCTCTGCTCTGGCACAGGAGCCTAGGACGCAGGAGGCCTTTCCACGCGGTTGGGAGGGAGGGTAGCACTGTGCTGTGCCCAGAGACGCGGTCTCCCCAGCTCACTGTGGCACACCTGATTTTCCTTCTTGGGGCCGGATGGGCCATCTACCACCCTCTTGTGCTCGCCTGTCAACCCCTCTCTTGGAATTTGGGGAGATGAACAGACATTTTAGAATTCTGTAATGGTGTCCAAAAACAGTATTTGAAGTGACTTGTGATCATCTTTATAACCAAAAAGACTGGGGAAAACTACTGATTTTCAGTAAGTAAGGGATGTATATACATTCAGCATAAATATCTACGTGCTACTGATCAGTCGAATCTGTACAATTTGACTTTATCTTACACTACTGACATGATTTTTTGTTTGTGTATCATTTCTCCCTAAAATTATTGTTCTGTGACTTGGGTTTTTTTTGTTTGTTTCTTTTTTGATGTTAGGATTATTATGAGTGTGAGGTGGACAGTTGATACTGAAATATTAACATGCCTGCTAAAATATACGGTTTAGAATGGAATGATCTTTTTTTGTTTAAGAAATTGCTCTCTTTAAGAACTACCCTGTGCCCAGAACCCCCACGTGTTGTCCGCTGCCAGTTTTCTGAGCCCCTGGCACTTGTGTTTCGGCGCCGTGTCCTGTTTACAAAGACCATGAGCATCACTTAGCTCTGGTTAAGTTAATGTTAATTAACTAAATGTCCTCCTAAACCCAAAAGAACACCTATTTTAGCCATTTCAGTCAGCACAGCCCTTCATTCACTGTAACCTGGACACCGGCCGCTAGCGAACTTAGCTAACGGCGTGTGTGGAGGTGAGCATCACAATCACGTTGTACAACTGCCCCCTGAGTGACCTCTAGCTGAATTTATGGACTGCAGCTCCTAAGTTAAGGACAGAGGGCTGTGCAGCAAGAGGCGAATCAGAACAGAGCTAAGATGCAGCTGAAAAACCCTCCTGGTGCGGACGTTGGCATAGCGGCCTTCGCCGCGTACAGCTGCCCTCTGGCACCGGAGCTGGGTGCCGGGCCATGGTCAGGGCCGTGGTCGGGACGCGGGGCCGGCGCGGGTGGCTGCGTCCGCGGGCCTTCGCAGTCAGCTTCACACACTTGGTTTTACTTTGCCCGTGAGTTTCGTCCGTCTCCCTGTCCACCCGCGCCCACGCCCGCCCTCAACAGGGTTTGCGTCTGAAAAACAAAGACTGAAGTTAGATTTTTAAATGTGCACACATATTTTGTTTTTCAGGTCTTGAGTCACCACGTCCCAACATAATCCTGGGGTTAGTGATCTGTCAGAGAATAAAACGTCCCTCCAATGCCGGAGAATTAGATAAGGTAGAGGAGAAGCGGAGCCGACTTCAGACCCAGGAAGAAATGGAGGTTTCAGCCTACCCCAAAGTGCCTGCGGCCCCGCAGTCTGAGAGGAAGCCCCCCAAGTCCCAGGTGGGCTCCGGGGACACGACTGTCACCACCACCCCCCCGGGGTCTCCCCCACCGCCACCCCCGCTGCCGGAGCCACCCAGTGCGCCCGCGTCATCGTCATCATCAGTGTTGAAGATCCTGTCCTCACTCAAACCGGGAGCCGCGGGCCCCATCCCGCCCCCGCCCCCGCCCCCGCCCGCGGCCGCACCTGCCCCAGCGGCTGCCCCCTCTGCCAATTCCTCCACCTCGAAAACAGCCTCCCCCCTGGAGCACATCCTGCAGACGCTCTTCGGGAAGAAGAAGTCATTTGACCCCCCTGCCAGGGAGCCCGTGGAGACTGTCCCGGCCTCCCACCCAGAGGCCAAGGCCAAGGCCGATGGCGGGCTGCCCGCAGCGCCTCTGCTCGATCCAATTGTCCAGCAGTTTGGTCAGTTCTCAAAAGACAGAGCTTTGGAGGACGAGGAAGACGACAGACCGTACGACCCCGAAGAAGAGTACGGTCCTGAGAGAGCCTTCGACACTCAGCTGGAGCGCGGGAGGCGCCCCGACGCCGAGAAGGCCCCCGACGCCGCCGAGCGGGAGGAGGTGGCCTATGACCCCGAGGATGAGACCATTTTAGAGGAAGCCAAAGTGGCCATCGACGACCTGCCCAACAGAATGTGTGCGGACGGGAAGGGCGGCTCCGCGGAGCGGCCCGGGGAGCCCGCCGCCCCCTCCCTGGTGGAGCAGCAGAAGATGATCGAGGAGCTCAACAAGCAGATTGAGGAGCAGAAGCGGCAGGTGGAGGAGCAGGAGGCGGCGCTGCGGCAGCAGAGGGCGGCCGTCGGGGCCTCCATGGCGCACTTCTCCGTGGCCGAGGCGCTCATGTCGCCGCCCCCGAAGGCCTCCCTGCCCCAGGCCGAGCTGTTCCCGCCGCCCGAGCAGCAGACCGCGGGCCGCCCCGCTGCGCTCCCCGGCGCCCCTCCCGCGGCGGGCCCCGGCTGCGACCCGCGGCAGAGTCGGGACCCCCGGCAGGCCCGGCGGCTGGCGGAGCACTGCGAGAGCGAGGCCGGCGCGAGGCCGCCCGCAGCCCGGGACGAGGGAGCGGAGGCCGCCCCGACGGCCAAGCCCGACGGCCCCAGGCCCGAGCGCTCCGAGCGCTCCTCGAGCCCCGCGCTGCCGCCGCCGCCCACGGATGGCGCTCCCTCGGCGGGCCCGGGCGGCACGGCCAGGCCTGCCCGCAAGGTGCTGCTGCCCACGCCCCCCAGCGCCGCCTTCCAGCCCGGCTTCCCTCTGCAGAACGACGGGCAGAGTTTCGCCTCTCCGTTCTCAGGTCCGGCGTGTACCTCTCAGGAGAAATCGGTTGGCTCGTCCCAGTACGAGGATCCGAGAAATGCTCACTTTGCTGAAAAAAGTGACCACCCGGCAGCTGAACCTGACGGAGAGCCGCAGTGCAGACCCGGTGAGGGGGCCGCCACGTTCCCCTCCGCTGGACAGAGAGGAGGGGGCCCTCCGCCCCCGTCTCAGGCCCAGCGTGAGCCAGCACCGCGCACTTTCGGCACGTCGGGGCTTCATGGCCCCAATTTCCAAGGACCAAGGGGGCCAGTCCCTCCGTTTCCAGAAGAGAATATCGTCTCTAATAGCGATGGGCCCCGAGGGCCTCCGCCGGCTAGATTCGGGGCCCAGAAGGGACCCATCCCTTCCCTGTTCTCAGGGCCACACGGGCCACCCCCCTACGGGGACAGCAGGGGTCCCTCCCCCTCCCACCTGGGGGGGCCCAGAGGAGCAGCACCACCCCAGTTTGAAGACCGAAAGGACCCCCACGGGGAGAAAAGGGAATTCCAGGACAACCCGTACGATGACCTGCCCGGGCCTCCCCCTCAGCTTGAAGGACCCGAACAAGCCCAGTTCATGGGAAGTAGAGGCACGGCGCCCTTCCAGTTCGGAGGCCAGAGAAGGCCTCTGCTGTCACAGTTTAAGGGGCCCCGAGGGGGTCCCCCACCTTCTCAGTTTGGTGGTCAGAGAGGCCCCCCCCCTGGCCACTTCGTGGGCCCAAGGGGGCCGCATCCCAGTCAGTTTGAAGGACCCAGAGGCCAAGCACCAAATTTCATGCCAGGACCCAGGGGGATGCAGCCTCAGCAGTTCGAGGAGCAGAGGGTAAGCTCACCCCCGAGATTTGCCAACCCCCGGGCGCCAGCACCCCTTCCGTTTGGCGGACCGAGAGGGTCTGTGCCCTTTCCCGAGAAGAGCGAGCCCACGCCGCCCCGCTTCCACTTCCAGGGCCCGCCGGCGCCGGGGCTGAAGCCGGCGCCCAGGCCGCTGCTGGAGCTGCCCAGCCACCCGCCCGGCCACCCGCCGCCACACAGGCCGGAGCGCTGGGACGAGGCGCCCACACAGGGCCCCGAGGCCGATTTCCGCGAGAGCAAGGGCCACGAGTACCGGGGCCAGGCCTTCGAGGGGCGGCCGAGGGAGCGGTTCGAAGCCGGCCCCAAAGAGAAGCCCCTGGATGAGCCCGAGGCCGCGCTGCCGGAGAGCCGGCCGGGCCGGGCCCTGGAGGAGCGCCGGCGGGAGCGAGGGCGGCGCTGGAGCCGGGAGCGGGACTGGGAAAGGAGCCACGAACGGGGCCGGCACCGCGACAAGGACCCCGGCCGCGAATGGGACCGGAGCCGGGAGCGCGGCGCAGACAGGGACCGCGGGCGGGAGCCAGAGCGGGCGGCCGAGTGGGGCCGGAGCCGGGAGCGCAGCAGGAACCGCGAGCGGGAGCGCAGGCGGGAGCGGGAGCGGTCTCGCAGCAGGGAGCGCGGCCGGGACCGGACCCGGGAGCACGGCCGGGAGCGCAAGGACCGCAGCAAAAGCAAGGAGGGCGCCCGCGACCCCAAAGCTGAGGCCCCTCGCGCTGCGACCCCCGCTGCGACCTAGCGGCCTCGCTGCCCGAGCCCCGGGGGCCGCCCTCCCCTCCGGAGGAGCTGGCGCCGGAGCTGCGAGCACGCCGTTTGCAAAGAGCTATGGACTGAGATGCAGGATAGAATATTCTGCACATCAAAAATTACTGTAATTTTGTGTATAGTGGTTTCTTATAAAATTTCACATCTTTACAATTCTGATGCTTTTAAAAAAAAACTAAGAACTCAGTATTTCCATTTAAAATTACTGAAATGGGAAAGTGTACGGAAGCATATTGCTTTTTCAGATTATAAAGTTATCTTTTCCAATAACTTGACTATAGTAAATTTTAAGGGAATTTCAGTGGACCTTAGAGCCATACCGTTACTGACATCTCATCTGTATCTCTGTTTCTAAAAGCTGCTGTCACAGGCTCTGCGGGAGCACGCAGGCCTGGGGAGGGGGCCTTCTGCTCCTCCCTGGGAGGCTGAGAAAGACAGAGCTCGCAAATGCGTTTTTCTTTTGTCATAAAGAAATTTGAATTACAAATTTCGACCAGGAAACAAAACATTTCTTAGTTTTGCTCTGTTTTTGTATAACACCTTCTACATTTTTTTTCTCAAATAGGATTAAAAGCAACATCTGAGTAGAAATTGTTGCGTTTTTTAAATAGCAATTTATTGAAAAAGGTGTATCCTTTACCAGCCTAAAGAGAGTGAGAAAAGAAGCCAATTAAGTGTACTTTAAAACAGGGGTGGGTGGGGGGTGGCTTTGATTTGAATAATTAGGAGCATTTTGTTTGTGAAACTTGACCATCCGAGCAGCCCGTCCTGTGGCCCAGGGAAAGCACCAGCTTTTCCACCAGACTATTACACTGTCCGGTGATGCATTTTAAAGTTTGTCGTTGAAAATGGAACAGTTATTTGTGTGAAGTTTAAGATGGAAAACGGTGACAGTAGCTCTAGCTCGAGAACAATAAGCCAGGAGGCTGTTGACCAAAACAGTGTCCTGCTCCTTGTCGCGTATTTTCAAGTACTTCCGAAGCGGGAAATAGAGAAAACCTTGCTAATTTATTTGACTGTACAAATACACTTTGATAATTTTTTATATTTTCATAAACTTACTTTTGCAAGTGTAAAGTTAGAGAATTTCATTCATTCTTTGGAGTCTATTCCATTGTACATCACTACAGATTTTTCACTTTCTAGCACAAATGTTCAAATGATAAAGACACAGAGAACTCAATGACTCAGTGGTTCCAGACCAAGTGTCAGTAGGTTCAGTTGCATTGACGTGGTGTCAAGTTCCAACATCTACTATGATGTGAAGGGTTTTTTACATGTATTACAAATTTTTCTAATTTAAATACACAAATGTAAAAATCAAGTGTGTTTCTTTAGGTTTACTTGATAGAAATTTCTGTAAATTGTATTTTATATTGCAAAGTATGATATCACTGTACATTAAAACACGCAACTCCATAGGTTTTGTTACTTGAAGTAGAATAAATGTCTACAGAAGGTTTTCTGTCCCTCATGTGCGGTCACTTTTCCCTGTTGGGACTTTGGGGCTGGACGGGCTGCCCTGGTGGCTGATGTGCTCCCCCCCCCCGCACCCCTGCGCCCTCCCTCGGCAGATGTTCTATGCTGACGACCCCCAGACCACTCTGCTCCGCATGGCTAGACGCAGCCAGTGCCTGGTGCTGCCGTGGCGGGCTGCTCAGGGAGCACTGCTAAGCAGAGCGGGGGCCTGGGCCGGGCGGCGGCCGTCGCAGTCCCTTCGGGTGCCTACACGCGTGGCGGGGGCCCTGCCTGTGAACTGCAGCTAATCCCTGCTGCCCATAAGCAACCTCCACCTGGTGACCCCTGTGCTAGGGCGTCACCTCCTCGGCATGTACATCCCTGACTCCCCGGTGCGCAGAAGCGGGGAAGACATCCCTCCGGCAGGACGGGTCCCATCCTGGGTGGAGGGGCGGCAGCAACAGACTGGGGTCCTCGCCAAGCGCGCAGCCAGCCATGGAGGGCCCCAGACTCAGAGCGATCAAGGGGGTTCCACGGGGGACCCGGTGTGGGGCAGCCCCCTCCCCAGGCCACTGTAGCCTCCGAAGGATGTGTTGTCCAAGCGTGCGACAGGCCTGCCCCTTTGGGGGTGCCTGGAGGGGCCAGCCCCAAGCTCGGAGGGCCTCTGCACCCAGCTGCTGGCAGCCGAGCCCTGCAGCTCCAAGACCCCTGCCCACAGGACAGACGGCGCCAAGGCCACTGTCCCAGGGCTTCCCCAGTGCGTCCGGGGACCAGGCCCGTCCCAGGGCCTCAGTCCACCATCATACGCGCCTCAGAGGCTTGGCCTCGTCTGTGTTCGCCCCACAGCCCTCCTTTCACAGGCTCCACAAAACCCTCACGTGGCGCCAGGCAGCTCTGCCCTCCCCCTGCCATCCGTCATCCCCACCCCATGACCACGTAGCCAACGTCACCATGATGCAGGCTCGCTGAGCTGCATGCGGCTCCCCAGAAACCTGGCCGGGAGGAGTGCGGACGCGGCCAGCCAGGGCAGTCCCCGGGCCCTGGACATCGCGGTGCCCGTGGGGACCCTCTGCGGACAGCCAGCGGAGCCCGTTCCCAGACGGCTCACGGGTGCCGGGCCCCCCAGCAAGTCCAGGGCCCCGGCTGCTGGGGTGGGTGGTGGCCGCAGGCCCCTGGGGGAGGCAGGAGCACCCACACGCCCCGTGACTTGCCCGGAAGTGCTGGTCACGGGGGTTTTCCCTGAACCTTCTTCCCCTCTGCTTCTCCTTCACAAAATCGGGACTCTACACGTTCTTACATCTTTGCTGCACGTGTTTTATCCTGGGCGGCTCCCAAAGGCATCGAGTCGTCATCAGAAGCAT
The DNA here is from genome assembly GCF_048164855.1 of Canis lupus baileyi. NCBI lineage: Eukaryota > Metazoa > Chordata > Mammalia > Carnivora > Canidae > Canis > Canis lupus. Next base: position 48,728,561 of record NC_132863.1, on the reverse strand, counting down.
TATTCGTGTTTTCCACGTTGTTCAGAAGGTTCACACCCTGCTGCTTTCGAGAGGATGAAAGTGGATGCTCCCTGCAGGTCCGAGGCCCTAAGATCTGTCCCCGCGCCCCGAGGCCCCAGAAACACGCGTTCCTGATGGTATTTCCAGCCCCTCTCCTCTGTGCGAGTGTGGCCGACGTGCAGGGATGTATCACCAAGGAGCTACAGTCAGGAGCCCAAGGAGGAGATTGAGAGGTTTCTGTCCGTCTGCCTCACAGGAACCTAGAGCCAGGCACTCCCAAGGGGGACACCCGGCCTCTGCTTGTCACTTTGTCCTCATGGCTGCAAGAAGGCTCCCCTGCAGCCATCACATCGTCCCCTCCCTGCCCTAGAAGCCAGCAGAAGAGACACAAGCTCCCGGGCACACCTGCCCCACCTGCTCCCCTTGTGGTCAACGCTGTCACACAGCCCCCCCAGGGGACTGCCGCTGCAACAGGGGCGGCCTCAGGCACCACGGTAGGAAGGGCAGGTGCTACACTTGCCGGTTTCTCATCAACGACCTCAAATTAAATTCCCATCACCCAGCAGGCCAGTCACCAGACACCGACCCCCAAAGCACATCAGCAACAGGACCATGTCACCCCCGAGGGGCCAGAGCTGGCTCCGGGGTGCGGATCTCGGTGGCTGCGACGGCGTGTGGCCCTTCCAGGAGCCCAGCACCCTGACGCGCGGCCCATCGGGCGCCAGAATGTCCTGGCAGAGCAAGGCAGCTGAGGAAAGTCTGTGGGGGCCCCGGGGAGTCACCAGGCTCCAAGGGGTGGGAAGTGGCCCGAAACAGAGGAGGATGCTCCCGCATGACGGTCGGTAAGCAGCCCTCTCCGGTGCCCATGCGGGGCCTCGCGAGTCCCCTCTGTCCCCGCAGGGGCACCCAGAGTCGTGCGGGCACCTCGATGCGCCAAGTAAGGGGAAGAAGGCAGACCCATCATGTGACACACAGGTGGGATCCAACTCAGGGGGCAGGAAACGGGGTGGGGTCAGGGGGGCTGCCCCAAGGGGCAGCGGGGAGTCTGGGCGGGGGTCGGGGGGGCCCCCCCGTTGGGCAGGGCAAGGCCCGCCGCTGTCCACACTGCTGATGTCAGACGCCAGAGGCCAAGAGCGCAGAAGGACACAGCGCGCGCAGATGTGTCTCCCAAGTCTGCGTGGTCCTCGTCCCGCATCTGGCCGCATCTGGCCGCGGGGCCTTCTTCACCACCTGGCCCGCGCTCCGTGCCCGAGACCACCGCTGCGTCCTCTGGACGAGGCTCTCTCCCCCTCGGACTGCGTCTTCTAGAACTGGAAGTTGCAGGAACAGGCAGCCAAGATCCCGCTCGTGGCTCAGAGGCGCTAACGGTGAGAGGAGCCAGCGCACTTCCACCCCTCGATTCCCAGATCCGTGAACCCCGGCTGCGCACGGGGAGCTGCATAAGCCGGTTGCCCACTTAGCACATACGCCATTTCCTGGAAGTCACTGCAAGGTGAGGGCCTGCAAGGTGAGGCTGCCCAGCTGGCACCGTGACCCAGTCTGCAAAAGGCCGTCACGTGCGCCCATCAGAACCGTCAAAAGCCAGAACATGACACCAAGGGGTGGCGAGGGTGCGGAGCAGCAGGCGATGTCACCCGTGGCCGGCGGGAACGCTCTGGGAGACGGGCTGCAGGTTTCTTACAAAACTTATCACACGGTCCACAGCCGCTCTTGTTGGCATTTATCCAAAGAAGTAGGAGACTCCGGTCCACACAAAACCCTGCCCGCGGGTGTTGATGGCAGCTTTATTCATGACTGCCAGGGCTCAGAAGCAACCAAGAGCCCTCCAGTGGGGGACGGCTGCGTGAACTGCGGACTGTCCAGGCGGGGGGGTGTTGCTCAGGCTAAGGAGGAACGAGCTGTCAGGCCACGAGAGACACGGAGGAGCCCTCCACGCACATCACGAAGTGAAAGAAGCCAATCCGAAAAGGCTGCACACTGCATGATGCCAACTACACGACGTTCTGGAAGAGGTAAAATTATGGACACAGGAAGATCCGTGGCTCCCAGGGCGGCAGGGGAGAGAGGGATGAACACACAGAGCACAGAGGAGTTTTAAGGAAAACACCCAGCACGCGACCCAACACACACACCCTGCGCGCGTCTTGTTAAATTTACACGCAAGGATATATTTTTCAGCGATTACAAAGGGCGTCGATTTTAGCCGCCGCGTGCGCAGGTTCGTTGCTGGCTTTGGGCCACAGTGAGCTCTGAACGGTGTTCTAGTCCGTGACCTCGGTGAAGTCCCTCGGCAGCTCTTCCCAAGGATTCCGTAGGCTTCCTACAGAGCCCATCACGTCGTCTGCAAGGAGCCAGCTACACCTCCGGCTGGACGCCTTCGCCGCCGCTCGCTTTCCCGCGCCGAGCAGAGCCCGTAGCAGGAAGCTGAACACGAGTAGTGCCGGGGGACGTCTCTGCCTTTCTCCGAACCTGGGGCGGGACATTCAGTCTCGTCCTCTTACGTACCGTGCTAGCTGCAGTTATTTCAGAGATGCCCCGGACCACGTGCAGGAAGTTCCCTTCCCTTCGTGGCTTGTAGAGTTTTGTTCTGCTTTTTAATCAGAAATGGATGTTAGATCTGTCAAACGCTTTTTCCCCCTGTTTCGGTCGGTTAACATAGTAAAGGATGTTGGTTGATTTTCTTTCTTTTTAAAATATTTTATTTATTTGACACAAAAAGAGCAAGCACAAGCGGGAGGGGGGAGGGGGAGGGAGGCGGGAGAAGGAGAAGCAGGCTCCCCGCTTGGCAGGGAGCCCACTGTGGGGCTTGATCCCAGACCCTAGGATCGTGACCCAAGCCAAAGGCAGGTGCTCAACCAACCAAGTCACCCAGGCGCCCTGGCGGATTTCCAAATGCAAACAAATGTTGTCTCACTGGAATAGGTTCTATTTGGTTGCAATGCATCATTCTCTTTAAGAATCCTCTTCGATTGATTCAATTTGTGAAGATCGTATGAAGAATTTTTGCAGGTTTGTTCACGTCCGACATTGCTCTATGGTTTTATATTCCTGTAATATCTTCACGTGGCTTTGAAATCAAGTCACGCTGGTTTCACAGAATGCATATTTGTGGAACGGTTTCACGTGCGACGCTTACTCTCCTGACGCGTGGCTCACACAGAGGATGCGCTTCTTGTTCTCACCGTGGGTCCAGAGCCACTCAACTGACTTTAGGACCTACCATGGGTCTTCCCGTAGATAATGACCATGTGTGCCGTGCTGCCCTCCCTTGACCCGTAGTCCTTTCTTCACGGTCCCTCTCAAACTGTTTTCTTGCCTGCCCTTTTGGGGCAGAAGCCTGCTCTGTGCTCACAGTAGCCACGGCTGGACCCTTCCTCACCCCTGCACCCTAGGCTCGGCCTGGATTCTCAGGACTGCCTCCGGAGGGGGGAGGCAGGCAGAGCCACTGGGAGTGACGCGGACTTTAGAAAAGCAGGTTTGGTCCTCTGTTCACATTTATGGTGCAAGCTCCGGGAAAGCCAGACCTCCTCACATTTCACGTCTAAGCAAAAGAAGCCTCGAAGACTCACATCTGCAAGAAGTCCACCCAAACAAGAAATAAAAAAGCGCCGTGGGTGCCAAGGGTCTCTGCTCCCGGGGGTGAGAAGCCACACTGCACCCCCTCGGCGATCTGGCTGCGGGGAGGGTCCTGTGACCCAGCGCCAGGCCCGTGGGACGCGGTGGCTCCCAGGTCCCACCCGGGCCTAGATGAGGATCCGCCTTTCCACACGGTCCCGATGACTCCGCGAGGGGTCTGCGTGGGCGCCACGCTCGGGACCCTCCAGGCCTCGCCCACGTCATTCCGTGCATCTCGTGTCTCTCTGATTCCGGTTCTCAAGCCGATGCACCGCAACCACCCGCGCAGGCTTCCGTGCCCCGCGGGGGGGGCCGAGCTGGGACCCGGCTCCTGCTGCACGACGCCCGGGACCGAGGGCGCCGCTCCCTGCCGAGGCCGCTTTCGGCCGAAGGAAAGCAAAAAAGCAGTGTTGAGACCGCGTGCGCGGCGCGACGTCGCCTTTGTTCCGAGGGAGGACGCGGCGCGGGAGCACGGGGAGCACGGCGGCCGCAGGTGCGAGCGACTGCCAGCAGGCGCGGCCGCGGGGTCACCCAGGTGCACGGAGCCGAGGCCGCACCTGCGAGGGGCTGGAGCGCGCGCACCCTTCCCGCCCGGCCCGGCCCCGCCCCGAGCTGCGCGCGCAGCCCTCGCCCCGCCCAGCCCCGCCCCGCCCCGCCCACACCTGCGCGCGCAGCCCGCTGCCCCGCCTCCCTCATCTCGGCCCTGTCCGACCCACCCCGGCTCCGCCCCGCCCACACCTGCGCGCGCAGCTCCCGTGGCGGCCGCGGCCGGGGGCGGGGCGGGGCGGGGCGGGGCGGGGCGGGGCCCGGGCGGTTGGCGGGGGCGGGGCCGGGGGCGGGGCCGCCGCGCAGGGGGTGGGGTTTCCGTTGCGGGGCGGGGCGGCGCAGGCGCGCTGCGGGCCGAGCGGTTTCCCGCCCCCAACGTCGCCCGGCGAGGCCGCGCCGGCCCGGTGCCCGCCGGCCCCGCCCCGCGCGCCCCGCCGTTGGCGCCGGCATGTCGGGCCCCGGGCCGCGGGAGCCGCCGCAGGCGGGCGGGCCGGCGGGCCCCGAGGGCGCGGACGCGGCGCCGGGCGAGGCGGGGCTGAGCTTCACGACCACCGACCTGAGCCTGGTGGAGATGACGGAGGTGGAGTACACGCAGCTGCAGCACATCCTCTACTCGCACATGGAGGCGGCGGCGGCCGACGGCGAGCTCGACGCGCGCCTCAGCTCGGCCTTCCTGGCGGCGGCGGCCCCGGGCGCGGCGGCGGCGGCGGCGGCGGGCGGCTTCGCGGCGGCGGCGGCGGGGGGCGCGGCGGCGGCGGCGGCGGCGGCGGGGGGCGGGGGCGCGGCGCCCGTGTACCCGGTGCTGTGCCCGCCCGCGCTGGCCGACGGCGGCTTCGCGGGCGCCGCGCCCTGCCTGGGCCACGTCGACTTCCAGGAGCTGCGCATGATGCTGCTGAGCGAGGCGGGCGCCCCCACCGCCCCCGCCGCGCCCGCCGCCCCCGCCGCCCCCGCGCCCGCGCCCGCGGAGAAGACGCCCGGCGCCGACGGCCCGGGTCCGGGAGCGCCGCGGCCCAAGGTGCCCGACGGCGGCGGCAAGGAGAACGCGGAGGGCGCGCCCGAGGCGCGGGCCAAGTCGGCCGTGCGGGTCCGCCTGGAGGACCGCTTCAACAGCATCCCCGCCGAGCCGCCGCCCGCCCCGCGCGGCGCGGAGCCCCCCGAGCCCGGCGTGGCGCTCAACAAGTGGGTGTCCCCCCGCCGCCCTCCCGGGGGCCGGGCGCTGGGGGGGCGCGGGGGCGCGGGGCGGGCCCGCCGGTGGGTGTGCACCGCCCGTGCACCCCGTGCGCCGCCCCCGCCGCCGCTGCGGCCTCCGCTGTGTGCCCGGCTGGGCCTGGGTGTGCGCGGCGGCCCCCAGCCCCCTCTGGCCGGCGTCTCCAGGGAGGCAGGCCCCGCGGGGTGCCCCGTGCACGTGCCCGCGAGCCGACGGAGTGCAGATGCCTACCCCGGGCGGGCCCTCTGCTCTGCACCCCGAGTGCACAGGCGCTCTGAGGACCCGAAGCTTTTGCGCCGAATTATCCACCTAAATATCAGGAGGAGCGTATCCCCCCCCCCCCCACACACACACACACTGGCTCAGGCCATCAGGCCAGGGGGGCTCCACACACAGATGAGCCTTGGGGGAAGGAAAGTGTCCTGTTGTGAGGCTTGGATGACACAAGGCACCTTCACCCTGTAGCCGGGATGCCAGCCCGTTGGTCACGTCCCAGACACGTCTGCTGCAGGGGAGCAGCCCCTGCTGGGGTGGCGCCTCGGCTTCCTATGCCTCGCACCCCTGTGGTTTTCCCCCATTTTGCCCCTAGTCATCAGATTTTGGAGAAAGGTCCTAAAGAGATGGAGAGAGACTGGCGTCAGGTGACGTCTAGCCCCGTGGTCCTCTGTGAGGAAGAAGTTTGAGCTTGTCCCCTGCATCGCTGGTGGATCACTGTTCTCTAGAGGTTTCCACGAGGAGGGGGCTCATCCTGCTCGGTCCGAGCTGCCTAGAAATCCCGGTGCTATCCGGGAGAGTGCTGGTGATCGCAGCGTTCGGGACCCTCGGCCTGCCACACGTGGTTCACGCGTCTCCGGGTCCCCTTTGTCTTGGCAGTTTGGTGACTCTTATCCGACATCCTTCCGAATTCATGAACGTTCCTCTTCACCAGCAGCAGAACAAATGCACGACGTTGGTGAAAAATAAAACCGCGGCGGCCGCCACCGCCTTACAGTTTACCTGCCCTCTGTTCACGGCGAATGCCTGCTCCGCGGCCGGGGGATCGAGCCTCTCACAGACGCAGGTAAGCGACAGGCCCGTCACGTGCTGCGCTTTTGTACGAAATGGGTTTTATTTTCATCAGGTCCGAAGGATTTGGTTTTCTTTCATCGAGCTTAATAATTTTTAAGATCAAGAGCGTCGATGGGGTTTGGGAAATCTTACAATCCTCAATGTGCCTGAAGTTACCCGAATTGCGTTAACACCTTTGACGTAACCTGGGTTAGATGCATTTGATTTGTGTGCATGATGGTAAACTTCCTGTTGCTTCGTTTTCTCCAGGGCTCTGGTAACCCATGTTCTATACTCGAAGCTGCCAAGCATCAGGACATCGGATTGCCTAGAGCATTTTCTTTCTGTTACCAGCAGGAAATTGAATCCACTAAACAGACTTTGGGCAGTAGAAACAAAGCTTTGCCTGAGCAGGTTTGGATTAAAGTAGGAGGTAAGCCATAAAGCAGAGGGAGCACTGCCCTGCTGGCATCCTGGCCCTGGTGGGGAGGGGGAGAGGCCGCGGGCGAACATGAAGTGGTCTTGGAAGCGTATCTCTACTTGGGGGACTCTTCTTCCTCCCCTTTCTCCCAGTCATTACACTTTTGAACATTCTTTTGAGTTTCAGACATCTGATACTGTTTTAAAAGATTTATCCATGTATTTCAGAGAGAATGAGCACACAAGCGGGGGAAGGGGGAAGTGGGGGAGGAGGAGAGAGAGAACCTCCAGCAGACTCCCCATTGAGTATAGAGCCTGACGTGGGGCTGGATCCCACCCTGAGATCACGACCTGAGCAAAACTTAGGACTTGGCCGCTCAACCAACTGAGCCACCGAGGCGCCCCTCAGACATTGTTTTTATGCTTAGTATGGAAACACTGAGTTTAGGGGCGGCTTTTTCTTTCCAGTAACCTCTGTAAACAGGAAAATGATGGACTTACATGAATTTTCAGTTTCCTTCAAGTTGCTGAAAGCACTTAATAGTTGTTGTTTTATTTTTTCATATTTTATATTTCGTGAGTGAGGCAGGAGGCTGAAGTCTACCAGGAGCTTTAGGAGACAATCTGCAGATTGAGTTGGGAGCGAGAGGCCATAAGGTGATTCAGAAAGTGGTAGAAATTAACTGCTGAAGGCCGACTTCGCTCACCTTGAGAGCGAGCTCATAAACCCTTTCCTCCTGCAAACAGGTTATTTTTCGGCTTAACAAAATAACATTAAGCTTTTCCAGAGCTGATGCGGGTAGGGCCGGGATGGAGTGCCGCACTCCTCAAGGCAGTGGGACGTTCTCCTCGTTAGCACTTTTTTACACAGAAGGATGCGCTATCATTTGCGAAGGGAAAGGCTGATAGTAAAATAAACCATGTGCTAACTCCTCAGCTTCAGGAGCAGAATATTCCCAACGCTGTGAATTCCCCGCCATGTCTTCCTTGCAGGTCCTGTTCTGAGAGTTGTGTGTAGGGAGCCTCTTGCCACAGAGACTCTGGTTTTGTTTGGCGTCTCGGGAAGGCACATCAGCGCGCATGCTAGTTAGGCGCCGGCGGTTCTCCGAGTGGTGGGATTTGCCGTGTTCCTCTAGCATGAGTAAGAGCTGTGGTGTGACTCCTCCTCCCGTGGGCGGAATCACTTGTCAGCTGAGGGCACATGTAACCATCAGGCACTTAGGTCTTGTCCTCTTCTGAGCATGGCAGGGAGAGTACCGGCTGTCACGTTTGAATAATTGTATAAAAGAAAATCCTTGGGAGAACGGTTTTTGGGTTTTTTTTTCCCCATTCTGAACATCAGAAAAATCGAACAAGTCTTGGTTTCTCTATTCATAGGTGGCAGCTAACTCCTGTTGATGAGAAAAGGGACTTTGACAAGGTTATGTACTGAGTACATAATACTCAGTGTTTTAAAGATTTATGTTCACTGTTGTGGTTTGGAGCTTGGAGCTTTGTGCTAACTGCTTGCTTGCACCAGTTACTGTAGTGGGTACAGCTCTTCCCGTTCCATTCTGGGTGTTCCTTGCCTGTTCACGTGTCTGTTTTGGACTGAAAAATGCCACAAAATACGTTCAGCATTAACGGGGACAAGTTAAATTAAATAAAAAATTAAAATACCACTTTTTTCTTCTTTTGCAAAGAAGAAGCGCTATGTAAGCAAGCCATAAATAAGAGGAATCGGAGTAGAATACGTCAGCTGGACACAAATGTAGAACGAAGAGCCCTTGGAGAGATTCAGAACGTGGGCGAAGGCTCCACCGCCACACAGGGCGCTTGGCCGCCCGCGGAGTCCTCGCAGGCAAACCTCGGGGAGCAGACCCAGAGCGGGCCCCAGGGAGGAAGGTCGCAGCGTAGGGAGAGGCACAACCGCATGGAAAGAGATAGAAGGTAATGCGTGTGATTGCTCATCAACACGCAAGTTTACTATAGGTACTAGCCGTAATCGGCAAGTTAGTCATGAACAGTAGTTTAGCTATTTCAAAATGTGTGCAAAGTGGAGAAGAGTGGCCAGAGTAAATGTTGACTTTGTTTTGCTAGGTGGATCGGGGTCCCCAGGATCACCCCTAGGCTTGAGGATTCATTACGAAGACTTACGGCTTTGAATTATTACAGAGAAAGGACACAGCAAACTTAGCAAAGGTGCCTGGGGAGGAGTCCAGGGAGCCAGAGGCGAGCTCCCAGGTGTCCCCTCCCAGGGGACTCCCAGATGCACTCCGCTCCCCCAGCACCGGGTCCCGAGCCGGGGAAAATGTTGCCAGCTGGGAACGCTCGCGAGAGACACGGTGCCCCGAGATTGCCCTGGCGGGGCGGGTCATGGAGGCATTCCCTACCTGGCGAGCCGCCAAACCCCGGGCCCCCAGAAGGAGAGCCAGCGCTCAGCATGAGCCCTGTTGTTTGTACAGACATTTTAAGCACAGTTAGGCACCTAACTAATGGTGCTGGGAACCCTCCTGAAATCCCAGTTCCCAGAGGCCTCAGGGGCCGGCCTCGTGAGTGGGCCTCCAGCAGACAGCTGGGCTGCACACCAGGGCACCGGCTTTGCCTGGTTCTTCTAAGAATGTTGGGGAAGAAGGGGTGTAAAACTGTTATTTAGGTCGTTTTATTTGCAGAATTTATTTAGATTTCATGTAGAACCAAAAGGTGGTTAATTTTTCTCTGTTTCAGGTGGGTTTTTACCTGATGTTTCTTTAAGTTAATTAACTGAATCATTTGCGGGGTACTTTGGACCAGTTTCCTTTCTATAGCACGGGGCAAGGCAAATACTCAACTTGGAAGCTCCAGGGTTGACCTAAGGCAATTTATTTCTTTTTATGGGATATTCCAGCTAGCTAGCCAGCCAGCGATCGTTCTTAGACCTGTACACACACACACAGTCTCTCTCTCTGTCTCTCTGTCTCTCTGAAGGATGTTGTGTGAACAATGAAGAAGAGCTTTCCTACTCTGGCGTTTCATCCACATTTACTGAGTACTTACGTGTAGGACCCTTACACCGTGTGTGGACACCCTGACATTCCCTAGGTTCACACACTGCAGGCTCACCACCTCTCCGGCTCTTGTCTGTAAAGTAGAGCTACGTCCTGCAGTCAAACACATGGGTGTGGAAAGGGTCTGGCTCTGTCTAGAAGTTCAAGAACGCGTCAAAATGCCAGCTGTCGTGTTGGCCTTATGAGGTTGCCACGTCAGAGCCCAAGTGTGCATGTGGGAAGGTGGGCATCAAGGGTCGTGCTGCGCAAGCTTCTCCGTGTCAGCTTCTCTAGGACCTGGCATTACACTGAGTATCCTCCGTGAGACTTAAAATGGCCTAATCGTAAGACTCAACTTGTGATTTAACTTATCTCTCTAAAAAAGAATTACCTCTAAAGAGACGGGGTTTCAGGACGTTAGCAGGCTGGTAGTCTGTGATCCTTTTTTGAACCGGGACCCCCTTGGAGATCAGAGCTTGACCTCTAGCTGTGGGTGAGTTCCTTGGCACATGGAGAGTGGGGTGGTAACTTTTGAGTGAAAAAACATCTACCCAGAAAAAGCACACACAGAATTTTGCTTCCAGTTTTGGGGGTTTGGCTCCATCCCTGGTCTAGAGACTTGAACCTGGCCCTTGCTCCTGGCCCATGAGAAGTCTGTGGGGAGGAGCCTGCAGCAGGACGGCCCTGCGGTACCAGCGGAGCGCGGTCCCCGAGCCCCGGTGCCAGGCCGGGAGACGTTTGCTTCCACTTCTCAGCTTGATTACTTTGGGTTTTGACTGTAGGCGCAGAATCCGCATTTGCTGTGATGAGCTGAACCTTTTAGTCCCGTTCTGCAACGCGGAGACGGATAAGGCGACCACCCTGCAGTGGACCACAGCGTTTCTAAAGTACATTCAGGAAAGACATGGAGATTCTCTGAAAAAGGTCAGTGTTCAGGGCAGATTATCAGAATTTTACGAATGTTTTCAGTGATCTTATTTATCGTTTTTTCCCTAAGGTATCCCAGAGTGTCCTTTGTTCCCTGGAATCCAGCGTCAGATACTGAGTTCACTGGGAACGAGCTCCGCTCGTTAATGTGGTAACTCACCGTTTACCACAGTAATAATCACAGCCTGGGTTGGTTCACTCACCAAGTGACTCACCAAGTGACTGGTAGCAGTCGTCAGATAACACGTTGAGCACCTGCCGTATGCAGCAGCTTGTATGGGGCTTGAAGGGGCTTCAGGGGTGATGACATTTTCAGCCTCTGAGAACTCTGTGAAGGGACAAAACAAGAATAGTTAAGAATTAAGGAGGGGAGAGAGGCAGATAAACGTGAAGCAGTCTGAAATTCAAATGCATTCAAAGACGGAGAAGAGAGACCCTTTCACACGCTGGGTGACGGGATGACGTGGGGGCTTTGGGGCCCGAGCACCTGGCTCCTCGGGCAGCCGGCACTGCCCTGACCCTGTCTGTTCGGCCCCAGGGGCAATCCCAGCGCGTGAGTGCGGCTCGTGGGGGACGGAACACGTGGTGTGAGTGAGAGTCCGGCTGCCCCCTCCTTGGTGACTCAGATGGAGGGACGGAGGCGTTCACTGCCTTGGCTTCAGTGCTCTGCCCCGGGGGGCCTCGACTCCAGGTACCGGTGTCGGCGTGCTGGTGGTCAGGGGGAGTGCCGATGAGGCCTCAGGTGAAACCAGCGCACCCTGATTCTGGTGCTGTCGAAGCCGCTGTGTGGCCGCAGCATCTGTTAGGGACCGAGCTGAGGTGGGTGCACACTCATGGGAGCCTTTTAAAAAGAGCCTGCTGTGTCCAGATCCTGGCGGGGGTCTGTGTTTCTGTTGCCCCCTCTGACTCCGCGTGGTCCTCACGATACGTGAGCTGTGGGGTTTCATTGTACGTGTGATCGCGATTGAGTGACATTTGTGTCACATTCCTCCTGATTAGATCATTTATGTTTATCATACAGGTACTCTTTGATGTTATTTGTTAGAGGCAGACTGTTAAGTTTAATCAAAATAAAGCTTTTATGTATATTTTTATCGCTTTTTAAATCTTAACTCCAGCCATTTAATACAGCGTAATATTAGTTTCAGGGGTACAATACAGTGGCCCCGCACTTCCATACCTCACCTGGTGCTCATCACAACAGGTGCGCTCCTTCAGCCCCCAGCCCTGCCCTCTGGTGACCTTCAGTGTGTTCACTAGGGTTAAGATTCTGTTTCTTGCTTTGTCTTTCTTTTTTCCCTTTGCTCATCTGTTTTGTTTGTTTAAATTCCACGTATGAGTGAGATAATGTATTTAATTGTCTTTGTCTTTCCACAGTTTGGCTGTGGGCATTGCTGCTGTAAACGTTGGGATACAGGAGCCCCTTCTAATCTGCATTTTTGTACCCTTTGGGGTAAATACCCAGTAGTGCCATTGCTGGGTCGTAGGGTGGCTCTGTTTGTAACTCTTTGAGGACCCTCCACGCTGATCTCCAGAGCGTCTGCACCAGCCCGCATCCCCACCAGCAGCGTGAGAGGGCTCCCCTTTCTCTAAATCCTCACCAACATCTGTTGTTTCCTAACGTGTTAACTTTACCTATTCTGATAGGTGGGAGGTGGGATCTCATGGTGGTTTTGACTTGCGTTTTCCTGATGCCGAGGGATGTGGAGCATCTTTTTGTGTGCCTGTTCCCCACCTGGGTGTCTTCTTTGGAGAAAAGCTTTTATGTTTTTGAAAACGACTTAACGTTTAGCTTTGTGTACCTATTAATAGTGAATTATTGATATAATTCATTCATGATGAAGGTGCTTACAACAAAAAATTTGTTAACTGTCTTTGTATATATTCAGAGGTTAAAGAAGCTAAAACTTATGGGTACTATATTTTGTATTCCATATGTGTTATGTTTCCTGGGTATTTCTGAAGCTTAATTACATTGAATGTGTAGATTGTTTCTGGATCAGAGTTAGGACGTGTCAAGAAACAGGCTGCAGGAATCCCTGGGGGGCTCAGAGGTTTAGCGCCTGCCTTTGGCCCAGGGCGCGATCCTAGAGTCCTGGGATCGAGTCCCACGTCGGGCTCCCTGCATGGAGCCTGCTTCTCCCTCCTCCTGTGTCTCTGCCTCTCTCTCTCTCTTTTTCTATGTCTATCATAAATAAATAAATAAATCTTTAAAAAAAAAAAAGAGAAAGAAACAGGCTGCAGTAGATGTCGGGGACATGTTGTTGGGATTAGCACATAACTCCCCAAGCAGGGTCTATGGCTATTTTCTTAGTAACTGGTCTCTCTGATTTGTGTAGTTGTGTTTTTACAGATAAGACACATGAGAATTTTGTTATTTGTTTATATTTTATTTATTTATTTGTGAGAGAGTGAGCGGGGGTGGGGGTGCAGAGGGAGAAGCACACTCCCCACTGAGCAGGGAGCCCGACGCTGGACTTGATCCCAGGACCCTGAGACGATGACCTGATCCAAAGACAGATGCTTCACCCACTGAGCCACCCAGGCGCACCTATGTGAGTGTTTTAAACGATTTTCCTAAATCGTTTTAGTATATATTTTCATTCCACAGATCACTCTACCCAGGCTTATTATGTTCGAGATGCTGGGGATCATCCTTTGAATGAGACCGAGACAGTGCTGGTGACGTGGTTGGTGCTCAGGTGTCTCCGTCCTGTCCCGAGGAGGAGAGCTGCTCTGCGGGCCCTGCCTGCAGAGGGGGCTCCTTAGGTTGGATGTCGAGGGCTCTGGAGGGTTTTAGGTAGCAGTGGCATGTCAACCTTAAAATAGCCAGTGATGCCTGCCTTTGGCCCAGGGTGTGATCCTGGAGTCCCGGGATCAAGTCCCACATCCGGCTCCTTGCATGGAGCCTGCTCCTCCCTCTGCCTGTGTCTCTGCCCCTCTCTCTCTCTCTCTCTCTGTCATGAATAAAAAATAAATGCAATCTTAAAAAAATAAATAAAATAAAAGTCAGTGATTTTACTAGCAAAATGAGTTTATTGGGGAATACAGGAACTGCGATTCAGGATACCCAAGCTGGAGTGTACACATGCAAGCCCCAAGAGACAGGGAAGGCCAGCTTTCTTAGGTTTTAGGGAGGAATCAGGGCGGTTGTTTTGGACGGAAGTCTGCTGGAGAAGGGGGTTTTGGTGGTTGTGGTGGTTTTCCACTAGCGCAGGCTGTGGCCAGTGCAGTGTTGCTGGGGCAGGGAGCTGTGGCGGCGGCCCCCCTCGCCACGTAAGTCTTTCTGCCTGTGTCGCTCGGCTGCAGCTCGCAAGCCCCCGAGGTGGCCCGACCCCGTCTCCAGGGAGGCCTGTTGTGCTGTCTCCACAGGTACCGTCTGATTGATGTTTTCCAAGGTCACCCTGGATGTAGAGGTTGAGGTGGGCAGGCGTAGAGGCGAAACCGGGGCTGGCCAGGGGCAGCAGGCAGCGGGAGGGCAGGACGGGGGACAGGGACCTGGCTCGCCCAGCTGGGTGGATGGTGCTGACCGCACGGGGGACATGGAGTTCACAGGGGGGGTCCAGCCTCTGTCTCAGACGTGCTGCAGTTTCAGTGCCCAGCAGGTGTCAAGTGATGTCCAGAAGGCCATCAGTAGAGGGGTCTGGTCATTGTCAGCCAATGGCTGGTCCCCTTGGTGCTCTTTATCTTGTCTTTTTTTTTTTTTTTTAAATTCCATTTTAGTTCCAGTGTCATTATCGTACAGTGTTCTGTTAGTTTCAGGTCACTTTGTGTTCTTTTCCTAAGGAACAGACATAGAGCACGATGGTACCTGATGCCCCCACCTGACCCCTGGGCCAACCGTTTTCCCCTCACGCACTCACGTTTGCTGCATAATTTCACAGTCGTTATAGGCACCAGTGTCTGCAGGCGTCTCCTAGAAAATCTTTGTATTTTATTTATTTATTTAATGTATTTATTTATTCATTCATCCCTGAGAGACACAGGCAGAGGGAGAAGCAGGCTCCATGCAGGGATCCCAACATGGGACTCCATCCCAGGCCCCGGGGTCACGTCCTGAGCTGAAGGCAGGCGCTCAACCACTGAGCCGCCCAGGTGCCCCAGATTTCTGAATTTAGATGACTTGTGTTCTATGGGAAATTTTGATAGAATTTGAAACTTAGAAAAATTAGAATGGTATGAGGAGCTCTGTGTCCCCCCAGACTCACCCCAAGTCACCAGGTATTGACATTTTAACCCATTTGTTGTGTCATGCTTCATCTCTCATATATTTTTTGAACCATTTAACAGTGAATCGAAGATCCGTAAATATTCGTGTTTATCTTACAGGGAGATACGTTATCTTCTTACGTGCTAAAATCAGGAAATTTAACCTTGCTTTCATGTGGTCGTCCGGCTCGGGGTCAGCATTTAGATTTTGCCTATTGGCCCAGTAATGTCCTCTATGACTTTCCCCGTCGGGATCCAGTCCAGAATCCCCGATTCTGCTGGGTCGTGGAGCTCGGCAGGGCTGGGGGCCGCCCCTTGCTCCTGTCCCCCCTGAAGCCGCCGGCCCTTGGCCCACGTTCCCTTCACGGCCTGCACTCTGTGCTGTGAGGCTGTGAGAACTCCCGGCCCCAGGGGTTCTCGGCCCCAAATCAGTCCACAGTCCTGGGGGGCGCGGCCGAGGGACTGACGGCGTCCAGTTGGCGTGCAGGGCCCGCCGGTCCCGTATTGAGAGGTGCCCCACGCCTGCACAAGAGACCCCCCCTCGCTGGCTCCTGAAGGTGGGACGGTGGCCTGTGGGGTGGGCACGGCGGGAGGAGAAGCTCCCTGCGGCGGCCGCGGCCAGCGCACGGGCTCTGCTGGTGCTGGAGCCGCTCCGTCCTCTCTAGGCCTTCATCCTTCCCGAGGCCTCGCGTGTCCTGGCCTCGGGGAGCGGGCCGAGGCAGTGCTAGGGTTTTTTCTACCATAATCTGCTTTTATGTTGTTTTAAAATCTTAGTTACCTTCTTTATTTTTTTTTTTTAAGGTTTATTCTTTCTGATATCTTGGGTATAAAAGCTTTTGGTCTGTTTTTCACATTTTTTATGATGTCATCAGTGAGGATGGTCTGTATAAAGAAATGGCTTTTGAAAGTTTGTGGAGACTCCCATCGTGACCTCTTCTGTGGTCAATTATTAAAAGTTCCGTGTTTATTTGAAAAGAATGCGTGTTCTTCGCTGGTGAATTGTGTTAGGGTGAGATGATGCTGGCGATTGAGACACTTTGCTCTCCTCCTCTTGCCTGGCAGGCCTGCTCCAAGAGGCACGGCCTGGCCCCGACCGCTTGCCCAGCTGGGGCAGCCCCGTCAGGTGCGTGTGTCCGCCTGCTGTCCTCCGCCTCCCCCCTTCCTGGCGCAGCTCTTCCACGTGGGATTAGAGCCCCCACTCTCTCCTTCCAAGAAGTACACTTTCTGGGGCGCCGGGGGTGCTCAGTGGGTGAAGCGCCTACCTTCAGCTCAGGTCATGAGCCCACATGGGGCTCCCTGCTTCTCCCGCTGCCCCTCCCCTCGTTCATGCTCTCTCACTCACTCACTCAAATAAGTAAGATCTTTAGAAATATATGTATCCACCTCATTTTCTTTAGTTTACTTTTAGTTATGTCCTCTCCATACCCAACGTGGGGCCTGAGCTCACGACTCCAAGGTCAGCATCTCCCGCTCTTCCTACTGAGCCAGGCAGCCGCCCCAAGGAAGCCACTTTCTATTTGGCATTCTCCTCCCCACAGATCTGAGGCGAATGTCGGCTTTGGCCGGACACCACCACAGGGTGTTCTGATTCGTTTTAAGACTCCCTCGCAAGTCTATCATTTCACTGAAACAGATGCTGGTGGAGGGAGAAGGACAGCAGCTGCCGGCTTCCTCGGCCCCGTCCAGGAGGTGGCGGGTCCCTGGAGAACCCAGACCACACGGTGGCTTCCCTGCTGCTGGCGAAGTGCTCACCGCAGGGGGACGCCCAGCGCCGGCCTCACCGTGTGCACGTCGTTCGGGATCTCTCTGGAGTCCTTTCTTACGTCAGAAATGATGGTTTCCCTCCTTGTGACTTTTGTGTAATTCCCGAAGGTAAATTGTACCTTCTCAAATATAGGCAAATATTTTATATTTGGGCTTTGAGTGTCATTTCCATATAGGAAATGGTCAAAGTGTGGTTCATCTTCAGCTGCATGGAGACCCTAAAACCGTTTAAAGTTTGGGAAGAGAATTAGAGATACGTGCAGGCATAGCTCCTGAGCGCAGGTGGTAGTTGCCGATGGCAGGTGGCGTCGGGCAGACGCCACTTTGACAGCGGACAGGCACGTGTCCAGCCATCCAGGAGGTTCGCGGGTTTCCTGGCGCAGCAGAGTACTTCTGCTTCCCCCGGACACGAAGCCAGTATAAGCCCATTACAGCGCAGCAACAGGCAGGCAGCACGATTCAAAACAGACAAAGGACTTGAATACTTTTTTCCAAAGAAGATAAACAAATGGCCAACAGGTCCAGGAACAGATGCCCAGCACCTCCGTTCATCAGGGAGATGCCAGCCAAGTGGATGTGCCCCTTCATACACGTCACAGCTGAGACGCCAGGTGTGGCTGTGACAAATGGCAAGAGCAAGTCTGGGAATGTAACGTGGCGGCGGAGGAAAGTCGTGTGATAGTTTGCAAAAAATTAGAATTACCACGTGACCCAGCAGTTCCACTCGCGAGTAGGTGCCCAGAAGGACTGAAAGCGGGGACCCAGATGGACACTTTGTTCTCAACAGCGCTATTCACAGTGGCCAAGACGTGGGAGCGCCCGAGTGACCGTCAGCAGAGGAGGGGATAAGTAACGTGTGTGCGCGCGGCGTAGGCTTCGGCCAGGGAAGCGCTCCGGTGCCTGCCGCAGTGTGTGGACCAGAGGACGCTCTTGTGAGCCAAGGAAACCGTCACAAAAGGACAGATGCTAAATGAGTCCACTTCTGTGTCCAATTCCTAGGGACGGAAAGTGGGATGCGGGGTGGGGGCGGGCGGGGGTCAGTGCTCCATGAGGACGGAGTGTCTGGGGGATGACGACGTCTGAAGTTGTGGTCACACAATATGGTGAAGGTAGTTAACGCCCCTGGAGAAAACCACCTGCAGTGGCTAAAATGGAAAGTTTCATGTGGCATATTTTGTACCGTAACAGAAAAATCTATAAACATAAATTTAGTTGTAGAAGAATGTGGTGTTTTAAAAAAACTTTGGGAAATTTATCCAGGCCCAGGTAAGGGGGTGTTCCGGGAGGTCTGCCGCAGACACTGGGACGCCTGCCTGCACCCTCGTCCTGCCACCCTCGCTGGAGGTTTTTTTTTTTTAATTCAATTAATTAACATATAATGTATTATTGGTGTCAGAGGTGGAGCTCAATGATTCATCAGTTGCTTGTCACACCCAGGGCTCAAGACCCCGCGGCCCCCGTGCCCCTCCCCCGTTGCCCCCTCCCTGCCCCCCAGCGGCCCTCAGTTTGTTCCCTAGAGCTTGGCCTCTTTATTTTCTCCTCCCTTCCACCTCGATCCTGTTTTGTTTCTTAAATTCCGCATGTGAGTGAGCTCCTGTGTTTCTGATTGGCTTTCCCTCGCTCAGCACAACACCCTCTAGTTCCAGTGCGCGGGACGTTGTAAAGCAGCTCCCCAGATCTCAGCCAGACCTTGGTCTCCTCACGATGGCTCCCTTTCTTTCTCCCCCACCCTTCATTGATGTCCTAGGGTTTCCCAGCTTGCGCATCTTGCAGACCTCTGATCTTTGTTTTGCAGGCAGAGGCCAAGGAGCTCAGAGCTCAGGCTGCTGCTTGCACTTGGCTGCTCTCCTGAGCTTGGGGCTGCCCCGCGTGCTCAGGATGGCCCAGCCCGACCCCGCCGTTGAAGCTGGGGCAGAGCTGCGGGAGCAAGGGCGGCCCTGCCAGGCTCCCCGAGCCAGCTGAGTCTTACAGAGCCGGCCCCTGACGCCAGGCCTGCCACGGAGCACTCCCCGGTGTGCGTGGGGTACGTGGTGGGCATGGTGTCTGTGGGGTGATGGAAAGTTCTGGAGACGGATGGTAGTGCTGCTGTGCAACTGTGCACGGGCTGGATGCAGCCCACCCAACACTCAGACGTGGTTAAAACGGTAAAGTAGTATGTAGACCTTACTACATTAAAAAAATATGGGACCCCTGGGTGGTTCAGTGGTTGAGCATCTGCCTTCGGCTCAGGTCGTGATCCTGGGGTCCCGGGATTGAGCCCCACATTGGGCTCCCTGCATGGAGCCTGCTTCTCCCTCTGCCTGTGTCCCTGCCCCCCCCCCCTCTCTCTCTCTCTGTGTCTCTTATGAATAAATAAAATCTTTAAAAAAACAAGTATGACTGCTTGTTTTTAAATAAAGAAGGCTTGGCTTTATGATATGGACAGGCATTATGGGAATCCATTAGAAAATTAACAATATGTGTAAATGTGAGAAAGATGTTTGAATTCTTGATTTTATCACATACACCCCTTATGAGATATGAGTTCCTGGATGACACCTTTACATAAAGTAGTTTAGCTCCTAATTTCAGCCTGTTGTATATTTTTAGTTTTTAAAATTTTTATTCATTTTAAGTGCTCTATACCCAGCATGGGGCTCGAAGTCATGACCTAAGGTTCAGAGCCGCACGTCTCCACTGACTGAGCCAGCCAGGCATCCCCCCCCCCCCCCCCCGCCGGCCTTTTGTGTTTCTTAGATGGTTTCCAGGTCTGTGAATTTAGGGCATTAATGGTTGTTTCTCAACTTCAGGAATTCGAGAGTGTGTTTTGCGGTAAAACTGGCAGAAGGCTCAAGTTGACCAGACCGGACTCCTTGGTGGCGCGTCCCGCACAGGAGAGCCTACAGAGCAGCCCGGCCATGGACGTCAAGTGACCGGAAGGGACCGCTAGTTCCCGGCAGTGGCGGCTGCAGCCCGGGACCCCGCGCGTCCGCGCAGCCCTGGAGCCCGGCCGTCGGGCTCTGGGGCACGTGAGTCGAGTTGAGGGGCCTCCGGTGGGGACGTTTCGTAAAGATGTTTGTCTAGAACAAAATACTTAGCCATTCGTGTCCTCTTAGACCATTTGGGGATGAAGACATGTTGACAATTAGCAAGAAACTTTTCAATTATCTGCCTGATTCCATCATGTTTTCTTAACATGATAACTTCAAAAATTAACATCCTTTGTAATTTCCTTAGTCTTCCAAGGTATACCGCTTTTTACTTATTTTATTTACATTTTAAATATGCCCACTTAGCAATTGGAACAAGTTAAATTGTTCTTGATTAGAAGTAGTTTGGAAATTTTGCTCCTTTGTTTCCCCCCCTGTGCTGACTTGAGTCGCCCGGGGCCGCGTTTGCGGAACTTGGTCCCTGTCCAGCCTTCCCGCTGGACCTTTTCCAGAGACTCCCTTTGAAGGCACTTTGTCCAGAAATGAAATACTGTCACAGTGGATTACTTCAGCGCCCTCATTTCGTATTGTCATTACTTTCTGTGTAATAAACTGTAGTGTTTGGAACTGAGGCTTTCACACGAGTGGCTTTATTTATCACAACAGGTAATAGCAGTAGACTTTCCTTCAATAAATACTGTTACTCAGAGACAGTCAAAAGTTTGTACCCAGGAAGCAGGTAAATCAGACTAGACCATGTGTGGAGGGGGTACCGTACGTGAAATCCTTTATTTGTTAGATTGGGGTCGCTCGGGTTCATCTGCCGCTACCTGTGAGCAGACCTCCTTACACAAGCGCTGTGTGAACAGCTTGCGGTTTTAGGTCTCGTGGAATCGTACGTGACTTTGTGTACCTGTGCCCTGTCTCCCTCTCAGAAGTGGGGTCTCGGTCGTGCACACGGGACCCGTGCCCGAGGTACGATGTTAGAGCTGATGCACAGGTGGAGATGCACGGAGGACGACACTGGGCAACAGGTCTATGACGGATGCTCTCAGGGACAAGTGTCCGGCTGCTGCCACCGAGGAACGAGGGGCAGGCCAGGAGGGCCGCGGGGGCCGCCGCGGGTGGCATGCTGTCCCCTCCCGGCACAGAGTGCCGCCGACTCCTGGTGTCCCTCCAGAGCTCCCTGCTGGCATCGGCACCACCACCTCAGTTCCTTTGGTTACGTTTTAGAAGCTTCTAGAACCTGACTTTTCCCCGCCGCCTCCCATCACAGCTCCTTGGCAGGCCGAGGTGTCGCAGATGCCGGGTGTCCCCTGAGCACCCACAGCACCGGGGAGGCCAGGATCGCCTGGAGGCCCGGGCTCGCCGTTGGCCCCGTCGCGGCCGTCTTTGCTAACGCCAGGCACGCCTTGTGGTCCTGGAGGCGGAGCGGGAAGGTGAGTGTTGACGGGAGAAGAGGACGTCGGTGGTGACTTCCATCCGTTCAGCCCGCCACCCCCAGCCCTGCTGCTTAGGGGCTGCTTCCTCCCTCTGGAAGGGCCGAGGGCAGGAGGCGGCGCGGAGGACGAGGTGGGGAGGCCGTGGAGGCCTGGCGTCTGCCCCGAGCATGGCAGCTCGAGTGAAGACAGGGTCTTTCGGGGGCGAGGGGTACGTGTGCAGAGCTGCTTGGTGAGCAGGGATGGGGGTGCTGCAGTGGAGCCCGGGGGCCCCCACCTCAGGGACGGGTCCCCTGAGCACAGGGAGGCATGGGGTCGGCTGGGGGGCGTGGGCGGGGCCTGCAGGGGAGGAGGGGGTGTGAGCGTGACCCGCGCTGTCCTAGGTGACGTGTGTGCGCGGCTGGGGGGATGGACGGGGCGGGGGGGGGCGCTGCTCCTGACAGCATCCCGGGTACGCGTGGGCCACCTCGGGGGGCGCTGTGTTGGCTCGTGACTGACGCTGATGCTGGACGGCTCTCCCTGCCTGGAACCCAGCCGCCCGCGCAGGGACAGACCCGCCCGAGCCTCTTGGTGTCACACGAGGTCACTGAGACGGCTCCTGACCGCCCGAGAGGCGTCGCCCGGAGAGGCACGTCGTTCCTCGGGAGACGGACACGCGTCCACCCGCAGCCGCAGCCCCGGGGACAGCTGTGTGGCCACAGAGCCGCCGCTGACGGGCACGTACCTTGGAGGCCCTGGTCCCCGGCCGGCCCGTCCAGACCCGCGCCTGCGGAGCCTTTGTCTCCTCGGTCCCCGGGGGCCCCTGTCGGGAAGCAGACGCGTGAGGGTGCGCTGGGCTGCGCGTGACGGGCGGGGCGCCCGCGTGGACAGCCTTCCCCGGGGAACACCCAGAAGGAGCAGGAGCGCCAGGACCGGGAGGGCGCGGAGTTTTGAGCTCTATTTTCAAAGGTGTTCAGACCCCACGTGGAGGACGGCGCCTCCAGGGCAGCGCCAAGCCGGCTGAGGGAACGGGCCCTCGCGTCTGGGCGGAGCCGGGCTCCGTGGGGGCTCCGTGGGGGCTCCGTGGGGGCTCGGCCTCGAGGCCTAGAAGCCCGCGAGCTGGCGGCTTCCGCGAGCTGCGCCCGCCGACGGGGGATGGGAGCGAAGTTTCCCTTGGAAACCTTTCTCTTAAGCTGGTTTTCAGGAACGCGATTATCTGGTCAGTAAGTTGGCGGGTCCTGGAATCCGGCCAACCGCGGCCCCACACAGAAGTGGGCGCTGGAGGCCGGTTTGGAAGAGCTCCTGGGACGGGGAGGGACGGGCTGGGGTCAGCGACAGGCGCTCCCCGGGGGCCGCCGGGCCGGGACACTCCTGCCTTCTGCGACGGCCCCGGTGCCGCCTCCTCCCCAAATGCTGCCCTGACGGCGTTCGAGGGAAACGTCCGCTGAGGTACCAGGGTGCCCGGGCACGGGGCGCGGCCGGCGGCCCACTCACCTCTGGGCCCCGGGTCCCCCAGCTCTCCGGTGGGGCCGCGGTATCCAGGGGGCCCTCGGGCACCGGGGTGGCCGATGGAGCCTGGGGGCCCCGGGGGGCCTGGGGGCCCCGCTGGCCCAGGCCGCCCGGCGGATCCGGGCGCCAGAGGCTTCCTCAGGTGAGCGGCCAACTGCGCGATTTGTTCTTGGGAAACAGAGATGCGAGCGTTTACTGCAGAGTAGGATGAGCCACAGCGGGCGGCCGTCGCCCCACTGGCTTCGGGGCAGGGGCCCCGGGGCTGCTACGTTTGTCCGTGGACCAGGGGGTGAGGCGCAGGCCTCGGTTGGGAGTCCGAGAGGCCAAGAGACGGCCACTCAGTCCCTCAGCGCTGCAAGGGCGCAGGGCTCGGTCCCCGCTGGCGTTTCATCGGACAGACATCTGGGGACACCCCCCTGCCCCGCCGCGCACCCGGCCTCTGTTAAATCCCGGGGGGAGGGAGCCCCGCCGGTGCAGACGGGACCACCCCGAGGCCTACAGGCTGCTGGGCCTGCCCGGGGCGCCCCTGGGTGGGAGGAGGCTGGGGTGCGGGCGGCGCGAGGACTGCGGGAGGCCCGCGGGGCGGGGGACACTCACCGCTGAGCATCCCCCCGCACAGCTCCCGGATGTGCTGCTCGCTGGCTTCTCGCCCCTGAAATTCACCCCGCGAGTCCGTCAGCAGACGGGAGCAGGCGGGCGCTCCTCGACGTGCCCTGCCCGGCCGCCACCCCGATGCCACAGAACGCTGCCCTCAAGAACGGAAAGACCTACCGGAACCCCCGGTTTCCCGGTGATGCCGGGCACGCCCTGGACGCCCGGGAAGCCCACGGGGCCGGGCGGGCCCGGGAGGCCCTCGACGCCGCTGGTGCCGTTGGGACCCTGGATGCCCTTGGGGCCCAGCTCCCCTCGACTGCCAGCCTAGAGGGGACCAGGAGGCGGCGGGTCGGGCGCGAGCAGTGGGGGCAGCGCCGCCCCCGCCCCCCTCCTGCCCGCTCCCCGGCAGGCCCACCGGCGTCTCCTCTGGATTTTGTCGTGGGAATGGCCGGCAGCCGCTTACCTCTCCTTTGGGTCCGACCGGGCCACCGGGACCCTGCAAGAGAGCGGGTGTTTGACATGCTGTTGGGTGGGAGCCCCTCGCGCAGGGCGATTTGGGGAGGACGGGGACCGGCCCCAAAACCACCACGGGGCTGCTTGAGGCCGTCGGGCGGCCACTGTGCCCCGGGGACGTTGTGTGTCTCGCTGGGATCGTGTTCCACCCACTCACGTCTGTGTGACTTATTTTCCCTGAGTGTTTGCGGCATCTGCTCGGTACGTTTCCTTACACACGTTTACTTGGCTTCCTGTTTCCTTCTTATCACGTAATAAATAACGAGCGTCTAAGCGTCGCTGTGCCTGGGGTTCCCCGTCCCCAGCGTGTCCTCGGGACGCTTCCCAGCTGCACATCCACTGCCAGAGGCCCCCCATGGGATTAACAGGGATGGGGTCCCAGGGCCCCACCGGTCAAGGTCGTCCAGGAATTGGGCAGGATAAGCCACGCAGGCGCACACGCAGCCCCGAGGTGTCTTGGCTACAGTTGCGGCCCCGCCCACAGCCTCGGCCTCCCCGGGGCTGCCCACGCCCCTCCCCGCCCCCCCCGCAAGCCAAGCCTGGCGTTCCTTCCCACCTGTGGATCAGTGAGGCCGACCTAACCCCAGTCCCACTCACCAGCTCTCCTTTGTCCCCAGGGAGGCCGTCGGAACCTGCAACACCCTGAAACAACAGGCCTGCAGGTCAGAGAGCTGTCCCCAGGCCCCGGGAGCTGGCACGCGAGCCCCGGGCCCAGGGTGGGGCACCGGCTGACCGCACTTGGGGACAGGACACGCCGGCCTTCTTGCCCAGCAGAACCGCAGGCGCTGGGACTGCTCTAGGTCCTCCGGGAGGTGGCAGGCCCGCCCCCTCCCCCTCCCGCGATGCATTTCTGAGCTCCCACAAGCGGGCCTGAGGCCCAGGACCGCCCCGCCGCCCCTCACAAGGTCACATTCCCAGGTCAGGGGGGTCGCACCCCCGGGAGCCAACCGTGAAGTGGGGCTGGGTGTCCCCCCGGAGCAAGGGAGAGAGACGACGGGGAGCTGGGCTGCCGGCCGCGCGTGCAGGGGACCTGAGCCCCGGCGCCCACTCACCTGGTCTCCCTTAGGGCCTGCGGCTCCCCCCGGGCCCTGGCACAGAGGAGGTCAGCATGAGAGGGAGCCCGGAGCCCCCCGAAGGCAGAGCCCTCCCGCGCTCAGCCCCGCCGCCCCCCAGCGCTCCGCGCCTGCCCTGGTGGTGCTGGAATCTTCCCAAAGAACCGTGGTCTTAGGGCCCCGGAGCGCCGTCCCGCGGGCAGTGCCACGGCTGCTTCACGGCTCCTCCGCCGCGGGCGCTCCAGGTGCCACGGACTGCGCGGCCCTCGCACAAGCAGTCGTCGGGGCGGCGCCGCGGACCGTGTGGTTAGGGACGGGTCGGGGAACTGCTGGGCTCTCCCGAGAACAGTAAAATAAAAATTGCCCATTTGCTCAAATCGCGGCAGGAGTGGGAGCCTGGCCCACGGGGCGGGGGCCGAGGTGTGACCTCCCGGGGGTGGGACACGCGGGAACGCCTTCAGATTTCCCGCCTGGAAGCTAACGAAGGGCCCCCTGGCCCGGCCATAGGCCCGTGGTTTCGGTGGCCCCGCCACCCCCGGGTAGGAAGGGAGGGCTGGGTGGGCGTCCCCTGGGCCCCACCCGCAGTGATCCTAGCCGGGCTCTGTGCTGCCCTGTGTGCCCGACTGTCCCGGGACAGCAGGGGCCCCACGGGGACTCCACCGCCCGTCACAGGAGCAGCAGAAAG
Organism: Canis lupus baileyi; assembly: GCF_048164855.1. Lineage (NCBI taxonomy): Eukaryota > Metazoa > Chordata > Mammalia > Carnivora > Canidae > Canis > Canis lupus. Next base: position 48,703,141 of record NC_132863.1, on the reverse strand, counting down.
TTAGAAACAGCGACAGGGGGTGGGGTCTTCACACAGCGGCACCGCGTGTCCAGGTCCTTGGCAAACCCAACAGATGAGGCCGCCCCCACCCCGGCCCCACAGCCCAACCCGGCCCCCCAGGCCCCCCAGCGCCCCCCAGGCCCCCATGGAGCCTGGAGCACTGACCCCCACAGCCACTCACCCGGTCACCTGAGGCACCTCGGAGGCCCTGGGGACCCGGCAGGCCGGGGTCGCCCATGCTGCCCTTCTGGCCCTACAGACAAGGACCCAGCTAGTCAGCACCCACAAAGGACCCCAGGGGGACCCCCCCACCCCCCCGGCTCCTGGACACAGTCTGGCCCCAAACCTTACACACCTGGAAGCCGCGGACGCCAGGGGCTCCAGGAGGGCCTTGTGGGCCCAGAGCCCCCTGAGAGAGAGAAGCAGGAAGTGAGTCCACTCTGCCCCCCCAGGGGCCCCGGGGACAGAGGGGCGGGGCGGTGGGTGGCCGAGGTCAGGCTCGCCCTCCGGTCCCACGCGGCAGTCGTCCTGGGTCCAAGCCCCCCATCCACGGCCGCCTGGGCCCCGGGCCAGGGTCCTCACTACCTGCCCCCAGGCAGGGCTGCGCACACGGGACAGCTGGGCCCAACCCTCTCCGCCCCGGGGCCTTCACGGGGTCACCACAGACACGGCTGCGCGCCCCCCACAGAGGCTGGGTCATGGTGACACTCCACGCCCCCCCATGCCACGCCGCAGCCCCTCACTCACCGCCGAGCCCCTGTGGCCAGCCTCACCACGCTCCCCAGGCACGCCAACGTCCCCCTGCACGAGGACAAGGGGATAGGGGTGTCAGCAGGGTCCGTGGACTCGGGGGGCGCACGGGGCAGGGGAACACTTACCGGGATGCCAGGCTCTCCCGAGGGGCCAGCCTCCCCCAGCTCTCCAGCTCGGCCCTGCACAGACGGGAGGGCCCTGAGTGCCGCCCTCCTTCCCCCTCCCTCCCCTCCAGCCCTGGGTGCCGCCCCGCACCCCCCCCCCCCGGGCCCCTCCCCCTCCAGGTCCGGCCGGGCTGCCCCTCCCCCCACCAGCACAGAGAAGCCACCTACCAGTTCTCCCTTCTCGCCCTTGGACCCTGCTCGACCCGGGAGGCCCTGCGCATCACAGGCAGGCGTCAGGGCTGCGGAGCACCCCGCAGGGAGCACCCCGCAGGGAGCACCTCCCCCGGCGCAAGCCCCCACTCAGGGACCCGAGGGCCTGAGCCCCGCCCCGCGAGCACCGAAGGAAGCCCGAGCTCTCACCGGCAGCCCGTTGGGACCCTTCTCTCCTGGGGCACCGTTGCGACCGGCCTCTCCCTGCGGGAGATCGGGGGACGGGGTGCTGAGGCCCGGGAGGCCCAACTCCGCAGACCCCCCTCCCGCCTAGGCCGCCGGCGCCTCACCAACCTTCTCGCCGTCCAGTCCCGGCACGCCATCCCGGCCGTCCTTGCCTGGCATTCCCTGGGGACGCGTGACGGCGTGAGGCCTGCTGGGCCCCCTGGGTACCCCTTCCTCCCGCCCCGGCTCCCCTCCCGGCACCGCGTGCGCGCAGCCTGGGCTGCCCTGGGGCGGCCGTGGTCACACAGCTCAGCGGCCGCGCGGTGACCGGGCTGCCCTGGGCCTGCAGGTGAGGGCTGCTGGCACCCGGCGGGGGGCTGAGGCCGCTGTGACCCCGCGCCGCCCCCGGCACCCACACGACACGGTGGCCCGTGTCACAGACACGGAACAGGCTGGGGAGCTGGGCAGTGGCCTTCCCGACCCCACCGTCTGGACAAATTTGGGGACGGAGAACCCCGCGCAGGCTGGGAAGCCAGCAGGACAGCAGGCCGCTTCCCTCTCGTGCCCCCTCGGCCCCGCCTTCCCAGAGGTGGCGGGCGGAGGAGCCTATGGGGCCCGAGAGCGGGGTCCAGGCAGCCCCACGACCCCCAGGGGGCCCCACACCCGCGCCCACGGGTCCTGCCCGGCCACCCTTCTGGCTGCACGCCCCTGGAAGGCGGACGAGCTCGACTGGGGCCCCCTAGCCGTGTGCGCCACGCCGGGCCCGCGCCCAGTGGGATCGGGGGCCGACTGGGGGCCACGTGCCGGCCGGGGCGGCCCCGCGGCTGCAGGGGGACTGTCGGGGGGGCAGCCACAGAGGACGGGACCCATTGAGGGCCGCGACTCCTGCTTCGCCCGGCACCGCGGCCGTGGGTACTCACCGGCTCCCCGCCCGGCCCGGCCATCCCGGGGACTCCCTTGAGGCCGGGTCTGCCCTGAAAGACACACAGTTGGCCCCTGAGGAATGCTCCCCGCAGCCGACGCCCCCAATTCCCAGGCAGCCTAGGCGGCCCCCTCACGTCGGGGCCGGCGCCGTGCTCGGGGCTGGGGACAGCGGCGGTGGCCCACCCCGAAGCCCAGGGGAAAGCCCGGACTCCTCGTCGCGTCCTCGCCGCCTCGTGCCCCTGCGACCGCCGCGCTCCGTCCAGGGGCGGCGAGGTTGGTCCGAAGGTGACCGCGGCGAATGGCGGCTTGCGGACGGTCGCCTCAGTTGGTCATCCGGCAGCTTCTGTTCACCTGCTCACGCGAGTCCCCTTCTCTGTCAGCCCGGCCCACAGCTGCACGGCCCGGCCGAGCCCACCCCGCCCGCCGCGGCTGGAGCAGCGTCAGCAGCCGGAATTCGCACCCCGAGTTGGGCCTCGAGGGGAGCTCGTTAGAGCTGCGGGGCCACTGCCCAGCACCCCAGCAGGCCGGGCCCAGGAGAGCGCAGCCCCCCACCCCGGCACGTGCCTTCTGGGCGTCCCCACCCCCACCCCCCCACCCCCGCCCCGGAGCAGGTGTTTTGGAGGAAGGACCCAGAGGAGCAAGGTTCTCTTACTTACAAGGTCACCCTTGGGGCCGCGGAAACCCTCTGGGCCCCTCTCGCCTCTGTCACCCTGAAATGATGGGGTTGGAGGTGAGGGGGTGTGGGGATATGGGGGTATGCGGAGGGGTGGGGGTAGAGGGGATGGAGAGGGTGGAGGGGAGGGGATGGAGGGGGTGGAGGGGTGGGGGTGTGTGGAGGGGTGGGGATGGAACGGTGGGGGTTTGCGGAGGGGTGGGCAGTGGGGGGCGGTGGTGTGCCAAGGAGTGGGGATAGAGTGGGTGCAGGGGGTGGGGGGGCGGGGCTGTGTGGAGGGGTGGGGGCAGAGGGGATGGAGGGGGTAGAGGGGTGGGGGTAGAGGGGGTGCCGAGGGGTGGGGGGGCGGTGGGACGACACATAAAGTGCCAGAGATGGCGAGAGAGCTGAGCTGAGGGAGACTGGTGGGCTCAGCCCGGCTGAGGTCGGGGGGGGGGGGGGGGGGGGGGAGGCACAACTGGGGCTGCCGAGGGGGGCGGAGGGGTGCTGACCTTCCCCCCGTGTGTGGAGACCAGAATGCCCACTTCCCACTGAGAACAGGCTCCTTGGTCACTCGACCCACTGCCCCCTGGATGTGCCCTTGGACACCTGCCCAGGGAGGGGTGCCACCTGCTGGGGGTGCCCAGGGGATGGGGCCACGAGAGGACTCAGCCCGGGGAGGGGCCGCATGGGACTGGGGGAGGTGTGTGAGGAGGAGGAGGAGCACAGCCCGCACCTGCACGGCCGCCCCCCCAGATGCACACGTACCACTTTCCCGGGGGCTCCTGGGATCCCTGGCGGCCCTCGGAATCCGATGGGACCCTGAGAAGGAGAGGGGGGGTCTGGCCCGCGTCCCCCAGGGGACTGGGCTCCATCCTCGGGCAGCCCCAGCCGAACACCTGCAGCCGCCCGCCGCCCAGAGGCCCCTAACCCTCCATCCTCCCCCACGTCCGCGCCTTCTCTCGGGCTCCCCAGGACCCCTCCCCAGGACCCCTCCCCATCTGGAGGCAGCCCCCCAGGGCCGGGCTGACGGGGCATGGCTGGCGCTGGCTGACTCACCCGATCCCCTGGGGGCCCAGCCGGCCCGGGCAGACCTCGGAGTCCCCGAGGCCCCTGTGAGGAGGGAGATGGGAAGGTAGGGCCTGGGCCAGCAGCCCCCCAGGACTGCACCGCCTGGAGCCCCAGAGGGCCCTGCAGTCGTCCCAGGAACACCTGGCCTCAGGCCAGGCCCTGGAGGGGCAGCGGGAGGGGAAGCGGGAGGGGGTGCCACTCGCCCTGGAGGGGGCAGCGGGGGGCCCACCCCCCTGGGATTTGCAAGAGGCAGGACCCCGGCTGGGCTCCCCTGGCGGGTACTGGCGCACCGCCCCCCTGCAGGTCGTCCAAGGGGCTCCCCTCCCCCTCCCCCAGCCCCCCAGGCCCCCCTCACCTGCAGCCCCACAGAGCCAGGGACGCCAGCGGGCCCAGGGGGGCCAGGATCGCCCTGCAGCGGAGGTGAAGCGGCGTCAGCTGGGTGGGCGCAGCTCCCCGGCAGCTCTCCGCACCTCGCACCCCCACCCTGAGCCCGAGCAGCGGGGCCATCGCCCTCTCCTCCGTGGAGCCTCCGAGGCCAGGGGTCCCCACAGCCCGGCTTTCAGCAAAGCCCCCAGCCCTTCCAGACACCTCTGCCGGGCTGCTGTGGGGCCGCCTGGGGGGCTCATGGTGTCCCCAGCCTCACCCGGACAGCCCCCTCCTCCGCGGGCAGCGGCCCTGTGAGACCGGGCAGGTGGGGTCTGTCCAGAGACCCTGGCCCAAGTCACTTGCCCTGAGCAGCGGCAGAGGCGGCCAGCACGCCCTCACCCACCCTCGCCTGTGCAGCCCCGGCCCTGCCCCCTGCCAGCGCCGCCCGGGCCTGTCCCCCAGCACCCCCGCTGCCCGGGCAGACCCCCCCAGGCGGCCAGCCCCACTGTGGCCCACGGTCACCTTCTCGCCGTCCTTGCCGACCTCTCCTTGATCTCCTTTGTAGCCGGTGGGCCCCTGAAAGCCAGTGGGGGCGAGGAGTCACAGCCCACCCCCAGCGGCCCCAAACAGACCCCTGCAGGGAAACTGAGGACAGGGCAAGGGGGCAGGGCCGGGCCAGCGAAGGGAGCTGGGGCCTGAGTCCGGCTTCCCTAGCCCCAGCCCTCTCCCAGTGCCCCCCAGTCCTGGTGGCCACTCCGTGTGGAGCAGAGTCGAGCAGGGACACAGGGACAGGGACGGAGCAGGGCCCCCCGCTGGGTGGGAAGTCAGCCCTTTCTTCCTGCAACAGCCGGGGCTTTCTGGACCCGTGGGTCCCCCCAACTGCCCCCAAGACCTCCAGCCCCACGTTAGACCAGGCTGTTGTGTCCCCTGGGGCGAGGAGGGCCGCCTCACCTTGAACCCCGGCATTCCTGGGGGACCGGGGGGGCCTGGTGGGCAGATGGCCGGGCACTGTCGGAAAACAGAGGGGTCAGACCCCCCAGACAACCTGGGACCTGACAGACCCGGGCTCCCAGGGCCTGGCACAGGCCGTCCCCCGAGCGGAGGGGCCTCGGGCACACCGGGGCCTCCGGGGACCCCGGGCAGGGCCTCAGGGCGGCTGCGGGTGCAGGGAGCTCCTGCACAGCCCCGGCCTCCGGCTCGGCGGCGGCTCCATGGTGGCTGCTGGCCGCACAGGGGCCTTCGTCCCGCGTCCCCGCGGCAAATTTCAGGCTGCGCTTCTCGGGACACAAATTGCTTTAGGAGCAAACAGGTGTCCTGGGGGCACAGGTGGGATGCTCCAGGCCCGGGGCGCGGTGAGACCCAAGGGATGGCGCTGGGTTTTCTAGATCATTCCACAGCTGATGGGGCACAGAGCCGGTGCCATCGACCTCTGCTCCCGATTCCGGAAGATCGCCAAGCCCTCCCCCTGGGACGCCAGCTGGCCAGGCCGCAGGACGCAGGGTGACCCAGCCTTCCCTCCTCGCCGGCCCTTCCGCGAGGCCCGGGGCCTCCCCAGACGCTGCTCCCCACGCACGCAGCTCAAAGCCGGGGGGAGCGGGAGCCGTCGGGACGCGGGACACGGCCGCACCCTGAGGAGCCCCGCGGCTTGGTCACAGCTGCGCGGCCGGTGGCGGGGTGCCCAGGCCCGTCCCTCCCTCCTGTGGGGGAGTCTCGGCGGGAGGGACGGGCCACTCTCCACATGGGTCCCCGAGCTGGGGGCCCCTTCAAGGATGGCTGCGCGCCTACCTGAAGGTCAGTGGCGCCCTCAGGGAGGACCCCTGGGTGACCCTGGAACACAAAGATGCTGGCTTTGACCCCGCCCTCCCCGGCCCCCCGCCGAGACCCGCGCTGGCACCACCACCACCAGACACCACCTGCCCCGGCCCTGCCCGTCCCCCGTCAGCGGCCCAGCGCAGGTCTGGGAGGTGGGTGGGAGCCCAGGTGGGCGTGGGTTCTGGGGCTGGGGGCCCCGGGGACAGGCTGTCAAGCCTGCCATGCCCGGCACTTGCCCTGAGAGGCTCTGGGGCCCCCTGCCCAGGACTTACGGGGGGTCCGGGAGGTCCGGGGGGGCCGGGGAGGCCTGGCAGTCCAGAGGGTCCCTGGGGGGAATGACGCGTGAGGTGGAGCAGGGCCCGCCTCGGCCTGAGCTGAGGGGACCAGCTACTTCCAGAGGGAAGCCTCCCGGGCCTGTGCCCTCGGGGTGCTCCCACTCTGCCCTGGCCTTGTGCTCCCGTCCAAGGCACATCCCTGGTCTGTCCACATCCCTGGGGACAGTCAGGGCTCCACCAAGAAAGGGGGGTTGGGGGGGAAAGGGAGGGAAGGGAGGAGAAGCCGGGGAGGCCCTTGGTGGCTGCCCTGGGGGGCCGGACAGGCAGGGCCCTGCTCTGAGCAGGGGGAAGGTCAGGGGCAGCCACTCACCGGGGGGCCCCGGAGGCCGATTCCACCGGGGACACCACTCTCTCCTGCCTCTCCCTGGGGGAGGAAACAGAGTGAGACGCGGGGCTCTGCACCCACAGAGCTCTGAGGCCCCCACGCAGGGCTGGTCAGCCCCTCTCCAGGGACAGGAACCCAGGCCCCTCAGCTTGTCTCTGAGAGGGCTGGGCACGCGCGGGGGGACGGGGTGGGGGGCACGAGGGTGGTCAGTACTCACGGGGGGTCCGGGGAGGCCTTTGCCCTGCAAGGCCAAGCATAGGGTCAGAACTTGCAGGGCCAGGACAGGTTTGCCTGTCGCTCCCCCAGGATAGGAGGGAGGCGCCCCGGGGGGCAGCGCCTGGCACAGGAGACGCCCCCCTGGGGAGAGAGCGCACAGCCCGGAGCCAGCCCTGCAGAGGCTCCCGGGGGCCCCCACCTGGTCAGCCTGGGGGGGAAGCGATACTCACCCCCAACCCGGGAGGCCCCGGGGGTCCCAGGCTTCCCTGCGGAAGGAGAGCGGCGGTCAGGAGGGCTGGGCCCAGGCTCCCAGAGCTCTGAGTGCAAACCTGCCCCCGCCCCCCACGAGGCTGCCTTACAGACGCCTGAGGCCGGCGGCGACGTCCTTTGCCCCCAATCGGCTGAGGAAATGACTAGAGCGAGCGGCACAGGGCCGGCGCCCAGGCAGCAGGAAGGCGCACGCTAGGGACCCAGTGCTGGCACCTGGGGCCCCTCCCCTGCTGTGTCCCTTCCCCCAGGGGCTCCCCACGAAGCCTGGAGCTGGCCTGGTCCCAGGAGGACGCGCTCGAGGGCTGCTCATCCCCCAACCCGGGCTGCACGCGAGGACAACCATGACCAGAGGCCGGCGTGGGACTCCGTGGTCTGGCCGCTCGCCAGCCCGCGCCTCCCGTGGACGTGGAGCCCCACAGAACCCCACGGAACCTGGGACCTGCTCCTGAGCTGAGGGCGTGCAGTGCGGGGAGGGGGCGGGGGGCACTGACCCGTTCCCCAGGTGCGCCCTTGGGTCCGGGAGGTCCGTCCTGCCCCGTCAGGCCCTGGGGAGAGAGGACAGAGCCTTGGGGTGGCCCCTTCCGCTCCGGCCGGCCGCGCACCGGGCGCCCCTCCCAGAGCCCTGCTCGGCCCTCACGAAGCCCGGGGGCCTGGCGCCGGCCTGGGGCCCTGGCAAGCGGGGCAGCGGTTTCAGCTCCGTCGGGGAGGGGGAGGGGGCATGGTCGGGGCTGAAGGCCAGCGGCCCCCTGCCGGGGACATCCGCTGCCTCTCTTGGGACGCAGCAGGCACAGCTGGAGAACAGCAATTAAGGTAGACTTGGGGATTAAACCCTTTCCTCCAGGTGGGGGGGGCACTCACGTCCACACCGGGCAGTCCCGGCAGCCCGGCCTCTCCTGGCTTCCCTGGCTTCCCTGGGGCCCCTGTTGGTCCCTGGGGGAAGGGGGTGGGGGGAGCAGAGGCGTGAGCGCAGGCGCAGCCCAGAGCCCTGGCCTCCCCAGTAGAGAAGTGTCTCCCAGCCGGGGCACTGCCAGGCAGCTAGGCAGCTGAGGAGCAGCCCCTGTGCACCAGAGGCCCTGCCCGCCTTCCTGCAGCCCCCCAGCTTGGGCGCCTCGGCCCCCCTTGCTGGCCCCAGCAGGCTGCCCCTCCAGCTGCCCCCTCCTGCTCCATCACACCTGGGGGACATTCACCTGGATGCTTCGTTCACCTGCTGCTCTGGCCCCCCAAGTGTCGGGCAGTGTGCTCCTCTGTGGGCCCCCCACCCCCAGGGTGCCCCAGGACCCTGAGTTCCCGAGCCTGAACAGCTGCATGAAAGCTCACTGGGGGACCCCTAACCCGCTATAGTGACCTGGCCTGCCTGGCACAGAGAAAGCTCGCAAGCCAGCCCCTACCCAGAGACACACAGAATCCCACACACTCCCTCCCGCCCGCTTCCTGGCCAGGCCCCTGCTCTGAGCCCTCTGAGGCCTCCAGCCCGGCGCGGTGAGAAGGGGTGTCAATGACCCCTCTGTTCTAGGGCCACCCCTCCCCTCACTGGGGCTGGACACTCACCGGGGACCCGGGCAGACCGGGAGGCCCAGCTTCTCCCTGCAGAGGGGAAGACACCCACATGTAGCAGCGTCTCCTGAAAGGTGGGGCTTAGGGGGGTGCAGCTGGCCCCAGAGGCCCCAGCGGATGACATGCAGGCACCCCAAGTCATCCACATTTGGGGGTGCCTCCCCTCTGGGGTCAGACACAGAGGTGGGAGCTGGGGACAGGGGGAGCTGGACAGCCGGGGCTCAGCCCCTACAGGGCCCACCCTTGAGGACCATTTGAGGGCAGAGGGACAGAGCCTCCAGGAGAAAGGGACTGTCCTGCAGCAGCCCCCACTCAGCCTAAGAATCTTCAGAGGGTGGGCTGTGGGCACTGAGAGGCCGCCTGCCTCTCAGGCAGCCCCCCAGTCTCACCGAGGCCCAAGGAGGCACCCCAATCCCCCATGACCACTAAGCCTGACACCCTTTAACTGAGTCTTCCAGGGCAGGTTTTTAAGAGGGAGCCCCCCCGCCCGAAGGAATGACTCAACTTGACTCCGGTCAGCTTGGGAGTCCTGGGGGACCAGGGGCCAGGCCTGGTTGGGAGGAGCATGGGAGCCAGCCCTGGGCCACGCTGCCCTCCCCTACCCCACTCCCATGGGGCTGTCGCTGAGCACCCTGTGGGTCGGGGTCGGCCAGGCCTGGGGTGGACAGGAGACCCCGGGCCATCCAGGCCCTCGGAGACTCAGAGAGAGGCTGAGGGACCGGTCAAGGGGGCTCCTGCGGCACATTATGGGTGAGGAGAGGCCTGGAGCACCTTTCATGCTGGTGGCTGCATTGGGGGTTCACCCCAGACGGTCCTGGGGGAGGCAGGCTGCAGGACGGGGCCGCCCTTGACCTGGGATGCCCTTGGAGGGCACCGTGTCTGGGGCAGAGCCAGCTCCCAAGTCCCCTCCACCGCCTGGGCCCTCACACCTCAGTACCCAATTCTAGCCCAGAGACCACCGAGCGGCGCCCCTCCCCGTCTGTGGACACAGTCCCTGTGGGGTGAACCCTGAGCGGGCGCAAGGGCCGTCTGTGTCCCATTTCGCAGCCCTGGCCAGTGGGGCTTGGTTTTGAGTCCATCAGGCCTGGGGGCTCGGGGAGGCTGGGCCGGGCCAGAACCACATCGAACCCTCCCCGGCCCTTCCCACCCCTGAACTCACATCAATGCCATCCTTGCCCGGCTTCCCAGGTGGCCCTTGGGGACCGGGGGGGCCTTGAGGTCCCACTTTCTGAAACGGAGAAATGTCATTAGGCATTTGTGCCCTCCCCCCTCCGGTGGGGCCGGTCCCCCGGGCTGGCCTCGGGTCAGCCCGGCAGCGTCCCTTCTTCCTGGGTCCCGAGCCCCCGCCCCACGCCTGCCTCGGAGGCCCCCCCAAGGCCTCGGGCTGGCGGTATCTGCAGTCAGTCTTTGGCCAGGAGGGGCTGCGCCACGGGGAGCCTAAGGAACAAAGGCGACATTGTGCCTCTGGTGGCGGCGGACCCTGGGCCGGGCGAGGACAGGGCAGCGTCCCGGGCTCGGCGAGCCGTCCCGGCGTCCGGCGTCCGCGGGGACCCGGTGGGGCGCCCAGACTCGGCCGCGGGCTCCAGGGCGCGCCGGGTCCCCACGCGTCCCGGGCTCCAGGCTCACTCGCGGGCGGGTCGGGGGGAGGGTCCCCCGGCGGCTGCTCGACGCCGGCGCCCAGCCCCGCGCTCCCGCCCCGCCGCTGCCCGCCGCGGCCCGCTCACCTGCGCCCCGGTCCCGGTCAGGGTGGCGGCCAGGAGCCGCGCGAGCAGGAGCAGGGCCAGCGTGGGGGCCCCGGCCATGGCTGCGCCCGCGCTCTCAGCGGCTCTGCGCGCCTCTGGGCGGCGGGGCTGGGGCGCCGGGGCTCGGGCGGGCGGGCGGGGCGGCGGGCGGCGCGGGCCCCCGGCCAGGTCCCGCCCCGCGCGCACAAGCCCCCCATTCAGCCGGGCCCACCTGGGGCTTCCGCCCGCCCCCGCCCCGCGCCGCGCCGGCGAAGAAAGGAGCCCAGTGGCAGCCTCTGGCCAGCCTCGGAGTTAAAATTATCCCGAGACGGATGAGCTGCACACACGGACCTTTGAGCAGGAAAGAAAGACCCTCTTTTCTCTCCTGTTCCTCGACAGGGTGTGGATGGCCCCGAGGGGCCCCGCTGGAGGAGGGGCGGCCGGAGCCTCGACCCAGGGGGACCTCCCGGGCTGCCCGAGGCCAGGAAGCCCCAGGACGGGGCCCCTACAGCTGGTCCCTGCTCCGAAGTCTAGGGCCGAGCCTCCCATCCCTGGGGGCCTGTCTCCAAACTGTCACTCTCCGGATGGTCGGTCCATCACGTCCTCCGTCCCCGGCAAGGGCCACACTCTTCTCCGGCTCTGCCCCCCCACCCCCCCACCCCCGAGCGCGACGAAGTGGTGGCCCTGGCAGAGGAGGGAAGCATCACCAGGGCCGTGGGGCCGAGCAAAGGCGCTGAGGGACGGGCCCCCTAAGGCTGCTGTCGGCCGGTCCCGCTTTTCACAAGCCTCGGGCAGCCCGGGGGCCCTGGATTCGGGCAAACTCTGCTTCACCCTGGGAGGGCATAGGAACGGCAGGGCGGCCCCCACGGGGTCTCTCCGACCCGGGTCACCCACAGGCCCACTGAGTTCGCAGGCTCTCGGCCCACAGCCGGGTGGGAACCCTGACTTCCCCGGGACAAGCTGCTCTCGGGTTTACAGCTGCAGGAACTCTGCTCTCCCTCATTCTTTCACTAGCCAAGCGCAACAGCGAGCGACGCGGAGTCGGGACAGTCGGATCTGTAACCGATGGACACCTGAGAAAGTCACGACTCTGGACCAGTCTGTACATGGGCTTCATTTCCGTGGGGGGGGGGACCCAGGACTTCTGAGGTGCCGAGGGTTCCCACGGGAGCAGTGAGTAGAAAACGCAAGGGATGGAGGGGGAAGCAAAGGGGTTCAGGCAAGATCTCACTCCCCACTGGGGTAGACTGGGCGGCTCCCTCCCACACAGCCGCGGCCCTGATGGGAGGGTGCGCGTGGATTCCATCCCGGGTGGGGGGGGGGGCCCAGGGAAGCTCGAAAGCTCTTGCCTTCCAGCGGAGTTCGGTCATCCTAGGACACCCTCAGACAGGCGGGCCATCCCACCCCGACCCCCAAGCCCGCAGCCTGGGGAGCCCCCCCATCTCCCCTGGGCCATACCTGCCCGGCCCACCTCCCCCACCCCCATGCTGGATCAGACTCAGAGGACGCCCAGCTGGCCTTCACCGGGGTCAAGGGAGGGACGTGGTGCCTGAACCCCTGCCCCACCCACACCCCCACCCATCCCTCCCTCCACAGCCCCTCCCCATGGAGAGCTGCCCTGCCTCGAAGCTCCAGCGGCCACAGCAGTCCCCACACCCGGTGCCACCAGGCAAAACCAAAGCATTATCCATCAGTGTGCAGGCGGTCGGGGGGGCCAGAGCTGCCTGCCAGGCCCTAGGTCCCCACTGCTGGGCCCACACACCATTCCTAGCTTTGCTCCAAGGGGCTCTCCCTCCCAGGTTTGTGCTGCTTTATTGAACCTGTGCCCCATAAGGGTCCAGTCTTAGGATTCTCACTACTAGGGGTTCAGCAGGACCCTGCTGAAGACTCCGTGCTGGACGTCCCCACTCATTTTGGTGCCTCAGGTTCCCCTCTGTGCTGGAAACTCCGTCACTGAGCCAAACAGGAGTTCAGGCACCCTTGGTCCTGCCCATCCCGGCAGGTGGGGGTCGGGGGTGGGTCAGCGGCACGGGGTACACCCCTCCCCAGCTGCTGCACTGGGGAACATTAACTCAGGGGCTTTCCCTCCCCCAAGATGACTTTGTCCCCCCCCCCCCCCAGGACAGGAGCTAACCATCAACGCTCTTCATGAGAATGGAGCCCAAATCAAGCTAGTAACTCTCAGAGGGAACTGTGTCCCCACAAACCCCCCGAGAGCTGTGACCCCCATCATTTCATTTCTTCAAAGGCAAGCACGTGGGCCTCTGCAGGCCCCGCACCCCGCTGGTGCTGATGCAGAAATGCCAGCGTGTCAGGAAGGGAGGGTCCTGGTCCCGGGGGACAAACCCTGGCTGAGAGCCAGCCGTGCCTTGAGGACCGGGAGGGGCGCTATGCCCACGCCAGGTTGCCAGGTCGGGGGGTGGTCAAGGAGGCCCCGAAGGCCGTCCGGGTGTGGAGGGTTGCTGTGGCTGCCAGGGTAGGGACAGAGGAGACAGGGCCACAGAGAAGGCTGGGGAGCTCACCCTGAGGTGCCACACTGCACCCCAAGTCAGGGCAGGCAAGGGCACTCCCAAACCACTGCTCCCCGCCCAGCCCGCCCAAGGGAACTGTGCGCGAGCCCCCAGCTTCACTCTTAAGCCAGTGACAAAAGGCAGCCAAGGGACCAAGGGCACGGGGCTGAGGGCCCCAGGAGGCTGTGTGGCCCGGGGGCCCAGAGGACGGACGTGTGTCCAGGGCTCAGTACCACTGCTGTTTCCCCGGCGGCTCACACGGCCAAGTGGTGCCACCGCTGGCCTGGCCGCTGCCCAAGGGGAGGAAGCCCCAGGAGCGGCACCGCTCAGGGAAGGGCCCCCGCCCCCCCAGCCCAGGCTGCCCACAGGACCGCTGTCCACGACCGACCCGCAAAGTCAAATGAGTTTATTCAGAAAAGGCCTCGGCACCAGACTAAGAAAATGAACCCCACTCCCACCCCCAGACCCTTAGGGGCCAATTTACAAAGAGGGGCGGGGGCGGGGGCAGAGAGGAGGGAGGCGGGCGTGTGTGAGGTGAGAGGATTTGAGTCCGGCGAGTCCGTCCCGCTGATGCCCGGCCCGCTGCCCGCGACTGCGCTGCTGCAAGAGTGAGCGGGGGTCCCCAGAGCTGCGGCGGGGCCAGGGGGCCGCGGGCACACTTCCCTTAAGGCTTCCGGGGTTTGGGCTAAGACCCCGGCTCGGCCTCCTTATCTACCGGGGGTCCAGCGCCGGCTGAGCTCCCCGGGGCGGCCTGCTCCGGCCCCCGCCCGCCTTCTGCCTCCTGCACCCCCTCCTCGGCCTCCCTGGCCTCAGCGCACCCCGGCCCCTCGGGCCCCTCGGCCCCCTCGGGCCCCTCCCCGCCGTCTTCCCCGCCGTCCCCCGGGGCGCCGCCGCCCGGGCCCTGGTCCACCTTCCTTCTCTTCCTCACCTCCTCGGCCACCTTGGGCCCCGGGGGCTGGGGACAGGGCCGCTCGGCCTCCCCGGCCCGCTCCTGGGCGCCCCCCGCCAGGCCGCCCTGGCTGAGCGCGCAGCCCTCCAGGTTCAGGGCGATCTTCTCCACGTCCGAGGCGCCCTGTGCGCCCGGCTCCCCCGGGGCCTGCTCCCGCCGGCTCGCCTCTAACTTCCTCTTCTTGCTCTCCTTGGGGCTCGGGGGCTCCGGGCCCGCCTCCCCGTGGCCCCCCGCGCCCCCTCCCCGCTCCCCGTCCTCGGCCCCGCCGGCCGTTGCGGGCGGGCGGGGGTCCCCGGGGCCGGGGGGCGGCCGCAGGCGGCGCAGCTTGTCGTGGGGTCCCCAGACGAACTTGCGCCGCGGCCGGAAGTGCTCCCAGGCGAAGCGCAGCAGCTGGCGGCGCTGGCGCGGGCAGCGCACGGTGAACACGAAGTAGTCGAGCGCGCTCTGGCGCACGGCGGGCAGCTCGCGGCGCACCAGCGTCTCCTCCAGGAAGAAGCGCGCCAGGGGCGCCTGGTAGTGCGGCAGGCCCAGCTCGCCCAGGGACTTGAGGATGCGCGTGATGCGGAGGTTGTTGTGGCTGTGCCTGCGGGGGAGCAGGGCGCTGGTGGCACGGGGACCCTCCGCAGTCTCCGCCGCCCTCTCGGCCTGGGCCGGCTGGTGCAGGTGGGGCTGTGACACAGCCCTTGGCCCTGTGGAACCCCTCCTCCCCCGGCCGTGCTGCAGGAGAGCTGGGGGGGGGACCCTCCACAGTCCTGGGACTCACACGGGGGCTGTTACCCGCGTGTCATCAGCGGATTCACCCCCGCCCTCCTCCCCACCCAGTGCTTCTCAGCAGGGAGGGGTGACGGGGTCTGTGCCTGCAAAGCTCACTGAGCAGTGGGCACCCTGCCCCACACCAGCAGGTGGAGGAGCAACATTACTGACACTGACTGTAGGACTTTCTTTAGGTTCCTCACACCCTATCACCTGGGGCTACCCAACCCTGCAAACAGGGAGGGTGCTTAGAGCCTCAGTCCCTTGGCCCGGTGCCCCAGGGTCCCTCCTCCCCCAAAGTGCCCCCCTATACCCGCTGACCCCAGCACAGCCCCAGCCCCCTCAACTGGGGAGGGGCGAGGGACAGTCCTTACCAGTTGAGGTTCTGGAAGCGCTTCTGGTAGTTCTGTGCTCGGCACACCTGCCCCGTGTCCCGGTCCTCCAGCTGGATCCCGTAGAACCCCAGCATGAGCTCGTAGGCCTTGACAAACCGCTCCCTGACCTCCTTGGAGCTTTTAAATGCCTGGAACACACCCCCCCCAGGCCAGCGGGGAGCTCAGGGCCCTTCACTG
Organism: Canis lupus baileyi; assembly: GCF_048164855.1. Classification (NCBI taxonomy): domain Eukaryota; kingdom Metazoa; phylum Chordata; class Mammalia; order Carnivora; family Canidae; genus Canis; species Canis lupus. Next base: position 48,687,819 of record NC_132863.1, on the reverse strand, counting down.
GCACACCAGGCTGGCTGACGCCTCCCTGGGGCCCTGGCTCATCTAGAGGCCTCCACTCAGACTTTGGGGTCAAGGGATAGGGTGCGGGAGCCCAGAGAAGCATTCACGATGGAAGTCTTCGTCTAAGCTGCTGAGAGGTCTCACAGGGGCCTGGGGTGTCTGCTTTAGCCCCCAGAGGAATCTGCCATCCCCTGGGACAGCTCAGTGGGCCCCAGGGCTGAGCACACGGCTGACACACCCTGTGTCCTCGGCTCCCCCGAGCCTCCCATCCCTCCCAGAGTGCCCTGTTCCCGCCCCGGCCAGGTGAGACGAAGCCCCGTCATCATGATTCTGTGCACAGCCCAGGCCCTGGACTCCCCGACTTGGGGCAAACTGCTAGAGAAAGCCAGATTTCTCTAGAAGCCTGGGGGGAGCACCGGGGGCAGAGGCAAGGACCAGCGTGGAGGGAAGGGGCTCCCGGGGCAGGCACAGCTTCCCAGCCTCCATAGCTCACCTCGACCTCCCGGAGCGTGAGGGGCTTGGCGTGCCAGTTCACTCCGGGTTCACGCAGAGGGAAGAGCCTGTGGGAGAGGACACGGCACAGGTCCCATCGGTGGCAAACTCGGGCTCCCGGCCACGGGCACACGCTCACCACCCTCCCTGGGTTCACAGCCCAAGCCCAGGAGGGCCGGCTGCATGACTGCGTGATGTGGGCTCTCACGAGTCCCAGGCCGGGGTGAGGGCAGGAAAGCTGCAGGCAGGGTTAGGGGCTGGGCACGGGGCGTACACGTGCCAGGAAGTCTGTGCGCCTGCTCACAGCCCTGGGCAGGGCGCCCCAGGCTCTCCTCTTTATTCTTTCTTTTCCAAGATATATTTATTTTTAGAAAGAGTGTGGGCGTGTGGGGGAGGGGCAGAGGGAGAGCGCGAGAAGTCTCAGTCCCCTGCTGAGCACAGAGCTGACCGGCTCCATCTGGACCCTGAGATCACGACCTGAGCCGAAACTCTTAAGGACCGACCCCCCAGGCGCCCCTCCTCTTTACGTTCTTTGTCTTGTCATCAATGCTGAGCTATTCCCCACGATGCTCTGTGCCCAGGGGAGGCCCCCAACACGCCATCTTCAAATGCACCCTGTGTTTGTGGGGCGATGTCAAGGGTCCCCAAGGCAGTCGTGCCGGCAAGGATCACCTGAGGCCACTGTCAGAACCCTGCCACCCAGAGCGTCCACGCGGCCTCTTGGCACCGGGGCCCACCCCGGAGGCCGGCCTGCCTGCTGCTCCTTCTGTCCCTCACGTGCGCTTCGGGCTCCCAGCCTCAGAGGCTCGGGACAGCCTGCAGGACAGTGGGGCCCCCGAGCACAGGCGAGCGCCCTAAGGCAGGCTCTGGAAAGGCAGAGGGCCTCTGCTCCCCAAGACCGCCCCAGCCCCCCAACCCCCCCACTCACCACTGGATGTAGGAGTGATTCTCCTCGAGGAGGTCATAGTCCGTCCTCCAGTTTTGAAGAATGTCTTCGATGAAACAGCCTGGGGGCCCCCGCGGGGACATGTCAGTGAGGAGCAGCTGGAAGCCCGCCTCTTCCCTCCCCTGTCCCCCAAGGACCCTGGGGCTCGGAAGCCTACACTCCTCCTGTGACATCACTCCCCAGACAAGGCCCCTGATTTCTCTGCAGTCTGGACATGGGAAGCTCACTGCTCACTGAGGGTGAGGAGGCTCCTGGGGAGAAGGACACGGGGCTCCGGGCCGCACCTGCCGTTGCGGAAAGCTGGCCTCCCCGCCCCCTGCCAACTACGGCCTGCAGGCTGACCCCCGACCTCCCGCAGAACCCCACCCCGCGGCCCGGCCTCCCGGGGGCGGCCGCTGTCCTGCAAAGGGCCGGACAGGGAAGCGTGGAGGCCGCTGTCCTCTGCTGCGCTTAGTGGGAAGGCGGCCTCAGGCAACGCTCGAGCGACGGGCGGTCCCGCCAGACTCTCCCAAACGGCCACGGACACTTGAATTTCATATAATTTTCACGTCACGCGATGCCATTCCACCTTAAGTCTTTTCCAACCATTTAAAAATGTACCAAGCGCTCTTCCTGGTGAGTGTGCACGCGGCTTTCCGCTAAGGCAGCAGAGCGCAGGAGCCACCGGAGGGCTGGCCCTTCCCAGGACACCCGGGGCGGCCCCTGGGGGCCTCCGGGGGCGCCGCGGGGCCGGGCTGGCGAGGTCCCCGCAGGGCGGCCGCCCCCACGACGGAGCTGGGGCAGCCCAGCAGGCGCGCACCGTTGGGCAGGAACCGGATCTCGTTTCTGTAGAAACTCAGGTTTGGCATGTCACCGTTGCCATCCCGCTCTATCAAATCCTGGAGAGCCAGAGAAGGGTGCCCGTCGGAGCGCCTCCAGCCGCAGGCTGCCTCCTGGGCCCTCACACTAGAATGTTCCCCGGGGAAGGCGGGTCTGCTCTCGGCCCGCCCACCTCCGATGTCCTCAGCCTGGGCGCCCCACCTGCAGGGAGGACAGCAGCTCCCCGGGACCAGCACCTTCCCCTCCCCACCAGCGTGGGCCAGGGCTGGCGGGTCCCCTACACCTGCGCCCCGAAACTCACGGTGCGGAGGGCGGGGCTGAGGGCTACAGGAATGCCACCAGCATGGGCCCCAACATGCGGGGCCTTGTGGGGAGGTGCCGTGGCCTGCTGGTCCCCTCGGTGGACAGGCAAGGGTGCTGAGGGTCAGACAGCTGGCCGGCTGCGCCTGCCACACTGAGTAGGGAAAGGAGCGGCGCCCCAGGAGGGACATGGGACCTCGTCTGAGAAGAGGGGCCGAGGGACACACTGCCCAGACGGCCTTCTCCGGGTGGAGGGTGGGAGGGTTCTGTCCCAGGAGGCCTGCCGAGGTGTGAGGGTGCCACGGGCAGCTGCTACCTACCGGGTACTGGTGCCGGTACCTGCGTGTGTCCCGCATGGCTCGCCAGTTTCGGGACCCCAGCATCCTGGTCTGCGTAGAGAGGAGAGGGGATGAGACCCCCATGGGAGACCCACCAGGAGGCAGGACCCACCCCTAGCGAGCCCCCATCATAGAAAGGGCAGCGAGGACCAGGGTCAGTGATCGACAAAACCAGAGGGGACGGGAGGGATCGGGGAAGGCCTGCCCCCTGCGCGGGCCCTGCTGCGCGCCCCAGCTCTCAGGACTCCCAGGCTGACCGGCACGTTCTTGGGGTGCACCCCACCCCACTTCCTACTCCCATACGTGCTGGCTACCTTCACTTGGGCCACAGCTCCAGGACCTCCCTCAGGGAACTTCCCCGCCACTTCCTCTCTGCACTGTGCTCTAGATTATCACTAGGCTCGTGTCCCCAAGGGCAGTGGCCTCACAGCTGACCACCCCGGGAGGGGCCCCAAACACTTGTCTGACAAAGGAATGAATGACTGAGGCTCAGGGAGCCAGTCTCTACCCAACCTCAATGCTCACGGCCCAGACCCTGTGTCTCCTGGCCTCCAGGCCTATGGCTGTGGGGGAGAAGGGGGCTTCTCAGCAAGATACAGAATCTCCCCGCTGCTCCCCCAACACCTATAGCCCCTGTCTCTGCAGCCCGGGCACCCCGGGGGCCTGGGAAGGATGGAAGTAACTGGCGACCAGGGTGCTAGGTAAACGCAGCTTGATCCACCCCGTTACAGGGTGGGAAGCACTAGTGAGGCTGAGCCTGGCTTGAGGTCTGACTGCAGCTGGGGAGGAGAATGCCCAGGCAGATACAGCTCCTGGGTGTGACCAGAGGAGACAGCTCCTGGGCGTGGCCAGAGGGGACAGCTCCAGCCACGGAAATACCTGGGTCCCAGGATCCTGGAAGGAGCAAAAGAGCACTGGGAGGGGAGTCAGGAGGCCAGGCCTACACCGCGCCCCTTGGCTCTGGCCCCATGGCCACTCCCCAAGATGCTCCAAATGGTTCTGAGCTCCAGCGAGGGTCTGGGGGTGCCTCTCCGCCCAACTGCCCAAGCTGGTGATGTCCTCGCCTGCCAGCCCAGGGCGAGCAGAGAAAGCAAAACTCAGAAGCTGGCCCCGCCCACCATCAGTTTCCTGTTCTCGTCCTCCCTGGGGCCCCCTGGGCGCTTCCCCAGGTCAGCTCAAGAGGGCACCAAACAGCCATGCCACGGCCCAGTGCGGGGCAGCTGGGGGTGCTACGGGGTGGTGGGGGGGGCTCGGGGATTGGGACTCGCAGAGGGACAGAAGCTGTAGAAGTCAGAGGACTGCGGGCATCTCACGGGGTGGCCGAGGTGCCAGAGCACTGCTTAAGGAGTGGGGCCCGTGGCACTACGGCCAGGACAGTGTCCTCGCACTCAACCAAGTGGGCATCTGCCCCAGGGCGAGCGCCGGACCCCAGCTGACTCCAGGCCTGTGCCCGGGCCTGCTTCCTCAAGAAGCTCATCCTGCCCTGGACACCGCAGACGCGCTCGGCCTTCTGGGCTTCCTGGCCGCGGGGCCCCTCTCGCCGACCCCTGCCCCACACGGATACGCCCTCAAACCAGAGCTCTCCTCTGCCGGGCGGAGAATCCGGCCCAGAGACCCGCAGCCTGCAAACCCACACGCGAGGCGAGCACCCCGTCCTCCACAAGTGACAGCTACGGCGCCAGGTCCTCCATGCTGCCCGGAAGCCCAGCCGGACCCCGTCCTTGCACGGGGGCGCAATGCCAGGCCGGGGAGTGCCAGCGCCCCCCAACACCGGCCAGGAGCAGCGACGCTAGTAACAAGAGTAGCCGGTGGTAACCAGAGGACCAGTGGCAACAAAAGTAACTGGTAGTAACGAGGGGTAACTAGAGCAACAAAAGTAACCATGGCAACAAGTAAGCAGCTGCGACAAAAGTAACCCCTGGTCACAGGCCATCGGCGGTAACAAAAGTGTCAGCTGGTAACGACAGCCACCGGCAGCCCCCGGTCAGCCCGGGCCGGTGCAGGCCTAGCTCGGGCAAGTGCGGGGCCTGCGGGGAGCCGTGCGGGGCCGCGGCGGGGGCGGGGGCGCCGGGGCCGGGGCGGCAGGTGGCCGGGGGTCCCCGCGGCACCCCGAGCGAGGGTCGGCTCGGTCCCGCGGCCGGGCCGGGCCGGGGCTGGGGGGCGGGGCGGGGCGGGGGCGGGGCGGGGGCTGCGGGCGCGGGCGGGGCTGCACCTGGAGCGCGCCGGGCCGCGGCGGCCGCGCGTCCTCCTCGTCCTCGTCCTCGTCCTCCGCGTCCGCGTCCCCCGGGGCGCCGGACTCGCCGTCCTCGTCGCCCGCCGCGCTCGGGCCCTCGCCGTCCTCCTCGTCGTCCTCCTCCCAGGTCGAGTCGCAGTCGGGGTCGTCCATGCTCGGGCGGCGGCGGCTCCGCGCTCGGGCGGAAGCGAAAGTGAGCGAGGGAGGAAGCGCGGGGGCGGGCCCAGGCCGGGGGGCGGGGCGGGGGCGGGCTGGTGGGCGGGGCGAGGGGCGGGGCCGAGTCTGTGGGCGGGGCCGGGGCAGGCCTGGAGGAGCGAGGCGGGCTGGTGGGCGGGGCCGAGCCTGTGGGCGGGGCCGAGCCTGTGGGCGGGGCCGGGGCAGGCCTGGCGGAGCGAGGCGGGCTGGTGGGCGGGGCGAGGGGCGGGGCCGAGTCTGTGGGCGGGGCCGGGGCAGGCCTGGAGGAGCGAGGCGGGCTGGTGGGCGGGGCGAGGGGCGGGGCCTGGCCTGGGGAGCGGGGCGGGGCGGGCCTGTGGGCGGGGCCGGGGCGGGTCGAGGCCGCCCTCCGCCGGGAGGATGTCCCCACTCCCGGAGCATCCCTCCGGAGGACGCCCGCCCCCTTCCGGCTGAGATTCCTCCCAGGTGTCTCCCCCGGCCCTGCCCGCCGGTGATTCCTCCCAGGAGGATGCTCCCCACCCGGGATGTCCCCCCCAGGAGCCCCCACGATATCCCTTCCCCCTGGGAGAATGTCCCCCCTGAAGGATGTCTCCCTGAGGTTGTCCCTGGAGAACGTCTTCCCCCGGGGGAATCCTTCCCAGAATATCCACCACCACCCTCATCCATCCCTGGGCAACCCCCTAGAGACTTCCCCCAAAGTCCTCTCTGAGAATGTCCCTCCCTGGAAGATGTCCTTCCCAGGATGCAGGGGACGTCCCTGGTGGATGCTCATCCTAGAGAATCACTCCCAGAATACCCCCCAGTTCAATACCCCCCCCCACCCACCCTGGAAGCCTCCCCTGGAGGATTCTCTCCCAGGAGGATGCCTGCCCCTGGGGGATGTTACCCTGTAGGGATGACCCCCAGGAGGGTACCCCCTGGAAGCCATCCTCCCAGAAGACGCCCCAGGATATCCTCACCCACGATACCCCCCAAGTGTCGGTGGGGTTTGGGTCTCATTAGAGGCTCCTTTGGGGAGCCTCCACCACCCCCCAGACTGTAGGCAGAAGTCATTCCTGGGGGACTAAGGCGGAGAGCCCTGTGTCCCTCCATAGTTGGTTGACAGCGGGGCCGCTGGCTTCTTCAGGGCACCGAGAGTGCTACAGTGTGCCGTCACTGGGGGCCCAGACTCTGTCCCCTTAGCCGCAGTCTTTCAGTGGTAAGAAGGCCCAGGTGCTGCCTGCACTTAAGGGAGGCCCGACAGCAGGACACAGAAATGACTGGGGGTCACCCCGAGGCCGTCCAACACATGTGACAGCTAGGCACCCCTCAGGGGCCTGTCCAGGGGCTGGGGGTGGCTGCTGGCAGCTGCCCTCTTTACTTACACGCGCACATTTCAGACACCTGTTCAGAGGCAGGTGTAGGCTGGAAATCACCTTCAGCTGCAAGCCTCCCAGAGGCTGCGGGTCCCTCGCTGGTCTCCTCCTTGACCTGTGCTGGTGGTCACAGGACCTGCAGCCATGCTGGGGACCCACCCCTAGAATGAAAGGTGGGGGTGGCCCCCCGGGCGGCCTGCTGTAGCTAATACACCACTTTATTGTTTCAAAAGCCTTAGCTAAAACTGAAACCTGGCTTTTAGATGGATCTGGCCATGAGGGTGAGTCCTGGGGTCAAGCCCAGCCCCCCAGGGACACTGACTGCTCAGCTCCCTGCCAGCCAGCTTGCAGGCCCTAGGCCGCCTGCACAGCCAGTGGCCGCCCAGAGCTCACCAGAACCTTCCCAGCTCGGCTGTGGGCACAGCTGCAGGCCTTTCCTGGGGATCCTCATTCATTCTCTGGTTTGCTCTCACCTGGCTGGACCTGGTGTTCACACCACCCCACTTCCTGTAAGGACGGTGGGGACTCCCCAGAGGTACAGACATCTGGGCCTGCCTGCCTGCTTCCTTCCTCCCTTCCTGCTTCCTTTCTCCTCCCTCCTCCCTCCCTCCTTCCTTCCTTCTACTTTCCTTCCTTCCTTCTTTCCTAGATTTATTTATTTGAGAGAGAGAGAGAGAGAGAGAGAGAGAAAGAGACAGGCAGGAGGGTGGGGCAAAGGGAGAGGGAGAGAGAGAGAAACCCAAGCGGACTCTGCCCTGGGCGCGGAGCCAAGACCTGAGCTAAAACCAAGCGGTCGCTGGAACGACAGAGCCACCCAAGGGCCGCTTTCTGGGCATTTCTGCACGCGGTCGGCCACAGAGGCCAGGGCAGGTCTCAGGGGAGCGGGCAGCCCGTGCGCATGTGGCAAGGCCGGCCCAGTGCGAATTGCCAACGGGGGCCTGGCCTGCGGGTCACCTGACGGACAGCTGGCCCTGGAGCCCCTGGCTTTGACGGCCCGGCAGGTGGCAGCAGGAGCCTCCGACAGAGGTGTCGTGTGTTGGGGGCAGCAGCACAGGGTGTGGCTGCTCTGAGAGGCACTGGGGGGAGGCTGGGCCTCGCTCCTGCCCCAGAAAACAGAGACAAGCGGAAGGCGCAGCGACATCTTGCTTGGTCTTCGCAGCCGATGCTCAGAGTGGCCCTGGGCTGTGGCCAGCGGGGCCGGGACTACAGACACCCTGAAAGGCTGCTCTTAGGACATCGCCCCGTTGCTGTTTTACAAGAACTGGTGGCAGCCAGCTGCGCCTTCCGTTCCTCTGCTCTTCTGTACCGTTCGCCCGGGCCCGCCTCGGGCCTGCTGAGTGGGAGCCAGATCCTGCCGCAGGATGAAGTGGGAGCCGCCGTCCGTGCTAAAGACGTGGCCGTGTGCCCTCCGTGGCCCGGGATGGCCGCTGCTTGCTGCACGGGGGCGCGGGGGGCTGGGCGGGGGCGCTGTGCTGCAGGGTGGCCCGCTCCCCGCCGCGGGGTCCCGTGGAGCTCCCAGGCAGAGCCAGTTGCAGCCACGTTACTCGTTACTCGGCCAAAGTCCCATCCTCACCCCACCCGCCCCAGGGAGCCCTGCTGCAGCCCACTGCTGCTCACTATGTGCTACGTGGGGTGGGGGTGAGGCTGGCCCAGAGCCCAGGGAGCTGAGACACCCACCCCCCCCAGGACAGGGGCTGCTCTGTCCCGGTCCTGGCCCGCAGCCTCAGCAGGTCCCTGTCTACGCGGACCACGCAGACCACGTGGACCACTGTGCTTCCCTTTGTGCCTCCTCACCCCTTGGGCCTCATCCCAGCTCTAGCCTCCGACTCAGGTGAGGGCGTCGTGAGGCCCTGAGGCCCCAGGAGGTTCAGCTCCCAGATGCCTGTGAGCTCCACCTGCCCCGACCGCACCAGTACGCACCCTCAACAGGCCGCGCTGTGCGAGAGCCGAGACTGCGTGGGCCCGCCAGGTCGGGGTGCTCGGGCGACCTCACCCCTCCCGAGGACTGCAGCCCCTGCAGGCACAAGGGCATGGGGATGGGGCCCCAAAAGGATGCCTGAGGCTGAGGGGCCACCGGCTCACCCACCTGCCTCGATGGGTGTGCCCTGCCCGGCCCTCCCCCCTTCTCCTAAGAGGGCAGCAAATAACCAGGCAGGTCTGATTTACTGACCAGGCTTTTCCAGCACGTTCTGAGGTGCCTGAAGATACTGTTTCAGGTGGGGGTTTACCTGGCAGCCTGGGGAAGATCCCCCCACCTTTGTTAGGACCCTTGGCTACCACAGAGCCATTTGCCCCGTTTCCCTGCCAGTTCCGAATCTCGAGGGACCAGGCTTCTCTCGGGCATCACAACGCGCGCTGCAGGACCTGGCGCAGAGCGGACCCTGGCTGCCCTGGCCCCCGACACGCACGGAGCATGCTCCCTGCCTGTGCACACAGAGCGACAGAGGGCCCTGCCTGGGTGCCCGGGGGGTGAGCCTGGGTCGACCATGGACCGCAGGTCTCATGGGCCCGCCTCTCAGAACACGGAAGAAACACCAGTGGCAGGAGCGTGTGGGGAAGTGGAGCCTTGGATCCTGCCCTAACCCTGACCAGGCTCTTGCTCAGGTAGATCCGTGCAGGAGGCCCGCCCCCCACCCCCTGCCCCCCAGGCCCCCGGTCCCCCAGGCCCTTGGCCTCCCATCCCCAGCCCCCAGCCCCCCACCTCCCAGATCCCCGGCTCCCAAGCCCCCTGGCCCCCCAGTCCCCTGGTCCCTGGCCCCCCAGCATCCCAGCCCCCCAGGCCTCCCATCCCTCCGCCCCCCCAGGCCCCCCAGCCGCGGGTCCACCTGTGCTGAGCTGGCGCTCCTGGTTCAGGAGCAGGGCCGCAGGGCTGGAATAGCCCTGTTCAGCTGCAGCCCCAGGGTTCTGTGCCAGGGGCCCGGGCCCCACAGGCGACGGTGGGCTTGGTGCAGGCCGGCCTCCCACCGCGTTGGGCTACCCCGAAGTGTGCGGGGCGCGAGCCTGGGTCTGGTGGGCTGCACCGCTGCCCGCCTCCTGCTCCCAGATGGTGGCTGGGCTTTCACCTTCCCCGAGACTTGTCAAGATGAAGAGCCTGGGACTTGGTGGCTGACCCGGGGGGCGGGCGCCTCCTCCTGGCTCTGCCTGGATGACTGGACCCTCCCCGTGGAGGACAGACTCAGCCCGGAGTCTCACGGCCGGGAGGACGAGCCAGCCGCCGGCTCTGCTTGTTTGCTGTGCTAGCACTTTGTATCTGAAGGACTTGTCACACTCAACAACAAAGTTTCCACTCCGGCCGTGTTTCCAGTTGGTGCATACATTGTATCCGGTGAACACTAAGAGGCCCGAGTGGAGGCTGCCTTAGGCACCTTGGAAAAATCCGCTTCCTGCTGTTAGAAAAGGGAACTTATTCTGGCATCAAAATCACAAGACTCTGGCTGCTTCTCTTGTGCTTTAATGGTCGGCACTCAAACGACAGCGTGTCAACGGCCCCGGCCTGCGCCTCCCTCCACACACTCATTTGGTCTGTTTGCAAGTTACCGGGTGATACAAAAATAGCCCGTACAAACTCTGTTTCCCGCATATAAAAACCGAGCGGAAAGGGTCTCAGTAGTCACTAACACAAAGCATCTCAGGAAAAATACAACACAGGTTTAACTTCTGCAGTATTTTTTTCATATAAAACACTAGTAAAATAGGCTTCTTAAAAATTAAATAGTGAAATACCACCAAATTATATACATCGTTACAGTACAAGTGAATGAGGCAAAGTATCCAGTTCTCGGTTTCTCGGGCGCAGGCGCTGTGCGGCGGGGAAGCCTGTCTCTCTCTCCCGAGGTGGCAGCCGCTTTACGAAGAGTGGCTGGCCGCCGGACAGACGGAGAGACGGACAGAGCCGGGTCGCCCAGCAAGACCAAGGTTCCTCAAGGACGCAGCAGGCAGGGCCGCCACTCCGGGGGTCCTGCCCGGGCCGGGGCTCTGCTCCCGGGAGCCCACACGGCGGGAGCTCACCGCGGCACTGGGGAGGGGCCGGGGCCTCGGCGCCCGAGCCGGCCCCGCACTCTCGGGCCCACCGGAGCCCCAGGTGGTCGCAGGGGGCCCTGTGGGAGCCTCAGGCACCGAGGCAGGCGGCGGGCTGGGGGCGTCCGGGGGGCCGCGGGGGGACAGCAGCGCCCGCCCCCTGCGTGGCTGAGCCGCCACTACGTTCGGCGCCGCTTGGCAGCGCTGGGGCTGGAGGGGTTGCTGTTTGCCGTGAGGACTTTGTCGGTGACCCGGCTGCGCTTCCGCTTGTCCGCCCCCTCCTTGGACCCCAAGTCTGACGGGTTCTTGTCTTTGCTGGACTTCTCGGTTGCTTTCCCCAAGCTTCCTGAAGACGAAAAAACTGGGAGACAAAATCATTTGGCTGAAAACAGAATATCCAGAGTTTTATTTCATCTTCCTGCTCGGTTACAGAAACCTGCCTCTGCACGCGCGCCACCCTGAGGCGGGTCCTCCTGACGACGGGGCCCCCTCGAGGCCCTGCGTGCAACCCCCCACCCGCCGACCCTGCCACGCGGAGCTCGCCTGTGCCCGCCGCGCGCGCTTTCCGTCCGCCTGCCACGTGCCGGGCCGAGGCTGCTCTGGGCTCGCGCGTGCCGTGGGCCACATGCCCCCACGCGCGGCTCCCGCTCAAGCGGGTGGAGGAGCCGACAGGGCCGCCCAGGCGGGGGACATGGGGCTGTGCCGGGGCCCAGGGGTGGGTCGGGGTGCCCCCCGCTCACCATCGTCCGCCCCGTTGTGGGGGTCCACGTCTTCCTTCATTTCCTCCTTCATTTCCTCTTCAATGACCACTTTTCCTGTGGGGCGACAGCTGACGTTTACCAAAACGGTGGGAGACGCGGCCCTGCCCAATGCTGCGGACGGCTCAGGCCGGGGACGGCTGTGTGTGTGGTTCTCAGCTGCCGCCAGGCCGCTTTTAAAGAGAGCCGATTGTTCTTGAACCAGTTCCCCCCAGCCCCCGAGGCTCCCCAGACCACCCCCCGTCCACCTGGCCCAGCACTGCCAGGCCAGCGACCCTCACTCCTCCCTGAGGCCCGAGACCGTGCCCGACACCATCACCCCCGGCTCCCTCCTGCCTTCTAACCCCGAACCGGACCCGACCTGCCAGAACCTCACCTTCTCGGACTTCGTGAATGATTTCTTCCGGAAGGACGAAATTCCTCTCTGGATTTGGAAATGGAAGGATCTCAGATTCATGCTGATGGCAAAAACGATGATTTTTGTTAAAGAAACAAAAAAATATGTGATTTTACCAAGTCACCAAAACCACGGAAGAGCCCATTTAGGAGCACCCGATGAAGGCCTACAACCGTGTGGGGTGGCGGAGGCGGTGGGGGTGAGCGGGGCAGGTGCCCTTTCCGCTTGCAGTCTACAAGGAGCTGGGCTTTTCTAACAGATAAGCAGAAGGCAAAGCTATTCTGTGAAGCAGGGGACCGGCCAGCAGAAGAGGTCAGGGACAGGAGGCTGGGCGGACCCCTCGCCTGGCACGCCCCTAGGGACAGGGTGGGTGCAGTGCCCACACTGCCCTACAACTGCCCTACAGCGGCTCCGTCCCCATCAGAGTACGTTCAAGGGCAGTGACTGCCGCGGGACACTGGTCCCTCCAGCCTTAGAGAGCAGGGGCTGGAGAGACAAGCTGCCGCCTGGAAACCAACAGGCACAGAGACCCCGGAGACCCAGGACCACTGGTGGAAGGGCGAGGGGAGCTGGCACAAAGGGTCTGTATGGGGCGGGGGCCTCTTTGCAGTCTGGGGGCTGCGTTACAGCGACCTGCTAGCCCGCAAACGCGCTGACCGCTAGCTCCTGGAGCTTCAGAAACCCCGAGTCCTGGGCCTCAAGTCCCCCCGGGGCGGGGGCAATGGACTCACACTGCCAGGGTCCTGCCTGCCTCTGCCATCAGCCCCACAGGGCTACTGGGGTCTAAGGAGGCTACAGCCTTGAGGTCTCGCCTGGTCCCGGACAACAGGCAGGATGAAGACAAGGGAGAGGGTTGGACCGAAACCCTTGAGTGGAGCCCTAGGCTTCCCGGTGTCTCATGGGCCTGCTGCGGGCGTCAGGGTCTGTCTCCGGGCTGTACCAGGGGCCCCCCCAGGACAGGGCGCCCCTGCCACCCTCACATCTGTGTCTGGCTTCTGGCCCCAGTGGCCTAGTGTCAGGGCACAGCAAGTCTGGGGACCAGGTGACCCCAGAACGTGACAGATGTGGGGGTGAGGCCCTTGGGGAGGGGCTCCTTCAGCACGGCAGCTGCTCCCAGCAACAGCCGCTCAACCTTTGGGCCAGGCCTCCCATCCCCGGGGCACAGCTGTCACCTTTATCCTCTCTCTAGGGTACAACAAGGACATGCCATGACCTGTCCACGGCCAACAGGAAACAAGGGAAGCTCTGGATCTGGACAGAGAACTCTGGACTCAGCTGCAGGGCTGGTGTGGCCCTGGGTCAGCCAGGGAGGCAGAGACCGCCCTCACCCCGCCACAGGTTCCTACCCCTCTGCCCCCTGTAAGTCCCACTCCCACCCCACTCCCCAGGGGCTCTGGCCTCCTCTGAGCTCCTTGACCCACCATCTCGTGCTGCCACAGGGCCCGGACACCTGCTGTTCCTTCTGGCCCTGCTGGTTCCCTAGTGAACCTGCCTGCCTTCAGAGGACATGAGCTGGCGGTCCATGAGGACGGGGACCCTGCCTGCCTGCTTCCCACGGAAGCCATATTCACCTGACTTGCACTTGGATCCGTCATGTTCCTGCCTGGAGACCCCAGGGCCTCCCGTAAGACCAACGTGGCCTTAGGCCTCAGCTCCCTGGTCACTTCCCCGGGGACATGGTTAGTGACCGCCCCACGTAAAGTAGGTTCTGTGAAAGTAGCCAGTTCCCATCACCAGGTTTGTGTTTTTCCTGAAACCACTTGGAGCTCCCTTAGTAACAGCTGCCCCTGGATTATGCACAGGGCACAGGGCCCCCCGAGACAGGGCCTGGCGGACACAGAAGAGGAGCTGTGTCTGGGAAGGGGGGGGCCCGGCTTTAGGAGGACCGGGGAGGGTGGGATCCAGCTCACCAGTGCCTGCATGTCATACATGGTGCTCAGATGGTCCCAGATGACCTTGGATGGGACCTGCCGACCAATGTTCTGGCTGAACTTGTCCCGGATACAGATCATGTGGAAGTGTCGGTTCACACCTGTGACAGAGAGGAGTCAACCTGTAAGGAGGGGAGGCTAGTAGCTAAGGGGGAAGGGAGTAGGGGAGGAGGCAGGGGTCTGCATGGGAAGGAGAGAAAGGTAAAGATGAGGGTAGCAGGGTGGGTGTAGGAGATACAGAGGGAGAGTACAGGAGAGAAGAAGGTCTGCAGGGTGGCTGGATGGGCTCAGGAGGGGGCAGGATTGGCAGGGGTGAGTGGGCTCAGGAGGGGACAGAGGAGGGGTGCATGGTGGGCAAGGGGTGGGTGGGCGTGCTCGAGGGGGCAAGCGTGGGTACAGGAAGGGTCAGGAGGGGGAAGGGTGGGGTGGGTGGGCTCAGGAGGGTACAGGAGGGGTGTAGGAGGGGGGCAGGTCAGCAGGGTCAGTGGGTGGGCTCAGAAGGGGACAGAGGAGGGTAGAATAGTGGAGGGCAGGAGGGGGCAGGGTCGGCAGGTGTGGGTGGGCTCAGGATGGTAGAGAAGGGTACAGGAGGCATAAGGAAGAGGGCAGGAGGGAACAGAGAAGGGGATAGAGAAGAGATGCAGAAGGGGTGGAGAAGGGGCAGAGGAGGGCAGAGGAAAGTAAGGAGGGAGGGAGAGGAAAGTAAGGAGGGGAGAGGAGGATAGAGGAGGGCAGAGGAGGGTAGAGGAGGGCAGAGGGGGGCAGAGGAGGGCAGAGGAGGGGAGAGGAGGGCAGAAGAGGGCAGAGGAAGGCAGAGAAGGGCAGAGGAAGGCAGAGAAGGGCAGAGGAAGGCAGAGGAGGGCAGAGGAGGGTAGAGGAGGGCAGAGGAGGGTAGAGGAGGGTAGAGGAGGGCAGAGGAGGGCAGAGGAGGGCAGAGGAAGGCAGAGGAGGGGAGAGGAAGGGAGAGGAGGGCAGAGGAGGGCAGAGGAAGGGAGAGGAGGGCAGAGGAAGGGAGAGGAGGGCAGAGGAAGGGAGAGGAGGGCAGAGGAGGGCAGAGGAGGGCAGAGGAGGGGAGAGGAGGGCAGAGGAGGGGAGAGGAGGGCAGAGGAGGGGAGAGGAGGGCAGAGGAAGGGAGAGGAGGGGAGAGAAAGGGAGAGGAGGGCAGAGAAAGGGAGAGGAGGGCAGAGGAAGGGAGAGGAGGGCAGAGGAAGGGAGAGGAGGGGAGAGGAGGGCAGGGGAGGGGAGAGGAGGGCAGGGGAGGGGAGAGGAGGGGAGAGGAAGGGAGAGGAGGGGAGAGGAGGGCAGAGGAAGGGAGAGGAAGGGAGAGGAGGGGAGAGGAGGGCAGAGGAGGGGAGAGGAGGGCAGAGGAGGGGAGAGGAGGGGAGAGGAGGACAGAGGAGGGCAGAGGAAGGGAGAGGAGGGCAGAGGAGGGGAGAGGAGGGGAGAGGAGGGGAGAGGAGAGCAGGGGAGGGCAGAGGAAGGGAGAGGAGGGCAGAGGAGGGGAGAGGAGGGCAGAGGAGGGGAGAGGAGGGGAGAGGAGGACAGAGGAGGACAGAGGAGGACAGAGGAGGACAGAGGAGGGCAGAGGAAGGGAGAGGAAGGGAGAGGAGGGGAGAGTAGGGGAGAGGAGGGGAGAGTAGGGGAGAGGAGGGGAGAGGAGGGGAGAGGAGGGGAGAGGAGGGGAGAGGAGGGGAGAGGAGGGGAGAGGAGGGGAGGGGAGAGGAGGGCAGGGGAGGGCAGAAGAATGGAGAGGAGGGCAGAGGAGGGGAGAGGAGGGGAGAGGAGGACAGAGGAGGACAGAGGAGGACAGAGGAGGGCAGAGGAAGGGAGAGGAAGGGAGAGGAGGGGAGAGGAGGGGAGAGGAGGGGAGAGGAGGGGAGAGGAGGGGAGAGGAGGGGAGAGGAGGGGAGGGGAGAGGAGGGCAGGGGAGGGCAGAAGAATGGAGAGGAGGGCAGAGGAGGGGAGAGGAGGGCAGAGGAGGGGAGAGGAGGGCAGAGGAAGGGAGAGGAGGGGAGAGGAGGGCAGGGGAGGGCAGGGGAGGGCAGAGGAGGGCAGAGGAGGGCAGGGGAGGGCAGAGGAGGGCAGAGGAGGGCAGAGGACGGCAGAGGAGGGCAGAGGAGGGCAGAGGAGGGCAGAGGAGGGGAGGGGAGGGCAGAGGAGGGCAGAGGAGGGCAGAGGACGGCAGAGGACGGCAGAGGAGGGCAGAGGAGGGGAGGGGTGCAGGAGAGTGGACGAGGGGTGCAGCAGGATGCAGGAGGGGGCAGGAGCGGCCGCGGTCGGCGGGGAGGGCGGGTGGGCGCGGGGGAGGAGGAGGTGCGGGGGGCGGGCGGCCTGCGAGGCCCCGCCCCCCGGCCGTTGCCCGGCCCGCCCCGCCCCCACGCGGGTCCGCGGCCTCCGCTCACCGACGGGCTTGTGGCCCAGCATGGCGTGGAAGAGGCACACCTCCACCTCGGGGCTCCACACCACCGTCTCCTCGGCCGGGCTGGTGGCCGCCTCCCCCGGCCCCTTGTCTCCCGGCGCGCCGCCGCCGCCCACCTCGGCCTCCCCCATGGCCCGGCCGCCCAGCGACGAGCCCCCGGCGGGAGCGGGCGCGGCCACGGCCTCCGCGCAGGCGCACTGGCGCGGCGGGAGCGCGCGGCGGGAGCGCGCTCCGGCTCGCGCGCGGCGCAGGCGCAGGCGCAGCTGAGGGGCGGGCCCCGCGGCGCCCCCTGGCGGTCGGGCGGCGCGGCACGGGCGGCCCCGGGCGGACGGCGGAAGCGCACCGGAGGCGAGGCGGGGGCGCCGCTGCGCCGCTCCGGGTGCGGCCCCTCGAGCCGAGCGCCGGGCGGGGCGGGGCGGGGCTGCGGCCGCACTTCCCCGACTGCGGCCCTAAGCGGGAACAGCAGGCCACTGGCCACGCCCGGCGGCTCCCAGGGGCCCGGCCCGACCTGACCTGGCCTTGACCGCGGGCCTCCGTGGAGGTGACACCGCGCCCCCCTCCGCTCGGGCCCCGGAGGGGGCGGGGCCGGGGCCGGGGCGGGGCCTGCTCCGGGGGCGGGGCCGGGGCGGGGCAGCCTGCGGGGAGGAAGTCCTCCGAGGCATCGCTGGACCAGGGCCGCCGGCCCCGCCCCCGGAGCAGGCCCCGCCCCCGAGGCAGGCCCCGCCCCCGAGGCAGGCCCCGCCCCCAGAGCAGGCCCCGCCCCCGAACCAAGCCCCGCCCCGAACCAAGCCGTCCCTGAACAGGCCCCGCCCAGGCCCCGCCCAGGCCCCGCCCCCGCCCCGCCCACCGGCGCGGGGCTGGTACCGCCGCGGGGAGCGCCCCTGGCCTCCCGCGGGGCGTGGACCCTGCTCGGCTGCCCGGGCCCCTCCGCGGCCTCCGCCTCCTCCTCCGTGCGGTGGGCTCGCCACCGGCGTTCCCGGGGCTGCTCAGCGGTACCGCCGAAGGTCCGGTGCCCCGACCGCGCCCCCAGCAGGCTCAGGCCCCGGGACCTCGGGGTGGGTCAGGGCGGGCTCAGCGGGCTGGGGCTGGAGCCCTGTCTGCGGAGGGAGCTGCTGCGGATGCGCCTGCCCTCCATGGCCCTCGGGTCCCGGGGTCAGCAGAGCGCCCTGGGGGGCCGGTCGCAGGCAGAGGGGCGGCAGGACAGGCCTGCGGGGCCGGGCGCTAGAAGGTGGCCTGCAGGGGGAGCCCAGTTGGAGGGCCCAGGGGGACCAGAGCCGGCCAGGCCTGGCAGGCTGGGGAGGGAGGCGGGCCGTGGGTGGGGGCTCAGTCCTGGACGGTGGGACCATGGCGAAGCTTCCTGCCCTGACCGCCGCACAGGAGGAGCCGGTGGGTCCCCCGCGGTCCTACCAGGTCAGCCAGGGCTCCCCGTTCGTTGCCTGCTGGTCACGCCTTCCCTGCCGGCTTGTCACATCACGGCGGCCAGGGCCGATGTGGCACACGACAGGTGGACGGTGACCATCGGTTCACAGACCCAGTAACCAACTGACCAACTCACTCTCCTGATCCCCCCGCCCCCGCCTCCTGTATTGTCTTCATCTTCAAAAGATGCAGTTGGCCTCCCAAGTGTCTAATCCCAGCCATGGCAGGCTGGGGCCCCAGAGGGAAACACGTAGGCCCTGGAAAGGGACCTCTCCCATGGCCGGTGAACGCACAAGCCACCCGGTTTATTCATCAGTCTTGTATGAATTTGGCTACTGGGAATTATTCCCAAGACCAGCTCTAGGTTCTGCCCACGTGGAATGTGTTGCCTGGAGAGCTGATGTCATCTCGGAAGGCAGTGACCATTGCTTATCAAAGGGCGCCTATGCTCCACTCCCAAGGAGCCACCTGGTTGTTGGTTGTGAGAGCTGGGTTCAGGGGAAGCAGTGTTTGGAAGGCTTTGATCAAACACGCCCTGGTGTGTCCACCTGCCCTGGGGAAGTGTCCTCCTCTCTGACCGGGTCCCTGGGACAGAAATGGGATCCTTCCCCAGCCTGGCTGGCACTCCCCTGCGGGCCAGTCCTCCCTGGCGCGCACTGGAGTCACCTCTGGGACACGGGAGGAATTCCCGGACGTAGGAGGCACAGCTTAGAGTTGGGAGGCCAGCTGCGGACCCACGTCCACTGCTCGACCATGGGCCTCCTCGGGCCTCGCCCTCACATCTGCACATTGAGGACAGCGCGTTATCCCCGTTCCCGGACTGAGGGGCCTCAGCGGGTGAGGTGCCCCAGGGCCCCCGGGGGCACCAGCCAGGGTGGCGTTTCCCACTCCAGACCGGCTGGGACTTGCAGCCCACAGTCACACCTCTAGGGGGCATCCCTCACCCGCTGTTTGGACTCAGACCGGCTCCAGTCTCAGAAATCTGCAGGCAGAGACCCAGTGAAGGCTTTTCCTGTTCCCCTGGCATCTGCCCCAGGGGCCAGTCAACGCATTTTGGAAAGAAAGTCCAATTCTTCAGACACGGCCGATGAGGAAGCGCTGTGATGGCCCCAGGGACATTTGTCCTGCCCCTGGGCATGGCTGTGCAGTCAGCTCGGTGGATCCTCGCAGCACCCGCTGTCACCTGCGGGGCTAAGCCTGGCCCAGAGGAGGAGGGGAGCCCCGGGGTGCCAGGCACCGTGGCTGGGCACTCCTGATGGGTCAGGGGGTGCGTTGCCTTCTTCGTGGAGTGGCCAGACTTAACATATCAAAGATGACCTCAGTGAAAGTTGAATTTCAGATAAAAAAGAATACTTTTGCAGTATATTTATGTCTCAAATACTGTGTGGGATAAACTTAGAGCCAAACGTATTCTTTGCTCATTTTCTGTCCGAGTGTTACCGTGTGTCCTGTGTTGCAGCCGATGATCCTGCTCCTCTGTCTGCGTTGCTGTCCGGTCAGCAGCTCGATGGCTCCTGCACTATGCTCATGCCAGGCCCGCAGTGTGGCGCCTGCTTCTCGCTGAAGTGAGCGTGTGCGGGGGGGGGGGGGGGGGGCGGACAGGGATGCCCTGGCACCGCGGGGCGCGCCTTAGGATGTAGAGGGGTGAGTGACGCGGGCTGTGACAGCCAAGGGCAGACCCCAGGCCCGGCTCCCCAGGCGCCCATTTGTGGGTAAGAGCGCACAACCATCGATGTCCCCACCTCCCGCCTTGACGTCCCCTGGGCACATGTGCCATGAAAAGCCACGCTGCCCTGGAGTCGGGTGCGTTCGTCCCTCCGGTCCCTGGGCTCAGGGTGGACCCTGCTGAGGAGGGGCAAGTTCTGGCGGCCCGGGCTGCTCAGCGTGCACACACTCACCGGCAGCACACACGCATGCCCACACGGGGGTCTTGTCAGAAACGCAGACTCTCCCTTATGGGCACATGCACACAGGCGTGCACACACACATGTGCACACACGCACGTGCACCACACCCAAATCCGTGGAGTCCACATCCACCCTCCAGGGTCTTCGTGCGAGGACCACACGGGGGGCTCTGGCCAGTGGCCTCTCTTCCAGGTCTGCGGGGACCTTGACGCGGGCTGGGGGCCAGGTTGAGCTGCTTTAGATCATCTTTTCATTTCCTGGTTTCCCGGGAAACTGAGCCTCACGTCTCCTACCCGTTTGGGGACGCGTGGCCTGCGAGCGCTTGGTGGCCGGAGCCAGGCCCTAGGGACGGCTGTGGGAACCATGGCCTCCCCTGACCGTAGGGGCCAGGCCGTCAGAACGCACCCTGGATACTTTTTGCCAGTGACTATTATTCTCCTATTTGTGGGCGGGGAAACTAAGGCACGGGACTGCTGAGTAAGGGGTCTGCTACGCCAGCCAGGCTTTGACCGCAGAGGGCCAACCGTGTAGGCTCTCACCCTGAGGGTGGGCGTCCCAGGGGACGGCACTTGTGTTTTGTCCCCGCTATGGGGACTGACAGGTCGGCCCTCCTCCTCCTCCTCCTCTTCCCACAGCCCCCGGGAGCCCATGGGCCAGTTTGCAGGAACCCCGTTGTCCAGGAGTGGGGTCGGCGCCCAGGGCGGGGAGAGCATGGGCAGAGGTGTGGGGACGGGAGCCCCACTGCTCTCAGGGGGCTTATTTCAGCATCTTGGCAGGTCATGGGCCAGCCCGGGGACGGGGCGGACCCTGGACCTCCAGGGCTGCGGACGTGGGGGCGGAAGACGCCCTCCCAGCATGATGCGCAGCCGACCCCTGCCCCACGGCCTCCCGCTCCGAGGGCCTGGGCGTACCGGTCGAGGCTGGGTCCTTCCCCGTCCACTCGGCGTCCGGCGCCGGCCGCTTCCCTGGGTACGTACCATGGAAGGAAATGATTCGTGGGTCAACGCGGAGAGTAACTAATGTTCTCTTTGTAAAAGGAAACAATTCGGTTTTACAGGCAGGAAAAGTCACCCTGAGAGAGAAGCCCCGGGCCCCGCACGGCCCGAGCCCGGCGTCCTGGCCTCGCCTGGCTTCCGTCCACCGTGAGCGAGGAGGGGGATGCGGGCTTTCAGGGTCAGCGGGGGCCCTGGGTGGCACGAACCGCCCTACCGCAACGGCACCTTGTCACAAATGGCGTTTGTCTGATTTCATATATGATTAGCTCCCGAATCCTGGCTTTCTCGGCGCCCGGAGCAAGCGTTTCTGCTGAAACAACTCCCCAACCTGCTTCTTTTTTCTTTTTTTAAATTTTTAAAAAGTTTTTATTTATTTATTCATGAGAGACACAGAGAGAGAGAGAGAGAGAGGCAGAGACCCAGGCCGAGGGGGAAGCAGGCTCCATGCAGGGAGCCCGACGTGGGACTCGATCCCAAGACCCCAGGATCGCGCCCTGGGCTGCAGGCGGCGCTAACCGATGAGGCCCCCGGGCTGCCCCCCAACCTGCTTCTTAAAATGAAATCACCTTCGTGTCACTTGAACCCCACAGTGCTGATGGCTGGAGGGGGAGGTCAGCGTGCGCGTAGGCGCCGTGGCGTGTGTTTGCCAGGACACAGATCCATAGACGTGGTACGCAGGCCTTTCGGGGCGGGACGCCACTCAGGGTTCCTGGGGTCTCGTGCAGAGAACCGTTCCGGGCCCGGCGGGAGGAAACGCTCTCACGGAGGACCAGCTCTCCTTGGTTTTGGACGGGAGGAGAGGACCCCTTGCCCTGTTATGGGGCAGCTGAGGACCCGCCGAGGCCCCGGCAGTGGAAATCACCGTGATCTCGTGTCCCCAGAGCCCACAGTCCTGGCCACCACTCTGGTCTGTCCCCACTGACCCCATGTGATTCCTGTCATGTGAGAATGAGTTTTCCACTGCCCTCACTCGGGCTTGAGGGGCAGGGACACAGGATAGCTCGGGAGGGCCCTCCAGTCCCTGTGTGCAGCAGGCGTCTCCGTCTGAGACACCCCCCGCCCCCCGCCGCCTGGGCTCCTTGTCCTGCAGCTCTGTGCACTGGGTCCCAGGGCCCCGGGCTCCGTGTGGACACAGGACACCTGCCTGGACCAGGGGGGCCCCTGGCTAGCTCATCTCTGAGGCTGCTGAGTCAGGCTACGCCCCGGTGGCCCGCTCATGCTCGTGCTGGGTTAAGCTGGAAATGCTGGCCCTTCCTGAGACAGACTCCAATGTTGGGGTGAAGCAAGGGGGGCTCAGAGCCAAGCGCCCCTTTTGCCGCAGTAGCCGGTGGCTACCAAAGCTGACAGCTGTCCTCAGCCGTGACCGTGTTTCAGGCCGGGGGGAGGGCTGTGAGCTGGAGCAAAACCCCGGGCTGCTTACACCCCAACCCAGGGACGCCAGGGCGGCCTGGCCTGCCTCAGGGCGAGCGGCTCCCGAGCCCCGCGTCAGGCAGCCCGCTGGCCGGGGGGTGGGGGTGGGGGTGTGGGGGGGGGCAGAGCCTGTCTGCCCGGCGCGTGCCCAGCGCAATGTGCTGCCTGCTAACCCGGCTGGAGAGCTCCCGGTGATGCTGACCGATGCCTCCGGCTTTGGTGAAGCTGCTTGGGTTTTACCTACGGAGGCTTGGGGCGGGGGGGACAGAGAGCCGCTTGCTTCCCCGGGACACACCGCCTGCCCCTCCTGCGGGGCCACCGCGGTCTGAACACGGCAGATGGAGCTTCTGCCACAGTCTGGGCCAGAACCCGATTGTTGGCACCCCCAAAGGAGCCCCTAGCAGGTCCCTCGGAGTACCCTGGGTCGTCTGGGCCTCGGTCTGGGCCGGGGGGAGGATTCGGGGAAGAAGCCCACTCCCGGCCGCTGCTCTTGCATGCGTGGCACGTGCAGTACTCACAGGGCACCCCCATCCCCGAAATTCCCACTGTGGGGCACAGAGCCCCTTCCCTCCTCCAGGCACCAGATCTTGCCGCGTCTCACTGCCTCATGAAGTCAGCAGCAGACACATCGCGCTGCAAGCCCTGGGCTTCGATGGGGGGGAAGGGGAGCTTCATTTCCTGGTTCAGGAGCTTCCCCTGAGGAAGCGAGGGGATGCTCTCCAGAACGGGGTGTGAGTTACTTGCGTCCCCACCTGGCCCTGGGTTGGGGTGCTGGGGGGCTGCTGCCGACCTTGTCCCACCCCCATCCTTCTTCCTCCCCTTGCCCCCAACTCCCTCCCCTGGAAGCGATGAGGAATACATGCTTGTATTCTGAGGCCATGCTCCTCCCTTGCCCCTGTCATGGTCCTGAGGTGCATGGTCTCCCCACCCTATGATGGCCAGTGGGTGGGAGGTCCCCCCTATGCAAAAGCCTCTAACTGGGGGAGGAACCATCTAGAAGCAGCAGGTAGGAGGGGTGGTGGAACGGCTTGGATCTCTAGCACCTGGGCTGGGCCTGTTTGGGCTTCCCTGTCATGTGAGACTGCATGGGGTCTGGGGCTTGGCCCAGGGCTGATTTTCTACCCTCGTGTCTGTGGCCACATCACTATGTTTCCCCCCCCCCACCCCCGCACCCCCGTGGAGCTACTGGTGGAAAGTTCTAATTGTGATCTGTGCACTCAAGCACCAAATCCTTTCAGTTCTCTCCATGGGCACAGCTGTTCAGTCCATGTCCATGGTGCAGCTGCCAAACTCAGCACAACCCTCATTTCCAAATGGAAATTTCCTTGGCAAAGTTTGGCAGGCCCTGGCCTTGTTATTAGCTGGTTTTTTGGCTCTGCAGGCAAGAAGCTTCCTCATGTTGCCTCTCTGCAGATGGAGGGGCATGACAATCTGTGAAAAGAACAGTGGCTTCTTCCTGAAGTGTCCTGCATATCTCCTTCACCACCCACCCACCATCATCCACCCACCATCCATCCACCCTCCATCCACCCACCATCCATCCACCCTCCATCCATCCATCCATCCATCCATCCACCATCCATCCACCCATCTACCTACCATCCATCCATCCATCCATCCACCCATCTACCCACTATCCATCCACCCACCATCCATCATCCATCCATCCATCCATCCATCCATCCATCCATCCACCATCCATCCACCCATCTACCCACCATCCATCCACCCACCATCCATCCATCCATCATCCATCCATCCATCCATCCATCCAGCCACCATCCATCCATCCATCCACCCAACATCCATCCATCCACCATCCACCCATCCATCCATCCACCTATCCATTCACCATCCATCCACCCACCATCCATCCATCCATCTACCCACCATCCATCCATCATCCATCCATCCATCCATCCATCCATCCATCCATCCACCGACCATCCACCCATCCACCATCCACCCATCCACCCACCATCCATCCATCCACCATCCATCCATCCAACCTATAAACACTTAAAGGGGTGCCCACTCTCTATGTGCCAGGCACTGAGGAGTGAACACAGCTCACACTGGTGATAGGAGAACATAATACATATAGGAAATAAAGCATAACAAGGCTGAAGCAGGTGTGTCAGCAGCAGGAGGAGGCCCAATCGCCCTGAGGCCACGAGGTGCTCACGTGAGGTTCTTCTTCGTACCACCTTTCTGCATATCTGACAGCTATTTCTCCCCCTCAGAACTGTACTGCCCAGGGCGACCCACTTTGCCCACCTCGTTGCAGCATCGTGGTGAATGACACAAATATTTTTCTGTCTGTGTGTCATTGTTTCCCAACTATCTTGACTCGTGGCCACTGAGAATTCTGTTTCCCATAAAAATTAACACTTGATTTTCCCTAAAACCTCCTCTTTCCTCCACCTGTTTGTGAGGTTGGCAGTGGTTGCTTCTGTGGGGCTTGGGGCTCTCCCCATGTCCAAATCAGACACCTCAGCAGCCTTCAGGTGGCCAGTCTGGGAAACTCTGACCGAAGCAGGAAAGGAATCCAACCTCACAGTGTGGTGGACACAGAACAGGCCAAGATGATGGACCAAGCTGTTTCCTTTGCATTCTTGATGTAACCTGCTCGATTCCAGGACTCAGAGACCCGGCCTGTCCACCAGAGGCCTCTCCCTCCGTGTTGTTGAGAAATCACAAGGAGCACTTCTCTGCAAAGCAAACCTTTTCTCCTGGGCTCGAGTAAGAAAGGGACCCGGACAATTCAGCCCATCCACACACAATCTTTCCTGTGACCCCAGCACTGAGCCTGTGTCACATCTGAACCCTGGGAGTCACAAAGGATCCTTCTGGGAAAGCCAAAGTTCCAGCAGGGCTGGCCACGAGAGCAGAGAGGGGAAGCAGTGGAGGGAAGGGGCCCATGGGATGTGGGCCCCAGCCAGGGCTAGCGTGTCTGTCCTCCGTCTGCCTCCCGCTCCTCTGCCCACTGGCCGGTGGCCACGCTGTCCTGCCTACCCTGCCCCACAGCCATCTTCCTCAAGGGTAGTGCTCAGAATGCCATGGAAGGCAGGGCCTTGCTGGTTTGGGAGCTCAGACCTGTCGATGCCTTGAAGGCACGGATCCAAGGTGACCCCAGGTGACTCGTGGTCCCCAACTCAGATCCAGGATGTAGCCTGCTCAGGACAAAGCAGGGGATGGCTGCAGAGCTCCCAGACTTGGAGCACACCTGCGGGGAGGGCGCCGGGGGTTCCCGGGTCTGGCGGAGCCAGGTCGTCCAGTCCGCAGGTGACGTCGACGTGCAGACACAGCCTCTGCACAGGGCCCGGGGAGGAGCTCAGCTCAGGGTTCAGGAGCAGGTTTATCCTCCGCCCCTGTGCACGCAGGCATGTGCCCGGACAAAGCTTTCTTAATAGCAAAAGACTGAAGACACCTTGCATTTGCATCGGAAGGGCACGATTTGCAGACTCGCAGGAAGGTGCACCGCAGGACTCGTATCCGTCCCCTGGCGCTGCCGCAGCAGGTCACCACACCACAGCAGCGGCCAATAGCGCCATAGACAGTCTCAGGCTCTGTAGGTCAGAGGGCTGGTGGGCTCAGCTGGGTCGTCTGCTGAAATTGAGGGGTCACCAGCACGGCTCCTATGGGGGCTCTGGGAAGAAGGCACCACCCGCTTGTGCAGGCTGTGCTCAGGATCCGGGTCCTTGCTGGCCGTGGTCGGAGGGTGTCCCCAGCACTTCTGGCTCGGGCCTCTGCCTCCACCTTCAAAGCCAGCAAAAGCGGTGGGGTCTCTCCCACACTTGGAGTCTCTTAGTCTCCCCATCCTGCCTCTGGAGATGCCCCAGAAGTTCTCTGCTTTTAAAGGTTTATGTGACTTGGAGCCCCCCTGGAAATTCAGAATATTCTTCGTACCTTAGTGTTTATGGCCTTAGTGCCATCTGCAGATTCCCTTTGCCCTGGTGTGGAAGGGCCCGTGTGAACAGGATCCAGCCCTCGGGGGTGGGCGGCCTGCCTCCCACGGACGCCGGGCAGCTGTCGCTGGAATGAGGCACGTCTGAGTGTGCGTGGACGGGTGGGGTGCAAGCTGCAGTTAGGTGTTAGTGCTGACACGGGGCGGCCCATTTGCCCACGTTCCTGTGCTGCTGGCTGGTCCCTTCAGGAGGGCAGCAGCCTCCCGGGCCGCCTCTGGGAGGCCTTAAGGGGCAGCAGGGAAGGCATTTTTCTGCACCAGCTTTGCCACTCTTTGGTGTCGTAAGCGGACTGGGAAGCTATTTTGGGGTCCCCGGCGAGTAACTGCCAGAAAGCCGTTTAAAGTCACCTACAGGTACTTGCCTTTGAAGAGCCGGCAGCTCCGCCGGGCGTGTGCCGGTGGCCAGCAGTGAGGCTGTTGTCATGGTTCCTTGGATTACACGTGGCGTTGGCTTCTGGATGGATGAGAAGCGCTTACGTGCGTGCTCGGCTGGGGAGGTGTGCTGGAGTGTGTTCTGGGGCCGTGGGAGGCTGTGCTGGGCTTCCTTTTATTTTTAGGGGTGTCAGCATGTCGGGGTACAGCACCTACCACTCTTCCAGCAGCACGTGGGCTCTTCTCGGGGAAAGAGCCACATCTACGGGTGCGTGAGAAAGCCAAGCATCCCCTGCTCAGCAGCTTCAGGCTGGAAGGCATCCAGGTGACACGAGGAGAGACGCAGCGCCAGGCACACGGAGTCGGAGTGACTCATGGCATGTTGGGGAAATACAGCTAAAAACAGAACCTGCTAGCCGGGCAAACCTCTCTGCAAAGGTAGAGAAAGAGAACGGCTTCATTATCGAATGAGCGCTACGCCAGCACGCAACGTGCCTCCAGGCCGCCTGCCAAGAGGTGCCGAAGACGGAAGGAAATCGCACCCTTTCCTAGAGCCAGGAAAACACGACCCACTGGACACGCGGTCTTCGGCTCGTTGGGCGAGTTCTCCGGGAGGAGCGCTTGACGGAACCATCCACCCCACGCGGCTCACCGCAAACCCACCGGGCACTTGGGGTGACCATCTGTGTTACTCGTTGGCTTCATCGAAGGAGAAATAAGGCCTGGCCTCTTTATGGCAGGAGGGAGTTCTGGGGGGAGGTGTCCCGGGAAGTCGGCTCCTGCCTCGGGGGGTGTGGTGCCAGCCTCCCTGAGGACTCATCTCAGGGAGGTGGCTCCCAGGTCCTTGAGATACACGGCCCTGGGCAGTCAGCTGGTGACAGGTTTCCTTAGCTTTAAAGGGCTTTACACACCTCCCAAAGGAACGTACACCCCACTCCAGAAAGACTTTACAATTCCCAGTTTTCTAAAGTAGATGGTGGAGGAAAGGGGAGGGAGCCTCTTTCCCTTGCAGCAGCAGGGGGAGTCCATGGTCGGGCTTGTCCTTGCGGCAGCGCCGGGGACCCGGAGGGGGCACACGCGCCGGCAGGCAGGGGCCCGGGCTGCTGAGGGCTCAGGTGGCCGGGTGCAGGCCCCGGGTGCAGGCCCCCGCCGGCCACGGCTCCCAGCCCCGCGATCCCGACCGGCCTGCCCGACAGCCGGGGCCTCAACGTCCCCGTGACACGGCGGTGCTGGCAGTCCTCTGGGGCCGCGGCAGGGACGCCAAATCGCAGGAGGTTGGTAGGCAGAGACGTGATGCTGGGGAGGTGCAGCGGTCGGTCATCCTCCCTGCGGTTGGTGAGGGGACGGCGGGGCGGGCGGAAGGCCGGCAGGTGCTTCGGGGAGGTGGGCGGGGTGGGGGCTGCGGCCAGGGCTGCCCCTCCGCCGGGAGCACGGGGAGACCGGAGGGTGCGGAGGCAGGTGTTGGGAGCAGGGGAGCAGCAGGCCCGGCTGGGACCCCCCAGGATTCGGCGTCCATCAGGGTCACCATCGTGAGGTGACCGAGGTGGACAGAGGCCTCCCGAGCACAGAGCCACCTTATCGTGCAAGAGACCGTCTCTCCTTTCTTGGTGCTCCCATTGGGTGAGGCCAGGCTGGGGTCTGGGTGGGGGGCAGGCAGGGTCAGGACCCAGGGTGGAATGGGGGGGCCTGAAAATTCATTTCCCGCCCACTCCCACCAAGGCTGACCCCCCGGGGCTGCGGGGGACGGGGGACAGCCCGCTCAGGGCTCCTTCTCGGCCCTCCTGCTGCAGTGGGCAGAGGGCGAGTCTCGGGGGCTGCTCCCGACCTGGGGTCCCGAACTGGAGACACGGCCTGCTGTGCAGTGGGGCTCTGCTCTGCGGGAGGCCGGGGTGGCTGGGCCTCCCCCCACCACCCCGCCCCACCCAGCCGGGCCCACTGACGAGTCGCTTTCTAATGTAAACGGATGACAGGGGCGCCCGGAGGAGCCTGGCTGCCGGGAGGAGGAACGTGATTAGACTCATTTGGGCCCAAGAGCAGTGATGGATGTGGACAGACCGAGCCGCCGGCTGACCCAGTGTCCGCCGGGCGCCGGGGGCCCCTCCGCAGGGCCGGGCCCGCTGCTGGACGGGTGGCTCCTGGACGCCCCACGCACGAGCTCAGACGGGACCCCCGGCCCTGCCCACCTGCCCGTGGCTCTCCCGCCTGCTCTCGCGGGTCCCTCTCCCACCCCCGGGCCAGCGTGCTCCTCCCAGCCGCCCCGCGAGCTCCTCCCTGTGCACCCCAGTCTCCCCATCGCATTTGCTGTCTTCCCGATTCCCATCTGTCCTCCTTGGGATCAACTCAGGGTCCCCACACAGCCTGGCTCTGGCACCAGGGAGGGGCTCAGGCAAAGTCGTCCATGGGAACCTCCACGTACCGGGTGGGCCCTGGGGGAGCACAGCCAGGGCTGCCCCTGTACTGCCTCCTCCAAGCAGCCTCCCCGGATTAGAGCCACCAGCCTGCCTGGGGTGAGGGGGGCTCCGCTTCCTTGCCGAGCTGGAGGCTCTGTCCCCCCGCCAGCCTCCCTGGGTGGCCCAGTCTGGGCGGGAGTCCCTGGAGGACGCTGGGAGGCTGGGGTTTGGGTGGGAATTTGATGTTTTCCGGGGCGTCCCCTCCTGTTGGGTGCCGCTGAGGCCCCCAGGGTGATACAGATGATTTTGAAATGGGACCTTCACGTCTCCATCGGGCTCCTCGGATGACTCGGGGCTGGAGAAGCCTTGGCTGTGTGCTGGTTGCCCATCCAGGGCAAAGCGCTTTCGGAGGCAGGAAGGCCCGTAAGGTGACACCTGCGTGGGGGCGGGTGGGCTGTGTGTGGCCAGGGGTGGGGACATGGGAGGGGCCTGGTGGAAAGAACGCTGGGCCCGAGTTGGGACACCAGAGCTGCTGACCCCAAGGGACGGCACCCCCTCTCCCGCCCTGACTCCATTTACTCACCAGGAAGAGGAACTGCCTCCTTCCTGCTCTGCGACCCCTGCGAGATCACACGACTGACCAGAGCGCGGCAGGGACTTCGCGTCCCTTCGCTGCTGTCCTGCCCCCCGCTGTCCCCTCCTCACTGTCCCCCCCGCTGGCTCCCCGGCCTCACCCGCGCTGTGTTCGGAGGTGGCTAGGCAGGGAAGGATGGGCGTAAAGGCCCGGCCCCCGGCCCAGCTCCCAGGACACCTGGAGGGCCCTTGTCACGCCTGAGCCCCCACGGTCAGACACGGCAAGTCCTCTGCTCGGGCACTCGGGGACGGGACCTCTCTTGGACACCAGACAGGCCATTTTGCTTTTGGAAACATCTGAATGTGAGAGATTTATTTTAACTTTGTGTCTGAAAGTTGGCTTCATGAGAGGGCGCCGTGCGGCTGACGGGGCTGCATCCCCAGGGCGGGCACGCAGGTGTGTGTGAGGGCGTGCACGCCGGCCAGGGGTTGGTGCATTTGCACGGCAGCTGGCACGGCCACCGGCTGGGCAACAGGCCCCCCGTTGGCCCGCGGTGATGATGTCGGGTGGGACCAGACGCGCACCACACTCGGTTCCCAAACTCTTTCATGTCACCCAGACCTCCCGTGACGGAAGGGACCCCTTCCTAATGAAGGGGAAAGCCTTCCCCTCGCCAGCGGATCTGCACACGGCCGGGTAGGCAGGCGGGCCCAGGCCGCCTTCCACGCCGCCGCCTCGCTCTCCTGTCCCGCCCTCTTGTTGCCAAGTCTCGCCCCGGCTCGGAGGCTGAGCTCACAGCCCTTGAAAAGCAGAGGCAGGGGGGGTGGCTGTGTGGACCGGTCGGCGTGTGGCGGGGTGGCACCCACAGGGAGCTCTTTGCCAAGCAGAGCAGAGAAGCCACACAAGGATGCCCTGCGACGCGTCTGCCCAGCCGGAGGGCCCGGTGCGGGCCGGGGTGCTGGCTGGGGGGGCGGGCGCCTCCGGGACAGCCTTGGGTGCCCTCCTCCGTTCCTGCCCCTGCAGGGGGGTGAGGTCTCTGGAAGCTTCCTTGCAACCTCAGCATTTCAGGATTTGGCCCAGCCGTTTAGTATTATATTTAATTGTCATCATTATTAGTAATTCAGAGCCGGCACATCTCACGTTGACAAGACACACGGTCACTCAGGATCAGCGTGGTCTCCCAAAGACCCTGTGGGTGAGCTTCCGGGCTCAAGACGGCAGGTGGAGGGAGCCCCGCGGGGAAGGGACACGAAAGGGGGTCACTTCCAGGGGAGGCAGGTGGCTTGGCTGGGGCGCAGTTCCCCTCTCCCAGCCAAGGAGTGCCCCCCGGCCCAGGTCCCCGCACGTTTCCGGGGCAGCTCCAACCCCTGAGAAGCCCCCGGGCACATGCCACAGGCGCCCCGATGGTGCTGTCTGCGTGCCGGGCTCCCCGGACGGCTGCAGGGAGCGTCTCGTCCTGAAGGCCAGGGGGGCCGAGTCTGCCCCTGAACTCCCATGGGAGACAGAGAATGCCAGGGAATGTTCTGCCAAAAACCTTCTTTTGAGGGGACTAATGTTTCCCCATGAGCCCTCGACGTGCTGGGGACGTGCCCTGCCGGGGTCTGCGGGAAGCCGAGCCCTCTGCAGGAAGGGACGGTGCAGGTGCGCGGGGCCGAGGGAAGGATGGGCCCGACGTGCGTGGGGGGGCCCAATGGCCTAAAGGCCCGTCCCCAAGGCGCCGCGCAGCCTGCAGCTGCGGCCGAGGACGTGCCGCTCACCGCGCACAGATGCCAGAGGCCGAACGAGCAAGCTGCCCGTTTGCAGCCCAGGCGAGACAGGAAAAGCCAGGGGCGGACCTTCTGCCGCCGGAGGACCGAGGCCAGCGACTGGGGAGGGCAGGAAGCCGCGCCCGACGACGTGCCCAGTCTTACCAGCGGGCGGCTTCGGGGCAAGGGTCCTGGGAGCTCCCCCGAGCCCCACTTGTCCAGGGGAGGAGCCACCCCTGCCGCCAGCATGGAGCCTCCACTCCCGGAGGTGGGGGAGACCTCCCCTCCCAGCACAGTGGCGGGCGGGGCCCCCACACCTCCCACAGCCCAGCGGTGGGTCTCGGGAGGCAAAGGAGCATGAGCCCTGAGCCTTTGAACTGACGGGTTCAGCGGGCATCAGGCCGCAAGCAGCACGTCCCCCCTGGGGTTTAGTTTGGATTGGACATTGGGAGGCACAGCCCTGGGGGACGTCTCGCTTCCCCAGAGGCAGGGCCCGGGAGCCCCTGGAGCCTTCTGGCCAAGGATGGCCCAGCGCAGCCCGAGGGGACCCCCTGCCACGCCGATGGGCACCCAGAGCAGCCCCTGCCCCCTTGGCTACCGTCCGTCCTAACCTGCAGCATTGCTTCCTCCCGGGAAGGCTTCCGGAATGTTCTGTGCACATTCACCTTGCTCCAGGTCGTGCGGAGACGGTGGCTCTGCCGTCCACTCTCCCCCTGCGCGGAGGGGGGTCTGCTGAGCTGAGCGGCGGCTGCAGACCCAGAGGACCCCGCACTGGGTCGGGCTGTGCCTTGGGTTCACCCCGCGTGTCTGTGGAGGTGCCCCCGCCCCTGCCCTCGTCTCCTGTTCTGCGCAGGCGAGCAGGCCCAGCGCCCACAGGAACTGCTGAGGGAGGAGGACGTGTGCGCACTAGATTTTCCGAGTCTCCATCAGGCACCAGCATCCGCGTGCGCAGAGAAGCCGGGGGCTGACCGTCGGGCCAAACGGCCCTCAAACCCAGCTGGCGGGGTTACGGTTCTCAGGTCACCCTGAGCCACAGCCCCTGGGTCTCCTGACACCACATGCGAGCCCACTGACCCTGTCCAGGCTTCGGGGTGATGAGGCCGGACGCCCGTCCCCACGCGCTCTGGGGGGCCTTCCACAGTTGGCAGGCTCTGGGCCTGGCAGGCGTCCCCCAGGGGCTTCCTGGAGCTGGACGGGGCCCCCACGTGGCTCTCCATCCCGAGGGAGCCGGGAGGGTGGAGGCCGGGGGTCTGCGCCTTGTGCGCGTGTGTGTGTGTACATGTGTGTCCGGCCCCCAGCCCTGCCCCACGTGCAGCGTCGGGGGCTCCTCCCTCCCGCCTCCACACCCTCATTCCCTTTGTGAATTCAGCCCGGACGTAGTTTCCACGGAGCTCTGATGAAAACTGGAATTCGAATCATCCTTGTGGGCAGTGCTGGGGGGTGGGGGGCGCGCCCGGGCTGATGGCGGGGCTCCTTCCTTCAAGCGTACATTTAAACGCATAGACTTCTGCACGAAGCCCCCCTGCTGCCTAGCCAGGGTGGTAGGCCAGGGAGCCCCAGGGGAACGGGCGGGCGGGCTCCTCTGCGTGCACGTGCCCGAGTGCAGATCAAGGTCCAGAGACTTGCAGAGGGACGTGTCTAGGGCTCTGGCCTCGCGGGACAGCGGCACTGGCCTGTGCCTAGGGTTCACACTGCCTGCCCGCTGCCCCCTATTTTTCTCTCCTTGGCTGGCCTGAAAGTCTACCGTTAGAGTTTCATTCCTTTGGATATTCTTGTAAAATGCCAGTGCACCTACTGGAGCTGGCCAGCGAGCCCCCCACCCTGGGGGTGGAGGCGGGTCCCGAGACTCCCCAGCTGCCGAGCGGCGTCCAACGCCTAGTGCCGAGGTGGGAGCACCCGGAGCCTCGCACCTCATCCCTGTGCCGGTCAGAGCGGAGCAGCAAGTCAGCTTTGAGGACACCGGTCCTTGCGGAGCACCCAGCAGGTGGATGAGTGAGGGAGTGAGGGACCCCGCACCCACCGGGCAGGTGGAGGAATGAGCCGTGTGCACACATGGGGCAGGCTGGGGCCTGGCAAGGCGGCACCTCCAGGCGAGCGGTGTTGGGGGGCCAGCCGGCCCCTCTGGCCCTGGGGACTCAAGGGGAGGGACAGGCCCCCGGGGCCCCGCAGGCTGGTGCCGTGCTGCTGGTCCCCAGGCTGGGGTCCTTGGGGACGCTGCCAGTCAGAGGGGAGGGCTCAGCGGGGGAGACGGGGCAGCCGTGTGGGGACGGGTCAGCACTCCTCCCGGGCCCCAGGTGTCCCCCAGCCGCTGACCCCTGGCAGGGGGCAGCTGACTCGCTTCCCTCCGTTTTGGGGGCCGCTAGAGCGTCTGCAGAGCCCAGAGTCCGACACTCGCAGGACCCACACGCCCATCACGAGGCCTCCTCTGTGCCCAGCCCATGGATGGGAAGCAGCTCGGTGGGAGGGGGGCAGGGGGCCGGCCCCACAGGTCTCCCCGACTCCAGGCCTCGAGGGGACCCCATGGCAGGTGGGTCCCCTTTGGCACACACTCCTTCCTCTCCCGCTGCCTCCTGAAGCTCTGGTCCTGAGCCGGGGGGTCCCGGCCCCAGCCCTCCAGCCTGTGGGAGCCCACGTGGTTTCGGTCGAAGGCCCCGTGGACGGCTGTGTGCCGTGTCAGCAGGCGCCCGAGGAATAAATGAACGAGCGAACGACTGGGCGCACGCAGGCCCGCTGGCCCCCGACATGAGAGTCCACGCCGCGGGGGGCAATCGTCTCCTTTATTGGGACTCGGGGGGGTTGTTCTTGCCGACCGCGGTAGGTCGTGGCGAGGGCTGGGGCAGGTTTGTGCGAGCGACACAACGGGGGTTAGCATCACGGCCAACAGTCACACAGGACACTGGAGCGACTGCGTGACGTGGCCAGGGGCGGGCTCTACGGAGCCGGTGGCCCACGGAGGGCGCGGGCTGTGCGTGGACGCGTCTGTGGCTGCGGGAAGTGCGCAGACGGGAACGTGAAGACCGCAACGGTCACGGGCACTTGGGGCCGCCGCACAGACCCTGTCCCTGCTGCGCCTGCAAGGGTCCGGGCTGCTGGGTGTCCCCATCGTGCGTCCACTCTGCCCCCACCCCAGGGAACCCCGTCTTCCGCCCGTCCTGGGCTGGGTCCTCCGGGAGGGCACATCGGCCGGGCCCAGACGGCGCCCACGCCCACTCGTCAGCCTCGGAGGACGGCGTGGCCGAGGTGCCGAGCGCGGGGGTGGCTCTCAGGGCCTCTCGGGACGAGTCCAGGCCCGTGCTCGACGCCCGCGGCCTGGGCACCAGCCTCTGCTTGCAGGCGCCCACTGGCCGCCTGCCCACCTGTCCTGCTCGCCTGCCCGGAGCCGACGGCGTGTGTGGGGTCTGGGTTGGCCTGGGTCCCGGGGTCCTGGGGGGCTGCTGGCGGCTGCCCACCCGGCGCCGCTCTTGCAGAAGGAGCCGGGGGTTCTGGGAGCGCACAGCTCGGAGCAGAGGGCCCAGGTCCAACGCCGCCGTGGGTACCGTGCCAGCCAACGGCCGTTCTTACGGGAGGGGCGGGTCCTGGTGCCCGGGCTGGGAGCAGGCCTCCTCGGCGGGGTCAGGGCTGCCCACCCGCTGCCCGTCTGCTCCCTCCAGGAGCCCAGTGACAACCTGCTGTAACAAAAGCCCATATTTCATTTTCCAGGCCCTTCTGCCCCTCGAGCCTCCCGTGAGGCAGCTCACACGGCCTCGGCCTCCCCCGGCTCAGGGGACCTGCCAGGGCACGGCCAGGGCCAGGCCATCCTGTCTGGAGACCGGCTCCTACAGACCACGGAGGTGCCTGCCCTTCCGGGTGCCCGGGGCTGGGGCCGCTGTGCGCGGCCGTGACGGGCGACCCGGGGCCTCAGCCTGGCAGCCACGGGCGCCTGTGTCCACGGCTCC
Organism: Canis lupus baileyi; assembly: GCF_048164855.1. NCBI lineage: Eukaryota > Metazoa > Chordata > Mammalia > Carnivora > Canidae > Canis > Canis lupus. The sequence goes on along the minus strand of NC_132863.1, from coordinate 48,652,926 downwards.
TCCTCCTCACCTGTGGCTGAGTCCCCACAAATGGGCGAGGAGGACGGGGAGCCGGGTCCAGCCGACGCCTGCCCCCCCGACCCCCGGGGGCCCCTGGGCACCGCCCGTGGAGAGGAGGGGTCTGGGCGCCGAGGCCGTACCAGAGGAGGCCAGCGGTCCTCTCCTCGCCGGGGGCGCCAGGGCAGCGGCCGCCCTCCGCCCACAGCCCTGCCTCTCGGGGCGGCTGCCTCCCCACGCCAGCCCGGCCCGGCCTGTGCCTTTCATTTCTGTCCTCCCGGATCACCCCGTAGTGTGGGAACAAAGAAACCTGCCTTCCCCCACCACTAATTTCTTCTCATTAAAGGCCCTTTCTGGATCTGGGGTGAAGCAATCTCTCTCCGGCTTTCAAAGAGGGGCAGAGGGAGAAGCTGCGAGAAATGAGGCCTCTGGGGGTGGGCGCTGAGTCCCCGGCCTCTGCTGAGCCCTGCTCCTGCCCCGGGGGTGGGGGGCTGCAGGGAGAGGGGGAGGGGGGAAGGGGGCGACGCTGCCGTTGGGCCTCCCCTCCTCCCCCCGGCCCTAATACAGTGTCTCCCGGGTGACGTTGCTGGAGAAGGTGTGGTTGCTGGACACGCTGTTGGTCTTCCTGGTGAAGGCCGGCCTCCTCCCCCTGCGCCCCCACAGAGGACACAGGCAGGCCAGGGTGGACAGGAAGGCCTGGCGGAAGTTGGCAGAGACCAGGTTGTACAGGATGGGGTTGATGGCCGAGCTGACGTAGAAGAGCGCGTTGGTCAGCATGTAGAAGTAGTGGTAAAAGTCGTACAGGAACCTGGGGGCGAGGGCAGGTGTCAGACCCGGCCTGGTGGCGCCGCGACCCTCGGTGCTCGGGACAAGGACATTAAATTCTCTGACGTGGGGCTATTTCAGAACAAATTCCGGGGCTGCGGCATCTCTTGAGGTGCTGGGAGTTCCGACCACGCTCCCGCTGGCGCCGGTCGGGGGGCTGGCTTGTGGCCGTCCTCCCCGCCTGCCTCCACCCCTCCCTGCGGCACACCGGGCCCGCCCGTCTGCGTGCAGGAGGCCAGCTCGCTGGGGCTAAGGGGTGCGGCCGGACCCCTTCCCTGCTCCCTGGAGGGCTGTGCTCCTGGGCCTCGGCTTGCTTGCCTCCACCGACAGGGATCTCACTCCCTCACCAGGCAGCCCTGGGTTTCAGAAACCCTTTACTCAGCACCGTGCTCTGCTACCTGCAACTTCTCCTCGTCTGTCCTGGATCTGCCCTGCCCATGGTTCCCCGTCACTTTGAAGAAGCTGTGACCCTCGGACCAGGCTGCCCTGCTAAGCTCACGCACGGCGGGGCCTGGGGCTGTCGTGTCAGAAGGGCGTCCCGGCAAGGCTGGCCTCTTGCACCGGGGTCTGGGAGCTTGGATGTCCGGGGTCGCCACCCCCTGCGAGGAGGGGCTCTCGGGGCCTAGAGCATCCTACGCAGAGCAGATGCTTCCTCCTGGGAGTCTGGGGCTGGGGCGCGCGGCAGCCGCGGCATCTACGTGAGCGGCCCCAGCAAGAGCCCTGGGCTTCTGGCCGGCTGCCCAGCCGACAGCGTTTCACACGTGGCCTCGGTTCGTTCGGGGCATTTGGCCTGCGGAGGGGGTTCTGGAAGCCGGGCCTGCTCCCCAGGACGCCTCTGCGGGCTTGTTTCCCGTCACTGATTCTGCTGTGTGTCCCTGGGCTGCGGTAGGGCCCCGTGTGGGTGTGGCTGCCCCGGGGCCCCCCGAGTGCTCGCGGCTCCCCCAGCCTGGGGGTAGTCTAGGACACCCAGACAGTGGTTGCGCCCCCAGGTCCCACAGGGCCAGCCCTTTCTGTCTCTCTCCAGACGGCTCTAAACTCGTCTCATACCCACTCTCAGCTCTGCTCTCCTCTTCTGCTGTGACCTGCCCCGTGGCTGAGCAGCCTCAGCCACGGACGTGGTGTCCATCCCCCTGTGGCATCCATCCCTCCGTGGCCTTCCTTCTGCCCCCAGCCCACTCACAGTCACACCAAGAACATGCGGGGACACCTGACCTGCAGCCCTGCCTTGAGCTGCTCTGTTCCGCGCCCCCACCTCCCATGCCAACCTGTTCTGGGGAGCTTCTCCCAGCCCGAGCCTCACCCCTGCGCCCCAGGCTCCCGGTACTCACGGGGTCCACTGCTTATCGGAAATGTAGCAGAACATGAGGCGCCGCACGTGGTAGGGCAGCCAGCAGACCACGAAGGCGATGACCACAGCCCCTGAGACACAGAGAGACGGGGTCTCGGCGGGTGAAGGGGGGCATCCTGTCTGAGCCCAGAAGACTAACCAGTGTTAAATTGTCAGTGTACCCACCGCAGTCTACAGGCTCCGTGCCACCTCTCTCAAAACCCCGAAATAGAAAAACCCATCTTAAGATTCGTGGGCGTCTGGAGGGACTCCTGAAACAACCTTGAGGAAGATGAGCTGGAAGGCTCTCGTGTCCTAATTTCAAAACCTACCACAAAGCTGCAGTCGTCAAAACAGTGTGACCTTGGCCTAAAGACAGAGAGCCCAGAGGTGAACCCTCACAGATATGGGCGGGTGACTTCCTACGAGGCTGCCGAGACCATCGTACCGGGAAAATGGGACAGCCACGTGCAGAAGGAGGAGGCCAGACCCCTACCTCACACCTCATACAGGGTTAGCTCAAAACGGATCGAAGATCTGAATGTAGGAGCGAAGACTACAGAATTCTTATAGGAAAATGACTGGCGCCAACCTGACGACACTGAATCTGGCAGCGACTTCTTGGAGGGCTCAGGCAACAGAGGGAAAGCAGATGCCCTCGACTCCATAAAAACGAGCAAGCTGTGCATCACAGGTCACGGTCACCAGGGCGAAAAGGTGACTCACAGAACGGGAGAAAGTGTTTGCTTCACACATCTGACCGGGGATTAAAATCCAGGACCCACAGAGAATGAAGATGCAACAGCAAAAATCAAACAATCCAATTACACATTTAAAAATGCACAAGGAAAAAAAATAAATAAATAAAAAATAAAAAAATAAAAATGCACAAGGGACTTGGACACACGCTTCTCCAAAGAAGATACACAAATGTTAATCAGCACATGAAAGAGTGCTCCACGTCACTCATCATGTGATAAATGCAAACCAAAACCCCATTAAGATACCATCTCACAAAAAAAAAAAAAAAAAAAAAAAAGATACCATCTCACAAATAAAATCTTAAAAAAAAAAAAAAAGGGGCAGCCTGGGTGGCTCAGCAGTTTAGCGCCACCTTCAGTCCAGGGCATGATCCTGGAGACCCCGGATTGAGTCCTGCATCGGGCTCCCTGCATGGAGCCTGCTTCTCCCTCTGCCTGTATCTCTGCCTCTCTCTCTCTCCCTGTGTCTCTCATGAATAAATAAATAAAATCTCAAAAAAAAAAAAAAAAAAAAGATACCATCTCACACCCAGGACGGCTAATATAAAAAACAAAACAAAACAAAAATACAATCCACAAGAACACAACACCCTGAGAAAATAGTGCCTTTTGGTGTGGATGTGGAGAAACGAGCACCTCTTCACATGGTTGGTGGGGATGCAAAATGGTATATCCACTTTGGGAAAAAGTATGGCAATTTTTCAAGAAATTAAAAATAGAATTACCATATGACCCAGCAATTCTACTCTGAGTAATTTCCCAAAGCACTGAGAGTAGGGACTCAAACAGGTGTCTGCAGGCCACTGCTGCAGGGTTCACGATGGCCAAAAGGTGGAGGCAACCCAAGGATCCCCCAACACACCTGATGGATAAACACAGGGAAGGCCATCCAGACACTCAGCCTTAAAAAGAAAGGACGGGGGAATCCCTGGGTGGCGCAGCGGTTTAGCGCTTGCCTTTGGCCCAGGGCGCGATCCTGGAGACCCGGGATCGAGTCCCACATCGGGCTCCTGGCATGGAGCCTGCTTCTCCCTCCTCCTGTGTCGCTGCCTCTCTCTCTCTCTGTCTATCATAAATGAATAAATAAATCTTAAAAAAAATAAAAAGAAAGGACATTCAGACGCCTGCCAGGACGTAGCTGAATCTTAAGGACGTCAGTGCTCAGAGATGTAAGCCAGACACAAAAGGACGATCCCGCTGGGATGAGGCCCTTGGAGTAGCCGAATTCATAGAGACAGAGAGGAGGGGGGCGGTGGTTGTTGGGGGCTGCGGGGAGAGCAGGTGGGGACTTCGTGTTTCGTAAGGACAGAGTTTCAGTTTTGCAAGATGACAAAGTTCTGGAACGGATGGTGTGAATGCACGTAATACCCCTAAACGGACACTTGAAAATGGTCAAGGTCGTAAATTGTATGCTGAGTGTACTTCACCGCAATGGGAAAGAAAGCAATAAAACAGTCAACCGGTCGGGAAAACCTGGGGCTGGCTGGGCTGTCCTGGTGCAGAGAGAAGCCTGGCCCTGAGATGGTGCGTCCTCATCTTGGGGCCTTGGGGGGGCCTGCAGGAGGGGCTTGGTTTTGGGGCCCTGGCCCCTGGGCAGCTGCCCTGACCCCGCAGGCCCAGGAGATGGGAGGCCTGCCTGCTGGCAGCAGCAGGAAATAGGTTGGTGGCACCGGGACGTTTCAGGAAGCCTGTCCCTGACACAGCAGAAGCAAAGCTGTGACCCTGACCCCTGGACACAGCCTGACCCTGGTCACTGGCTACGGGCTGGGGAGCTCTCTTATCAATACTACCACAGTGATTAATGCTGAAATGGCAAGACTTTGGAAATACTACACTGAATAAATTATTTAAATGAATTTTATCTATTTCTTTTTACTTTTGAAAATATGCTTACTAGACCATTTAACATCACGTAGGGCTTGTGTCATATTCCTACTGACAGTGCTGCTCTGGACCTCTCTCTGCTAAGAAACCACAGCTGCTGAGGGTCAGGTGGCCTGGGGCAGAGGCCCAGAGGCCAGTCGGCCGAGGGGGAGGGTGACAGCAATCGGGAGGGCTACTGGGAAGCACAAGGTCAGGGAAGGGGTGGGTAGGGCTGCCTTCAGCAGAGTGGGGTGCAGTGTTTTGAGAAAGAGCCCTCCACCAGGATGCCAGCTCTGGGCACAGGCCGGGCCCAGGGTCCCACACAGGAAACATCACAAGCCACATGAGCACAAGCTCCACTCCGTGCTCTCCTGCGCTGGGGGCTGGCCGGGTGGGGACTTTGCAAGGGCTGGTCTTCAGGATCCTCATGAGAATGTGGGTCATCATGCGGTGGGGTTGCACTCAGGCCTCTCCAGCAGGCACCTGACCGCCCGCACACACGGTAACCCACCTCTGCTGCTCGGTGGCTATGTGTGCAAGCTGCCTGACCCAGAGTCCGTGCTCAGGAGACTAGTTGAATCAGTGAATGGATGGATGGATGGATGGATGGATGGATGGGTGGATGAGTAGATATATGGATGGAGGGAAGGAAGGATAGATGGGTGGAAGGACGGATGGATGAAAGGATGGGTGGACGGATGGAGAGAAATGGAAGAATGAGTGGGTAGATGGACGGTGGGCGCAGTAAGAGCCGCAGTCTGTAGGTGAGCCAGCCTTCGGCGTCTGCTGGGACTGCTCCATTTCCTGGGCTTAAACTTGACCCTGTTCACTGGTGTGAGGCTTGCTGCTCTGCTGGCCCCTGGCTGCCACCCACCCTGGGGGCCCAGCGGTTACGTACGTAAGACCCGGACGCCGTGCCGCAGGGCTTGGACCCTGCCAGGCTCGATGGACATGCTGAATGAGCTGTGCTGGTCCCCAACCGTGCACACCTGGCCCTGCTCAGCTGCCTGGCGGACCATGACGGTCAGCTTGTTGGCGATGATGGTGTTCAGGATGGAGATGACCACCATGGGGAACACGAAGGACATGAAGGTATTAATCTGCAGAGAAAGAGAAGGACAGCCGTCAGGCCGGCGTGCAGGGGACAGCGCCCTGCTGCCTGTCGCACCAGGTGGGGCCTGCAGTGTGGAAGGTGCCTGGTCTTCTGGGCAGACGCACACTCCACCTTCCACCTGCTTCCCGCTCCCGCCTGGTGCAGGTGGGGTTCACAGACTGTCCCTTCAGTGAGCCCCTCTGCGCAGGGTTCACCGTGTAGACGGTGCGGAGCAGACTCGGGTGCGTCCTGGCCGCGGCGAACGGCCGGGGCTCTACGCTCGCAGGTCTGGACACGACGAGTCACGGCTGCAGACCCAGGGCGCCGGGCTGCTCCTGCAGGACGGCCAAGCCCAGCATCCCTCAGGTACGCAGACGGTTCGTGTTTGGACAGAAAGGAAGGCCCTTCCTCCTGCCTCACCGTCGGCTCACTGAGGAGAGCTTCCTCCGAGCACCTCTCCCTCCCATGTCTTCGCATCTGGGGAAACCGAGCCTCATACAGGCCGAGAGGCTGGACTACAGCTGACCTGGCCCGTCTGAGCCCAAGCCAGAGCCTGCAGGACAGCAGGCTGAGACCGGCCCTCGCGCCCCGCGCAGGGGGCTGACCTGACGGGCAGCGGGGACCTGGCATCGCCTCCCGGGCCAGCGGACTAGCAGCCTCGAGCGCTGTGAACCGCGCTCGGCTTTTCACTCTTTCTGAACGCTCCTGTCGCCGGGCGCCCCCGCTCCTGGCCCTGGCGGTGTGGCCTCGGCGCCTCGCCCTGCTGTCCCTGCTCAGCTGCTCCACGCGTTCACTTTGCACTTCACGTTCACAAAGGCGTTAGTTGTGCCTGGAGAGGCCGTGCTGGCTCTGGCTCCTCCGGAAAGTTCCGGGTGGCCGACACCCAGGGCTCCCCGGGTTCCGGGCGGCCCCTCCTGCCACCTCCTAACCCGGTTTGCCTGCAGCCCTCGAGAACAGAGCCAGAGTAGCCTCTCCAGGGTGAGGACGCTGCAGCTCCGTCCTGCTCCCGCAGCAGTGGCCCGGGACGCCCAGCAGCCCCCGAGGCTGCCCGCAGGTTTGCTCTCCTCTCGGCGGCCCGGCCTCTGTCCAGAATGGGGCAGACTCACTTGCCGCTCTCCTGAGGGCACCGTGAGGCCTGCAGGGGTCCCGCCCCCCCTCTCAGGGCTCCAGGCCCCACCTCGGAGATCCTGAGGCCTTCCAGGAGGCGGGGGCCTGAGGATATGTTCGGTTCCACACGGCTCTGCTAAGCTGGGGGGCTAAGAGGCCAGAGAAGGGCCAGCAGGCCCCGGGGAGGGGCCTTTCCCACACTTCCTGGCCCCGGCGCCCGGCGCTCACTGCCTGCCTGCACCGGCCCCCGCCAGCCGCCCCCGCTGGGCTCCCTTCTCTCCTGTGTGCCCAAGCTCAGGGGCAGGTCCCGGGGTGGGGGGGCCCTTCCCACCCCCGTTGTCTTCCCTGCTGGTGGCGTCCACCTTCTGCAGGGAGGCGAGGGGCTGGCACGGGCCAGGGGCCGCCCCAGGAATGTTTCTGGGGCTCTCGCCGGGCTGGAGGTGGGGCGGGGGTGCAGCGGGACGCTGGGTCTGGGCCCAGGAGACAAACTGGTTCCTTGTGAGTCACCTCAGCTGGGTGTAGTTTAAACAGAACAAACGTATCCAAAACATTTTAAATGTCAAAACATTTAAGACAGCACACCTCGCTGAGCGCGGGCGGTAAGAATAGCGGCTTCTGAGGGCCAGGTAGGCAGTGGGCCGGGGCCCCGCACACTGGCCCGTGGGGTCTGGCCTGGCCCCCGTGGGAAGAGGTCCCAAGCTCTCAGTGGGAGAGGCCTCACCCCGCAGGCCTGCCCTGATCGCAGGCGGGGCCCTCACGGGCCGTCGGAGGGCGGATGCCTTTCCTGCACCCTCCAGCCTGGACCTGGACCGTGGGGGGCACACCTGACCCTTGGGGCTTGCCTTCTGCTGAAGCCCCCAGCATGGCTGGGGGGCTGTGTCCTGCACTCGACCCCCCACTCCTGGGAACAGGGGAGCAGCCCACCCCGACCCCGAGCAAACAGGAACGCGCCTCCTGAGCCTCGCGCACGCTCTCTGGGAACGCCGCAAGTGCTAGCACGGGAGGGCAGGAAGGCCCCGCTGAGGGAAGCCAGCGCCCCCCAGACAGGCAGGTGCCTGTGCGGACTCCGAGCCTGGTCTACGCATTTGTCCCAATAAAACAGAAGACTCGGGGACAGACAGGCTGATCCTAAAATTCAGATAGAAACATATCATCGAAGAACAGCCAGGAAAGTTCTGGAAAGGAAGGACGATGGGTCAGTACCAGACGGGGAGACACCCCCACTTACCAACTACCCGACACTCTCAACAGACGTCGTGAGATCAGCTCAGCACGGAGAAGCGGATGGACAGAGAGATGGTGCAACGGCGCCCAGGGAGGCACGGGCAGCGGCTCCGCAAGACGGAGAGGGTAGGTGACCCGCAGGGCCCACGACCTCTGCCCCCTCCCAGGACCCCCCGCTGCCTCCCTGAAAGTGCCCACCCCCTACCGGGGGCCCCCTCCAGCGGGCCTTCTCTTCAGGGAAAATTCATGACCTTTTGTCCTGCTGAGCCCGCAGGGGTGAGGGAAGAGGGGTTGGAACCTTCGGTACCGCGATCGCCTGGTGGGGAGACCTGCCCGGGTGCGAGGACGGGAGCCCACGGCATCGCTCGAGCTCCTGGACCAGCTGCCTGCAGCCGCGCGCCCCAGACTTTTAGGTGTTTTTTTTTTTTTTTTTTTTTTTTTTTAGCAAAATAAGCATTTCTCCATTCCCCTCATGACGTTCCGAGCTGGTTCTCAGAACTGGTACCTGGACTCCCAGGGACCCCACAGCAGAACAATGCAGTTGGAGCAGAGATTAAAACAGAAATTAAAGCCAGAAAACTACCAGAAGAATCATGGAAATCTTACTGTCACACATATTAACCTGGTGGAATTTAAGAAATAAAGTAGTTCACGCACTGCTTTAAAATTTGCTGTAAAAAACAAACAAAAAAACAATGATGAAAAAAATAATCAATTCTCTGGGCCCTGGGAGAAATTCCTGTCCTGCGTCACCTCCCGGGCCCTCCCGCTGGACCCTCAGGCTTCGAGGTAGCCCCGGCGGCCGGCGGGAGGCGGCATCCCAAGCTGGGGTCCCCAGACACCCAGGTCGCGGCTTTGTCAGCCCAGCACCTCGGGGCACCTGACCGGCCACGGGGCGACCTCCGACCCAGGGAGGCCGGGTCTTCGGGGCGGCAGGCTGTGAGTGGGGTCGCCTCCCGCCCTGCTGCCCTCAGTCTGGGCTCCGCGGCCCAGGGCCTCCGGGAGGCGAGGGCACCGGGGGGCACGGTCGGGGTGTCGGGGTGTGGACCCTGGCCTCAGGCTGGCTGGTGAGCCTTCAGACCGGGCTTTCTCGCAAGCACGGCCGCGTGGGGCCAGGGTGTCCCTGGGAGGGCAGGGCGGCGAGGCGGGCGCTTCGGTGGGGCCTGCCCAGGTCGCTCGAGGCGCTGGCGTGGCCGGTCCTGCCTGAGGACCCGGGGCTGCCCCGACTCCAGCCCTGTGAGCCTCCTGATGGGGACGGAGGGAGACCGCTGAGCGATAAGGGGGTGCGTGTAGGGACCTCGGGTCGGCCCGGAAGGGGGGCGCGTGTGGCAGGCTGCACCCGGTGAGGGGCGTCTGTGGATGCAGGCGGCAGGCCCGGCCCTGGGTCGGCGGGGGGTCCCCTGAGCCCCCGGGGCCTCCTCCCACTCCCACCCCTGCTTCGCAGTCATCTGCTCTGTGCTGCGGCCCATTTCTCTCTACTTCAGCCGCCTGTTCCGATGAAGAGATGCCCCCTCGCCCCCGGCCTCGAGGCCCAACAGCCGGCCCGTGGTGGGCGGGAGGGCACTAAACACGGGTGGGCCGTTTGCAAAGCCCAGAGCAGCTGCGTGAAGTAGGGAGATGGCTCCACGTCCGGGGGTCCCGGGAAGGAAACCCGGAGGAGGCCAACACGGCCGGGCGAGGCCTGGGGTGGGAGGCTCCCGTCGTGCCCTCCGTTCAGGGCACAGGGATGGAGTCAGTGGGACACACTTGGACCTGGACCTACGTGTGCGTCCCGTGCCCCCTGCTTACATGACAGTCACACGTGCCACCCTACGTTCCCCGGACCAGGAAGTGCCGGAGGCCTAGGGACCAGACCTCGGTGCGTGTGTCCTCGTTTCAGGGCCAAAGATAAGACAAGGGTCTTCCAAGGTGACACAGCCCAGATTTCCCGTCCCTCACCTAACAAGCACTGTGATGCTCTCGACGGTGGTCGCAGCTGTGTGGCCCGGCGGCCCAGGGATGAGCCGCACAAGGGTCAGCACCTGCCGCAGGCCTGGGCTCCGGGGAGGGAAGGCTGCCGGTTCTGAGCCAACGGGGGGGGGGGGGGGGGGGACCCGGCAGCAGGGTGGGGCATGCGGCCTGGAGAGGCCACGGGAGTCGCGTCTAGCACCTGCAAGGCCACTGGGTAGGAGGAGTCCAGGCCTGGGTGCGCCGGGCGTAGGCCTTGGCCCGACCCGACCTGGTCCATCCCACCACTTGGCTCTGGGAAGCATCGTTGGCTCTGTCTGAAAGGACGCCCGAGCGCGTCTACCTTCTCCTTTCGGGCTCGAACTCGGCCTTCAGCTGAGCGAGCGGAGGCTGGTCCCGAGCCAGGCCGCAGGCCCGGGGCCCCGGGACCCCGCGGACCGCGCCGAGCGCGCTCGTCGGACGGACGAGGTCGGAGGGTCGGTGCTCTCACCCCATAGAGAAGGGACCCGACCCAGCGAGGAGCCCGGACCCAGCCCGACCCGCAGCGGCGGTGCCGGCTGCCCTGTCACTGGGCCGCCGGGAGCCGTCACAAGGAGCGCGCACCCGGGCCCCGCCGAGGGCCAGACCCACACCGGGGGAGCTCCGCGGGCACGTGCCCGCCCTCAGCTGCCCAGACCCCACCGTTCCGGGTGAGTGAGAGTTTTTGAGAACAAATTCTAGGCCAAAGATTCTGACTCCTCGGAGGGCTCTCAGGGCCGAAGCTCCGTTTCTCTCTCCTTCCTTTGATCTGCTTCACCTGGTCTCCATGCTCCCCCAGGGCTGGGATCTTCTGGGGAGGCTGGCCCGGAGTTACCAGGGGCTCAGAGGGACGGAGGATCCAGCCGGGAGGGCGGGGTTCAGCACCGTGGAAGTCCCACCAAAGCTGGGGGGGCCCTGGGGACTGGGGGGACATGGGGAGTGGGGGAGACCTGGGGGGTATGGGAGTGGGGACCTGGGGGGGACAGACAGTGGGGGGGGACCTGGGGGGAGGCCTGGGAGGGACAGGGAGTGGGGGAGACCTGGGGGGAGACCTGGGGGTATGGGGAGTGGGGACCTGGGGGGACGGGGAGTGGGGGGAACTAGGGGGGACAGGGAGTGGGGGGGACCTGGGAGGGACTGGGGGGAGGGGAGTGGGGGAGACCTGGAGGGGACAGAGAGTGGGGGGATCTAGGGGGATGGGGAGTGGGGGACCTCATTGTGAGGGGCTAGGCTGGGAGAGGTGGGGGGACCCCGGGCTGGGGACCCGGCCAGCTGGAGCAGGGGCCATCAGGAACACTCCACCCCATCTCCAGGCCCTTCCTGTCCTGACAAGGGGTGAATACCTGTGGCCCCTGGAGGAGGCCCCGCCGCCACACCGGCTCCCGCAGCCAGCAGCCCTGCGCTGGGGAGTCCTGGCGTCCTGTGGGGCTGCAGCCACGGAGGCCACAGTCTGAGAGTGAACTTGGAACAGAAGCCCCCCTGGAGCCACATCCTGTCTGTTCCTGGCCCTGCCGCAGTCCTGGCACCAGCTGGGCTGCTGCGAGACCCTCAATCGGATTAAGGAAATGGCCTTCCCAATGCGCCTGTCCCTTCCTAGGGACAGGGAAGGAGCAGCGCGGCCCCTCCCCTGGTGGCACACAGGAGGCGCACTGGGGCCTGGCTCTGGCTGGGACTTGGGGGGCTCATCAGCCTCGGCAGCAGCTGGGGTGGCGAGCTGGCTCTTGGACTCTCGAAACCACACGGAAGCCATCTGTGCGGTGCGGCAAGCTGGCAGGGCTGTGGGCTGAAGGCCTGTTTGCCGTGTTTTCAAATATCCGTTGGCTAAAAAGCCCAGGAGAACGTTCACATCAGTGGGACATCTGCTAAGTAAGCAACACACGGGCTTTAAAGATCCTCGAGAAGGACGGGTGGCGGAGAAGTGAGCGCGGCCCCCACTTTTGTGCCTGAAAAAACGTGGGCAACGGTGCCCGAGTGGTGCCCTAACACGTGGAGACCACGGCCCTCGTGGGGTGTGCCGGGCTCTCGTCCCCACCCGCACGCCCGCTGGGTGACGCCTGTCTTGCAGGGTCGCTCCCTTTGCAAGACCGGCTGCTGCTTACCCCGCCCCCCATTCAGATGCGAGCTGAATTGGATCCAGTTGCTAAGCCTTTTGTGTGCATTTTTCTAACGTGTAGGGAATTAATTTGACTCTGAGGGATTACAAGTGGTGCCAACTCAGCACCGAGGCCCCTGGGACGCTGCATGTGCCTCTGACGGGGCTCCGGGCATCGCAGCTCTGCTCCACGCCAGGAAGACGCGGGGACCTGGTCTTGACCCAGACGCTCGCGTGCCGGGGGTGGGTTTCCAGGGAGTTCAGCAGCGGCCTCGGAGGGGCCTGAGGCTGGGGTTGGGTGAGACGGCGAGCTCGCGCGCCGTGGGCCGAGAGTCCGAGCCCGGGCAGCAGCGGGCATCGGGTCACCCGAGCAATGTGGTCAGGACGGCGCTGCGGAGCCAGGGCTCGGCCGGGGACCGTCCCCCACTTGGTACCGCCGCCCGCCCCGTTCTCCGTGCTCCCGGCATCGCTGGCCGATGGGCCTGCCCCCCAGGACTCAGTGTTCTCTTGCCAAGAAATCGTGTGGGCAGTTTAGCGAATATCCTGTTCCTTCCCAATTTCGAATTACCGTCCCCCGGCAGCGCTGGTCACTGTGTTCCCGTGGACATCTGGCTCTGCACCCAGCATCTCCGCTCCTTTCAATAGAATTAGCGCCCTGTCCCTGCTTGGGGTGAATCTGATTATGGTGGACCCGGGGTGGAGCGGCCGGCGGGGGGCGGCGGGGAGGGCTGGGAGCGGCCACCCCGGCCCGGGCCCCACTGGGCCTGCACGTGGCTCCGGTTTCCTCCCGAGCTGACCAGCTCCTGGGCCCTGAGGGGACCCGGGGCCCTGGCTCCACGTCCAGCACTGATGCTTGACGCTCCCTCGGCCGGGTTCCCCGGCTTCCACCTCGGGTGGCCGCGGCCTCAGGAACAGTGGTGGTGAGTCTGGCCGCTGCTCCGGCCCGTCCCGCCCCACGAGGGCCCGGCTGTAGCTCTCAGCTACGTCGCCAAGGCCGGCCGGCACGCCGCCCAGTGACCCCAGAGCAGGCCCCCGATGCCCGCGTGGCCTAGGGACCGTCGTTCTTCCATCTCCGAGAGAACACAGCCACGTGGCCACTGGGCCCCGCTCTGCTTCCCTCCTTTCCAGCCAGAGTCTGAAACAGTAAATAGGCCGGGCCGGTCAGCCTGAGAGGTGCCACCGTCCCCGCAGGGGCGGGATGGCACTGCGGCGTGCAGGGGCCACCCTGTGTTTCTAGGCACCGCAGTGAAGAGCACGGCAGCCAGGGTCTGGGTCGTGCCAAACGGCTTGAGCACATCCGTTCTCAGGCTGGGGTGGGGGTGGGGGGCGGCCTGGTCCCTCTTGAAGATCCTGATTCCTGGGAACAGGGGCAGGGGGGTCCAGGCCGGCCTCGGCCCGAGGACCAGGGCAAACACGCCCCTGGGTCCAGCTCCCGTGGGCGGAGGGGCAGCGGCCGGGTGCCCCCCCGACTCGGGGCCAGGGATGGCTGGCAGCAGGGCGCCACAGCCCACGGAGCCAGAGGGCCTGACTGGCTCCAGGGAAGCTCGCTGTCCCCCCCACCTCCGCGGCCTCCAGCTCTTCTCTCTTGCAGGAGCACATGGCAGCTGAGGTAGTTCAAGGGGACCAGGCTGTCCCCCGGGGATGGGCCCAGGGCAGGGGCTGCCTTCCAGCTCGGGAACTGCAGGGTGAGTGGCGACACGTCCTACCCACCCTGGCGTCTCCGCTTGGCGTGTCTCAGCACCAGGGCTACTGCCTCCGTGGAGTCTGCCGTCAGCCTCCTGGGCCCACCAGCCCGCCCCCCATCCTCTGAGCACACAGGTGCCCAGGCCCACCTCGTCTGACCTTCACGGGCATTTACTGAGCATCTGCTGTACGTGGTGTGTGTGGAGTGCGTGAACACACGGGACTCAGTGGGGAGCACGACAGTCTGGGGGAGACGAGGGGCCTTTTCCTGGAGGAGGAGTCTATGCAGAGACCTGAGAGATGAGGGGCACGAATGGGCGAGAGAAAGGGGTGGGGGCCTTAGGAGCCCGCGGGGCTGGGCCGGGGTCCCGTCACACACTGTCGCAGAAGCCAGAGGAGGGGTGAAGGGGGCGGCTCTTCCACGAGGTGGGCAGAGCCTGGGGGCCAGGAGGGGCCCGGGCCGGGGCGGCCTGCGGCAGGGTGGTGCCCGTGGGGCTGGACGCCGTGGGCGGTTGGGAGACAGTGGGGGGCTGAGGCAGGATGCAGGGGTGGGTGGGGTGGGGCAGCGGCAGGCAGGAGGCGGTCAGCGTGAGGCGGGGGGGCGACCCCAGCGACACTCGGCCTCTCGGGCGTCCAGGGGTCTGACCTCAGCTTCCTGCTGTGATAACCCCGGTGGGCGTCCCCTGGTCAACGTCCCCCAGGTTGGAGGCCCCCTCACGTCCTCCTCCCGTGGCAGGAGTCTCCGGCTCATGCAAATGTCTCAGCACAAGCTTTCCCTGTCATCTGACAGCCCGTCCTCCCCGGAGCCCGTCAGCCAGCCCGGGGCTGTCAGAGTCCTGGTCCCCCTGCCGCGAGCCTGTGAAACAGGATTTGTTCTGCTTCAGCGGAGTCGGGGAAAACTGCAGCTGGGGGTCCTCAGAGCTGCCCTCCCAGCCGAGCCTGGCCACGCGGGCGGGGGGCGGAGGCGGCCAGAGCGCGAGAACTCGCTGCCTCCATTTGCTGCTGCGACGCGCTGGACGCCCCGACAGGCCGCGGCCACTGGGGCCTCCTTGCTCCTGCTGCCACCGCCACGTCTCCCGACATCCACCCAGGTGAAAACGGCAGCCTCTGGAAGGTCCGTCCCAGGTGTGCGGTGTTCCGGGGCACTTCCCGGGCTCCCCCGGGGCCATCCTGTGTGGCCCTGTGGATACCGGCCCTACAGGCGAGGCCAGTGTTCTCGGACGGCCTGAAGCGGCCCCTCCGGCCCGGCGTCCTGGGGCTCGGGCTTCCGCGCTGGCCGTGGCCGCGGGCCAACCACCCGCGCAGGTGCCGGTGGGCCACGGTGTGCGGTCAGTGCGGCCAGCCTGTGTCATCCCAGGGAACTCGGCCACAGGGAGACAAAGTCTCACCAGCTCGGAAGCTACAGGAAAAACCCAAGCTCGGGGGACTGAGCAGAGACAGCGCGTTCCTAACACTGGAAAATTAACTTTGAGGCCGCCCTCGGGGCTGCGAGGCTGCGGACCGCTGTGGCTGCTTCCGCGTGAGCAGCCGTGTCTTCTGGCCTTCGTGCCTGCTGTCCCCACACCGGCTGCCGCCCGCCCCCACATGTCCCTAAGCAGCACGGCCGCCCGTGGCCATCGCGGTGGTGGCCTGCATCTTTGCAATCCTGGGGACCTCCCAGCTGCCTTCTTAACCATCACGGGCAGCCGTGGCCTCGCGATGTTCCCTACCCCCCCCACCCCGGCGAGGTGCTCCCCTAGACATCCTGGGTCATGACACAACTGTCACGGGTCCCTCCGCTAGCAAGACTGCCATGAACTGGCCAGCCGTGGCCCATGGAGGAGGGTCCTCGAACGCTGCTCACGGTTTCCAGAGCCCTGGGCGCACACTTCTGGCGATGTGGTTGGCCACCCGTCCCACCGAGACGTGGAGTCTGCGGCCCAGCCCGTGCTGGCCTGGCTCTGACCGGTGACGTGCAGCGGAAACCCTGCGTCCCGAGCCAGGCCGCCGCTTTCCTGCTCTCGTGGCCACCACAGCGTGAGGAGACCGTGGCTGGTCTCCTGGACGGCCAGGCCTAGGGAAGGGCCAGCGCCAACCTGCACGCAGGTACGTGAGGCCGTCTCGGACTCCTCCAGGCCCGGGGAGCCTCCGGGGGACAGCAGCCACCAAGGCGACCCCAGCCCAGACCAGCAGAGCCAGCCCAACCGCCACCCCAGGATCGCAAGCAACGTTACTGTTCGTGCCAACGAGGTTGGGGCTGTTTTGTTACGCAGCAGAAGCTAGCGGATGCACTGCCTTCCCGACGAGTCCTGTGGCTCTTGATTTATCAGCCGCATCACTACACTCTCTTTGAAGAGAAACACCCCTCGTGTAAGTATCCGCCCCCCACCCCAGGGCTGACAAGAAGCCCCGAGAAGGCAGGGTGCCGAGGAAGCTGGGGAACGGCAGGCAGGGCATCATCACGCAGCCGAGCGGGCCGTCCTGCCCCCGAATCTGGGGGCTGGTTCTGTCAGGACAGTCACGGCTCCTGCGGCGTCCCCCGTCGGCTGTGCTGCAGAGCGGGGGCGAGGGGCCCACAGGGGGCCGGGGGACCGTTTCCTTTCGTTTTTATTTCCTGGGGAGACAGGCTCACCCGTGGGTCTGACTTCTTGAAAGAGCAGCAGCATCTCAGTGAACCTGAGCGCGAGAGCGGGCTCTGTGCCGACGGCTCGGAACTCGAGCGTGGAGCCAGACACGTGGAGCCGGGCAGCTGAGCCGGCGGGCCTGGGGCCCTCGGGGTCTGGGTTCGCTGGCGTCTCAGGGGGACCTTCCCTCTGTCCCCACCATCAGCAAACGTTGCTTCGTGCTTCGTGGGCTTGTCATGTGCACTTGTGCGTCTGCGTGTCCACGGGCATGAGCGTTCCCGTGTGCGTGTGTGCACAGATGTGCATTTCTGTGTGTGTGTGCACGGTGAGCATGTAGGCGAGCGTGTGTGAGTGTGCGTGAGCACGTCTGAGTGCGTGCAAAAGTGTGTGCAAGCGCATGAGTGTGTGCGTCTCTGTGAGTGCGTGTGCGTGTTGAGCGTGCGTGTGTGGCTCCATATGTGTTCCCAGTTGGCTTCGGCGTGAGCAGAAGCAGGGCAGTCCCTTAAACACGGACTCGCGTCGTGGTGCTGCGGGCCCCGGGGACC
Source organism: Canis lupus baileyi (assembly GCF_048164855.1). Taxonomy (NCBI): domain Eukaryota; kingdom Metazoa; phylum Chordata; class Mammalia; order Carnivora; family Canidae; genus Canis; species Canis lupus. The sequence goes on along the minus strand of NC_132863.1, from coordinate 48,635,841 downwards.
CGGCCTGGCGCCCTCACCCCGCTGCCCTCCGCGTCCCCGCTGCCCTGCGCCCTGAGCCAGGCTGCCGCTGAAGGATTGTGTTCAGAACGAACTGTCCCCTCATGGGGCTCCCGGGTTGTGCCGGGTCCTGCAGGGGCGGGAAGGGTAAGTGCGGGGCCCTGACGACCAGGCTGCGGGGTGGGGACCACGGCCGGGAACCCCGCAGGGCGCTGCACTGTGAACAGGAATCGGTGGGTGCCCCACCTCGGGCCACCCTTCCCCGTTGGTCCCCCTGGGCGGCCTCGCAGATGGGGACGAGGGGGCAGTGGAGGCCCCGGCCGCCCTCTCCCCAGCCCGAGCCTTTCCTCTTCAGCCCCGGGGGTGCCCTCCCCTCCCGCCGCCCGGAGGTCGGTCTGCCGCACACCGAGTGCTGCGTCCCTGGTTCGTACGCTGGGATGTGGCGCCCACGGGTGTCGTGTCGGGAGGGAGGCCGTCGGGGGTGAGTGGGCCGTGAGGGTGGGGCCCTTGCACCAGGGACCCCCGGGAGCTCCTGTGCCCCCGCACCGTGTGAAGACAGGCGAGAAGCCGCCGTCACCAGCAGGGAATTGTGCTCTCGCCAGACACCGGATCCGCCATGTCCTCACCTCGGACGCAGCCTCCACCCCGGGAGGCACACGTGTCCGTTGTTCAGACCAGACGGCCCGGCTCCGAGGGGCTGTGCACCAGCCCGCAGAAGTGGGGCCGCCTCAGCGCACCTGCCGGGGAAGCCCCGGGGCCTGGAGGCCACTGTCCTTGGTCATTTAAAACCCACAAAACGGGACACCTGGGGGGCTCAGCGGGTGAGAGTCTGCCTTGGGCTCAGGGTGAGACCCCGGGGTCCCGGGATTGAGTCCCTCATCGGGCTCCCTGCGTGGAGCCTGCTTCCCCCTCTGCCTGTGTCTCTGCCTCTCTCTCTGTGTCTCAGGAATAAGTAAATAAATAAAATCTTTAAAGAACCCCCCCCATGAAACATTTGTGCCAGGACCTGAAGGCGTCCCCTAAGAACAAAGGGGCGGGAAGCCCGTGTGCAACACCCGGAGACATGTCAGGGCCCCCCCTGCTTCCCCCACGAGTGGCAGCGGAGCCTGACGAGCAGGCCGAGGACGCCAGAGCCTCACAGGGCGGGCCCACGGGCGTGTGCGGGGAGGGCTCCCCCTCTTGCCCCGTCACCTGCCCCCCACTGGCCCCCGCATCTCAAAAATGAACCAGAGTCATGCTGAGTAGCTAAGCCCCGAGGACAGGACGCTGGGGACGGGTGGGAGCGCCAAGGAGAAGCCGCCCCGACCCGTTGTTGCCGCGTGTCTGAGACCCCGGTGTCCCCATCTGGGGAGTCTCCTGCCCCGTAAGCTGGGACGGTCCAAGGAGTCCCCAGCCTGGAGGGCGGCCGTGAGGGTCGGAGCCAGCTCCTAACGCCATCGGGAGCAGCGGGAGCCACCCGCGGGCGCGGTCGCGCTTCACCCAGAAAAGCCAGTAGCCGCACCCTGGCCGCAGCAGCGCCGCTCAGCCAGGTGGGTGCAGCCCTCGGCCGTGGGGGTCCCAGGTGGCAGGCGGCTGCGGGGCCCGTGTCCCCCACCTGTGGCCCACCGCGGCCTCTATGGCCTGGCTTTCCAGGGCTTCTCTTCCGGAGCCAGGGAAGTGGGGAGCCGGGCAGGGTCCCCTCCCCCACCGCTCCCCGGAGTTAGCGCTCACGACGCCCCCGGAGCGGTGACCCTGGAGGAGCCTCCGGCCGCCCCGCCGGGGACTGAGGAGGCCGCTTCCCCGTCATGACTGGTGATCACGATTCATTTTCTCTGACAGATCTTCTCCCCAAAAGGTGCCCGCACGCCTTGATGACATTTAAATTACTGGGGATTTGCAAGTCCAATGCCGGCGTGAATATTCATGGATGCGTGTTCCCTTCTGGGGCACAGCCGGCCTGGGCCCCGCCTCTCCGCTGCCATGTGACAAGTCCTCCGACGCCTGTGGGGGCTTCACATTCTGGAACCTGGGAGCCGCCCGTTGCACGCGGCTGTCCGCACAGTCCTCAGGGTCGCCCCTGGGGGGTCCCAACGGGCCGGGAGGCACAGCCCAGGAAGGGCAGGAGGGCTGGACGGGGTGGGCAGGAGCGGGACGAGCTGCGGCTCCCCCAGGACACGGCAGACCGTCCCCGTCCCTCACCAGCAGGGAGCAGACGGCGTGGGGATGCGCTCCCCACGGTGCCCCCCCCGCGAGCCTGGACAGCTGGGGTGACCAGGGGCCCATACCCTCGGCCACGTCTGACCTGCTGCCAAGGCTGCGTGACCCGGCCAGCCCGAGGCGGGCCCGCAGGATGGTGGCCCCGTCGCTTCCTGCGCGGGAAGTAAAACACGCACATGCAGCCTCTGTGCCACGCGGCTTGGCACCTCCTCAGACAATAACAATAATGAAAAAAAGAACTACCGTGTGTCCCACCTGGGAGTCTTCCCCAAAGAGAGAAGTTTGCACGCCCACGTTCACTGCAGCACCAGCCCCACAGCCAGCAAGTGTCCACCCACGGGGGGGGGGACGAACAGGATGTGCTGCGTCCGCACAGCGGGATGTGGCTCAGCCTGAGAAAGGAAGCGAGTTCTGGCACCTGCTCCTACAGAGTCGAACCCGTGCCACGAGCCAGTCACAACACCCCGACCCACGTATGGGGGCCCCTGGGGGAACCAATTCATGGATATAGGGGGGACGGCGGCCGCCAGGCCCTGGGGGAGGTCGGTGGGGGGACAGAGTGTCCGTTTTGCAAGATGAAGAGAGTCCTGGAGACGGCTGGGGCAGCGGCCGCACACGGCGGCACCGTGCTTAGTGCCAGGGCGCTGCGCCCTCAAATACGATTACGACGGTAGATTTTATGTGAATTTCACCACGTTAAAAAAATCAGAAAAATTCTCTGAAACCTACAAACATACAAAGAGTTCTTAAAACCGAATAAGCAAACAAATACCTCAAAACACGGGCGCAGGATCTGAAGCTCATCAAAGATTTACGGGTGACCCAACAGGCACGTGCAGTGATGCTCGACACCCTATGTCATCGGGGAACTGCTGGTTAAAATGACGGGATGTGGTCTGGTGGCTCTGCTCCCGGGAGCAGAGACCTCCGGCCACACGAGTGTCACACGTGGGTGTCCACGGCGGCGGGGCTCAGCATCGCCAGACCCTGGGAGCGGCCGGGCGGCCCTCGAGCGGGTGACGGTGAACTGCGGACATCCGGACGGCGGGAGCTACTCAGGGCCAGGAAGAAACGGGCTCCCAGGCCAGGGAAACAGGGAGGAGGGAGAGAGGAGCCCATCGGCACAGGGACCCCCCCAGTGGCTCCAGCTCCGCCGTGCGGAAAAGGCACAACCACGGAAATGGAGAAAAGGAACAGCTTCCAGGCAGAACCCCGTCACGGCCCTCGGATGTTTGGGAACGGTCCCTGGGTCCCCGTAGTTCTTAGTTCCCACGGCCGTCCTGGGGACCCCGCGCCCACCGTCACCTTTCTCAGGATGCACCCAGTTCCACTTAAAACAGACACAAAATTACAGGATTAAGACCTAAGCCAGGGCTGCCAGGTGCCCCTGCAAGAGCTGGGGAGGCCGCCCAGCTGTGGCCGGACCCGGGGCCGCTGTGCACTCCCTGAGCCACCATATCCATCCCGCCCCCCGGTGGTGACAGGCGGGGGACCCGTCCTCACCCCCCATGGCCCGAGGGGGACCAAAGGCCTCTGAGGGCCCCGACGGCCGCCAGCCCCTCCCTGCAGGTGGCTGTCCCACATCCTCCACCTGCTGCGGGGAGCTAGAGGCCAGGGTCCCGTCCCCCTCCACCACCCCTGCGGCCTCGCCTGTTGTGGGGGAGCAGAACCTGCCCCCGGGGCTCCGGGGGGACGGGGCTGCCACGTGAGCCCAGCAGCCCCCGGGGGCGGGCAGGGCCCACAGCTGCAGGCGGCATCACAGCAGCCCTGCCCCTGGGCCCGACGGTGGGGCCACTGTGGGGGACACTCCCGGGGGTCTCAGCATTTGTCACCACGCCTCACATCCTGCCAGGGTTCCCAAACCAACTGAGACCTAAACCCCGAAGCTTCTCTGCTCAACAAGCCCGGGGTGTACCCCGGGCCCCGTCCTGGGCGTTCGGGGGGCCACCCTGCCCGTTTGGCCCAATAGCGCCCCAGCTTCACATTCGGGAGGCTCTCGTCGTGGGCTCAGGGGAGTGGTCACCCCCTCAGGGCCTTGGGGGGCCTGAGCTCCTGCTGCTGCCCCTCCCCCACGCCCAGCAGGGCTGAGCTCAGGTCCCACAGGGGGTCCTGGATGTCCCCCCCCCCGCCCCCGTGTTGGTGGGCTGCCAGGCAGGGATGCGGCGGCCTGGGGCTGAGCCCTCGGGGCCCGTCAGCCTTCCTCTTCCTTTTCCCCCACAACCTGCCAGCCTCACGCCAAGGCCTGGAGCCCCGGCGCTGGCGAGCACTGGCCCTGCCTGTAGGGGACGCAGCTGAGAGCCGGGCTGCCTGGCTGAGGCCGAGGGCCCTCCACGGATGGACAGACGGACAGACACTGTCCTCGTATCCACAGGAGCAGGGCAGGGAGGCCCCCGGGCTGGGTCCCGCCCCGCTGAGACATCACCGCTCACCCCAACACCTGAGTCATCCGCCCTCCCCGCTCCCCGCTGGACGCACGGCCACCCGCTGTCCTGGCCGGTCGCCCTGAGCCCCGCCCGGGCTGCTGAGAGGGGTTACGGGTCCTGATCCCGGCGGCTGGACGTGGGTACGGCCTGAGCCCTGGGCTGTGCCCGGGCGGGGACCTGGACGGGGGTGTCCCTGGGGGCCTGGAGGCCTCCCCGCTGCGGGGGGCTCCTGCCTGGCCCGTCTGACCCCAGTCAGAAGCTATCTTCCGCCGAGCGCTCAACCGGCCCCGTGTGGAAATGGGGCCCAAGCACCGGCGGGCAGTTAAAGCCACAAACGGCTTCAAGTTTTACTGAAATAGAAACAGCTTTGCAGAGGGGATGTTGAGAAATGAGCTCTGCCGCTTTTAGAAACCAGACAGTAGAAGTCTGCAGGACGGGCCTGTTGGAGACAGAAGCTCGGTGACCCGTGGGAGGGCCGCGGGCGGCCGGTGGGGGCCCTATGTCGGCGGAGAGGATGACAGACGGTACCACGCGACCCCACGTCAGTCGCCAATAATGAATAATAATAGGGAGGCACGTCCTGGGCGCTCGGGAAGCACCGCGCTGGGCTCCGGGGCCACACGTGAGGGGACAGCTGGCCTCTCCGGGGACCAGCGTGCGGGCGGCAGGGGACGGCAGTGCCGCCTCACAGGCGGGACACGGGGTGCAGGGAGGGGTGGCCGGGCCCGACGCCGCCACCCCCCAGGCCGGGCACCCCCTGGGCGTCCTTCGGAAAGAGCCCGTCCTCCTGGGCTCCCCGCGCCGCGGCCCTTCCTCCGGGGCAGGAGGGATGACGAGGCGTCTGCTTGTTACCGATGGAGGCGGAAATCCCGGGGCCGGGCCCAGCTGCCGCCCCAGAGCCAATCCGCTCCTGTCCAGGCGGCGGAGCCGGGGTTTTCACGCTGGTGACTCCAGCGCACCACGGGGGAAGCCGGGGGCACTTGACCCCAGGATGCCCCCACTACCTTGTGATTCGTTAATAAGGTCAGGGAAGGGTCATCACAACCCGGCAGGCGGACCTCAGAAAGGGCTGGAAGTGGTGCTCGACGCCCTAAATGCCAACGAAGGGCTCCCGTTGGGGCTGCGACGAGGCTGCGGGTGAGCATGGCCCCTGTGCGCCCGCTGCCCACCTGCGGAGCCCCGTGGACCGTGGCTCCTTTCAGCTCCTGCCTGGGGAGTCCCGGGGCGAGGGTGGGGCGGGGTTGGGGGTGGGGGTGGGTCGGGGCAGGGTCAGGGCTGGGGCGGGGCGGGGTCGGGGCTCCACAGCCAGGTCTTGGCAGGACTCAGGGCTGGGGAGCAAGCTCATGGGGGGCCGCGGGGTCTGCGCGCACCCCCGTCCTGTAGAGAGAGGCCCCGGCACCTGCTGTGTTTCTGGACCCAGGGCACCAGTCATCTGCCAGGAGACAGAGCGTCTGCCCAGGAGCAAGCCCCCTGCCGGGCCGGGCGGCCCTGGAGCTGTCCAGTGGGGCTGCTGGGGGACACCAGGACGTATGTCCAGGTCCTGCTTCCAGAACCTGCGAGTGTAGCTTTATTTGGACAAAGGGTCTTTACAGATGCAGGTGAGGACGTCGACATGAGCTCACCCTGGATTCGGGGGGTCCTAAATCCAGTGACAAGCGTCCCTATAATAGAAAAGGAGAGTCACAGACAGAGGAGACACGAGAAGACACCGGCGCAGACGGGAGGGACGCTGGAAGGGGCAGGAAGGAGGCTCTAGAGGCGCTGAGCCCTGCGCACACCCTGGCCTCAGACTTCTGGCCTCCAGAGCCGCGAGGGGCTGGGTTCCTGCCCCCTGAGCCACACAGTCGTGGTCCCTGGTCACCGCGGCCCCAGGACACTTACACGGGTCTCAGGACGGGCAGGAGCAGGAAGCTGCGTGGGGTTACAGCCTGTTCCAGACACGAAGGCCCGCCCAGCTGGTTTGAACTGGAAGCTTTCTGCGCCTCTTCCAGCTCATCTCCACATCTGACATAAATGTAGGCATTTTAATACATTAGACGGGCGTCTTTTAAACAAGCTGTCAGGAAAATGAATTGCAGGAAGTCGAACGGGTGCTAAGCTTGTGTAAGTGCCCTGCAATTATCTGCGTCTAGCACGCTGGCAAGTGTGACAGGGGTGCCTCAGAGGCGCCTCGCTCTTCCCGAAAGCTTCCTGCGGCTGGGGTGCACCTCGGCACAAGACCATGCTCAGGCGTCTGCGTGGCCGCCTCCCCAATCTTCTGGGCCTCCGAGGGTGGAAAGGGCCCCCACGGACCTGCACCCTGCAAGCCCCAGGCCTGGCAAGTGCCCGCTGCTCCTCAAACTCCATGCAGCACCAAGGCGGCAGGGGTCCCCCAGCGGGCGCCAGTGCCCCCGAGGGCAGCCCCCTCAGCACAGCAGGCCTCGGGGCAGAGTCCAGGGCCCAGGCGTCTGCCAGCCTGTGGGGAGCAGGGGGGCCTCTGGGCGGCCAGTCCTGCCTCACGCGGGCCTCGCTGCCAGCGCCGCAGGGGACTGGCCACGACCCGGCTGCCCGACGCCTGGCTCACAGGGGCTCGCATCTGCGTCGTCTCGTTACCCTGCCTCGGGCCCTGGCCCCTGGTGCCTGTGCTCCTGGCCGGTCGTCCCGGGAAGACAGGGGACCCCTGGAGGCCACGACCCCCTGGAGGCCGCCGGAGAGCGAGGCTTCACCAGAAGCTGGTTTCAAAGAATCGGAACGTTTTTCCATCTGGCTGGCCCCCGCCTTGCCAGGCCCGCCCCTGGAGTGGGGGAGACAGAGCCACGGCGTTACGGGGCTACGCACCCTGCGGCAGTCCAGGAGGGGTCTCCCCTAGGCTGGGGAGCTCCCTGCCCCCACCCGGCGCTCCTTCCCTTTACGGGTTTCCAGGAGCAGCTGGTGAGCCCAGACGCAGAGATCCTGGGAGGGAGGCCGGACAGATGTGATCGCTTCTCCCTCAGCCCCAGGCAATAAATAGTGACCTCAACAGCTTCCGACCGTGCACATCCTGTTGGGCACAGAGCCTGAAGCAGACGGACCTACAAATGGACAAATCTTTGATTTTGGCTCGGCACCAGCAAGTCCTGGATGTCCCGACGCCCGGGGCTCCCAAGTGACATGACCCAGGTGCACTTCCGCCCTCGCAGGTGGAGGCTTCGTGGTCCTGCCAGAGGACGGGGGAACTTAGACCCCGGACAGCAGCCTCCCGCGGCCTGCTGGGAGCAGTCACAACTTAGCAACCCCCGAACAGGGACTCATCCCAAACAGCCCGGACTCTCTGAACTTCAGGAGGCTGAAATCATGTGGGTTTTGTTTTGTTTTTTGTTTTTTTTTAAATAGAGGAAGCATTTTTGAGTTATAAGAGCACAGAACTCGCTGAAGAATGCTCTTAACCTTTAAATATGTAAGGGAGAGTTACTGAATTTTACAATAAATTCACCTTTTAACAGACAGTGTGCTAAAAATGTTTAAGTCCAAATAATGTCTCTGTTTTTCATAAGCTCCAGTATAAGATTTACTCAAACACAGTGGCTCTCTTCAACTTCCCGTTTCTAGGATAACCATGTTTCTTTGTTGGGTATTCTTTGCAGCTTTGTTTTAATAGTTCCTTTGAACCAACATCTTCTATCATAAACTGTCTCAGATATTTTTGAAAGTAGGCAGTGTTTAAAATCCAGGATGACTCCCACTTGGGTACTGGACTAGCTCTCCTGTCATAAACAACCATGCAACTGTACACAATGCACCAGCCAGTCGTTTCAGGCACAGGACGAGCTTCGGCACAAGACCACAGTGGCCGAGAGCAGGGAAACTCCCGAGGCGAGCCCCACTGTCACCCGTTTCTCTCCTTGGGGACATTTTCCTGATTGTAACATTAGGAGCTGAGGTCTGGACCCAGCATGGCTATTCCAGCGGAGGACACAGAGCTCAGCAAGAGCCCTGGGGCCGCAGGGCAGTCTGAATCTGCAGAGAAGGCACTGAAAAGAGAGGCCTTCCTGGGCGGGTGGGTTCTCAGAAGCCTGTGAGGGGCTCTTCGTGGCTCTGGGCTGGCTGGGCTGGGTTCACAGGTTGAAATGTTGACAGCCTTGTGGGAGGTGGCTGGCATCCTGGCATCCCAGCAGTGCTGGAGGGCAGAGGCCTCATTAACACCCCGAGTGTTCTGCTCGGATGCCAGGAGGTCCACACCTGAGGAATGAGCATTGTGCCCTAAACTAAGCTTAACTGAGCCTTGAAAGAAACCCCCCAATCCACAGGGGACATTGGGACTTGAGTCAGAGGGGCTTGGTTAAGCTGCACAGACGAGCTGTAAACCAGGGTGATCAGTCTGTAACCGGAAGACCCACCCCAGCAAGAGTCGACACTCTTGAAAGGAAGGTAACAGAACACAGAGGCTCTTCAATGCACCATCTACTACGTTCAGCATAAATAAAAAAATTATTAGATATGCAAAGAAACAGGAAAATGTGACCTGTTAAATACGTCAAGGGAGAGTTACTGAATTTTACAATAAATTCTCCTTTTAACAGACATTAATTAAATTTAATTAAATTAAATTTAAATTAATTTAAAAAAATTAATTTAATTATTTAATTAAAGCAGCCCTCCAGGTGAGCAATGAGAAGTGAGAAGTGTCAGGCGTGAATGGGCACAACGTGAATTCTTACCAGACTTTGATCACTTAAGGATGCATGCTTACAGCCCCAGAATAGCCGTTACAAGAACAAATACAGACGGGTGTACCCAAGAAAGTCGGGCGAGGAAATAAAATGGAGTGCTCTGGCTTTCCAGTCAGAGGACTAAGAGAAGAGTCTCTGGAAACTGGTGGGTGTGGGAGGAAATCTCAGCCATGAGACAGCTGGCAAGGGGATCCCCAATTTCTGTGCACGAATTGACACAGATCCTGAGCTTACCCTTGACCTGCACGTGCATGGAACACACCTAAAGAAGCAGCGTAGGGATCCCTGGGTGGCGCAGCGGTTTGGCGCCTGCCTTTGGCCCAGGGCGCGATCCTGGAGACCCGGGATCGAATCCCATATCAGGCTCCCGGTGCATGGAGCCTGCTTCTCCCTCTGCCTGTGTCTCTGCCTCTCTCTCTCTCTCTGTGACTATCATAAGTAAATTAAATAAAAAAAAAAAAAAAAAAAAAAAAAAAAAAAAAAAAAAGAAGCAGCGTAAAGGAAGGACCAGAAAGGTGCACCACACCATAAGCCACCTCCCAACGAAACCCTGCGTGGTGTGTGCACGGGCTCTGCAGATAGCACTGACGGAGCCACCACCACCAGGGAGGCCGACTGGCCACTCTACCTGGGCTCTCTGCCCAAAGAAAAGAATCCACTAAAAACATCAACATTCTCCAGGGGGTTCTAAACAACACAGCCATATTCAAAGTGTTCAGAAAGTACCCAGAATCCACTTGATATGGAAAGAACCAGGAAAACATGACTAATACTCACAGGAAAGACAATATACGGACCTCCCTCAGGAAGGCGTATATGGTGGGACTTGAGATGAGGACCCTGGAGCAGGTGCAAGAACCATGCTCCTTGAGGTAAAGGCAACACTCTTGAAATCAATGGAAAGATACAAGTTCTTACAAGATGAAAAGAAACTACATTGAAAGAACCAATGGAAGCTTTGAACTAAATGACACCATGTTATCCACCCAACTGACCCTCAGAGGGAGAGACACCCACCAGAGCCAGTGTGTGTTCTGTGCACACGTCACTCACTGGCACAGGTCGCGCCTCTTCGCCGCCGGACAGATGTGAACAGCTCCAGGGAACCGAAATCATGCAAGTGTGTTCTCTAAGCACACGGAATTACAAATCATGACAAATGTTGTCAACATTTGGAAACTAAACAACACGACTCTAAACAGTCCAAACACTAGTGGGAGTCTCAGGAGAAATAAAATATCTTGAATCAAATTAGAATATGTTTCCACAGTTTTAAGATCCTACTAAAGCAAGCATTTAGGAGGGGAGTCAGAGCATTCGATGTTTAAACTACAGATGGGTAAAGGCCCGGAGTCAATAATCTAAGCTTCCACCTTGAAGAAATCTAGGGGACTGTGAACAAATTAAATCCAAAAGAAGCATGGAAAGGAGATGAAGATCGGGGCATAAGTAAATAAAAATGAAAGCAGGGGGCAGACCCGGTGGCTCAGCGGTGTAGCACCGCCTTCAGCCCAGGGTTTGATCCTGGAGACCCGGGATCGAGTCTCTTGTCAGGCTCCCAGCATGGAACCTGCTTCTCTTTCTCTCTCTCTGTATCTCTAGTAAATAAATTAAAGATCTTTAAAAAAAGAAAAAGAAAAAGAAACCAGGGAGACAACAGAAAAAAATCATGAAACCGAAAGCTGGTTATTCAAAAAAGCATAATAATATCAATAAACTCCCAGCAGAATAGACCAGGGGAAAGAGGGTGCACGGTCACCAGGAACGTGAGAGCAGGGGGGGTCCTGGCACCTGCAGGAAGCATCAGGGCGACAGGAATGCCACAAACTCCTCGCCCCCAAATGTGAAAATAGACCAATTCCTTGAAAGTCACAAGTTGCCCAAACCTGCTCAGGCAGAAACACAACCCTGGGATCTCTCCACGCCCATGAAGGGAACTGAACCCATGGCTGGAACCTTCCAACAAAACCCCTGGCCAACGTACTCACTGGGGGACTCTACTCAACCTTTCAAGAAGACAGACTCCCAGGTCCACATAATCGCTTCCAGGAAACAGGAGGGAGCGAGTACTTCCCAGATCACTCCATGAGGCCAGCGCAACCCTGATACTGGCGCCAGACAAGGATGCACAAGAGAGTAAAGCCACAGACCGACATCTCTCATGAGCATGGACACAAAAGTTCTCAACAAAATATGAAACCAAATCCAGCAATATATAAAAAGGAGCCCAGACCAGACACGTGAGGCTGGTCCGACATTGAACACCAGTCAACATTTTCCACTGACACAAGGTCCCAGGAGTCGTCAAATCCACGGAGACAGAAGGCAGAGCGGTGGTCTCCGGGGCAGGGGGAGTGGTGGCCGGGGACCAGCTGCTTCCTGGGGACAGAGTTCCCATTGGGAGGTGAAAGGCTGCTGGACACGGGTGGTGGGGATGGTCACCCAGCACCGAGAACATGCCTCGGGCCACTGAGCTGTCCACTTAGCAGTGGCTAAGATGGTGAATTTTATGTTATATGTATTTTACTGCAATAAAAATGTAATCAATGTAATTCACTATATTAACTAGGGAAGAAAAACCACATAACCATACCAATCAATAGATGCAGAGAAAGCACTGGACAAAATCCAACATCCATTCATGATTTCTTAATCCAATAAAGGGCATCTACTCAAACCTTGAACAAAAAACCTCATCCTTGATTGTAAAGTGGAAAGACTTCCCCTCTAAGATGGGGAAGAAGGCCAGGAAGTTTTCTCTTCCGCTCCAATTCCATATCCTACTGGAAGTCACGGGCCAGAGCAATAGGGCAATGAAAGGAAATCAGAGGTGTACAGATTGGAAAGGATGACATAAAACTTCCTCTATTCGCAGAAAACGCGACTGTCTATGCAGAAAATCCCGGGGAACCCACAAAATAATTTGTAGAATTAATAAGTGTGCTCTTCACGGTTGCAAGACAGGACGTCACCACACGAAGCCCAATCGCACTTCTCTACGCTAGCCATGGAAAACTGGAAATAGAAAAATAATTCCCAAAACATGACTGCTTAGGCATAGATCTAAGAAACTACGTCAGGATCTGTATGTGGGAAGTTGGCTCCAAGGACAGCAAAGGGGACCTAACTTGGCGGGGGGATCATTGTACCCGGGGACTGGATGTCTCGGGGTCAGGATGCCGTGTCTCCCCAGCACGGCTTGACACACTGACTGCCTCTAAATAAAAACCCTTGCATGCTTTTCTTGTGGGGACTAAAATTTACGTAGAAGGCCAAGGGACAAAAGTAGCAGAGCAGTTTTGGAAAGGAGCACAGCTGGAGGACGCAGGCTGCTTGGAACGCGTCCTGTGGAGCTGCGGTGCTGGAGGCCTGTGGGGGCAGGGGCAGGACAGACACACAGATGGAGCGGGGCCTGGGCGGGGCCCCGCACAGGAGGTCAGGCGGCTTTTGACTAAGGTGCCCAAAAAACTCCAGTGCAGAAAAGATCATCTTTTCATGACCGATACTGCCCACGTGGATTCGTATATGTAAAAAAGAAAAAAAAAAAAAAAAAGAAAAAAAAAAGGCACCCATATCTTACCCTATAGAAAAATGAATTCAAAACAGATCACAGACCTAAATATGAAACTATAAAGACGATAGACAACAGCAGGAAAGATCTTTGTGAATTCCTAGACACAACACCAAAAGCATGATCCGTTAAAATGTCTGGTAAGTTGGACCCAATCAGAACCATAGCTGCTTCCTTGGGGACGTGCAGTGTTAGGAAAACGCAAAGATAAGCCGCTGAAGGGGAGAAGATGTCTGCAAATCACATGTCTGGACAAAGTACTTGAATGCAGAAGGTATTTTTAAAACTCTCGAAATGCAACAACAAGAAAACAAGTCCATTTAACACCTGGGCAAGCTCCTGGCCGGACAGTTCGGCAGAGAAGGAGCACAGGTGCCCACGGCACACGGACAGATGCTCCACATCACCTGTCGTTAGGGAAACGCAAATCAAGCCACAGCAAGACCCCATTGCACACCCCCTGGGTGGCTAAATGAAAATAAAACCCAAACCTACAACTGTTGCAGGTGCCGGGCACCTGGGTGGCTCGGTGGGTGAGTGCCGGGCTCAGGCCGTGACCCCGGGGTCCCCGGATCGAATCCCACGTTGGGCTCCCTGCATGGAGCCTGCTTCTCCCTCCGCCTGTGTCTCTGCCTCTCTCTGTGTCTCTCATAAATAAATAAAATTTAAAAAAGAAAAAAAACCCTATCGCAGCTGCCAGCAAGGATGCGGAGCCCCGAGTCCTCCTCCCACGTGGCTGTGGACACTCCGTACGGCACATCCGCTTTGGAAAGGCTTGGCAATTCCCTAGTAGGTTGAACACATGTCCTGCATGACCCGGTAATCCAGCTCCTAAGTGTCTGCTTGGGGGAAATGAAAACGCGTGTTCACACAAAATCCTATACCCGAATATTAGTAGCAGCTTTATTTATAATTGCTCCGAACTGGAAACTGCCCAAACGTCCTCCACCTGCCAAATGGATAAATAAACCATGGAATCCTCCCCCGACATAGGAAGACCCTATTGATGCAGGCAACAGCCTGGATGAGCCACCAGTGCCAGAGTCCGTGAAAGAAGCCAGACTCATGGGGGGACACCCCAGAGGCCCCGTTTATGTGACATTTTGGGGAAGGTGCAAGGCCCAGAGAACAGATCCTGGGTTCCAGGGTGGGGTGGGGCGCGGCGGGCCCCAAAGCAACAGCATGAGACAAAGCTCCGGGGCGACGGGACTGGCCTCCAGCCCCTGGGGAGGTGGTTCCGCGGGCCTGTGCACTTGCCAAAACTCAGAAGTAAACAAAGGAAAAGTGATTTTCACTAAGTGTAAATGTTAAAGTAAAGGGTTTCCTGCAGGGCCCTGCTGTGTGCACCCCTAGAGTGTGGATGCCCTTGGGTGACAGAAACAGCTCGCCGCCCCGGGAGGGGAGCCCACGCATCCGACGGCCCGGCCCCCCCAGAGGCGGCTGCATCCCAGCGCCCTCACCGGCCGCCGCCCGGAGCCGTGGCAGGCATCTCGCGTGTATTAGGTCTGAGCCCGGAGTCGGCAGGCAAAGGAACGAGGCCCAGAGTCTCGCTGCTCGGCCGGGGTCCTGCGGCCGCCCAGCGGTGAGGCCACCGGGCTGCGGAGCCCCAAGCTGCCCCCCGAGCCGTAGGGACGCTCCGGGCGCCCCCCCCCCGGGTCCCCACCCCGGCCCAGGGATTGGTGGAGCACCCCGCTGCCGTCGCGTGTGCCGTCACCCCGCGGGCGGAGGCCGGGTGCCGGGTGCCGGGTCTGGCTCCCTCCCGGGGCCTCAGTTTCCTGGTGGGACCTGAAGAGCCCGGGCCGGCCGCAGGGCCTCCGGGTGGCTGCACATCTGCGGGCAGCGGCCAAGCAAACGGCAGGTGCTGCTGGGGAGGAGCCGGGCGAGCTCAGCACCGGGTCGTGGCAGGCCCTCCCCCTGCCCCCGGGTGCCGCGCGCCGGGAGAGCGCCGCCTGGGGGACCCCGCTGGCCCCTCGGGGCAGGGAGCCTCCGGAGGACCGGGCGCCCCCAGAGCCTTCACGGGCTGGGCCGGGCCGCAGAGCGCTTCATGTGCGCCTCTCACGGACCCACGTTCGCTAGGTCACCCCCAGCACAGCTCCTGGGTTTCCCCAACGCGCGCACGACTGTCAGGGTGTGACGCAGCCTCCCCGTCCCCGGCCGACGGGCCCCGGAGTGACGCGGGCTCAGCAGCCACCTCACCGCGATGTCCCCTCGGGTGCGGGCCCCTGGCGGGAAGCGGCGGGTGCTGGGCCTCGGTCTCCTGTGGGGCATGCGGCCCCCTCCCCGCCGGCTCCCCTGTCGGGACTGCACACCGATGTCACACTGTCCCTGAACCAGAGCCTGGGGGACCCGAAGGAGCGTCCGTGCGCCGCGCAGCCACCTTCCTGGGGACCCCGTGGCTCGCTAACCTCTCCCACAGGTGCCGGCGTCACGGGGGCTCACGGGCTGGGGGAGGAGCGGAGAATCGAGGTGCCGCAGGATGCAGATCCTGAGAACACGACTCATGGTCTGACTTTCCTGGAACAGTTTTCTTCGCCTCAGTGGAGAGAGGTCCTGCGGCCTCTTGCTCCATGGAGTCGCATCAGGCGAGGGCCGGGGCAGGTGGCTGTGGGGCCCAGCTCCTGCCCTGCGGAAGCGCTTCCATCTGAGCAGGTGACAGAAGCAGGGAGCCCCCAGGAGCGGGTCCTCCAGCCCGGGGGCCACGGGAGGTGCACGGGGCATGAAAACAGCAACACGGCAGTGCTGGCGCAGGCCGCCCAGGCCTTGCCCTTCGCTGGGGGGCGAGGCTGCCACCGCGATGCGGTCCCTGACTCTGCTCCCGCTCCCCGCCCTCGCCTGGGCACCGCTGGGCCGCGGAGGGGCCGTCCTGCCCCGGGAGGCGCCCACGTTCCCTCCGTCCCTGCTCACGGAGCACACCTGCACCCGGTGTGCAAATACTTTACCACTGGTCTGAGCATCACAAAAACTAAATTTACTGCCAAAACAGCAGAACCAGGTCTCGGCAGAGGAGAAGCCCTGCCGTTTGCCAGGGCAAAGCCACCACGGGGCACCAGGTGAGGACGAGCGTGGGCCCTGGGCCTCTGCCCGTGTTGTCCCTCAGCACCGAGGGCCGGGGCGACCCTGATCCTGGGTGTCGATGCTCAGGACACCTGTTAGAGAAGTCTGGGCGCTGAGCTTCCCTCCCCTGCCCGCTGCACGCGTCCAAACCCCAGATCCCACCCTGCAACGCGGACAGGATGCTGCGTGGGAATGCGGTCATGCACAAGTGTGTGTGTGTGCACGTATGTGTGCACAACCTGTGTGTACGTGTCTGTGTGCATGCACACGTATCTATGTGCACGCATGTACACTCCATGTTCACACGTGTATGTGTGTTTCTGTGTGTGCGTTACAGGTGTTTGCACGACTATGGGCACAGTCCCCCAAGCTTTAGAACCCTGGACTGGGGGGTCAGCACCCCCCCGGCCCTCCCTCTTTAACTGGGGAAATGAGAACAGGCACAGGAGCAGCACGTGCCTAGGCGCTGAGGCCGCAACTGCGCCAGAGCCGGCGAGCAGGTGAGCAACCGCCCTGGGGGGCAGCTGGACCCTCACTGAGCCCTGGGTCAGGGCTGGGGGTCACCAGCATCACAAGGCTGGACGAGCCTCTGGCAGAGTCAGAGCTGAGCCAGACACTCGAAGCCCCAGGCCTCTGCCACCGCTGGTCACTGGTCCCCTCGGCCCTCGGGACCGCCCGCGTACTCAGTGAGGACTCGCACACGTTCGCGGGAGGGAAGGACGTGGCCCTGCCCCACCTGAAGCCAGCAACAGAGCGGCCGGGGCACAGGACGGACGTGGTGCCTGAGGTCAGAGCAGGGCAGCGGGCAGGACTGCAGGGGACCGGACAGGAGCCGCACAGCTGCTCCACGTGGGCAGGGCCTCCGTGGGGACCGCCGCGCACCCAGGGAGACGCGTTCCGGGTACGTGGTGGAGGCAGGGCTATTTCTCAGGGCGACGGTCTAGTGGGAAGACCCCTCGATGGCCTGGCACACACGAGCCTTCCATTCTGGAAGTCTTCACTGCCGTCAACAGTCTGAGGGAGACTGAATCCCGTTCCCTCCCGGGCTCTGTGGGCACCTCCTCCCGGCCGCCTGTCCACGTGGGGCCCAGGCCCGGGGGCCTCTGCTCCAGCTGCCCTCCCAAGCAGCTCCGCTCAGCCCAGCTCCAGGCTGCACGCTCAGAAAATGCCCGGCTGAATTCAGGAATGACTATTCAAAGTTGCTCAGAAATCTGATCCCAAATCCTCTCATTTCTAAATATGATTTCTGAGCACAAGTGCCCGGGGATGGGCTCCTGTGGACGGGGAGGGCCGGCCGCTTCCTGGGAGACATGCAGGCTTTTCTGCTTTGGAAAGGGGGGCTGTTTGATCGGCCAACACCTCCCCACTTGCAGCACGGTCGGGGAGAGGGGCACACACAGACAGGCACCCCCCACCCCCGTCAGGAGTCACTGCTTAAAAACAGTGGATGTTCGCCTTGACCTGCCCAGTGGCCTGGAAGGCCAGGTGGGGGACGCGAACCCGGGGCACCTCTCCCGGGGCGTGCAGAAGGGAGCAGGGATGGTGGTGAGGCCCCCCTGCCCCCGCAGCGGTCAGCACGGAGGGAAGGGAGCCTGGTGCGAGTCTTCCACGCACGTGGTTCGGGCCTTCAGGGGAAGCCAGGCCAGTCTCCAAGGGCGCCAGGAAGCCAGCAAGCACCGAGTCAATGCCCGGGCGGCACTATGTCTGTGGCGCAGAGGGGGGGCCTGTCTGCAGTCGACGCTCAGCAGACATCTGGCAAATGGGGGAACGACCAGGACGCACCCTGCATGCGTGGCTGTCGCAGCCTCCGAGCACAGGGAGTCCGAGGAATGACCCTTTGGGAGGTGAAGTGGTGCCACTTAGGCGTCTGATCGCACAGGACCCACAGAGGGGATGTTTCGGGGGCTGCGCTTG
The DNA here is from genome assembly GCF_048164855.1 of Canis lupus baileyi. NCBI lineage: Eukaryota > Metazoa > Chordata > Mammalia > Carnivora > Canidae > Canis > Canis lupus. Next base: position 48,617,998 of record NC_132863.1, on the reverse strand, counting down.
CTCTGCTGTGGCTTGTTGATGAGGATTCCAACCCACCAGCTCCTGGCCGAGCCCTGGGAGCCAGAGGGTTGGGGCCTGGGTGGGGGCGTCTCCCGGGTGGGCAGCGAGTGCTACGGGCCTCATCTGCTGACCCAAACCGGCCACGTGAGCCCTTTGAAGGCAGGAGGCGTGCTGCTAGGCCCCTGGGCACAGCCGGCCAGAGAGGAGCGGTTGGGGGGGGGGGCGCGGGGCCCCTGAAGCCGCAGCAGGCAACTTCCCACCGTTCATGGCCCGTGGCCCCATGTGCCGTTGCCTCCAGTGCAGAGACCACATTGCAGACAGGCAGCCGGGCTCTACTAACCTCCCTGCTGCATGTGGCTGGGGTGGGGGTGCTCTGCACGCAGGGGACCCCGCAGCCACAGGTTCTCAGCACAGGCGTTGTGGGGGGCACTCGGTGGTGGCTCGTGGAGGGTCAGCCGCAGCCCAGGGGATGAGGGGCAGACGCCAGCTCCCGCCCCAGCACACCGTCCTACTTCCAGCACGGGCCCTGCTGTAGGCGTCCAAGGACAGCCAGGTGGGGACGGGGCGGGGGGCACCCTGGCCCCCTCCTCTGGCTCCACTGAGCACCTGCAGGCCCCACCCAGACCCTCCATCCTCAGGCCACGCTGCACCTCCATGGCTGCCCGGTCCCAGGGCCGTGATGCCACCCCAAGTGGCATTTCTGTCCAGACCTCCTCCCACTCAGGGCCCTTGCCAAGTGCTCCCTGACCGAGAGGCCTTCTCTCCAGGGCCGACTCCCCTGCCTGTCGGGACGCCTCATCCCAGCCGCTCTCCTGGGGGGGCTCCCCCCAGGCTCCCGCAGCACCTCGCTGAGGCCCTCGGGGGCTGCTGGCCACTGGGCCCCGGTGTTGCCCCCCACGCAGCTCCCCACCTGCCACCACGCCCAAATACGTAAGACCTTCCCAGCAGAAGCAACTTTGTCATCACCACCAAGACGTGCCAGGAAGCACGCGAGCGCTTCCACGTGCTTTCTCCTGAATCCTCTCCCCCGTGAGGTCAGGGCTGCCATCACCTGGCTCACAGCCAGGACTTCTGGGGCTTAACCCAGGAACCGGCGCAGGGGGCATCGGGCTCGGCTCCCCCTCCCAAGTGTGAGCAGGAGCAGGAGAGCCAGGAGGCACGGGGGCGGTGTGGGGGCCACATGGGGGGATGCACGTAGCCTCCGGGGCCATGAAGCCTTTGGGAAGCGATGAAAGTGGCCGCCTTAGCTCTCAGGGACTTTGGGGACAGCCGAGGCCCATCTGTGGAGCGTCAGAGCCGTCACTGACCTGACAGCCCAGCCTCCTGAGGTAGAAGGAGGGGATGTGATGGGGGCCGAGAGCTGGCAGGTCCGCAGTGAAAGGAGGGCAGAGGGGGTGGGGCTGCCCCCAGCACCCGGCCCCCTCCCCCCCGCCCCTTCCCAGCTGCCCAGGAGTCACATTTCCTGGTGACCCCGCTCCCTGTCCCAGAGGGTGCGCAGCCTGGGGAGTCTTGTCAGCTGAGGGGCAGAGAAGCCGGACGCGCCTTGAGGGAGTGCCTGCCGGCCCCTGCCCTTGCCCGCCCTCCCCCCCGCGACGCGCTGCTCACCTGGATGACCACCTTGATGGTGGCGGTGCCCACGACGGGCGTGCACACCAGGCCGCCGGGGTGATGGCCGTCGGCGCTGCGGTTCTGCTGGCCCATGGTGAAGGGCATGGGCACGGCCAGCAGGCCCGAGGTGAGCCAGATGACGCTGATGAACTTCTTGGTGCGGCTGCGAGACATGAGGGTCTTGGCCCTGAAGGGGTGGCAGATGGCCAGGTAGCGCTCGACGCTCAGGCTGGCCACGTTGAGGGCGGTGGCATAGGTGCAGGCGTCGCGCAGGAAGTAGTAGCCGCGGCACACGGCGTCCCCGAAGGCCCAGGGGTGGTGCACCCAGATGAAGTTGTAGAGCTCCACGGGCATGGCCAGCAGCAGGATGAGCAGGTCGGACAGCGCCAGGCTGCCCAGGTGGTAGTGCACGGTGCTCTGCAGGTTCTGCAGCGACTTCTTGCGGCCCAGCGTGAACGCCGTCACCGAGTTGCCCACCGTGCCCACCACGAAGAGCGCCAGGTACACGGCGGTCACCGCCACCTTGGAGTAGATGTCCGTGTTCACGTCCAGGTCGCTGCTGGGCGCCGCTCGCGGCCGCTCCGACTCGTTGCCGGAGCCGTTGCCGAGGCCCAGGCCCGGGACCAGCAGCGCCGCCTCCAGCCCCGAGGGCGGCAGCGGGAAGGGCTTGGCGCCCGGAGCAGCGCCCCGGGGCCCGGGGGCCGAGCCGTTGAGGCGCATGGTGGGCGCTGCTCCGGCGGGGGCCGAGCAGGGGGAGCCCGCGGGGAGGCCCCGGGACGGCGAGCGGGCGCCCCGTCCAGCCCCGGCCGCGCTCCCCGGGCGCTCGAGGCCCCGGCTCCCCGCTCCCGCCCGCCCGGCTCCCCGCGCTCCGCTGCACCGGCTCCCCCGCTCCGGCTGCACACCTGGGTCCGGGCGCGGAGAGGGGCGCACGCTGGCGCCCGGCAGCCTCGGTCACTCGCCCCTGCGCCCCCCGCGCCCCGCGCCCACACCTCCCGCCGCGCCCGCGCCCTCCCGGGCTCCGCGCCTCCACTCGGCTGGCTGGCGGCGGCGCGGCGCGCCCAGCGCGGGGGGCGGTGGCGGCGGAGGCGGAGGCGGCCCCAGCCCGTGTCCCCGCCCAGCCCCGCGCAGGGCCGCCCGGGGGCGGGGATGTCGGCTCTGTCCCCGCAGCCTCCCCGGAGCGCGCCCTTCATTCCCCGTGGTCCCAACTTCTCACGCGCCCCCGTCCCCCCGCCCATCCGAGGAAGGGAGCTGGCCCGCTCCCCCAGGGGGGGTGAGGGAGGTGCCGGGGAGGGGGGACAGGGCACCGAGGCCCCTTGGGGTGGCTGGGGTGCTGCAGAGCTGGCCTATTGCCCTTCCCTCTGGGCCGTGCCCCGGCCTGGAGTGCTGGACGAGGGGAGGCAGAGAGCTGCGGGCTCCTATCCCTGGCACCCCAGGGAGGCTTCATCCCCCCGTGGGCATGGGTGGGCATGGGTGGGCACCCCACCCATCTTATCACCACCTGGGTTGGATCACAAGTCACCCCAGAGCCCGCGGCCCCAGGGGTCCCAGCCTTGCCCTGTGTGGACCTGGCCGGTTGTACCTGCAGGCTGGGGTGGTGGGGGCTGAGGAAGGCGTGAGGCTGAGAAGCTCGCCAGTGCCCCCCCCCCCCCCCCCGCCCCGGCCCAGACCTGTTCACCGTCCGCAGCTGGAGTGGGTCTGTATTTATTCCTCTTTTCAAGTGGCTTTGGGCCTGCCTGTTCCGCAGAAACCTGATGTTCTCATCAGGGGATCCTAGTGCATAAAAATGTGCGCTTAAAAATTCAGCCTTCAAAGGCAACACAAGCATCCCGCACGGCTTGGTCCTGGTCCTGCCGCTCGGCTTTGGGCAACCGCCTGAGCTGCTCTGTGCCTGGGCTCGTCATCTGTAAAACGGGCCTGATGCCAGGACGGATGGGCCCTGGGGCCAGGGCTGCTTCTGATGCCGGCGGGGCTGGCACGTAGTCGGTGCCCTGTGACAGGCATTGGTGACAGGACTGTGCAGTGGCTTCAGAGGGTGTGAGGGTGAAGGGCCCAGGCCAACAAAAGTGGCGTGAACCCCCAGCGGGTCAGACCAGCTTGCTCTCTGGGAGGGAAGCCTGCCAACAAAGTCAGCGGCTCCTGGGACGGGGACCTGAGTGTGCCGGTCACCCAAGGAAGTGATGGTGCCAGACCATGTCGGAGCCTCGGGGGCTCACTGCCATCTGGGCTCACAGGTGACACGGGGCGGGGGGGGCGTCTGCTCACCGCTCTCAGGGGCCTCCGGCGGGGAGGCTCTTTGCCGGCCAGTAGCTGAAGCGCCTCGGGACGCCGCCGGTGGAAACGCACTGTGGTCCAGCTGCTTAAGCTCACTGTTTGGTTTGCAAGCCCTGACCTTTCCGCTAAGCTGGCCTTCTTTTCGAGATTTCTTTCCGAGCCAGCCTAGGAGCTTAACAAATCATAAAAGTCAACTTAGCTCAAATATTGGACAAGGCATTTGCTTCACACCATGGAGGAAATGTCACTCGGAAGGTGCACGAGGCGGGCGCAGGCCCCGGTGGGGGCTCCCTGGGGGCCGGCTCGGAGCCCCTGTCCCGTGTATGGGGAGCCCCACGGCACGGAGGCCCTTTCTCCCTCTGACTTCCCCTGACGTGAGCACTTCCTAAACAGCTGAGACCCTTCCCAGTACGTGTCAGCGAGGTGAGGGGAGGGCAGATCCTGGGTGCAGCTGTGTCTCCGGGTGACCGGGCCGTGCCCTTGGCGGGTGCCCGGCCCCCACACTCACACGCCGAAGCCTGGCACCTGGCTGGCTTCAGGGGAGCAGAGCCCTGCAGCGTGAGCCTCGGGGCCTGTCACCCTGACCCCACGCTCCAGATGCCGCTGGCCTGTCCCGTAAGTCCCGTAGGCACTGAGGGCAGGGCCCCACACTGCCCCGGCCCTGTGGCTGTGGGAGGAGTAGGGGCATTTACTCCCCCCAGAAAAGAAGATCACGGTTGTGAAGACGACCCCTTTCCTGGCTGCAGGAATTCAGTCCCTGGCGCGGGCTGGGCCGTGGGCTCCCCTCTGCACCAGAGGGCCCTGCCTTCCCTCTGGGCCTATCGGCTGCAGGGCGATCCTTGCCAGGAAGAGACCTCTTCCTAAATTAAAAATAATAATAAGTGAACAGCCGTACCCTTATCAGGACAGAATTGATGTTTCCTGCAAGGCTGGGGGCAGGGGGAGTAGCGCTAATGTGGAAATGTAATTTGAGGAAATGTAATATGCATATACGTGCAGAGTCTTAGCTGTGGATTTTCTCATCCACGGCATGGAAATTACACACGTTTCCGAATGTACAGCATTCCAAGGAAAATCTTAAAAATAGAGCAACACATGTGCAAGTGTAAGCGAAGTGTGAGTGTGACCGGCCAGAGGGGCTGCAGAGCCTCCTTCCGCTCCCGTGGGGGCTGTCAGCAGACCCCAGAGGTCCAGCGCCGGGCCCGCGGAGGGCTGCCGGCTCGTCCTCGTCTCTCCTGTCCTGCTGCACCACCTGCCCTTCACAAGGCACACGTGTGTGCGTGTGTGTTCAGGCGCAGAATGTTGGGCGCCCAGGCCTTGGAGGGTCCTCACCGGCAAGCCCGCCTCCTTCCTCTGCGCTGGGGCCCCGGGCTGGGTGTGCGCTCCTCAGACAGAGCCGTGCCCGCGTGGGGAGGGAGAGGAGCCCCCACAGGGGCCGCGTGCGTCCTGCATCACCCCTTCCTGGGAGCTGCTGTGCAGAATCTTGATTGGGCTGCAGCTTCTCCGTCGAGGGTGAAGTAGAGCCACGGGAGACGCCTTCACTGAAGGGCTCCTCCCAGTTCCGGGGCCCCTCATCCTTGGATCTCTGTGGATAAACACGGACGAAGAGTGGGTTTCCATCGCCTGGAGGCCCTGTCCCTAGCGCTCCCGCTGCATCCCCCATCCGTGGGTCCACTGCCAGCACCCAGGGACTTGGGGCCACTCCCTGCAGCTCCCAGCAAACTGTAGGAGCCTTACGTGCAGAGGTGTTTGCAGGGGGAGGGTGTGGGGTGCGAGGGGAGGAGGGCTGATGGGACGGGGTGGGCACAGGGTGGACCGGGGTGAGGGGAGAGGAGAGAGGCCGCGGGGGCTCAGCTCCAGGCGTCCGGGCTGGGGGCGCACAAGGCGGGGTTTGTTCCCTCTGGGCCTCGTGGAACACTGCGCCCTGGGACCCTCACCCACCCCCAGAGGCCGGTGCCTCCTCCTCCGTGACCCTAACCACCCGGGACAGCTCCGGCCCTCCCAGAGAAGGCCGGGGGCCCGTGGAGCCCCCCAGCGTGAGCCTCGCAGGGAAGCTGGGGTCTGGGACGCAAGGGCCGGCATCAGATTGTCTCCCAAGGAGAAAGAAGATCCAACTTCCGAGACACGCTCAAGGCAGCCCGGTTCCCTGGAAGTTTCCTAGGAGGCTTGGCTTTGGCTTCGTGTCGGCAGGGGCGTAGGGGCGCTTGTCCGAGCTGCCCTGGAGGCCGCGCAGCCGCGTCTCTGGACCAGGCTTGGGAGTGACGGTGACCCCCCCGCGTCTGGTCCTGCAGGGAGGAGGGTCCCTACTTTGCTCTTGTGCAAAACGCGTCCCCCCCCCCCAGCGCGTCTCCCACAGAAGGACGGCCGAGCCCATCTGCTCCCGTGCGGGACCAGCAGTCTGTCGTCGCTCGCACCCCGGGAGCCTGAGCGCTTATGCCTGTTATAAATTTACCAATTTGTGGTTGAATTTCCCAGGCGCGCTTCTGAACAGAACAGGCGGTTTGAAGCCGAAACGGTCCCGTTGGGCTCCCACGAGGCTTCCATTTGTTATCAGGAGAAAGGGGACCGGGAGCTGTCGGCTCGGAGCGCTGGCAGCAGGACAGCAGGGTGGGGGACCGCCCGCCCCTCCCGCCCCAGGCTGCGCCCAGGCAGGTGGCCCTGGGGCAGGTGCGCCCTGCGCCTCTGTCCCCGCCTTTCTGACTTCTCTCCCCCTTGGCGAGGAGTTGGGGTTTGCATAAACATGATGCTGGCGGTTCCAGCTCTTTCTCTGCGGATCCGAAGCACGCTCCCTTTGTCTGTAATCAGGAGTTCTAGTTGCTTAGAAATATTTAAATAGAAGAAATGTCTCTCATCTTCTAGTGACTTCATACAAGTTCCAAAAATAAAACCCGAACCGGAGGCTCTATTGTCATGATGCCGTGGAGCTCCGGGGCCGAGCAAGGCCACGCCCACTCGAAACACCTTGGCTGGTCGCCCGGGGGCTGAGGGAAGTGACCTCGGGAGCCTGGATGGAGGAGGGGGTCCCACAGAGGCGCAGCGGCCGGCCAGGAGTCCGGTGGGTTCTGCTGCGGCCCCCACGGCAGGCCTGGGACCTGGAGAGCCGTGGCCGCTGGGGCCCAGCCGAGGGGCGTCAGCAGGCGTCCCCGTGTCCCTCTTCCCTCCACCCTGCATCTCCCCTGTCAACACAATGAGTCCTGCCCCGCAGGCAGGTGTGTCTGGGTGTGATCTGGCCAGCGGGTGTGCAGAGAGGCGCCCAGCCCAGTTAGGTCCTCTTCCGGCTTCTATGGCCTGGGGTGTGTTCAAGGCCATGGGACCCTGGGCTGGAAGCTACGGGGGAGATGCCCAGATGCAAAGGGAAGGTGCTGGAACCCCCTTCCCTGGGAACCTCCCTCCCAGGACCCCACCTCCCTGGGACCCACACCTCCCTGGGACCCCACCTTCCTGGGACCCACACCTCCCTGGGACCCCACACCTCCCTGGGACTCCACCTTTCTTGGACCCCACTTCCCTGGGACCCCACCTCCCCAAAGTGCCCCAGGACAGCTATCCACGAACTTATAAGACACATTCATCATTTCTCCACCTCCTGAAGGATGAGGATGCTTGGGGATCTGGGAGGGGAACTGAGGGGACCGGTCCCCTCAAGGGGAAACTGAGTCGTGGGCATTGGGACAGGTCTGGAGCCAGCAGGGCGGAACCAGTGCAGGCAGCTTGGGGTCAGCCCCTGGGGCAGAAGCCCCGAGGGCGCCGTGTGCGAGGGCCCACGTGCCCAGGTGACCCCTGCTGACTCTCCCCTCCCCACCTGGGTGCCAGGAGACCCCTCAGCACAGGAGCCCTGTCATCGCTGCCACGTGTTTGCGCCCCCTGGACCACAGGTCCCGACAGGAAGGCGGGCCTCCCCCGCCTCCAGGGTGCCCGGCAGCGAGCACGGCCAGAGGTCAGCCCGCAGGCCCCTGAGGGGGGCTCTGGGGAGGTGTCCTGGCTCTCCGGGTCCCCGTGGCTGCGGGGCTGCAGAGTGGGTCCCGGCTGGCGGTCAGGAGCCGCCCCAGCGCCTGGAGTCCTCCCGGGTCCCCCGCGGCCCCGAGCCAGTGGCCGCACCGTCTGTCTCCTGGCGTCTGCTCCTGCCACTTCCCGACGGTAGGGCACGTTTGTCCTGCCATCAAGGGCTCCTTGGCAAGACGGCCACCCTGGATCTGGGACGAGGGCCCTCCCTCTGTCACGTCTGCAAGGTCCCCTTGGCCGTGTGCCTGCGTCCTCATCAGTTCCAGGGGCTAGACGCGGGGTTTGGCCTAGGCCTTCGAGAGCCGTCCCCGCGGGCCCCGCGCCCAGAGCGCCAGCACCCGGGCTTTCACACTGGGGGGGCTGCGCCCCACGCCCGCTGGCAGCCTGGCTCCCGCCGCACCCCCTGCGATGACGCCAAGTCGGAGCCACAGATTGTGGCCGGCCCCTTGCTGGCACCGGCTGTGCTGCCCGGTGGCCTCCCTCGGCGGCACGGGGGGCGCCCTGCTCACGGGGTGACGGGCTTGCAGAGGAGCCCCTGTTTCGTCGGCGTGAACCAACGTCTAAAGAGCTGCAGGGGGATCCCTGGGTGGCGCAGCGGTTTGGCGCCTGCCTTTGGCCCAGGGCGCGATCCTGGAGACCCGGGATCGAATCCCACGTCGGGCTCCCGGTGCATGGAGCCTGCTTCTCCCTCTGCCTGTGTCTCTGCCTCTCTCTCTCTCTGGGACTATCATAAATAAATAAAAAATTAAAAAAAAAAAAAAAAAGAGCTGCAGGATTTTAAGGCGACTCTGCGGCGGGGGATGGGCCGCAGGGTGGAAGGGGAGGCGGGCGAGCCGCCAGCGCCCAGCGCAGGGTCTAGGGCTTTCCTGGGCCTGCAGCCCTTGGCTGCGCATCATTCGGGCCCTGAGCGCCTGGGCCCCCCCTCACCAAGGCCCCGGTGTGGGGGGCCGTCCCTTCTCCGTCGGCGTCAGCGAACACAGGCCCAGGAAGCCAGCGCCTCACCCCGGGTTCCACGCAGGGCAGTGGTGACACACGGTCACTGTTGCCCCTGCTCGAGGGCATCTCCGAGGGCGCTGGGAAGGCAGCCTGGCGGCGGGGGGCACGGGGAGCTCCCCTGGGGCCTGGACCCCATCCTCGGGGTCTGGACCGAGGGCTCCGCAGAGCAGGGCCGGGCCCCCGCTGCTGCAACCCCGTGAGGCGCTGTCCGCGCTCGCAGGGCCGGGCGCTTGTTTTCCGCTCAAAAGACGTGTTCGTCGCGAGCGCGCCAGCTCAGCTCTGCAATCTGGTTTTTAAAAATATCATCACTGGGGGAGAAGAGCAGCGTCAGCACGCGCCAGGAGACGTTTCCAGTGTAAATGAGCACTTACAGCACGCTGCCGTCCCGCACGCCCCGCGCGATCGCTGCCGAGAGGGTGAATGTACCGACCACGCGCACGTGCAGGCCCACGCTGCGTCCCCATCCTCACACTGCGACAGCCCGACTTGGAGGGACGCTCCGCCCGTGTGGCCCTCGCCAGCCTCCGCTCCCTGCCGCACACACCGCCGGGGACCATCCCTTCCACAGACACCCATGCGTGAGCGTGATGGCCAAGGGACACGGTGGCTAATCCAGCTTTTATTTATTTATCATCTATTTATTTATTTATTTTTAAAAGATTTTATTTATTTATTCATGAGAGACACAGAGAGAGGCAGAGACACAGGCAGAGGGAGAAGAAGGCTCCATGGGGGAGCCCGATGTGGGACTCGATCTCAGGACCCCGGGGTCACGCCCTGGGCCGAAGGCAGACGCTCAACCGCTGAGCCCCCCAGGGATCCCCCCATCTTTCTTTTTAAAAGGGCCGAGCCTGCTAGGTGTCACCAAGCAAATACTCTTGCTGGTGACATCCTTCACGGCTCCCAGTCTCAGAGTCTGGCTTCTGTCATCTTTTCCCAAATACCACACTTGTGTGGCAGGCTGGTCCTCTGGCTGGGCAGTCGCTGCTCCTCGTCAGGCCTCAGGACAGGTGGATGGCGCAGCTGTGCCATGGACAGCTGGCCCCGACCCCGGAGGGGACACCTGGGGGTTTTGCTTGTCCGACCCGGGTGCCCCCTGCTCCAGCCCTGCCCCTTGTGCTGGGTCACGGAGGTCTTGGGGTCTCAGGGCCCCTGGTGTGGCCTCGGGAGGGCTGGCCCGCCCTCCCCTGCCCCGGGGGCAGAAGGTGGACGCTCAGAACCCGTCCCACCTGTTGGGAAGAGCAGGTGCCTCCCCAGCGGCCGCCCGCTGGCTGCTGAGCTGGTTGCACGCGGGACTGGGACGGAAGGAGGCCTGGTGACGGGGCTCGCACCGGGGCCCGGGGCCCAGCAGCTCCCGCCCGGCGTCTCCTCCTCAAGCTGGTTTGACACCTGCAGCCCAGCATCGTACCCGTGGGCCCTTGAGACGTGGCTCGGGGCCCTCGTGCCGCCGGGTTCCTGAGTCCTTCATGCGTGAAGCAGGGGTTGTGGCAGAGACGCTGCCGCCGCAGGTGCCTGGTTTCACGCGCCCGGTGGCGTCACGCCCGACCGACGCTTGTCTCCTCTGGAAATCTCAAGGCTTAGAGACGAAGACGTTCGCCGCTGAGACGCTTCGGTCTGCGGGGAACGGGGTGGAGATAATTTGCTTCTTCCTGTGACAGCTAATGATCGGCTTCGTGGCGGCACGCCACCGGCTCGCAGTGATTTGCCTGCACAGCCAAGTTACTCAAGAAAAACATGTTTTTGAGAAAACAGAACGCTGGGGCCTTCGTGCTATTTCTGTCTGAGTGAGCCAGAGCCTGCGCCCTGCGTGTCCCTCTCTGGGCGCCCCGAGCGGCCCAGGTTGGGGTCCCCCCCGCCCGGACCCGTGGGGCACCGACCTCCCCCGCTCCGTCCTCCCCTGGAGCCAGGCAGCGCCGGGGTCTGCTCTGCTGCGGAGCCCCCCGAGGAAGCGCAGGGCACTCGCCGAGGCCGCGGTCCACCCCCTTCCTAACCCGCCGGGGCATCGCAGAGGGACTTCTGACCTCGGCATAATGTGTAAAAAAAAAAGGAATTTGAGGCCAGAGGTCGAGCTGCTAAGTGGACAAAGTGGGATTTTGTGTGTTGGAAATCGTGGAGGCGGGGGTGGGGGGTGGGGGGGTGGTGATCGGGGTTCACGGCGCCGTTCTGGGCGGCTCGTCCACGAGGATGACACAACGAGGTCTGGGCTGCAGGAAAGCGCTTCTCCAACGGCCTCCCCAGCCCGGGACCTGCTCCTGCTGTCGCTGGGCTGGGAACCACTGGGTGGCTCCGGTCCACTGCTTCAGAACGAGTCAGCGAGCTGCCTCCCCAGTCCCTGTCTGTGGGGTGAGCAGTGGGTCCCCGGCGCAGACGTGGAGCGAGGGACGAGGTGACCTGGGGTGCCCTCGCCCTTCCTTCCTATTGGGGCTCTCGCTGCCCGGGCAGAGGAGGGGCAGAGGGGCGGCGGCCTGGGGTCCATTCCGGGCTTTCCAGCAGGTGGCCCGGGAGCCAAGCAGGTGACAGCCCGTCCTGAGCTCCGTGTGCCTCGTGCGGACCTGAGGCCTCTGAGGGCCGTGGCGGGAACTGACCACTACTGGGGCACCCGGGGAGCTGCGCTGCTGCTGGGTCCCCCCCACTCGTGCGGCAGGGGTCACTGCAGGGTGTGTGGGGGGAGGACACCAGGCAGCGGTGCTGGGCAGGGAGTGGGGCCAGGACACCTGCATTCCTGAGTCACACACCTGCTCTGCACCTGCGGCAGGTGACTCGGGCCGCAGCAGCTCTCCCTCCACCATGACGGGACTCATCGCCACTGGGACACGCGGTGTGACAAAGGACATGTCACCTGAGCCCCTCACCAGGGAGGCTTCCTTCAGCTCCACCCTCTTCCCCGGCTCACCTGTCACCTGACCAGCGAGCGCAGGCTGAAGGACACAGGTGTTGGGGCACTGATGCTGCAGGTCACCTCTGCTTGGAACGACAGGGTCCCTGAGCCGGGCGATGTCCATTCCCTTTCATCAACCTCTGAGTCTTTCCACCTGGAAAGTCCCGGGTGTTGAAGACCACCAGGAAGTGTTTGGACTCGGCCCCAGAGGAGGAAAGGGTGTGGGGTGCAGATGCCTCCGGACGGTGAGTGCTGAGCTGGGGAGTCCAGCTCACGGCCCTGCTGGGGGGCCGGGGTCCCTACAGCATGTCCCACGCCCTGAGCCTTGCCGTCTGTCTGTCAGTCTGCGGGGCTGCCGTCCTGGCCCAGGATGGCGTCTGCCCTCCTCTGGCTTCTCCACAAACCCTCCTGCAATGAAGCGAAAGAGGCACAGGAAAGGAAGGCCCTGCCGTGCGTGTCCCCGCTGCCCCCCGACGCCCCCCTGGAGGCGGGGTCCCACCGGTCTACGGTTCGGGGAGGGACAGGCTGAAGGCTCAGAGAGCCAGGGCTCGGCCGGGTTGGTGAGCAGGCTGGGTCCTCGCCTGGGGGAGCGGGGCCACCGCCTGGGCTGGACGGCGCGGCGCTCTGCTAGAGGCAGGGCCAGGGAAGGGCCTCCGCGGGAAGGGAGTTCGAGGAGCCGCCATGAACCTGACGCTCCAGATTTCTCGTGCTGAGATGTGGCTCATTTGGCTTATTGGAAGGACTGGGATTCTCAGGAAATGAAGACCCTCCTCTGCCGGCCTGGCACCCCAAGGCCCCGGGTGTTCCTTCTCCCGTCCCCTCGCACTGCTGCTTGCAGCACTGGAGGCTCCCGGCTGCCGTCCTCAGTCGGCGGCGCCCCCGTCCACGGCTGTGCCTCGGGCCAGGCCCCTCCTAGGTCCCTGTGCCAGCTCTGCACCTCCCAGGTGGCCTGGCTCAGACGCAGGCCTGCTCATCCACGGTGGGTGCACCTGGCACCGGCACCTCCACCTCTGTCCCCACCTCTGCCCCCCGCAGAGCGGAGATTTCCTCTTCTGAGGCTGTGAACCCCACGTTCAGTCACCCCGGGGGCGTCAGAAGAGTCCGCTGTGGTCCCTGGTGAACAGGAGGCGTCTGCTGCGCCTCGGCCGCGGGGAGAGAAGAGGCTCCTGCAGCTGGTGCTTGGGACCTGCTTAGCCGCCGCCTGTCCTGAGCCCGGGACTCTGGCCAGGAGCGCTGAGCCAGCTCTGCTCCCGAGCGCGGACGCTGCTGTGCGGGCACACGTGGCCCGGAGCACTGGGCGGTCGCCCCGGGGGCTCTCGAACCAGAAGCCCACCCGCCCTGAGGGGCACCACCCGCCACGCAGCCTTGTCTCCACCCAGGAGCTCTCGGCGCTTCGTGGGGGAGCCGCGGTCAGAGAGGAGAGGAGGCCAAGAAGGGGACAGCCCGGGTGCCCACTGATGGCCCTACGACCACAGCCCGGGGGGGGGGGGGGAGGATGAGAGGAGGGGGGGAGGAGAGGAGGGGGGAGTGGGAGGAGGAGGGAGGAGAAGGAGACAGGAGGACAGGAGGATGGAAGGAGATGCAGAGGGGAGGGGGGAGGGAGAAGCAGGTGGGGAGGAGGAGGAGAGAAGGAGGAGGGGGAGCAGGAGGGGCGGGTGGGGAGAAGGAGGAGGGAACGGAGAGGGGAGGGGGTGGAGGAGGGGAGGGGGAGGCCTGGAGGAGGAAGCCTGGAGGAGGAAGCCTGGAGGACCCCCCTTCCGCACCCTGGGCGGGGTTTCCTCGGGGCGGAGCAGGCTCCACATAAGCCCCTACGTGTTAGCGCAGCCCTGGGTTCGCTCTGCATCCCTGTCTCTGGTCTCTGTCTCTACCTGCGTCCTCGTCCATACAGCCCCGGGTGCAGTGTCCTGTCCTGTGGGGCAGGGAGGCAGCCGGGGGGCGGGGCGAGGCAGGGGGGCGTGGTCAGAAGGACCCTGGTGCCCGGGGTCCCACAGAGGGGAGGGGGGCACCCCTGAAACCCCAGTGCCTGCCCCGCGCTCACCCGCTGCCGGCCGCCGGGGCACCGACTCATCTGTTGTGTGAGATGCGCCGCAGGCTCGTCCTGGAGGAAGAAAACCCAAAGGAGGCGAAACGCTCACTGTCCTGTCCCGTGAAAACCTGTGCGTGTGCCTACGGGGACCCGTGTGCTCCTGACCTGTGGGGCGCGACGAGGGTATTGGGAAGGCTGGCTGGCGGCTCCCCGCGTTCCTGCTCTGCCTCCTGACACCCAAACACGGTGACCCAGCGACCCCGTGTGCAGCCGCAGCACAGGGCAGGGAGGGCCCAGGAACGGAGCTGCCCCGGGGCGTCTCCAGGGGCCCTGGCTAGTGGGCGAGGGGCACAGAATGCCAGGTCCCCCACACCTGCCACCCACCTCATCCTACTGCTTCTGTCCCTACTGCTTCTGGCCTGCGCCGGCCCCCGCCGGCCTCCACCTGTGTTGACAAGATGGAGACGGTTCCTCCCTGCACCGGTCGGTGAGCCCCGACCTGACCCCCTGCTGGCCCGACCTGACCCCCTCCCAGCCCCGACCTGACCCCCTCCCAGCCCCGACCTGACCCCTCCTAGCCCTGACCTGACCACATTTTAGGCCCCAGACGGGGCTGCAGGGCCCCCAGTGACTCCCAGGCGCGGGATGGCCTGAGTGCTCTTACTGCTCCTGAGCAAATGAGTGACTCCTGGGAGGGGTTGGGGGGTGGCCCCGGGCTCAGGGAGCTGGACTCCACCGGGATCTCCCCACGGGCTTCCTGGGCCCGTGCCTCCCAGCCGGCGGATCACCAACGCCCCCCGCCTCTGCCACAGGACGTCCGCACAGGCGCACGTAGCCTCCCTCACGTCTGTCTGGGAGCCCGGCTGACCCGGCTGGTGACCCTGCTGTCCTTACCTGCCAGCGAGGATGATGACCATTCCAATCACCTGGCAAACACGTCCGCTGCATTTAGTCCCCGCCCAGGGACCCTCGTCTTCACAAACCATGACAAACCCCTAGGGCCACATCATGCCCATTTCAGAGGTGGGGAGACTGAGGCACGGAAAGGTTAAGTGATGCACCAGGTTAGGAAGTGCTCCGAGTTCATAACGTAGCCCACGTCCGATTGCCTGTGCTTCTCGTCCTGGCGGTCCTCACGGCCTCCCGCCGCCCCCAGGCCACCCAGGCTCCCGTCCTGGTGCAGGGTCGGGCAGCCCGCCGGTCGCCCCCCCCAGGCCATGGAGAGGCTCTCCCCATGGACAGCGCTCCTGCAGGAAGCCCCCCGAGCCTGGGGCCCGCCCGCGTGCCGGACTGATGGTGCGGAATGAGGCAGAGCGGGACGCACGGGCTGCGGGCGCAGCTGCGGCCCCAGCAGGTTGGATGCACGACCGGTGTCCGCGGTCACGCTCGCGATTCTAATGTGCTGCCCATGAAACGCAAGGAAACCATCACCCGGAGTCACGGTGGCTCAGGCCCCGCCAATCCAGGCCTCGGGGGCCGGCTGCTCCCACCAGAGCAGGGAGGGGCCCCTGGGGTCCTGCAGCGACCAGCACGGAGGGGCCGGGTGTCCTTGGAGCTCCCCCAGACCCTGGCCTCGCGCGGGGGGCGGGTCTCCGTCTGGGCCCCATGAGCAGAAGGGAGACTGAGGCACGCGGCTGACATCACTTGCTCAAGGTGAAACACCTGTAAGTGCCAGAGCCTGCACCGCAAGCCCCCCCAGGATCAGGTCTGGGACCATCCAAGGGACAGTGCTTTAGAGGGGAGTGTGTGTGTGCACGTGTGCACGGTCAGCCGTGCACAGGACCTGCGGGCACATGTATGCACACGCACACGCCAAGCAGCGGGGTAACGCCCCAGATGCCTGCCATCCCCCGAGGGGTGACCGTCCCCAGACAGCACGTCAGGAATCTGGGGAAGGCCAGGTCTTGGTGCTTGGGACCCGGGAGCCAGGAGCCCTGCCCGCTCCGGAGGGAGGCGTCCTCACTCCCATGCTGCGTGCAGCTGGCCCCCTGCCCCCAGCCCCGGCCAGTGTGGCTGGAAATGCGGGGTCCCCAGAGATCTGCGGGGTGCCCTAGAGAGCCGTGGGGTCCCCAGAGAGCCAAAGGGCCCCCCATAGAGCCGCGGGGCCCCCAGAGAGACGTGGGGTGCCCCAGAGAGCTGTGGAGTACCCCAGAGAGCCACTGGGTCCTCCAGGGGCCTCCTGGCGCTCCCTCTGCCCCGACTCCTCCCTCCCGTCCTCCGTGCAGCCGCCGCACAGCCGGGAGGGGGCAGGGGCTGAGACGGGGTGGCCCCAGGGAGGGGCTCCCTCCGGCTTGAAGGCGCTGCCCGCCGTGGCACCGAGGCCCATCGTGGAGCCGGCCCGCCCTCGCCGTCCTGCCTGCTGCAGGGTCTCCAGGGCCTCATTGGCAGCCCACAGCCCTGTCCCCTGTCCCGTGCCAGGTGACAGCTCACCCCCCGGGCTCCCTGCTCCCTCCGTCCCCTGTGAGGCGGCGGCAGACACCTCCGCCCCGGGAGGCCTCTCCTGCCCGGCCCCAACCTGCCCCTGCGGTTAGACCCCTTGACGCTCTGAGCCCCGGGGCGCCCCTCCCTGGCCAGCCCGGCCCCGTGGTCACGGTGGTGAGCTCGCAGACCCCATCCTGGGACCTCACGGCCCGGGGTCAGCGGACGTGGACCGGCGTGGGAGCCGCTGTCCGGACCGGCGATCGTGGGGCTGCGTGTGTGCGGCCGTGTCCCCCGAGAACGCCTCAGTGTGGCTCTTGGCCGGTCCCGCTGCAGGACACCATCCTGATTCCCACGTCGCAGTGATGGAAACTGTTTCAGCCTGGGAGTGGCGGGGAGAGGCCGGGACCGACGTTTCTTCTTCAAATAATACGACCGACACACGGGTGCCCCCACGCAGCGGGCTGCCACTCGCCCCGAGGACACGGGCTCCAGCGTGGACGCACCAGTGCTCGCGGCGGGCGGGGACACCAGGCCCCGTGTCGTCCCGCCTGTAGCAAATGCCCTGAGCCGGCAGCGGACGGAAAGTGCATTCGGTTGCCGGGCCGGGAGCTGGGCGGTGGCGGGGGGCGGGGGGGCGTTCCTGGCCGCGATGAGGCCGCCCTAGCTGGCGCGGCGAGCGTCCTACGGCTCGGGATGGACTAAAACCCACTAGTTGGGCTTTCAGTGGGTGAGTTATGGGGGTGACTCAGGTCTCTGTAAAGCTGTTTAACGACATACACGAGCTGAACGCAGTACCCTCCCCGCTCGGACCCCTTCCAAGGACGAAGGCAGGATGGAAGCTCCTGTTTCTGCCGAGTGCCTGGGGTCCCTGGGCCTCCTCTGCCCGGAGAGGGCATCGGGGGCCAGAGGGGGCCAGGCACCGCCCAAGAGAGAATCCCAGCGCCTGGCTGAGCTGTCCTCCCAGGGCCCTGCTGCCCTCCTGCCCTGGGTTGGCTGCCGGGAACCCTCAGGGCAGCCCTCGGGGCAGATCCCAGGGCAGGTGTCAGGGCGGGTCCCAGGGCAGGTGTCAGGGCTGGTCCCAGGGCAGGTGGCAGACAGGTGGCAGGACAGGTGTCAGGACAGGTCCTGGGACAGGTGTCAAGCAGGTCCCAGGGCAGGTCCCAGGGTGGGTCCCAGGGCAGCGCCTCCCCCGCTCCCCGCCGCTCAGCCCGGGCCTGGTGTGGAGCAGGCGCTCAGTCCTGAGCGGGTCCAGAGGGCCAGGGATCCCGGGTGGTCCCCGCTCATCACTTAACCCTGCCCCCTGGTCCTGGCCAGTGGAAGTGTCCGGGTCAGGAGCCGAGGGGGCCTGGCATCCAGGTCACATTCACAGAATCGTGGGGAGAGGGAGGAAGAGAGCCCCATCTGGGGTTTGGGCCCCAGCCCAGCTCCGAGCTCCCCTTTGACCCCAGCCATGCTTGTGGCCTCTCCGGGCTCCCCGGCGCCCAGCGGGTAGGGGCTGCAGCCCGGGTGCTGAGCTCCGGAGTCGCGGCCAGAGCTGGTGCCTGGGGCCCGAATTCCAGCAGAGGAGGGACCTTGTGGTCTCAGTCCTCGGCCTTCACAGAGGGTCCCCAGAGGACAAGGGGCAGAGGTGCCCCACGCCTGCAGGATGAACAATGAGGGGCACCTGCCCTGGGTGTCCCAACGGCTTGGGGTGACGGGGCCCCTGCCTGTGCCGTCGCAGGGACTCGGGGCCAGGGTGCTCAGAACCCCAGCTGGCAGTCTTGTCTCCCTTCCACCGTTGCTTCTTCTAAGAAGCTGAGCACGATGGTGGCCACGTCTGGGCGCCAGGAGGATGCGGCCAGGCCATCGTCCCCAGTGCTCGCTGTTCCACCTGCCTCGGACGTCCGGGGAGCGCCGGGTGTCCCTGTTGTCCCACGTCCCGTGCACGCACTGCTGGACTACCTACTGTGTCCGCCGCCCCCGTCTCCACCCTGAGCTTGTAGGTCATTCAGGAAAGTGGCAGGAAGGGGGGCCCTGGATGGAGGACCCCGGCCCGCCTCCCGGGGGCTGGACTTCGGAGGGAGGGGATGCTCTGGTCACAGTGGGGGACGGGAGATGCCCGCCAGGTGGGTCACTGTCCAGAAAGTGCTCATCGGGGAGGCAGCTCGCCACCGGCTTTGAGACACAAACTCACAAAACCCCACAGGAAGGATGTATAAAGCCACCAGACTGCAAACTCGTGGAGACAAAACTCATCACACAGAGATACGTTTTAAATATTAAAATATATTTATATACACGTAATTTTAACTGAGGACACCTGGGAACCAACGTCCCACGGAAGTCCCGACGTCCTCCCAGCAGAATTCGCAGGTGCCTGCTGACTGTGCCACTCTGCCCACCGCACTCTCAGGTATAAAACAGATTCTATAAATAAGGTGATGCAAAATATTGGTTCATAAATATCTACATATGCAAGTGGCTCCCGTCCTGCAGCAGCTCCGAGGACAGGAGGGGACAGCAGGTCTGAACACCCCAGGCAGGCGGCTCCAGCGGGACCAAGACCCCGGGGACGGCCTCGCAGCTGCTCCGCTTTGCAGGAGAACCCCCGGAAGGGGCCAGGCTGCCCCCAGGATGCGGTGAACCACACCCGAGGCTGCGGGGGGCCGGGCTTTGTACTTCTCAGCCAGTGGTTCGACCGTTGGGGCTCCTGGTGTGCAGGCCCGCAGGCTCCTGGAGAGCTCGGCCTCGGCCTGCAGGGGGCTTTGCACTTTCTAGAGCTAACAGCGCGGTACGGTTGCATAGGTTGTTTTGAAAGCACGGCTGTTAACGTGTCCAGGGTTCCGGAGCCCCCGGGAAAATTCAGTGCTGTGCGGTTATGTCCGTCCGTCCACCGGGCGAGGACCGGGAAGGGAGGGGCCGCTGGGCCTCGTTCTTCCTCAGGAGAGACCATCAGCCCGGTCCCCGGGGACCACGAGGGAGCTGTGCCCACTGTGGATGCGCCTCGCGTTCTCTCTCCTGGGCGCCTTTGAGACTCACGTGCGTCCACCACCAGCGCAGACCCCTCAGCATCCAGTGGGAGATTCCCGGAGGGTCCTCAGCACTGTGGCATCAACCGGCGAGGGGTCAGCCCTTCTGGGGAGAAATCGGTGTCCTCGGGAAGCGCCCCGTCAGACGTCACTGTGGGGCTGGAGGGCCGAGGGGGCATCCGGGAGGTCCATGGCGTTGTCGGAGGCCGAGGACTGGCTGGGCAGAGAGGCGCCCAGGCCGTCGGGAGACTCCGAGGGAGGCTTGTACAGGAGGCAGGCGATGGTGAAGAACAGGAAGCCCAGCACCTGCGAAGAGAGGAAGAGCTCGCTGCCCGCCCGGCCCCGGGTCCCGGGGACCCCCTGCTCCGGGGAGAACACCCGTCTCTCCGGGATACCCCTCGCGCGGACACCAACACTATCACAGAGGGAATGAAAACCACATGTGGGTGAAGATAGGCCCCAGATGGGGGGGAGGGCTTGTCCCGGCTGCACAGCGTCCCCCCGGAAGAGCCGTCCCAGCCCTGACCCCCAGAACCTGCAGCTGGAAATAGGCGTTTGCAGGTGTCACTCAGTTAAGGATCTTGGGATGAAATCGCCCTGGACCTTGGGTGGCCCCGCCTGTGGTGCCGGGTGTCCGGGCAGGAGCGAGCAGAGCGCGCCTTTACAGAGCAGCCAGGGAGGCGGCCACGTGCCGCGGAGGCAGAGACGCGGGGGAGGCGAGGGGGCGAGGACCCAGGCCACCGCGCGGCTGGGGAGCGGCCTGGGGCTGACCCTGCGACGCGGGGCTCCCGCCGGGTCCCTCGCAGCCTCGAGGAGGAGTGGGCACGGATGCTGGCCTCTGCGTTCACGCGTGTACTTGACCGTGTAAGTGCCGGGTTTTAGCAGGAACCCCCACCGTGCTCCTTGGAGCATCCCCCCTCCCCGGGGGGCCTGAAGCCAGTGTCCACTTTGGGACAATGACCGGATGGGACGCGTTTGGAGCCTGTCTGCTCCTCCTGCTAAAACTAACCCTGCCTTTAGCAGCGATCCCATCGGCGCGCCGCCGCCCAGGGGGTTATTATGTGGGCGGGCGCCCGGCTACTGGCCTGAGGGACTGGAGGACACAGGAGCAAGAGGCGAGGAGCCCGACCCACCACCACGCGGGAGCCACACCAAGCCCTCCTCACCCGGGGCTACTTTTCTGCTAATCCAAGGGGGCGGGGGGTCCTCCGTGGGGCCGGGGGAGGGGCTCAAGAACAACGTGGGGCAGGACGTGGAGCCCGAGCCCGCCTCCAGCCAAAGCAGGTCATCAACACCCTGTCGCAGGCCGGCCCTGGGATCTCGCTGTGCCCTTTCCCGCCATCACGCAAAACCCAGGATATAAATGCTGTGCTGCCCCCCACGCAGCGCGAGCCTCGGGCGCCCCCGGAAGTTCATCGTGACAGGGCTGGGTGACGGGCGTGCGGCGCCCTGGGCACCGTGAGGCCAGGAGACGGCGTTGCTCACGCGTGGGTCCAGCGAGCCGCCTGGCCCGGGGGGGGGGGGGACGGGCCCGCCAGCGTCTGCGCGCAGGAGGGGACCTGGGTACCATTCCTGCGAAGCCTCCGCTGACCGGAGCCCCAGGCCGCCCGCAAGCTGCAGGGTGATGATGCCGCCTCACCTTGTACGCCAGCCCGGAGACGAGCATGTACCGGCTCATGGCCGCGTTCTGGTACACGAAGCAGGAGCCCTGCTGGCCGCACTGGTCCTGCCACAGCAGGCACGCCCTGTCAATGACCCAGCCGAAGGCGATGGGCCCCGGGATGCCCCCTGCAGAGAGAGGCTGCGTCAGCACCCGCGAGGGCGGGGGGCGGGGGGCAGGCCGGGCGGCTGCGTGGGGCCGCGCGGCCTGGCCTCCCCTTTGTGCTAACGAGGAAAAGCCACCTTCAGGGCGAAGACGCGGGCACGGGTCCCTCTAGTGGACTGTGAGGGGATGATGTCCTTCTCCGAAGCCCCGGGGTTGGGGGCGGGGGAGGCCCACCCGCTGCGAGCCCTGCTGGGCGGCTGCGTGAGTCTACACACGCCACAGTACCTAGAGTTCTAACCACGATCCACTGGATGCCCAGTGCGAAGGATCTCTGCCGGTCGCGGACGCACCTGAAACGGAAGGCGGTGGCATCAGCGCCCGGGGAGGGTGGCCAAGTCACACCCCCACGCCGGCAGCCGAGGAGCGCCGCCGGGCCGCGTGGCCGCCTCCCCGGGGGCAAGCACGTACCCTGCAGGATCTGCAGAGCTCCACGCGGCGGGCTGCAAGGAAAGGTTCTGGACCAGAGCGAAACCCAGGCCCGGGGCTTACCGTAACGTTGCCGTCAGCGCAGGAATGCTGCTGAGGAATGTAAAGATAATTACAACGAATATGAAAACCAGAAGGAGGGGCTTTCTTTGACAAGTTGAGGTGCATTTCCCTGCAGTAGCATGGCCAAAACCAGAGGAAAAATTCTGAGGGACACAGCTACAGTCTCGGTACACCTGAGGAGCGCAACAACAGCGCTGATTACAGGAGGAAGGGACAGGGGCCCTCCCGGGGCGCGGCGGACGGCACGTGGGCGGCGGCCACTCACCTTCTGGCCGCCCGGGCTGGGCACGGCCGCCCCGGGGCACCCCGCATGGCAGGGCGAGTAGTAGGTGAGGCCGTCGGAGCCGCACACGGGGCTGTAGTGCTCGGGCCGGCAGGCGCAGTCGGCGTTGCAGGGGGCCGTCAGGTCCAGGTGGCCGTCGGGCAGGAGGCTGCGGGGGAGACAAGGCGGTGGGGGGAGCTCGGGCTCGGCCCCCAGCCTCATCTGCTCCACGCGGTCGCTGGAGCCTCGCGCCCGGCGCACCACACCCCGTCCTGCTCCCCCACCGCGGCTGCAACACGCGCTTCCCCTCGGTTATTGCACAGGCAACGTGTGCACGGGGCTCCCAACACCGACACGACAGGCGTGCCAGGGCCAACCCTCCGCCACGGCGCCAGCCCCCCGGGGCTCGGCTGCACCCCCGCACGGCTTATGCGTGCGTGCACACGTCTGCGAGCACAGACACACGCTTTCCTCTCTTGTCCACTCAAATGGAAAACCCCAGACCGTGGCTCCTGCTCCCACCTTCCCCGTCCCCCGGGGCCACTGGTGCCCCGACAGGGGGGCCGGGGTCTCCCCTCGACGCCGGCACCGCCCGACCCTCACCTGCCGCTGTGGCTGGCCGTCACCCCCGCCATGGGCACGTTGGGGCAGTGGATGAAGAAGACGAAGAAGGCCAGCAGGCTGGTCAGGGTGCACAGCAGACACAGCTTGATGATGCCCGCGCCGCGGAGCTTGAACTTGTTCACGAAGAAGCCGCCCAGAAATGTTCCGCCACCGCCCGCTGGCACCACCAGGTACCCTGCAGGAGAGGGAGGTGCTCGGCGAGGTCCCCGGGGGCCGCAGGAGGGGGGCCGGTGCCCACTGGGTCTTTACAGGTGGGGACACTGAGGCCCGGAGCCGCCCACCTGTCCATGTGGCAGCGCTTGGCTCTGACCTGCGTTGTCAGGCGCTGGACAGTGGGGGCGGGGGCTCAGTCCAGGGGACGCAGGGGCCGGGCGGGACTGGAGGAGAAGTCAAGGCCCCGGCCTGCCTGCTGGGGGGGCCCCCAGGACACCTGACTCCAACTGTGAGCCACGTTTGGGGAAAGCGGGGACCAGTGCCATTTCACATGGAGGGATTCGTTGGCCCGGGGCTCCCAGGCCATCCCTGGGCGGGGGGCGGGTGGCAGTGGGGGCTCGGTGGGCCTGTCTCTCCAGCAATGACCCAGGCCAGCTCTGGCGTGGACCTCTTACACCCCTGGGGTGAACATGGGGGACCTTGGAGGATGCAACCGTACTTGGGGGGCTGTTGGCACAGGAGAGGGGGCCGCCCGGGGAAGGGGAGGCAGCTGTAGATGGAAACCTGGGCGTGTGAGGTCAGCCGAGAGGCAGGTGAGGAGGGGTGTCTGGGGTGTCAGGTAACAGGGAACGGGGTCCCGAATCAAACGCCGAAGCCCCGTGCCGGGAACAGAGCCCTGAGGGCTGGGGTGCAGCTGCGTGGCCCTCGTGCTGCCCAGATGCGCCCACCTTCCACACGTGGCGTCGCCCCTTCCAGCCAGGATCCACCCCCGTGGGGCCGGACCAGTGCCTGGCATCGGCCCCTCTGCCCGGCGGGTGCTCAGCAAGGCCGCGGCTGCCCTGGACGGTGGTGGGGGGGTCTCAGGAGGGCCCCTCATTCCCGAGGGCCAGCCCGCCCCAGGCACAGGCCGGGGACGCCCACCTCACGGTCCCATGGAATCCTGGGACCCCAGACACCTGGCTCACGGGCATGGCCGAGCCCGAGGGTCCGGAGCTGGGGGGCCCCAGCCCTTCCTGCAACAGGCCAGGGGTGAGGACAGCCAGGCCTGTCGGTGCGCGGGCAGCACACGTGAGCCGAGCCCGCCCCACCCTCCCACCAGGAGGCGTCGGCCGAGAGCCGGCCAGCCCGTGGCCAGTGTCCCCAGCTCCGGGGAGGGGCCATCGCGTCCCTGTGGCCACGTCAGGCGGCCCCGCACCCACTCCCGAGCCCCCCGCAGGACCATACGGCCGGGAGCCCTTGGGACTGCTGAAGGATGCTCTGAGGACCCCTCAGTCATCTGAGAACGAACGAAAGGTCAGAGGACCCCCCCGCCCCATCCAGAGAGTTTTCTCACCAAACAAGGTGGCAGCCTCCGAGGCGCTCAGGCTGAACTGGGCCTCCAGGAACTTGGGGCCGAAGGTAGACATGCCGGCGATGAGCGTGGCCTCGGTGGCTCCGGCCAGGCACAGCAGGATGAAGGTGGGGTTCCTCAGGAGGAGCCAGATGGAGCTGCACGCGGAGGCCAGAGAGAGACGGAGGCTCAGGGGGGCGCGCCGGGCTGAGCGGAAGCCCCGTCCCCGAGGCCACGGCCCCCACTCCTGGGTGCACAGCCCCCGTTCCGCTGTGGTCACCCCGCATCTGTCCCACGGACGTGAGGACAGGGCGTGAGGCTGGGCTCCGGGGAAGAAAGCCAGAAACGCAGGGAGGAGCCCTCCCAGGGCCACCCCCTCCAGCGCGGGGACACCCTAAACGACCGTGCACTGTTCGGTCACCACGGGGTCAGCTGTGAGGACGGGCAGACGGCCCGAGCCAGGGGCCGGGGGCCCGGGAGGTGGCTGTCCCCAAGTCCAGGACTGGCCAGGCCCTGCGGACGGGGGATGACGCAGGGGGTCCCTTCTCAGCCAGCCCTTGAGGGGACACAGAGGGGCCTCCAAGGAGCCTCGGGTAGGCATGGCTGGCTCCCCAGTTGCTCTGCTGCGTACTTGGGGGGCTGCTGCTGGGGTCCCCGGGGAGGTCCTGGGAGGACCGGGAGTGCGACCCTGCACAGCCCGGGGGACCCTTGGCCTCCGGCCTCACTGTGAGGGTCGGACATGGGCCCTGGCTGCCGTCCTCCGTGTCCCCACTGAGCCTGGCCGGTCACCAGCCCCGGCCCCACCTTGCCTGCCCTCAGGATGAGCCCAAGTTCTTTGGGGGCCACTCGCTCCAGCTGAATGGAACCCAGGATCCCGTTAGGGGTTCAGGCCGAGCAGGGCTAGAGCCTGTGATCACACATGTGACCCCACCTGCCCCTTAAATGTCACGAGGGGCACAGAACACACTGTCCTCAGGGGGCTGGTGAAGGAAGCGGAGCCCAGAGTGGAAAACACACAAAGATCGCAGCCAAGGGTGGGGGGTCCAGGAGTAAAGACGCTGCGTCTTTGTGGGGCAGCCGGTCACCCCGCCCGGGAGCTCTAGCGCCTGCGCATCCCGACTCCCCGAGCCGTCCCCAGCCCTCTAGCCACCGGACAGCAGGTGCCTGGACTAGAGCACGGAGGTGTCTGCTGGCCCCCGGCCTCGGGGGCGATGTGGCCGGGAGCCCCAGGTCACGGCGGGACAGACCCTTGCTCTCTGGCGCCTAAGGAAAAGCAGGTCCTGGACGTATGTGGCCACGGCCCGGCGGCCGTTGGGCGGCTCCGACCCGGCCTCCTGTGCTTTCAGTCCCGAGTGTACAGCTCGGAGCTGCTCTACAACCGGAGCAGGTGCCCAGGCCTGTCCTCGGAGCCCCCCTGGCCCCCCCGGAGACCCAGCGTCCATGAGCACCGCCGGCCGTCCCCACGCCAGCCCAGAGAGCACCGGCCACATCTCGCGGCCCTGTCACGGCGGCTGCAAACACCTTGAGCCTCAAATGCTCTTCCTTTGGAGGCACAGGCCGGCGAGCAATTGGATTTTGGAAAGAAGGGACGTGCGGTGCAGCCCTACCTAGCCTTTGCGCCGGGACACTCGGGCCGGCGGCCAGGAGGGAGCCCCGGGGCTGCCCACAGGCTGGGTCGCTGGTGCTGTGTGCAGGGAACCCGAGGGCCTGCTCCACCGGGGGCTCCACCGCGGTGTCGGGAGACTGGGTGAGCTGCCCCCAGACAGAGGTTCCTGCACCCCGGCCAGTGAGGCCCCGGGCCAGCCCGGCCTGCCTTGGGGGCAGCTCCTGAGAGGTCTCACGGGACGTGGAAGCAGGGGGCCACCCACCCTCCGCCCGTAGCATGACAGCAGAAGCAAAGCAGTGGACGGCGGGCAGCACAGGGGCCTCCCTGGAGGCCCTTCTCCCTCCCCCCGGCGAAGGCAGGCACGGGGACTCATTCCAGCCACCACCGGCCCCCCGCCCCACGAGGTCCATCAGACACGACCATTCCCGGGCTCGGGTCCCAGAGGGCTGGAGGGGCAGGTAGCAGCTCAGCGAGGCCGAGGACTCAGGTGGGCGCCTGTCCAGGGGCCTCCCTCCCCATCCCTGCGACCACCTCCCTGGAATGCCTGGTCCGTGGAGAGGGTGCTGGGCCCCCAGGAGCTCCGAGAGCAGAGCAGGCCAGGGGCCTTTCGTCCCGATGGCGTGTGAAGACCACAAAGCCAGGCCAGTCACACACAGGGAGGATCAGGGGAGCCCTGGAGAGGGGCCGGTGCAGGGCAGAGGGCTGGGGTCAGTCCCGCTCCCCCAGGGTCCTCAGAGCCTCGAGACAGAGAGAGGGCATGATGAGCCTGGAGCCCCCAGGGCACAGGCAGGTGGCACTTGATGACCCGGTCAGAGGACAGGGGGGAGTGAGGAGCTGGGGCCCGGGCCCTCCATCGGGACCAGAGGCCTCTGGCTGCTGCTCCTTGGTCTCTTAGGTCGAGTTTTGGGGCCGATACCTGCCCTGCACTGGGTCATGAGGGAGGTTGAGGGGCTGTGCGCTCACCCTGCAGCCTGGAGGGGTCACATGGACTCTCCTGGGTTGGGGTCGAGATCCAGCGTGCATGGGACCCCCCGTAAGGGTCTTCAGGACACATAGACACGGGCAAGAGGCCCACACCACCCCCCGTGAGGTCCTTACAGAGGCAGGTCTCTGATGGTTTTCCCGAAGTCGGGGTTGCTGACGGCCGTGGGACCGCTGTCCTTCAGCTGGTGTGTTTCAGACACTCTCATGACCACGTAGCGTTGGGAGCCTGGAAGGACACGTGTTGGTGAGAGCGGGGACCAAGGGCTGTGCTTCAGGACCCTGCCCGCCCCCAGGTCTGGGCCGGTCCTGGGATGGAGGGCGCGGGGCCAGGTGTGGTGGGGATGCAGCACGGTGAGCGGCGACCAGCTGGAGAGAGCCAGGGACACACGCTGGGACCGGGGGGAGGAGGGGCTCAGAGGGGCCAGATGCTCAGGCTGCCATGGGCCCCGCTCTGAGCCCGTAGGGGGAGGTGCCGCAGGGGCGGAGGGTGCCCGGGGTGGGCAGCACAGGCCCTGCAGGCCCCGCCCAGGAGGTGAAGGCCCCCGACTGTCCCGGGGTCCCCAGCAGCCCCAGGGAGGGGCTGACGCACCCACCTGGCAGCTGGCGAGGGTAGCCGAGGATGGGGATGGCTGTGAGGAAGGCAGCTGCCCCCGCGCCCAGGAAGCCCACCCACCAGGCGCCGACCCACAGCGGGCTCTCGGTGGTCAGCTCCGTCCTGTGGGAGAGGGGCCTGCGGTCAGCATCCCGTCCACGCGTGTCCAGGCGCCCACGCCGGGCATCCTTCCGCACGCTGCTCCGTGGGAACCTTACCGGGGCGTTGGGGCTTCTGGGCGGGCGGCTGCACAGCGCGGATGCCCGCGCCCCCCCCCACCCCCCGCCCTCGGCGGCCCGTCCATCTGGCGGCTCCTGCCTCCTAATCTGTTTAGCGAACTGGTAATCTGGCGCGCAAAGCGCCTTCCCGGGTTCCGTGAGCCGTTCTGGAGGCTTCTCACGCCCAAGGTCGCGGGCGCCACGGATGTGCAGCTGGACCGAAGCGGGGGCCCCGCGCCTAAGGCTGCCGTCTGAAGGGGGGCCTCCTAGGGCTGGGCCTTAGCCTGCGGGGTCTGCGCTGGCTCCGGGGAGTCCGCGGGAACTGGGTTGAACTGAGGACGCCCAGCTGGTGCCCGTCCCCCCGCAGCGATCAGGGACCCCTCCCTGGATCCCCGCACCCCCAGGCCCCGGGCCCCGGAGCAGCCAGCGTCGTCCCTGAGCACACGTGGTCCCCGAGGGGCCGGCGGCCCTGCACACTCACCGGCTGCCGACGTCCGTGTAAACGTTCAGCAGGGCGCCCCCGATGAGGTAGCCGGCGGCGGGCCCGAGGATGGCCGCCGTGTAGAAGGTGGCTGCGGGGGAAGGGGTGCTGCTGAGGGGCCCCGGGGCTCGCCAGCCGCTGACGCCGGGAGCCCCACGGCCCACCCCAGGGAGCCCCTCGGCACCCGCGCCCTCTGCCCCGGCGCACGGGCCCTTTGGACCGGGGTTTTCATCTGTGCAGCGTCCGCTGCCTCCCGGATCCGGCCGCTGTCAACTCCTTATTGTTTTTTATTTTTTATTGATTTTATTTGTTAAAGTAGGTGCCACGCCCAGGGTGGAGCCCAACGCGGGCCTTGAACACAGGCCCCTGAAATCGGGACCTGAGCTGAGGGCAAGGGTCGGACACTCAACGGCCCGAGCACCCAGGCGCCCCCCTCCTCCCCCGCCCCCCCTCCATTAACTTTCTAAAGTGATTTCATGTTTTTTCCATCAAAGCCAACTGTAGTCGGCGTGGGGACTCTCTCTCCTTCAAGAGAGCTGAGCTCCTGAGGGCGTCGCCTGGCGGGATGACGGGATGACGGGATTGGACGCCTCCGCAGAGCATCACCCCCAGCCCCTCCCGGAGCGACCCTGGGTCAGCACCGCCGGGACTTACAGGGACCAGGCCCGAGGCGGAAACGCGGGGGCTGCAGGCGGCTGGCAGGTGCAGCCGGGCCCGGAGCGCCGGCCGGTGTCACCCCTGGGGACACCTGGCCGGGCAGGAGGGACGTGGGGCTGGGGGGCACCAGGTTGAAACCCAGACATGTCGCCGCCCACGCCCGTGGGTGTCTCAGTGGGAGCGGGAGGCTTCCGGGAAGCCCTAGGGCCAGGGCCGCGGGGAGGGCCCAGCTGACCCGGGCACCAGCCGCCCCAGGTGGCCCGAAGGCCAGTGCTCACCGGCTACCCCACGAGTGGCCACACACGCGGCCGGCCATGGGCAGACGCACGTGAGGGTCCCCGCGCCCGCCCCGCCCTGTGCCCACCGCCCCGCTCACCGATGTAGACAGGAGAGTAGCTGGACTTGACGTTCTCGTCCAGGTAGGTGACACCCAGCGTGTAGAGCGGCGTGGCGCCCACGCCGTGCAGGAACTGGCCCAGCATGAAGACCAGCCGGTAGCCCGACAGGCCCGAGGCGCCGTCCACGCACGCCACGCTGCGGTTGGCCCCGCATGTCCCGACGCCGTCGGCCGCCTGCACGTCGTAGGCGCCTGCGGTGAAGTGGGGCAGGGCGAACACCAGCGAGCCGGCGCCCATGACCAGCACGCCCCAGCCCAGCCAGCGCGGCTTGTGTCCGTTGCCGCCGAAGTAGCTGACGAAGGTGAGGCACAGGCAGGCGGCCACGTCGTAGGAGCTGGCGATGAGGCCGCTCTGGTAGCTGTGCAGGTCGTAGCGGCGCTCGATGGACGTGATGACGGTGTTGATGAAGCCGTTCACCGTCATGCCCTGCAGGAAGGCGGCGGCGCACAGGAACAGCAGGAAGCCCCGCGGCGTGTTGAAGGCCTGCAGGCACCCGGGCGCGAAGGCCCGCCAGCCACACGCCGCGCCCTGCGGCCCGGCCGCCACGTAGTGCATGTCGGGGGCCGCCCGGGCGCGCTTCTCCGCCTGCGGCCGGCACAGCGGCTGGCTGCACGGGTCCAGGGGGCTGAGGGCCGCGGACCCCGGGGCGCCCGGGCTCAGGGCCGAGCCGGGGGACACCCGCCTGCCCGGGGCATCCGTGACCGCGGCCGAGGGTGGGCTCCGGAAGACCAGGGGCGGCAGGGAGACCGCGGCCTTGTCCCCTGTGCAGCGCTGCGGCATCTCCGTCCAGGGGCGCGGGGGGCGGCTTCGGAACCCGCCGAGCACAACTCCAGGGGCGGGCCTGTTCTGTGAGGAGAGCTTCGGGTTAGAAGGCCGACCCGGGCCGTCGAACGCACTGACATCTGCGCCCCGACGCCCCCGTGCCTGGTCCCGTGGGGCCGCGATGGCCCTGTGGCCCGCTCCCCGGTCTGCTGGGGTCCACGCCAGACCCGCGCACCCGAACAAGGCCATGTGGGGGCCCTGCGGGGCCCTGGATCGCCCGGCCCCCCGGCCCCGCGGCCTCTGCTCGGCCGGCCTGAGCTGTGCTCTCGGGCCCTGGAGGGAGCTCCAAGCGTGGACGCGGCCTCCACCCCGTGCAGCCTCAGCTCCGCAGGAAGCTCACGGCGGGCACGTGCAATGGTGGGGGCAGTAGAGGCAGGGCGCGCCCCCACTCGAGGGTCACCAGCGCCCACCCGGCTTGCCCTGCGGCGGTTTTCAGAATGTCCCAACGGGACGCGGCGGGTGGCAGGTGGCCGAGCTAGTGAGAAGAGGCCCCAGCGCTCCCTCTGTCCACTCAACCCCAGCCCACCCTGTTCCCATGCTCCACCTGGGCCCTCATTCCCCCCGACCCCAGTGGGTCAGCTAACCCCGCATCTCCAGGCTCCCAGGACCCCACCTGCCGTGAGAAAGGGCAGCACGGGGGGGATGGACGTTCCGCATCGGGCCCTTGGGAGCCTTCAGGGGCTGGCATTCCCGGTAAGTGACCAACACCCCGGCCACCCTCAGACGCCTGCGCCCTCCACACTGTCTGGGCCCCGCTTGGCAGGACACGCAGGGGCAGGGATGGGGACCGGGTCCTCGCAGGGCTCAGGAGGCAGCAGGACAGCTAGGGACGGCCACAACAACAAGTTCTCCCCTTGGAAATCAAAAGCCACAAGAGGGGGATGCCTGGGGGGCCCAGCGGTGGAGCATCTGCCTTCAGCTCAGGGTGTGGCCCCGGGGTCCCGGGATCGAGTCCCACATCGGGCTCCCTGCAGGGAGCCTGCTTCTCCCTGTGCCTGTGTCTCCGTCTCTCTCTCTGGGTCTCTCATGAATAAATAAACAAAACCTTAAAAAAAGAAAAGCCGCAAGAGAACAGCAACGAGCAGCTCCAAGTCCGTGGCCAAGTTTTACCTGAACAGCTGTGGATCTTGGACACGAGCACGTCAAGCTCAAGCCAAATCATACACATCACATCATTTAAATTAGCAAATTGGGAATCCAGTCTGGGGTGTCAGCCAGATGATGCACTGGTGGCCTCCACAGGCACAGGAGAATCGAGTGGCAGCACTCAGAGCCTTCAGGCGGCCGGGCGGCCTCCTCCGGGGGCTCCCACCTGGAGCCTGGGCACACGCGCTCCCGCCCCGCCTCATCGCCCAGGCAGATCAGCACGCCGTGACTGAGCCCCTGCAAACTTTTCCTATCCCTGCCCCAGTTCTGCCCCAGTTTGCCTGTGCCGTCTGGAAGGCTCTCGCCCGTACAGAGGCTCTGGATCAGAAACGGGGAGGCTGGCCCTCCCGGCGCCTGGAACCGTCCCCTCCACCCACAGGCCGGCGGCCGGGGCCCCGTGAGCCTAGGATCCGCGACACCGGGCGTCTCCAGCCACTAGGATGGTCCTGAGTCTCATGGAACTTCCCAAGGATGTTTCTGAGTTTGCACCCGGATCTGGCCCGGCTCGACCTGGGCACCAATATGCGTGTGATGTGCCAGACGCTGCGCTGGACGTCGATGCACGGGTGGTCGTGCCGACGCTTGGTCTGAATTCCAAGCACACGCTGCTGTCTCACCACAAAGGCCGCGGGACCCGTCCCGCAGGAGAGCCCGCAACCCGGCACGACCGCAGTGTGGCCGGAGTGGCCGAGCCCACCGTGCACACAGTGAGGCACAGGCCCAACGGGCACCGAGCTGCTGGCCTGGTGCCTGGGCCATCAGCTCCCCTGGGCAATGCTGCTGGAGTCGGGCTGTGCCCCGGCTCACTCACGGGCAGTTTCCTTCCAGGATCTGCCTCCGACGTGGGCAGCACTGACACCCGAGCAGTCAGCCAGGGGACGGGGACGTCACGGCTGCCCTCCCTGCCGGGGCCCAGGGAGTGTTGCTGACCCACATTAAGGCCGGGCCGTGGCTCTGGGGCCGCTGCCCCTTGTTTGTGTCCCGGGGCCCCGCGGCAAGCCGGGGGGCAGGTGGGGGGGCTGGAGGACCCTGCGGCACACAGCACGTGGGGGACTTGGCCCTCTGGGGACCAGGTCCTGCAGCCGGGCTGGGAACTCTTCCTCCTGGAGCCTGCGGGCTGTACCCAGGAGCCTCCCTCTGTCCGCTGGGCTTGGGTCTGGACAAAATGAGTGTCTGCCTTCCAGCTGCCGTGAGGCCTGACCGCAGAGCTGGGGCAACGCAGCGGATGGCAGAGGACCCGAGCATTGGGACAGCGGAGGCAGGCCAACGGGCAGCCGAGGGGCAGGAGAGGCCGCCCCCCACCCCCCGGGGGCTCCAGGTGGGGTCCACGGGCAGCCTCACCTAAGACCCCCAGGGCATCTCACTCCTGGTGACTCCCCTCCTCCCTGCAGCCCCCTGCCCACAGCCAGGCCCAGAGCGACTACCTCGGGGCCAAGAGCAGCGTGATGGAGGACTCCACCTGTCACTTTGGGGGGCCATGAGGTGCCAGGTGTGTCTGCAGCGGTGTTTCTAGGACAAATCAGTATTCTAATGGGTAGACTCAGTGCCGGTGGGCCTCGTCTGATCAGTTGAAGGACTGAATAGCCCAAAAGGGCCGGCCCTTCCCTGAACTTGTCCTGCGTGGCTACCTCTGACCGGTCGTCATGCCTGGCTCTGGAGGCCGCCCTGCCGGCCACACCTTTACCTCTCCTGACTCCCCTGCTGGTTGGCTGCGCATCTGGGGACTCGCCGAGCTCCATAACTGCACGGGCCAAGTTTCTCATAAGAAATCTTCGTACGTGTGTATCTGTCTCTAGGTAAGCTTATACGGAGAACACATACATACGTCAACAACACAGACGGACGGACGCGTACCCCGTACCGACTGGTTCTCCGAGCATCCTGACTGATCGGCGGGTAGTTCTGCACCAACACCGGCTGCGTGGGAGGCGTGAGGGGCTGTGGGGCGCGGGGCCCTCCAGGACCCTGTCCTCTCCGGGAGGAGCCACAGCCCCTGCACCTGGGGACGACTGGTAGGAGCCAGCTGTCCCCACCCGCAGAGCAGAGCGGCGCAGATGGCAGAGGCGCGGTGCACAGGGCGGGCCTGGCTGCAGAGGCCCTGGGGGGCTCAAGGCGCCGCCGGCACCAACCTCTGTCCCGTGGGCCCGGTAGTGGCCGAGCCCTCAGCACGCGCTCGGTGAGCCCCCGAGATCCCAGGGTCAGGAGGCGGGGCTGCCCGCGGATGGGGGACAGGGCTCCCGGGGGATGCCAGCCAGGCGAGCCCCAGACAGTGCCACACAGGAGGAAGCCCCCAGGATGGGAGCAGCCCCCGGGGCACCTGCTCAAGGCCGGGCTGCCCCTCCCCGCTGCGCTGCTGCCTGCGCCTCGTCGGGGAACAGCTGGGGCCGCGAGCTGTGCTGGGGAGGCCCTGGATGGCTCTCCGGACCCGAGAGAAGTGGACGGATCGTCCTCCTCCTGCTGCTGCTTCCCGGGGAGCCCTTATCCCAGCCTCCAGGCTTGTCCTTGGTCCTCGGAGCCTCCCCACCACAGCTGGGGCCCACGCCTGTTGCCGCGGGGAGAGGAACCCCTCGGGATTAGGTGCCCAGGATTAGCAGCCAGGATAATGTGGGCCGTGGGGCCTTGAGCCAGGAGCTCTGCACCTGGGGCTGCCGTGGGAGGGGCAAGGGTGTGTGTGCGCGCGTGCGTGCGTGTGTGCGCCCTCGTGCAGCTCACTCAGGAGGACACCTCGGGTCCCCTACTGGCCCAGCCGTCAGCCGCACCTCTCACAGTCTGAGCCACGAGGCTGCAAGAAATCCAGGTCCCAGTGGCTTGTCCCCCCCCCCCACGCCCCACCAACTGCAGCGTGAGGAGCCAGCGGCCCCGTGGGTGGCCCTCCCCTGGGCCCTGGCGTCAACACCGGGCTGCGACGGGGTCAGTCCTCGCGAGCCCCCCTCGGCTCGCTTATTCCTTACGTGCTGGCGCAGGGTCCTGGGCGCAGCTCAGTGCACGCGTGGAGGCTGCCTGCCAATGCAGCAGGCGGCAGGGCCACGGCTCACCCAGAGCCGTGCCGTCAGCCTAGCGCCGAGCCCCGGTCCTCCTCTGCCAGGCTCCTGGGGACAGGCCGGCTCGGGCCCAGCCCATGGCCGCAGGGAGGCCGGCGTGGGGCGACTGGCGCCCTTCCAAGTTAGGGGCCGGGGTTCTCGCAGCTCCAACCTGGACCCCGCTCGCTGGGGACATGTACAGGTTTCATTTCTCTTCCTCTACGCTCCCTTCTCCCTGCACCTGGTGGCTCTGAGGTTGACAGCCACAGCCATGCCACTGTGACACGTGCCACCCTGTGTGGCCGCCCCTGCCTGGCTCCTGGCCGTGGGTCTTCACCCTGGGCCCTTCCTGTCGCCCTGCCTCGCCCTCCCTCTCACCCCGGTCCTCGCCCCCGTGACCCGTGGAAGTCCTTCAGGCAGCTCTCTTCTCTCGCCTCCTACGTCCGTCCTGATGTTTCTTCCTCTGCCGGAGAGAGCGGAGAGAGCATTCACTTGTGGAAGACGAGACTCAAAGCTATTTATAGAGCAGACCCTGGGCGGCAGGACGGGGTGGCCACAGCAGTGCCCGGCCCGCCCAAATTTGCATACGTGATGACCATGCCCAGGTGAGGGGGGAGGGAGC
Source organism: Canis lupus baileyi (assembly GCF_048164855.1). Classification (NCBI taxonomy): domain Eukaryota; kingdom Metazoa; phylum Chordata; class Mammalia; order Carnivora; family Canidae; genus Canis; species Canis lupus. The sequence continues at coordinate 48,583,559 of NC_132863.1, read as the reverse complement.
CAGCCACTCTGCACAGAGGCCAAAAATGAAGGACTGTCAGAGACAGCCGGAGGACCTGTCCCTTTGGGGGTGCCCTGCATGGACTCCCTGCTCCCCACCTTGTGTCCACAGCAGGCAGACGTGTGGGAGGGCAGGCTGAGCCAGAGAGGCCGGTACAAGTTTATTCGTCTTCCCAACCCGTGAGGTTTGATCCACGGAGGGGACGGAGAGAGGCTGTCTTGCAGCCTGGCGGGCGTTCCCGCCCCGGGCAGGTGGTGAGCCTCTCTTTGTCTGTGTCTCCACTTCAACAGAAGTGTGACATTGTGGGGAGGAGAGAGCGAGCCCCGAGGTGAAGGCCCCCGGCCTCTGGGCACTTGGGGCTCACGGGAATGAAGACCCGCAGAAGGGCCCTCGAAGGGTCTGGAGGTGCCGGGGCACTGGGCTCAGCCCCGTCCAGGTGGCCTCTTCGGCCCGTGGATCCACACACCAGGCCCAGAGCTGCTGAGACGTAGATCACCGTGACAAAATGCACGGGCCGCATGGAAGCCTGCGGTGGGAATGGGGTGCCACTCAGCCTGCCTGTCCCAAACCCTAAAAGGCATTGGGCCAAGGAACAACATCTCAGGTTCCCCCAAAGCTTCCTGGAGAAAACACCACTGACGAAGGGCGGTCCCACTGGGTGCAGAGGACGCCTTAGAAGCCCTGCAGCCCAGGAGCCTGTGACTCTCTGGACCCCGGGCTTGGTCCTCAGTGGGCCTCGCCTGGCCACACGGTGAGCAGCTAAGGGCCTGCAGCAGAAAGGGTCCCCCTGGCCAGCCAAGCAGGGGAGGTGACCCGGGGCCCCACAGGCCGGTTCCTTCCCCTGCTCACAGGACCCAGTGTCCACCCACACACAAGAGCTCTGGTCACCAGAGACTGGAGCTGGCGCTTCCTTCGGGCTCACAGGGCGGGGTTCTGACAGGCCTGACCGTTACCTGCCACGGGGGACACTGGGTCCTGCCCCGAAGCGGGCTCCCACACACCAGCAGCACGCCGGGGCCAGACAAGCAGCTCAATGTCCCCGAACAAAAGCAGCTGAGAGGTTCTGAGGATTATTGTCTATCCCCTTCCAAAAGCAGACAATGGGCTCTTTGCCACGCCTGAGAACAGGAGGCCACGTGGCCCAGGAGGGACTATTTCTGCGGCCTCCGTCCGCACCGGAGAAAGCAGAAGTATGGCGGGGCGAGTCCCCCAGGTACCTGCGGGGCCAGCTGCCCATCCCTTCTGACCGCGATACCAGGCTCTGTTCCGCTACCTGCCCACGACCCACGGGGAGGCCCTGAGCACCAAAACCGCCACGGTAAGCACGAGTCCGCAGGGCTGTGAACCGACACCGGCTCAGCAGCGCTGACCTGGAAATGGATCAACATTCATGGAGACTTCTAGATCGTCTGGAAGCCAGACAGAGACCCAGACCTGGAGCCGCAGCCGTGGCTTATCAAGGCAAGGGTCCACCGGAGCCCAGGGAGCCAGGCTCTGCGCGGGGTCAGCCAGAATCCGGGGCTCTGACAAGGACAGGAGCGCCGCCCCAAGACCTCCATCCCCTAGGCCATCGCCCCTAACCTCCCGGCACGCAGCCACCTGACCACGGTGGTGGGAGGGACTTGGTTGGGACCTGCCCAGGGACCTGGTTGAGGTGAGGGGCCACACCCAGGGCAGATTAGGTCAGAGCCACCCAGGAGGGAAGTAGCCCCATAAAAATTTCCCGGGTAGTGGCCGCCAGCCCTGCCCAGCAGGAAAGCAGACCTTCCCTCCTGTCCTCCTCCTGCGGGGCACCTGGGAGAGCCGGCTGTGTGGGCGCTCCCTGAGAGGCCGCCTCCCTGCCTCCCGCGGGCCTTGGCTCCCCCTGCCAAGGGCTCTGGGCCCACCTGTTGGGGCCCACCTGTTGGGGCCCTGTGCCACGCCTGGCTCCCGGGGTTGTGTCCTCCCGCCGAGGACAGAGCTGCAAGATGTCTGGAGTCCCCCGAAGCTGGACCGCGACCTCCCCACCGCGGACAGGCTGGGAGCCCGTGGGCAAGTTTGCTCAACTGTAAAATGGGAGTGATAGCAGCCACCTGCCGCCGCGTTGCCAGGCCTCCTGGGACGCTGTTGGAGCCCTGAGCGCCTTCTGGGTGCTCCAGCAGCTCCTCCCGCGCCAGCGCGCTGGCCCCGGGGTCACACGCAGACCTGCGGAAACCAGAGGCTTCCTCTCCCCGGCTGCACCCGCCAGCGCGGTCTGTGCTGGGCGCGGGGTCCCAGCCCGGGCGCCCGGCAGCCGGTTCCGGTGCGACGGAAGGCACCGGGGCAGCAGGCAGCGGGAGGGGCGGCGGGCCACGCGGAGCTGAGCTGGTCCCTCCGGCTGGAAAAGTACCGAGGCTCCCCCGCGCCTCCCGGGCAGCGCCGCCGCCGGCTCAGCCGCCCACGCCCACCAGCGAGCGCGTGCGCGCCGCCCGCCCCTGCCCGCGGGCCTGCCCCTGCCCCTGCCCCTGCCCCTGCCCCTGCCCCGCTCCGGCCGCCGCCGGCTCCCGTCCTCCGAGGAAGGCCGCGCAGGCCCCGGTGCGCATCCGGGTTCCCGTCCTCCCTCGCCCGCTCCGGCCGCCGCACCGAGCCGGTGCCCGCGCTGCCGCAGGGACGGTGCCGCCCGCGTGGCCGGGGCTGGGGACCCGCCGGCGCAGCCCCCCCGCCCCCGCCCCCGCCCCCGAGGTGCCTGCGGCGCAGCTGGCGCCGACAAAGCCCAGACGCCCGAGAAACTTGTGCGCTTGGCGTCCCTTCCCGGGCCCCGCCGCAGCCGCAGCCGCAGCCGCAGCCGCAGGTGGAGGCCCGGCGCCTCTCTGCGCCCCGGGGAGGCGCGTCCGTCCTGCCCCGACCCGCGGGCCTGCGCCTGCGTGCGCCCCGGCACCTGCCGCGCCCTCCCTGCCTCCCTCCCTGCCTCCCTCCCGCCTCCTCCGAGGCCTCCCGCCGGGGCAGCCGGCGGCGGCGCGCACTCGCCTCGCGTTTCCCGGGGCAGCCGGCCGCGGGGCGCACCGCTCGTGCCCCTGCCCGTGCCCGGCCCCGCCGGCGCCCCCTCGCGCCGCCGCCCAGCCTGGCGTCCGCCTGCACCTGCCGCGCTCCTGACGTCAGGGGGGCCGGCCCCGCGCCCCCGGCCACTCACCGTCCCGACACCCGGCCGCCGCGCCGCGCTCCGCGCTCTGGAGGCCGCCGGCCCCCGCTCCCGCTCCATTCATCCCCTCGCCCCCGCCCGGCCCCGGCCCCGCCGGCCCCGCCCTCCCGGCCAATGGGGGCGCCGCGCCGGCTCGGCCCCGCCCCCGCGCCCCGGGCCCGCCCCCTGAGCTGACAGCTGCGGAGCGCGCGGCGGGGGCGCGCGGGGAGGGGCGGGGAGGGGCGGGGAGGGGCGGGGGGCGCGGGGGTGGCGCGCGGGGAGGGGCGGGGGCGCACACGGGCGCACGTGGGGGCGCGGAAGGGCGCTGGTGGGCGCGGGGGGTGGCGCGTGGGAGCACGTGGGGGGCGCGGCGGGGGCGCGCGGGGAGGGGCGGGGGGGGCGCGCGGGGAGGGGCGGGGGGGCGCGGGGGGGGCGCGCGGGGAGGGGCGGGGGCGCACACGGGCGCACGTGGGGGCGCGGAAGGGCGCTGGTGGGCGCGGGGGGTGGCGCGTGGGAGCACGTGGGGGGCGCGGGGGGCGCGTGGGGGCGCGGCGGGGGCGCGCGGGGGCGCTGAGGGGACCCCGGCTCGCGCGCCCGCGGGTGGCGGGTCCCTCCGCGGCGCCCCGAGCTGCAGCCAGAAGCCGCCATCTGCGCGGCGGTGTCCTCAGGCCCCCTGGCGACTGGGTCTCTGACTCAGAAGTGAAGCTGCCGGGTGTGAGGGCCCCCGGGTGCGCAGGGGCCCGAGAGGAAGTGAGCTCCCGCCCAGCCCTTCGGAAAGGCCGCCAGGGGCCGGTGGGGGGGGCCCCGGGGGCTGGGGGCTGCCGCGGGGAGGGCTCACCCTGGCGCGGGGAATCCGGTCCCTACCCGCCCCCCCCCCCCCCCCCCCGCAGCCTTCTCGCTGGGCTGATCCTCTTCCTGCCGTGGGCACCAGCACCATAGGCACCAGGCACCGTAGCCAAACCGTAGGCACCGGCGAGAGCGACGCCCCCACCCAGCACCCAGCACCCAGCACCCAGCACACGGCCTGAGCGCGTCCCGTAGGAATCCCATGGCGCTCTCCCACGAACCTCCACCGCATTGCCTCATCTCTCCGGGTCTGGTTAGCTCATCTGTGAACCGGGGTGATGACACTTCCTCAGTGTCCCTGAAACCAGAAGGTGGGATGAAGCAGGGCATGGGGCAGGGCCGCAGACAGGAGCTCACAGGGGTTGCTGAGTTAATACAGTAACAGTGCATCACCTGGACCCCCCACAATTTTTCCTTTTAGTTTCCACAAAGTGAATTAACTTAAAGAGAAGTCGGGTCACCTGGGTGGTTCAGTCAGTTAAGCCACTGACTCTTGATTTCGGCTCAAGATTATCATCTCAGGGTCACAAGACGGAGCCCGGAGTCGGGGCCCCTGCTTAGGGTTCCTGTTCCCTCTCTCTGCCCCTCCAGCCTGCTCTACTCATGCGTGCTCGCTCGCTCTCAAAATAAAGAAAGAAAAAGTCCACAAAAGTCAACTGTGTGTGTGGTTAAAGCCTGAAGTCCGCGCGCGGGGTTAGCGAGGACGGCCTGACCCCGGCCGGTGAGGGCGGCCGTACAGAGCGAGGCCGCGGACCGCAGAGGGGGTGGGGGCTGCCCTCTTCCTGCGGGGCCGGCAGCGGCGGTGCTGGGCTCGGGGACACATGCACGTCTGAACGGTTATTTATGAAACGCTCTGCCTTCAGGGGCTTGGCTTCTGCCCCCCGCGGCCCCCGGTTTCGTCCTTGCCTCCACGCATCCGTCCACACCTGGAAACGGGGCACAGTCTGGCTGCTCCTGGCGGATCGGCCGCCACTCCGGGCAGCGCTGAGGAAGGGAGGAGACAACCACGCGCATTCCCAGGGGCAGAAGTTCTGTCCGAGTAGGAGGAACTAGCAGGAGGGCCTCCCTGGCCTGCCTGGAGGAGGAGGCTGGGGGGGCGCCCCGCGAAGATTCCCCGCGGTGAGCCCACGGCTCTGCAGCCCTGGCCTCCGGGGGAGCCGAGCCCGCTGGGAGCATTCCCCGGGCAGCTGACGAGATGCCCTGGGTAGGTGGTGAGCTCCCCGCCAGGGAGGCGTTTGCGGCGCTGCCCGGAGCTCCGATGGTGAAGCGTGCAGGCCTTTCAACTGCCAGCAGCCGCGCTGGATGTACTGTGTGGTTAGCGTCGGAAAGCGCCGTCCAGCTGCTCCCCAGGTCACACGGGCTGGGGATGGGCTGTCCCTGAGGAGACCTCTCCTGGACCCGAGGGGCAGGTGGGAGGAGGAGGGAGGACAGAACCGGCTCCTGCAGCGACTCAGGCTGTTGGCAGGTTCCTTGGGCGCTGACTCCACCCGTCGCCCGGGCGGCAGCGCCCTCTCACCTCAGGGAAGCGCTGGCCCCCGAGGACCCTCGGCTCAGGGCTCGGCCCCACCAAACTGAGCGTCACGTGGGACCGCAGGGCTCCCCCTCGGGGATCCTCCCACGGGACTCATTCAGAGGCACAATTTGAAAGGTAAATCAGGAGCAAGCATTTCAGGCATATTAATGCAAAACGCAGGCCTTCCGTTCTCAAAAGCTCACCCGGGTGTCTCCGCTGCACCTCGGGAGACCCCAGGGAGCACCTGTGTGCCCGAGACCCCAGCCGGGACCGGACGGGGTGGGGCCTGGGGGCGGGGGCCCCGGGAATGATGGTGCCAGCCGGACTCCTGGCGGTAGCGCCGTGGGCCGGGCTGTGGCCTGCTGTCCTCAGGCCACCCTGCCCTTGGTCCTGCGGTGGAGGGATTAGGAGAGGCAGGGAGGAGGCCGGCTAGAGGTCACCCCCGGAGCACAGCAGCCTCTGAGAACGGGAGCAGCCTGATAAAGTGCCCTGGAACATTCTGAACTCAATAACGTCTATCCTGGCGGGGTTTTGTCTGGAGAGGAAATAATTAAAAGGAAAAGAGAGAATCCAAGTCCCGGCTGCATTGTGGTCCTGTGGGGGACGCACTGCGGCGTGTCAGGGCAGCTCCAGGAGACTCCGAACAGGCCAGGTACGTGTTTATGGTCAATCATTCTTCTCTGATCTCATCTTGGGAGGCATCCCAAAGCCCTGAAGTGTGCAGGCTTCTGCTCACCCACCCCGCTCTCCGCCGGATGTCTGCTGCCTTTATGCACATCTCACGGCGCGGGGAGCACCTCTCCTCCTAGGATCAGAAGCCAAGTGAAGAGAAAGAGAAACCTGTTCCAGGTCTTGGGACAAGTTAGTGGCCAACCTGGAAGCGCCCCGGGTACTCCACGGGCGGACGGAAGAGGCACCGTGTTCTTTGTAGAAGCCGCCAACTAACGGGTCACTGCTCAGAGATGCTGGTCACAGAGACTGGGTTCTGGGTGGACAAAGATGAAGCCCGGCCTCTGCCACCCGGCCACGCAGCCCTGAGCTCTGAGGACTCATCTGAGGACACGTGGGGCACCCAAAGTTCCAGGAAAGGCAGACCCAAGAGAGTGGGGCCAGGCCCCTCTGCGCTGGCGGCTCTGGCACGGGTGCCTCCGGAGCTTCCGGAAGAGAGGGGCCAGCCCCCCCGGTGCCCGCAGAGCCCAGCCCTCGTCCACCCCAGGGCCTGGCTGCCCAGCAGTTCCCTAGAGGGATCATTTGACGTTCATCGGGATCCACGTGTGTGGTCCTTCTGCATCTGCTTTGATAAAGAGACAAATGTGTTTGCCAGCTGGAGGGCACCCGGACTCACCTGGGCCTGCCCAGGGCCGGCCCCGCTGGTCTGTCCTGGAGGTGGGGTCAGAAGGTCCACTTGGCAGAGCTCTCCCCTTCCAGAATGACCTCATGGGAGGTGAATTGTTGGTGGCCTCACAGGTATGTGTGCGGGGCCCTGCCGAGGCCGGAGACAGGCAGGCCTTCCCGGCGGCTCTCGTGCCCACCCAGGGAACGCGCGTCACTCGTAAATCCTGTAATTGCCTCGACTGGCGAGATGAGCTTGCACTGGGGGCTTGTGTTGCAAGCGTTAAAAGCAAACATTCAAATTATCAACAATTATTCGTAGGCCTGCTCGGGCATTTCCTCGTGTCTCATTTGACTGGATCCGCGGCACACGGAGTGGGCGGGAGCTGCCACCCGGGCCTGCCCTCGGCACCTCTGCCCTAAGCCACTCATGCGGTGCCTCCTCGTGACAATCAGCAGGAAGGAGCAAAGGACCCTCGGGAGGGAAAGACACAGGACGCAGGGAGGCAGGGCCCCACCTCTGCAGGCAGCTGGGGGTCTGTCCCCGTGCCCTTCTGGCCCCGGCCCTCCCTCGTCCAGTGTCCCTGTCCTGTGTGTCTCCCGCCGGCCTGGGGCAGGAGCTCACACCCCTGCCTGGCGCTCGACTCCCTGCCCAGGCCTCCCTGCCGCCCGCCCTGCCTCCCGCTGGCTCCAGCTCCTGCCCCCTCCGCTCCAGCTGGGACCCTCCTGTGCCACAAACACCCCGAGGGTTGTCCTGCCCTGTGCCTTATACCCGCAGTGTTCTGCTTCCTGAAAACGTCCATCCCGCCTCCTCCAGGAAGTCCTCAAGGACCATGTCTCTCTCCCCACCCTAGAAGCCGGACCTCTGAGCTCTGTAGGTCTTTGTAGACATAGGCCTTGCCCTGGCATCCCTGGCATCAGGTTGCATGCTCCCTGGAGAACCTTCCAGCACTCTGGACACCCATTGTCTGACACCCCAGGCTGTGAGCGAGGGGGTGAGAAAGAGCAGAGGCACGCTGGTGAGACATGATCCCAAGGTTCTGCCTCAGTTTCCCCTGCCCTGGGAGGTGTCCTGGCATCCACAGCCTGGTGCCAGCCCCAGGGGCCCCCTGTGCTTGGAACAGCCTCATCGCGGTCCCAGAACTGCTTCCGGGCAGGTGGTTCTGTTCACTGAGTCTGGGGCACGTGGGTCTGGCTGAGCCCTCGGACCACCGTCCTCCCCCACCCATGACCTGTTCCTCCTCCGTCCTGGACGACACTGCTCCATCCCACCGAAGAGCGCGGGGGCCTGAGAGCCCCCTTCCCCGGACCAAGCTGCGAGGTCCCCTGCCCTCCTGGAACATGACGGACAAATTTGCAACCGAGAAGCTGACCTCCAGGGGCTCTGACCTCGTGGCGCCAGCGGTCCTCGGCAAGTGCTGCGGCTGCTGGCAGGCAGGTGCCCTCGGGGAGCCCCGGGCTGGCCGGGAGGGCAGAGCGGGCAGGTGCAGGGGGGAGCCCGCAGCTGTCCGCGGGAACCCGGGGGTCGCCGCCGAGGACAGGCGGGTGGGGGGCTGGGCCACACGGAGGAGCGGCCGAGCTCTGCGGGGGGACAGGACCACGGAGTGTGGAGCTGGCCGGGCCGAGTCAGGCAGGGCCCCGAGTGCTTCCCCGGGGGCAGGGGGACCAGCTGGCCCTCCCCAAGCACCCCGGCTGTGGGCAGAGGCTCCCGGGAGGACCCCGGGGCAAGTCAGGGCAGAGCCCTCTGGTCCCCCCGCTTCCTTCCCTGGAGCCCTCGTGGCCACCAGGACCCTGACAGCCTGTGTCCTCCTGCCCTGACCCGGGACATGCCGGCCCCAGGGGCTGGGGGGCTCGGGCCGGTTCTCAGGGAAGGTGAGCCACAGCCCCCGAGCCCGCTTCGTGGTGGGACCCTGCCCAAAGCCTCCGAGCTTCGAGATTCGGGGGCCTGCGGCCAGCGGCCTGCGAGCACCTTCCCCTTCCCGGGGCAGGAACGCGGGGCTCTGCTGAGGGAGGCCTGGACGTTCTGTCAAACCCCAGGAACACGGAGACCCAGAGGGGATTTGAAGGGCCGGCTTAATTTCCGGATCCCAGATGGCCTGGCCCGTCACAGGAAGTGGGTGGCTCGAGGCCCTGCAGGCCCGCGGGGCGCCCTGCCTCCCTCACGCCCCGTCCCCCCTCCCCCGGGGCTCCCCCCAGGCTGGCCAGCAGGACCCCTCTCTGCAGTCACCTGCTGCCTCCCCCAGAGAAGCCCCCGCAGACCCTCCCCCGGGCTCCGGGCTGGGCCCACATCGTCCTGTGCAGCCCCCCCCACCTGCTCTCCCCTGAGCCGACCCCTGCCCTTCCTGGGAACGCGTCCCCCCACCCTCCAAGGCCTCCCAGCCTGACGTCCTTCCGCACTCCGTCCGTCCCCTCGGCCGGGGAGGCAGGCTCGGGACCTGTGCCTGTGCCAGGCGCCCTCCCCACCCCGCCCTCGAGGCCCCGGCCTGACCTCTGCACATTCCCTGGGCGGTGTCCATGCGGGCCTCTCCGGCTGACCCCTGACCGGGGCCACAGCCCAGGGCCTCCTGCTTGGACCCTGACGTCTCCCTCCCAGTGTCCCTATGTCACCGAGTGACCCTTTGGGAAAGGACAGCCGGGGCCTGCCTCTGTGCGCTCTGCAGTCTCCTGCCACCCCTGCTGCTGCCGCCCCCACCGGTCTCCCCGTGGCTCTTCATGTATTCACACAACCCCTGCCTCCCTGACACCCCACCCCGGGCCTGCGGGGCCCCATGCGGACGGCCCCTGTGCACCCCAGCTCCTCAGAGAGTCATCACAGCTGCTCTCTGCACCTCGTCCCCCTTGTGCGCGGTCACAGCTGTGCCCCTCCCTGCGTCCCGCCTGCAAGGCCCCCTGCAGACCCCAGGCCCTCAGCCAGGACCCACGGCCTCCATAGGGCCAGCCCTGTTTGCCCCCTCCCCGGGGCCCAGCACCCTTCCTCCCCTGCCCGGCTTTCTCCTCCCCATCTCTGCCTCCATCTCTGTCTCCCTCCATCTCTGTCTCTCTCCATCTCTGTCTCTCTCCATCTCTCTGTCTCCGTCTCAGTCTCTCCATCTCTATCTCTCTCCCTGTTTCATGGTCTCTCTCTCTCTCTTCCCCCGCCTTTTATTTCAGGAATTTTATTTATTGCAAAAGCAGCGTTACAACAGCATTACAGGAAGTGTTCAGGGGAGAGGAGTTTGCTCCGGGCCCCATGGCGGGTGCCGGGTGGCCGCTCTCCTCTTGCCGGTTGTGTCCCGGCCGCGGCCAGCGGCGCCCCAGGTGATGTGGACCCAAGGAGGGGCGGCCTCTCCTCCACACCGAGTCCCCATCCTCCACCCTGATGCGTCCTTGTCACCATCCTCCTGTGACGGCCACACGCCTGTGTAGAGGGGGCTGTGCCATCTTCTGCACACAGGCCCCTGCTGCGCTGTGTCCCCGAGGGGTCCGACGGGATCAGTGGCAGCTCCCGTGTGCCCCCCACCCCCGCCGCGGGCGGAGCTCGGCATAGGCCCTATGTGGCACAGAGGAGCACGGGGACCCGGGCGTACCCCCACCCCCCACGGAGGGGGCCTGCAGCCGGCCCAGGAGTGGGTCGCTGTCTTGAAGGAGTGTCCTGCCGCCCCGACACTTTAGGGAGCAACGGGAGGGCGCCTGCTGCCAGCACAGGGGCCGCAGGTGGACGGGCAGGGGAAGTGCTGACTTTCCCCGACACCCTGACCTTGACTTAAGCCGTGCTGGGGGCCCAGGCACCCCAAAGCCAGATGCCCCCAGTGTGGCGCACCGGGAGCCGACAGGGGAAGGGAACTCGGTGGACGGCCCAGCCCAGGGGGGCGTCCAGCCCGGGCCCACGACACTGCGCTCCGAGGACGGGTTCCGTCCTTCCCCTTGGAGCCAGCGATGAGCACCTCGGTCCCTCCCACATGCCCGACCTGAGCCTGGCTCCCTTCTCCCACCTCCCCTCCTCCCTTCCTCCTCCCTCCTCCTCTGTCCCTCTCTCCCCCTACCTGGCTCCTCACCCTGGCCCTCGGGCTCTGCCCCAGGTGTGCCCCGCTCTGGACCCACAGGAGGATGCTCCCTCCTCCCTGAAACCCAGGCCAAGGACCCCCAGAGAAGGTGCCCACTGTACCCCGTCCCCCACGGGAGGCCCTGGCAGCTTCTGGTGGGCAGGGGTGCAGCTCCCAGGAGAGGGGCTGCCGCAGGTGGGAGCAGGGCTCCAGGTCGGAAACCAGCGGGTGTGCTGGGAGCCACAGCTCTCGTGTCGCGAAGGGCAGAGAGGCTGACGCCGCACCCCGGGCTGTGGCCTCAGCTCCTCATGGGCCAGCCCCCCGGGGCACTAGGAGGCCGCCCGTGCCCTGCCCTGGTGGAATCCTGGCTTATTCTTGGCCCGTGGCTCTTACGGGGTGTTCTCTCCACGTTAGCAGGTGACGTGCAGCCTGGTTCCCGCCGCAGCCAGAGCTGCCTGGGGGCTGTCTTTGCTCAGAACTGTGTTTCCAGCCATATGTCGGCATTTCTCAGGAGCACACCTACCCCTCCTCTGACCTCCAGGAGCTTATGAAAAACGCACAAGCTGCTCTAGAAAACAGTGTGGCAGTTCCAGAAAACTAGAAACAGAGTTACCATATGACCTGGCAAGTCCATCTGTGGGCACACCCCCCCCCAAAGAACCGAAAGCAGGGACTCAGAGAGCCGTTTGCACGCCCACGTTCACCGCAGCACCGGTCCCCACAGCCAACAGGTGGGACAGCCCAAGTGTCCACCCACAGAGGGACGGACGAGCCCGGCGTGTCCACGCAGTGGGCTCTTCAGGCTTGGGAGCCCATGTGGGGCAGCTGCGCGGGGTGGGGTTCGGACGGCAGGCTACACGCTTGGCTGAGTGAGGCTGGGGCTGCCCGGCCTGCTTAACTCAACCTCTAGTGATGAGTGACTCATAGCTGGTTGCCTCAGATCAGGGAAATGGAAAAACCCCAAGAGTGTTAATAAATATTTTCCTTATAAACCTCATTAATTATATCTCTACACGGGCTGGGAGATGTTGACTTCCTTCTGTTCAGGTCTCCGGGGGCGGGGGGCTCTGGGTCCTGGGCCCCCCTGGCTGTATAGGGAAACTGTGATGATCAAGGTGGTGGTGGCGACGGTGGTAGGTCAGAAGTTGGACACGCAGCTCTGGGCTGCGGGGGGGAGTCGGGCCCGGAGGTGAAAAATGGGATGTTACCTGTGACAGGTGGCATTTATCCCAGATCAGGGCTGGGGCCCTGCGTGCGGGGCTGGCGGGGAGGAGACTGGGAAGGAAGGGGGGCTGGGACACGGTCTTTCTGGCCTCTGGACACCCCACTTCACGATCCTGCCCTTGGTCACAGCAGGGTGGCCGGCCCCCTCCTTCCGTCCCTCGGCCCTGCTTTCCTGCGCCGACCACACCCTTGGCGGGACCAGGCCCACAAGGAAATGCATTCCAGCAGCTGCCGTCCTGGGCACCGCGGCGGGGTGGGCAGGAGGGCGGCCCGCCCGGGACTGGCTTTTCATTGTTGTGTTCTGTTCAGTGTCAGTTTAGGGCAACATTAAGCTCCAAACCGTGGAGTGAACACAGTGGCATTCCATTGTGCTCGGCGGGGCGGGAAATGCTCGCTGGCCCAGGCACTGCCCCTCGGTGGCTGGCCTGCTGCCCTCGCAGTCCCGGACAACGGCCTGGCTCCGCTCCATCCGCGGCCGGGGCGCGCGCTTGCGGTGCTTCCGCTCCGTATCGCAGGCAGCAACCGGGAAATGGGAAAACAGCTCATAAGATGGGGATTTGCATTAAATGTTCTTTGACCTCATTTCTGAGAAGGAAGTCAAGGCTGGGGCCTCTGCATGCCTGGTCCCAGGGCATGTGTCCGGGCGCTGGCGGGAGGACGGGCGCTCCTATCTGGAGGGGCGGCCTTGCTGGGCCCTCCGCGCACCGCGCTGGCATCATCTGCTCTTTTTCGATGGAGCCGGAAGCAGTGTGGTTTGGGAGGGCATTTCCCTTTTGTGATAGTGACATATTCCGATAATAAAGAACTTCCCTTAAAAATAGCCAAATGCAAAAAAGAAATATCCAAATGCAGAATTGCCCGGAGGTTTCATAGGAGGCTCGCTTAGGGGCGCTTCTGGGGCTGAGCCCCTGTCTGAGGGGGGGTGGCCAGCACGGGCCGAGGGAACAGGGGCCAGGGCCCGGCTTCGGCCCCGGCAGCCCCTGTGGGTGCCAGGCCAGAGGAAGGGGAGCCGTTGAGCCACACGCGGAGTCCCGGCGTCTCCCACCTGCACCCCACCCCACTTCCTGTCCCTCTGCACTCGGGGCCCACAGCCCAGGCAGGAAGTCACCTCTTGCCGAGCCCCTGAAGGCAGACAAGGGCGACCTCACTGAGCGCAGTGTACTTCTGCTTCGGTCTGGCTCGGGGTTCACCTGGGGAAGTGGGCAGGGCCCAGCCCCGCGGCCACCGCCCGCCTGCACAGCGAGTCACAAAACCGAAACCGTCGGGCGGAGAGGAGCCTGCCTCACCTGACACTGGCCCTGGACCTTCCCCCAGAGGGGAACTGGGAAGGAGTCACGTCTCGCTGCCCTCTCTGCCACCCTCGGCCAGGGTCCTGAGTCCTTGGCCCTGGGGCCTCCTCCCTGGAACATTCTGGACCTGGTCACTGCCACTCACAGGTGGCCAGAGACGCACTTGGTCCGAAGGCAGGGAGTGGCCCGTGCGCCCCGCACCCCCGACGAGGCTCTGGGTACATGTGGGACGGTGGCCCCCCCGCCCCCCTCCTGTGCTGAGTCACGGCCCGGATCCTGCGCGGGCGCCGGCACTTCTGGCGGCAGAGCTGCGAGCGCCCCGTCCTTCCTGCCCCCCCGACAGGCACATTTCAGCCCTGGAAATGTACCGGCGGAAGCAGGGGCGGAAGCAGGGGAGCCACAAGTTTCCCGGCGGGTCTCCGCCCGCGACGAGGCCACCAGCCCCGGGTGGCCTCTGCTGCGGCCGGTCCCCTGAGCCTCCGACTCTCGGCCGTGGGTGCAGACACGTGGACTCCTTCCAGAGAGCTCGGGAAAGCCCAGGACCCCCCAAAACGTCTAAAACTCACACCGGGGCCCCGCCCCTGCCCTGCCCCCCTCGGCAAACTTCCCCGTCAGAGCACCTGCTACTCAGGTGCGCGCCGGCCACAGGTGAAGCGGGGGGTAAATACGTGGGAATGGCGGGCGCCGTGGGCCAGGCCGGGGGCTCCGGGACGGGCGCGCACAACGGACAGCGCCAGCCCGCGAAGGGTCGCCACCCGCCTCTGTGGGAACCGGAGCTGGACGTGGGCGCCCCCTCTTCCTGCTCTCTGATGAAGGAGGGGACGTGCTCCCGGTCGCTGGTTGGGGGGTTGCGCCTGCGTGGGTGTCACAGCCACACACGGTGATGCCCCGCCGCGCCAGAGGAGCCACTGAGGCGTCTGCACAGCTCAGCTCTGATGGCACCTGCTCCTGAGGAGCCCGGCTGCGGACACCCCGACCTCCAGACCCCGCTGGACCCTGCCGGACCCCGCCCAACCCCACCGGAGCACCCCTGACCCCACCTGACCCCACCTGACTCCACCCCCACCTGACCCTGCTGAGCCCATCTGAGCCCACCCAAGCCCCTGAGCCCACCTGAGCCCACCTGACCCCACCTGACTCCACCTTACCCCACCTGACCCTACCTAACCCACCTCACCCCCTGACCCCACCTGACCCCACCTGAGCCCACCTGACCCTCCTGACTCCACCTGACCCCCCTGACCCCCCTGACTTCCCTGACCCCACCTGACCCTACCTGACCCCCTGACCCCACCTGGCCCCCCTGACCCCACCCGAGCCCACCCAAGCCCCCGAGGCCACCTGACCCCACCCGACTCCACCCAAACCCCCTGAATCCACCTGACCCCACCTGACCCTACCCAACCCACCTGACCTCCCTGACCCCACTTGACCCTACCTGATTCCATCCCCACCTGACCCCGCTGAGCCCACCTAAGCCCCTGAGCCCACCTGAGCCCACCTGACTCCACTTGACTCCACCTGACCCCACCTGATTCCACCTGACCCCCCTGACCTCCCTGGCCCCACCTGACCCTACCCAACCTACCTGACCTCACCTGATCCCACCTGACCCCACCCTGACCCCACCTGACCCCACCCACCACCTGACCCCCCCTGAGCCCACCCAACCCCACCTGACCCTACCCAACCAACCGGACCCCCCTGACCCCACCTGGCCCCCTGAACCCACCTGAACCCCTGACCCCCCTGAGTCCATTTGAGCCCACCTGATCCCACCCGACCCGACCCAACCCCACCAGACAGCCCCGAGCGAGGAGCTTCGAGGCCAAGTTGGATCCTGAGAGACAAAGCTGCCAACTGAGGTGCGCTCCCGAGTCCGCCCCGTGGTGACGTGTCAGTGCCCCCGCGGCTCCGCCACCAGCCCCGCCCGAGGCCCGGCACCCCGCCTCTGCCCCCCGCCCCCCCGGCTGTAGAAGGGCCCAGAGCGCTGCGGCCAGGCCGTGCCCCGGGGATTGGGGCGCACACACCCTGGGCCGCCCTGGGGCCGCCGTCCACGCCTGCGCAGGGTCACAGACTCTCCTCCCCGCTCCGGCCGTCCACGCTCCCGGGACCTCCCCGCGGCGGGGCCCACGCTCCTTCCCACGCCCTCGAGCCAGCTTCCTGTTGCCGCTGTGACAAAGCAGCGCGAGCCCAGGGCTGGACGTCACGTTCGCGCGCCCTCGTAGCATGCGGTCCTTGCTTGTCCCTCGGCTGCCAACAGGGTCACCTCTTGCCGTTGACCCAGGTGGGCTGCCCGCAGGCGGGGACATGGCCTTGGAAACCCCGGCCCCATCCAGCAGATTTAAGATTTAAAATTTTAAGTTTAATCAAGTTAGATTTTAAAATCTTAATGACACTCTGTTCGGTTACTGAAGACTTTTAAGGATGTTTGGACTAAGTTAGGTGCGTGAACGTCCTCTTTGGACTGTGAACTTTATGGGGTTTAAGTCCAGTCAACGATTCCTGGTAACACCTTAGTGGGTGAGGCGCGGCGTGCTGCGCGGTGCCACACGCGGGAGTCTGAAGACGCAGAAGAGGAGAGGGTCTCGTCAGATGCCGCGTGGGCGTGAGACCTTGCGGCTCTTTGGATTAAATAGAACATCCTGTGGAGATTAATATTTCGTACTTCACGTAACATTACACACGGGCTCCGTCGTACCTCAGGGGCCTGGGCTCCTCCAGGCGCAGAGGCCGAGTCGCAGACCAACCCCAGAGCTTTCCCGCACCACGACGAGGCCTGGCCGTGGGCTTGTCCGCGGAGGGTGGGAGCGTGGCCGGCACCTGCCCTGCGGAGGAGAGGGTGGGGCTGGCCACGGTCCCCGCACGGTCCCCGCACGATGGCTGCAGGCCTTTCACGAAACCCTACAGAGAATTCCAGGTGAACAGCAGGGCTGGTGCCACCGACCGCCCCGCCTGGAGGGGACGCTGCCAACCCCTCCTCTGTGGCCCCCCGTGGCCCCCAGCCCGAGCGACGGGAGGGAGGAGGGAGGAGGAAGGAGGAAGGCCACCCCCCTGCAGGGTGGGCAGCCCCCCACCCCCCTGCGCAGGGCATTTCCCCAGCTGGGGGCGCTTCAGAGCCACTAGGGCCCTGACCAAGGGACGCCCTGGGGGAGGGGCCGGGCTTGGCCTCAGCACCCTCACATCAAGGCCACTTACGAGGGCATGGTGACCCCGGCATGACTCAGAGTCCATTTGCTTGCGTGCTCAGGAAACAGTAGGTCATCGGGGATCACCGTGGTTTCACCGGGAGTGTCACCCAGAGCTGGGGCGGAAAACTTGAACAAGCCTAAACCCTTCCTGGGAAACTCCGGGGTCTTTGCGGGGCGGCAGTGCAGCCCAACCTCTGGCCCCGCCCCCGTTCACCTGTGGCCAGGTAGCTCCGGGTGGATGGGGCAACTGAGGCACAGGGCCCGCTGTCCCGGGCTTGGTCCAGGCTCCGCGTGAACAGGCTGCAAAGGGATCGGGTGGCAAGGGCTGAGTCGCGTCCGAAGTGCGTCTGCTGGGGCACCCCGGCCCTCCTGCGTCCCTGTGGGCGCCCGTGGCCCATGGAAGCCCTTCCCACGGCCCCAACGCCAGGTCAGCGAGAAACAAGGTGGCTATCCCCGCTCCTCCTGGTGCGTCCTCGGGCACACGTACGGGGGTTTGTTCACAAGCTCAGGCCGCGGGGTCCTGGTCGCTCACAGCCCTTCCCCACCGCGCTGCCCAACCCACAGGACTAGCCATGCAGGACACCCCACAGTCCACACCAGAAAGGAGCAGAAATGCCTCATTCTTGCCTAAAAAAAAGGAAACATTTATTATCTTTATTATTTATTTATTTATTTATTTATTTATTTATTTATTTAAGAGAGCTAGATGCAGGGGGGTGGGGAGCAGTAAGGGGAGAGTCTCCAGCAAGCTCCATGCTCGGTGTGGAGCCCACATGGAACCCAACGTGGGGACTCGACCTCACGACCCTGAGATCATGACCGGAGCCGAAATCAAGTCACATGCTCAACCCACTGAGAAACATTAAAAAAAAAAAAAACATGGTGTGGGGGCCTGGGGGGCTCTGTCGGCAAAGCGCCTGCCTTCTGCTCAGGTCGTGATCTCGGGGGTCCTGGGATCGAGTCCTGCATCAGGCTCCCTCTCCGCAGGGCGTCTGCCTCTCACCTACCCCTGTCCCTCCCCTTGCTCTCTCTCTCTCTCTCTCTCAAATAAATAAAATCATTTTAAAAAAAGAAAGAAAAAGAAGCCACGGGTTTATCCCCTGGGTTTGCTTTTGTTTCCGCCTGTTGCCAGCATCGCGAAGGTTGGTGCTGACCCGGTGTCCGTCCCCCCTGCTGCTCAGACCGGCCCTTCTAGGCCTGTTCCCGCCCCGGGCTCCTGAGCACCTGTGTCGCCCAGGTGCCCGCCCGCCCCTCCCCGCACTCCAGCCGCCCTCGCGGGGCCCATCCAGGTGGGCCGCGGACGGTCCAAACTCTTCCCCGCGCGTCAACACTGCCCTTCCGACCGTGTGAGACGCAGAGGAAGGCAGACATCGGCCCGGTCCTCGCTGGCGTCCGCGCTCTTCCCAGGCCCGCTCACACGATGCACATCCCTGCGGCCCAGGGGACACCTGCTGCCCCACAGGCCACCACTGTGGTCGACGCAGGGAGGGGAGGCCCCCGCCGCTGGCCGCGGAGCCGGGTGGGGACCTGCCCCAGGAGCGTGGCAGCCTCCCGGCCACCGTGGAGGGGACGTCCTGTGCAGGCCCGGCCCCGGCCCCGCGTCTCTGTACAGAGCCCTTCTCTTGGGCCACTTCCCTGGTTCCTAAGAAAGGGACCTCGTTGGCCCGTGAGTCACGCTGCTGCAGCGAGAACTGGATGCCGTCCACGCAGACGCCTGTGCTGCCCCCACGTGATCCAGGCCAGTGTGGGCGTCCCGGTGACAGCATCACGGCCTGGGCGGGGCTGGGGTGCGTGCGCTCTGCAGGTGCTGCTGGATGACCGCGGCAGACTCGTGCCTCTCACGCCACCTGCCGCAGTCACCGGGCCTGGAACCTGGTGGTGCACGTCCTGGAGGCCGCCAAGGGGGCGGCGCCCAGGGCTGTAACCGGTCACGTCAGGCGCAGCGACGCCCAGAGCAGTCCTGACCCTTGGCCACGGGCCTGTGGGCTGGGCTCCTCCACAGCAGCGCACTGAGTCTGGTGGCAACACCCTCCTCATTGTCTCTCCTGGCCCCGCCTGTCCCGGAAGCTCCAGAACCTTCCGTCAGCCCTGCACGGGTGCCCTGCTCCCCCCACAGCCTCGGATTCCCTAGCTTGGACGCCGAAGTCACGTCGTCTTTTACAGTTTGCTGCTCTGTCCCTGCCACACCGGCCGATGGCACAGAGAACCCAGCAGATGCATCCCTCCTGCCCGCGCCCCCGGGGCCTCGCCTCGCTGGGCCAGGAGAGGGCGGCAGAGGAGAGAGCGTGAGCGCGGCCAGGAGCCCTCCCCAGCGCCCGGCGTGGCATCTCTGGGACCCGGAGCAGGAGGCCTCGGAATCGCTGTGGCCCCCACGGCCCTGGCCGCACCCTCCGTGGGAGAAGAAGCCGGTGGACACATGAGACCAGAGGCCGCAGGCTGTGGGGCGCAGGGAGGTGCCAGTGTGACCACCTGCCGTCTGCAGGTGGACTTCCCTTCCCAGCAAAGTCAGCAGGGGCCCTGGAGACGCTGCATCGCTGTGCGACGTGCCCGCTGACGAGGGGCAGGGACCCCGAGGGGACGCAGCTGAGGTCGGAGAAGGCAGAGGACACTCGGGAAGGTGAGGAAAGCGGCCGGCCAGCCATGGCGGGGCCCCCAGAAGCAGCCCAGGCCCTGGGGCAGGCCAGGCAGCGGCCAGGGCTGAGCTCCCCGTCCCTTCCTTCCCGTCCCGGAAAGGGTCCCAGGGGGGAGGCTGCCCCTGAACAGGGGGCTCCGTTGAGGAAGGAGCTGGAGTCTCGGGGGCGCAGGGCCTCACTGGCAAGCCAGGGCTCAGGGCGTGCTGCGAGGGACAGGCTGGGGTCCTGCCCTGGGCCTCCCCGGCTCTCACAGCCACAGGGCCCTGGGCACCCCTGCTGGGGTCTGCAGGCGCACACTGGTGGGCACGTGGGCAAGGGGAGGCCCAGCACCCAGAGCACGGGCGCCGAGCAGGGGTGCTGGGCTTCACGGTGCTGAGCTCAGGAGCCTCGGGCTCCCCCGAGGGCTGTGCCTGGAAGGTGACCTTGCTCTGTGACCTCGGGAGCCTGGAAACACACGGCATTTGTCCTTTCGTGTTTGGGCAGCTTCACGTACAAGAACGTCCTCCAGGGGATCCCTGGGGGGCTCAGAGGTTTAGCGCTGCCTTCAGCCCAGGCCGTGACCCCGGGGGTCGCAGGATCCAGTCCTGCATCGGGCTCCCTGCAGGGAGCCTGCTTCTCCCTCTGCCTGTGTCTCTGCTTCTCTCTCTGGGTCTCTTGTGAATGAATAAATTAAATCTTTAAAAAAAAAAAAAGTGTTGTCCAGCTTCACCATGTCGTGGCCTGTCATTCTAAGGCTACATCACGCTGCATCGTAGGGACGGGCCGCGTTTCGCTTCTCTCCTCCTGTGTGGACAGGCCGCGAGGTGGCCTCCGCCTCCGGCTGCGGTGCACGGCGCTGCCGTGCAGGGGCGCGTGCGGATGCTCTTCCAGGACCTGCGCGCATCCCGCTGGGGCTGCTACCGCGCAGGACAGCGGGACCAGACGGCGCCCGTGCGGTTGACTCCGCCAGGAACTGCCACACCGGCTCCCGGCTTTGCCCGCTTTGTACTTTATGTGGGAGGACCTGCCGGTGCTCATGCCACGCGTCTGGCTTCCTGCGTGTGACGCTGTTCAGGAGATTCCTGTGGGTCGTTGCGCACAACTGAAGCCTGGTTCTTTGCCGTTGTACAAACATACAATTTACCAAGCAGTTGTTCATGAGCAGCGGGGCTGTAACCAGCTTGGGGCTGTTAGGGACGGCGCCGCCCCGCTGCCCACGGGAGCAGGTGCACCAGTGAACCCACGCGTGCACTTCCCGGGGGAACAAGATGCAGCAGGAGTGGCGGCTCCGGGACGTGCATGCAGTTCGGCTGCATTTGCGTCAGGCGCACAAGCAGGGTTCCCTCGGAGGGAGGCGGTGCTGGTGTTGAATGAACACAGCAACGACACCGAGGTTAACCGCAGCGTGAGTGTCCACGGAGAGCTTCGGAGGCGGCCCCTCAGGCTGTGAAGCCGACGGGGCGGCCACGGCCATCTGTCCGATGTTTCGGGTCAGGGCGGAACCAGGAGGTTCGGGGCTTCCCCTGCGTCCGCCACTGGTGGGTGTGGAGCCCGGGCCAAAGCCGAGGGCGCCGTGCCACGCGTCCAGTCTTCATCCGTGTCCTCTGCCTCTCCATCGCCGGCATCGCCTTAAAAAAAAAAACACACCAGTTTTCATTGCAAGGGAAATACCTTGACTTGTCTCACTGCAGCTCCCGGGCTCTTTCCTCCTCTGTTACGACAACTGGCAGCGAGAGGATGTGCCCGTCTTTCTCCCCTGCGTTTGCCATCCCGTGTCTGTTCAAGGGCCTGCCTCTTTGCGCTACGATCCCAAATAACTGCACCGAACATGATCTGCAGAACAAAGCCAGTGGGAACGGACAGAGGAGCATCTGCAGGAGCGCGAGGAAACTGGCCGGCCTGTCTTGTAACCTCTTCCGACCTGCGGGAGGGCTACGGAGGCCCTTCGGTCACCTGAGAGATTTGCCGGGACGGCCACTGTCCACGTGCCTTGACCATCTGCGCATGCGATGCTTCACTCCTCTCTTCCAAACGGTGTTCGCACCTGCCCACTGTGTCTGTGACTCTCGGCCGTGCTCGTGGTCACACTCCCTGTCGATACATGTTCCACGGCACTTCCGGTGGCTTCATTCTCCCAGGTGCACGCGGGCTGGTTCCAGATTCAGCGGTCATACGTGGTGACCATCCTTGCATGCAAATCCTCACGCAGGAACGTATTTTTTAGGACGTATTTCTATGAATTATATTGGGATTTTGGTTCATTGTGTCCAAATGCACCCCTTTGCCCGGCCTTCCCATCCTCAAAAAAAAAAAAAAAAAAAAAACAAAACAAAAAAACTTGCAAACTTAGAAAAGACCCTGAGGGGCCTGAGGGGCCTTTTCTCTGTTCTTCAGCCAGAACTGGTTTTATGACTTAAAGCATTATTTGCCAGATTGACAGAAGATGAACTAAGTGCCACTGGTGCTCTCCTGGCCTGTCCTTGACTCCAGTGAGGCGAAGCGTTGGTCACAAGCTCACCGGCTGCTGGGCAATTTGCAAAAATGCCTGTGCAGGTCTTTTGCCCATTTTTCCGTTGGGCTCACTCGTCCTTTAAAAATGTATCACTTTGGGAGATCGCTATTAACCATTTGTAATACATATTGAAACACTTTCTCTTGGTTTGCCATTTGCTTTTCATTTTCGTTCTTGGTGTCTTTAACCATCGGCTGTTTTAAATTTTTATGTGGTCAAATATACCAAGCTTTCCTTTTGTGGTGCTTGGAAAGGACTCACCACCCCAACGCAATAAAGCAATTCCTCTGAGGTCCCATTATTTTATCTGTTGGGTAGAGTTGGGTAAACGGTGACGTGAAGCTTCTAAACTTTGGTTCAAATTGCTTATTTAAATAATTAGCTGAGGGTCTGGCGCTAGTGACCAGAAACTGCAGATGGAATATAATTACACGGTTTAAAATGGGCGGAGGCGAACGTTTTCTACAGATCTTCATCAACTGCCCAGAACAAACTCGTTTGTCCCCAGTCCATGGGGTTGGAGAGAACGATTTTCCCCCAACCGGTGACCTCTCACCTTCTGGGTAGTGACCCCTGGGGTTGGGGTCTCTCTGGGGGCCACTGCCGACCGCCACGTGCACACACAGGGTCTGAGACCACAGTGAAGAGGCGCCCGGAGCAGCGTCCCCCTTACACCCGCGGGTTGTGGGTGCGGCCGGGGCTCCGTGTCCCCGTCTGAAGGTTGGCGCCCAGCGGGCTGGGGCAAGGCACGTACCCAGGAGGGTCCCGGGCCCAACCGAAGGCCGCCTGGCACCAGGCGGAGCCGCCTAGAGGACGCCCCTGCTCACAATGCTGGTGGCGTGGAAAAGACCTGACTTGTGGGATTTCATAAATCAAGACTATTTTCGTTTCAAGGGTGGAGAATTGATTAACGTCTGAGCTGTCACGTGTCGTATGGATCCGGGAGGCCAGTCTCCTTCAAGCGCTCTCTTTGCAGGAGTCCCAACTATCAGCAGTTTTCCCGGAAAGCAATCTTTCCGTGTTTAGCGTGGGTGCGTTTACGTGACGCTGGCGGCGGTGGCAGCGGGCTGGCGGGCAGGGGACAGTGCAGGGCGCCCCGTGGCCAGGGTTTGCAGCGCTCCGGGCCCTGCTTGGCGCCTAGACGCTTGGCCAGTGGGGAATCTTGGTCCCCGTACGGCCCTGTGGGCAGAAGCTGAGGCCTCAGGGCTGGACGTCTCATGACCTCCGTGTTTTCTACCTGAACAGCCCCGGGCGGCTGGGGATCCCACCAACGGCTCCTCCCTGTGCCCCAGTTTGCGCTGGCATTTGACGTACCGAGGGGCAGCGGGCCCCTTAAAAGAACTGATTCTCCTAATGGATATTTCTGCCGTGAACGGTTGGGTGCCAACCACTCCACCTCTCGCCGGTGACGAGTGTGGCGGCCTTATTACCCACATCCTTGAGTGGGGGCCTGGAGGTGGGCGCCCTTTCCCTCCTCGTCCATTAGCCGATGGGATTTTGGTGAACGTGGCCCCGGTGAAAACCGCAACTGCGTGTAGGCGTCGGGCTCGTGTCCTCGTGCCCTTGCCGTCACCCTGGCGAGGTCTGGCCCAGGGGGTCCCAGAAGCGTAAGCAGCATGGTGGTGGCGCTGACGCCAACCCGTAGCCCGAAACCAGCCGGTCGGCCCTGCCCAGGCAACCTCACACTTGGGAATTTGAAGGAAATGCTCCTTGCCACCTGCCACTGCGGTGCTTGTTACGCAGCCGTGACTGGCTGACCTGAGTGACAGCTGGGAGGCCTCTGAGGCTCATTGTATTGATTTAGATCCCAAACACTTTGGAGTCCATGGCCCTGTCTCTTCCATCCCGTCTTCCTTTCTGGGACCGTGCAAGGTGAGTGACAGCAAGGCGCTCCCGGTGCGACCACGTGACTGGCTGTCTCTTGCTCTTAGAAGCAGCTGCCCGCAGCGGCCGGGCCGCTTCCCCCGGGAGGGCCACCTCACCGCTGAGCCCGCCCCTTCCATTCCCAGCTGTCCCCCTGCTGGAAGAGCAGCTCAGGCCCCTCGGCCGGCTGGTAACACTGCCTGCAGGGCTGGGGAGGGGACCCAGGCCTCGGGCGCCCAGCCTCTGCGGCTACACCCACGGGGCTGCAGCGTTTGCCCGAGCTCTTCCTCCAGACGGGCCCCGAGCCGGGAGGCCACGGTCCTCACGGCACCTGCATCTCTGCCGACCCTGTGGTCTTCCTGGGCGTCCCGAGCGATGAGGGGCAGGGGCACGGGCTCTGGTCCACGTGGGACAGCGGCACCTGGTCCTCGCCCGCCTGGGCCTGTCCCCGCGGCAGCTCAGGGGAGGGCATGTTGGCCCAGCCCTCGTCTGCCTGGAGAGGCCTCTGGATGCCCCCGAGGGGTGCCCTTCTCGGGGGTGCTCCCCCCAACCCGGCGGCTGCAGCCCACCCCCCCACACACAGGGGACCCTGAGCTCACTCCCTGTTGTTCTCTGCACAACGGCCCTTCATGCAAACGCATCTTGATCGTGGCCAGCGGCTCTCAACCCCAACCCCATGTCTGCGTGGGCCCCACCCCCGCCGGCCGCTCATCCTGGGCCAGGCCACACCTGTGTCTCCTGCTGGGGATCCCGGGGTTGCGTGCAGCGTGGACCACTCACACCCGTAACAAAGCACCAGACCCACGTGTGGCGGCTGCACTCGAGCCCCTCCCTCCTCCTTCCAGAGCGGAAGTAGCAATGTTAAACTGACGGCTCACCGGCCTCTGCAAAAACCGTATTTTCTCCGATGAATATTCACACTGTGACTTATTTTTCTCCTTCCTTTCCTAAATACACACTGAAATTCCAGAAGAGTTTGGTTCCATGTTTCATAGAACATCCCTCAATTTGGGTTTGTCTGAGGCTGTTCTCAGGACAGGGTCATGGTGTCCCCTTTGCTGCCCAGCGTGGGTCCAGCGAGACGGGTGCCACCGCCCCCACCTGCTCCCTCCTTTTTCAGTTACAGGTGACAGGAACACAACCTGGGAGGTCAGGGCAGCTGACTTCAGGTCTGGCTTGATCAAGGGTTAAAAGGTGTTGCTAAGATGAGCTTTCTCCCCTCCGCACCCTGCCCTCATTGGCTGTGTCCTCACGAATCCATGTCACCAACGTGGAAGCAGCCCCAGAATCATGCGTCCTGGAACTGACTCGCTGATCTTCCCGGGGCACGTGCCCAACCCTGGCTGCCGCCAGCCAGCCAGCCGCGCCTGGACTACGTGGGCTGGGACAGAGCAAAACCTGCGTGCCGCCGTAGGACGTGGGCCCCCACAGACGTCTTCTGTAACCGGGAAGGGACTCCCAGCAGACACGGCCACCAGGAGCCACGAGGAGGCAGGGCTGAGAGGTGTGCGATGCAGTGTTCGTGCCCCCACAGCGATTACCCAGGGGAGCGACAATGGAGCAAAGTGGGTGCTAAAACGTGGGCCTCGTTGCCTTGGTTCCAGGCAGGCCCTGACTCGGCCGAGTGACGCTCTGCAGCGCGGGCAAGGGTGATTCTGGAGCGTGCTGCAGACGCGGCCCGTTTACTCCATCAGGAACCTGTTTGGGGAGGTGACCCTTTGCTCGTTCCCTTGAATGACATTTAAGGAGGAAATTAAGTTTTTAAAGTACCGAAAATGCACACGGCCTGTGACGGGCACACGGCAGCCCTCACCGTCCTCCGTGGGAGACGACTGGGCTGGGGCACGGCTCAGGGTCTCTGCTCCGGGGATGACGCAAATGAGGGGGGGTCCAGGGCGGAGCCTGCAGCGTGGCTTTGCTGGGCTGTCGGTCACCTGGGGTAGGGGACATGCACCGGGATTTTTGATATTTGCAGCTGTTGCCAATACCATTTATCTGCCCTGGGACCCCAGCCCTGTCTGGGGCTCCACATTCTCAGAACATGAGGGCTGGAGGCCTTGGGCAGGCCTGGGAGGCCCCTGAGCACGGCGAGGAGGGTGCCACACGGTGGGGGGGGCTCGCCACCCCGAGTCCCGCATCCCTGCCGTGGAGGCCGCCGGGGCTCTCAGCCAGCTGAGTAAAACGGCCGAGGAGTAACACCGGTTACAAATGGGCCTGCTGGCAAGGCCGGGAGTGCTTTGCTGGCCCCCAGCCCAGCGCTTCCCAGCTCAGGGGCGACTCCTGGGTCCTGGGAGAGCAGGCCCCTCCCTCTGCCCGAGCCCCCCACCCCCCCAGGGCTGGCTGTGTTCATCTGTGCTCTTGGCTGGGCTCTTCCTGTCGGCTCAGCCTCCCTCCCTCCCTCCCTCCCTCTCCCTCTCTCTCTCTCCTCTGACCCCGTCTTCTCCTCCCTCTCCAACATCTTTTACTCATGTCAAAGCCAAATGAGTCGTCATCCCATTTAGAGACGGGAGTCACCTGAGTGCCCTGAGCCTTCCTGGGGAACCGTGCTCAAGGGGCCTGAGCCTCCACACGCATCTTACAAAGCCCCCTGCGCAGGTGGGGGAGAACCTTCGGGGAAGCGCTTTCCCGCCTGAGCCGCATGGCGAGGCTGACCCCCCGGGACGCCTGGCCCCACTATCCATCACGCCCCGGCGCGGCCTCGGAGAAGAGTTTACAATAAATACAGGTAACGTCGTTCATGACGGGCGCTGTGGGCTCCGCCGACGGCTCCTTCGTATTCACGGCCACTCGCACCTGCGGGCCCGCGGGTGACGAAGCTGGGAGCTGTCCCCATGCCTCACTAGGACAAGGAGCGGCCTGCAGGGGGACCTTCCCCCTAACCCCCACCCCAGGCCATACCCCAGAGATGCAGGGTGCAGAGGAGCCTGGGGAGGGGCCATGGGACCCAAAGGGGTGGGGGCCTGATGGGAGCAGTCGGACGCCTGGAGCAAAGGGTCCTGGCAGCCCCATCTCCCTCCCAGGGCCTGCCTGCAACGCCTCCGCCAGGCCCGCCTCACCACTGCCCTGCTGCCCCCCACCCCCCAGGCCCCTCTGGAGACCCTTACCTTCTCCAAACAGGGCTGAGCGGCTGCTCCGGGGCTGATGTGACGACGAGCGCGGACGCGGCAGGTGCTCTGGCCGAGGAGACGGCCCAGCCAGGTGAGCGCCCTGGGTGTGGAGCCCGCTGAGCACGGCGAAGGGCTCGGTGTGGCCGGGTGGTGCAGGAGCACCCTGGACCCCCACCACGCTGCCCGTCCTAAACGGGGCATCTCCCGGCTCGGCCAGCAGGGTTCCCTGCACCCCCACCCCAGCCGCTTCCCCTGTTATCAGCTGCCCGCTGCATGGTGCAGGGGCAGATTCCCTGGAGCAAGTGCACGGGCCCTGCCCTGAGCCCCTAGCCCGGCCGGAGCCCCACTCCGTGCACCTCCCTCACCTCTGGGCCGGACCTGTGGTGTCTGCCCAGGCTGGGGGCTCAGCTCATGCCCTTTGGTTAGCTCCTCAGGCTCACCTCCCTCACACGCCCGGTCTGTGCTGGGTGCTTCTCCTGCCACAGGGCCTTTGCACATGCAGGGCTGGCCTCGGGGAAGGCTCCCCTGACCCTGAACAGATGAGGGTGTCCTGTACACAGTGCCCCACATCCCAAGACGCTCCTCATTCCCATCATGTCTGTGCCGACTGTTTCCTGCTGGGGACATTATCTGGCACATAGTTGGAGCTTAATTGGTATTTGTACAGAAACAGTGATTGCAGGAGAGAAGTGCGTATGCAGTCTGGCACCCGCAGGCCCACCCTCCCGCCTGTCTGTCCTCGAGGGCTCGCAGCCCAAGGGGTGTCGGGACGTGACCTCCCCACCACACCACTGTGAGCCCTCAATTGACTGGTGACCTCTTGAAATGCTACATCCGGAACCTGCTGGGGGGTCTGCAGACTTGGCCTTTTCCCTAAGTCTCCGCTGGGCAGGAGCTCTCTGCTGAGATCCCTAAGAAGAGCTGATTTTACCGGCTTCTCTTATTTAAACAAGAAATTACGGTTCATTCTCGTGGAAAACACCCTCTGGGAAGCTCAGCTTTAGGGCCCACTTCCCGCTCTATGATTAAGTTAAAAGTTTGCACACGTGGGCCGTGTGTCCCCCAGGCCCTAAGGGCATTGGTTTGTCTCCCAGGATCAGGACAGGAGCCGCCTCGGGCTGTGTGGCCGGGCAGGTGTGCACACCATGGTGCCCGGGCCCTGCAGGAGGGAGGGGGGTTCCTGAGGCAACAAACTGGTCACCTGTCCCTGTGAACACGGGAGCATGACATCTACTAGCAGACCCGCAGCACGCAGCACGCCCAGGGTCCCCCAAAGAGCGGCCACGAGGGCTCAGGCAGGCAAGGGCGCAGCAGAGGGAAGGCCTGGGGAGGGGGTGCAGA
This sequence comes from Canis lupus baileyi, assembly GCF_048164855.1. Taxonomy (NCBI): domain Eukaryota; kingdom Metazoa; phylum Chordata; class Mammalia; order Carnivora; family Canidae; genus Canis; species Canis lupus. Next base: position 48,555,571 of record NC_132863.1, on the reverse strand, counting down.
CGTGCTCCAGGGTCCTGGGCTGTCGGTGACCTCACCTGAGCTGACCCAGAGGGCTCCAGCCACACGCGGGGCGGCAGCTGGGTGTCCGTGAGGAGCAGGGAGCGGGACAGGGCTGCCTGGGCAGGAGATCAGGTGGCAGGTGTCTCAGAAGCAGGAGGGGTCCCCAAGAGGGAGCGCAGGAGCCCCGGATCTGGCTGAAGGGGCCTCTCATGGAGCCGGGACAGAGCGGGCTGGGGCCTGGGGTTAGGGGCGCCCCTGAGATTGCCAGGGGACAGGTCAGTGGGACCCGGATGTTCAGGCAATGTGTTCAGAGGCCAGAGCAAGGGTGGAAGCAGCGGAGGGAGCCTCGGGGCTCCAGCTGCACAGAAGGGCCCACCCTGTCCTCGCAGGGAGCTCTCGCCGCCCAGGGGGGCTGGGCTGGGGGTCCGATCTTACTCTAGGCTCTTTGGGGGACATGCCCAGGTCCTTTCTGGCCTCACCATTCTTCCCAAACAAGGGACACCAGCTCTGGAAGGACCCAAGTGTGTGGCCCGGGCTGCAGCACGTAGGTGGCAAGTGTGTGGTCTGGGGCCCTCGGGCCCTGGCTGCTGCACCTCCCAGCTCCTGCGGGTGTAAGTGGGTGCCATGGTGGACAGGCAGGGAGGGGCCCGGGTTCACCCCGCCTGGGTGAGGCCTGGTGCTGCCCGCCCCTGCACGTACCCTCCTGCCCAGCCCGCTGTCCCTCTGAGGCTGGGAGGGCCTGCAGTAGGAGGTGCCACCTGCATGTGTGGCCTGGTGGAAGGTCACGGCTACCACCGCCTCCCGGCCCAGCGGCTGAGTGACGGCGATCGTGCGCCGCAGCCCAGAGCCTCCCCGCGCTGGCACACTCAGGAGACATTTTAGCCAAAGGCCATTAAGCCGTCATGGTCCTAATGTCTCCTGTCCCCCTTCCTGCGTTGAAGGGCCGCGCGTGTGTGAGCTGCCTCTGCTCCCGTCTCCTCTCCACTGAGTCATGGCTGTGCAGCCAGACTGCCCCCCACCCCCGGCTCTGAGCTCATCCGCTCTGCCATCAGTGATCTGTCCCCAGAGCTGTGCTGTGGGGCCAAGGAGACTCGGTCCCACCGGGCTCTGCTGTCCAAGTAGCTGGAGTAGCTCAGAGGACGCCGGGGCAGGGGTAGTGCTTCCGTGTGATGGGGTGGGGGGGGGTCCTGACCCGGCCCAGACCCGGCCCAGCCCTGCCCCTCCTGCCCCAGCTGCTTCCCGTGTCAGAGCAGGGTAGTCCGACTTTGATGCAGGAAAGGAAGACGTGTCTGCACAATGATGCCATCACCCATTCCTCCCGCCCTGGCTCTGGCCGCGGCCTCCCCTGCCAGACACAGGACAGCCCCGGCCAGCGCCCCAGAGAAGAGCCACTCGCCCCCGAGTCCTCACCACCTGCCGGGCCTCCGGGCATTGCTCGGGTGCCCGGCACACAGCAGGTGCCCACACTCACCCTCGGGGCTCCTGAAGATCTCTCCACCAAGCTTCACCGTCAGGAAGTCCTTGAAGGAGACGGAGGTGGCGTCTCCTACGTGGGCAAGGTACGCGTTGGGCTCTGGCCTACCCCTCCACTGATGATGACGAAAATCTGGACGAAGTACAAAGTCTACTGCTGAGGACACGTCAAAGTGGGCAGAATGTGGGCAACAACCCGCACGGAGCTTCTGGGTTTTCCTCGTGGCAAGCCCCGGTCTCGCGTCAGCACGGCTGCGACTCTGAGAGGAGCCCCATGTTCCCAGTGAGAGAGACCAGGGAAGGGGCCCCTGCAGGTGGGGCCGTGGGGGGGGGTTCTGGAAGGGAGAGAGCCGGACAGGAGGGTCTGCTCAGCGCGAGCCCGGCCCTGCCCAAACCCCGAGGGCGCACACATGAGGCCCGGCCCACAGAAGGCAAGGTGCACCTGCCCGCCACACCGTGGCCAGCATCTCCAGAGGATTCAAACAGGACCCGGAGTCCGTAGAGCACGCATTCCAACGCTCGGGATGTACAACAGTCCCTCAACAAAAACCCAGGAAACAACCCTCCTCAGGCGGAGGGACGACGGCCAGGTGCCAGCCCTGGGATGACCAGGTGCTCACCACGGGCGTCCTGACAGCGTTCTGTGGGACCGCTCTCTCTCTCACACGCAGAATATGTACGAGATGAGTGGTACGAATTCTCAGCAGAGAAGTAGGAAATATAAAAAAATAAATGAGTATTTTCGAATCCCAAAATACAGCATCTGAAATAAAAAATTCACAGGAGGACTCGTAACAGAACGGAGATGACGGAGAAAGTCAGTGAACCTGAAGGTGAATAGAAAGTACCGGATCCACAGGAGAGATGGGAAGAGAGAGCCGAGCGGAGGCCCGGGGACCGGCAGGGATGGTGTCGGAAAGTCCCCGATGCACGGGAGTTCCAGGAAGAGAGGACAAAGGTCGGAAGGTATTTGAAGGAAAAACGGGGGGAAACATCCTAAATTTGATGAGAGAAATAAGTGGAAACACTCAAGAAGCTCAGAGAATCCCAAAGAGGATAAACTTAAAAGAAAACCACACCGAGAAACATAATAAATCCCTGAAAACCAAAGAAAACATCTTGGAAGCAGCTAGAGAAAAACAACACATTAGGGCCACGAAACAACGATTCAGAAGCTTGACGTTTGCTGTCGGCACCCGTGACCGCCAGACGCCGCGGCCACCGAGCAACGTTGCTACGCGCTGAGAGGAAAGCGCTTGCGGCCAGAGCTCCATCCCCGGTGACTATTTCTTTCTGGAATGAAGGTAAGTAGAGATAATCCCAGATGAAGGAAAAGGAAGAGAATTATGCCCCCTGCAGACTTCTCCCGCAGAAACGGCACGGGCGCTCCAGGCGGCGTGGCGTGGCACCAGGAGGGGCCGCGGGGGCACGGTGCCTGAGCAGACAACCAGGTTTGCTTTTCTTCCCTTTAAAATGAAAGAACGGTAAAGCTGTGGTGGGATTTTCAACACTTGTAGGTGTGATAATGTGACAGCGGCCCAGGCCAGCGGGGCCGGGAAGGGGCCTAAATCTGCAAGCTTGCTTTACTGCATGGGAGGGGGAAATCCCAACTCTGAGCAGACTGTAAAGATGAAGGACACTGCATCCCTAGAGCAAGCACTAAAATACCATGTAAGAGGAGAGAGCCACAAGCCAGTACACACATCAAAGTGGAATACTAAAGAAAATTAAAATAAAAAATAAAATAAAAAATAAATTCATTAGAACAAATGCACAAACCCAGAGGAGACAAACAAGAAACAAAAAAATCAAATGACAGACCTAAGTCCAACCATATGGATAATTACACCAAATGTTAACGGTTTAAACATTTTAATTAAAAGGCAGAGATTGGTCGGGGCGGGGGTTGGGGGGAGGGTGGTGGTGCCTGGGTGGCTCAGTCGGTGGTGAAGCGTCCGACTCTTGATCCCAGCGCAGGTCTCGATCTCAGGGTCGTGAGTTCAAGCCCCACGTTGGGCTCGGTGCTGGGAGTGGAGCCTACTGGGAAAAAAAAAAAAAAGAGGCAGAGTTGGAGGTAGTGGAGATAAAGAAGCCAGATCCCACGACATCCTGCATCCATAGTAGGTCCGTAGAATCAAGAAATGCAATAGACCCATTGCCCCCTAATCCCCTTGAACTCACTTACGATTGCTCCGTCCTTCTTCCCCAGGCCTGGCCATACTCGGATTTGTTGTCTGTCCCTATAATTTTATTTTTCCTGAAATGTCCTGTTGTGTGTCGCCTGTGGGCACAATGCTCTTGAGATCCGTGGACACCGTCCCATCCTTCAGCGCTCTGCTCCTCTCTGGTTCACTGTGGGGACGTAGTCCAGCTTGCTTATCCATTCACTCGCTGCTTGGGGTGATCATAGATAAGCCCGCTAGAAGCATCCGCCCGTGAGCGCCTGTGTGCACATACTGCCATTTGCTTGGGTGACTGACCAGGAGCGGGGTGTCGTGTGGCACGGCAGGGGGGCTTGACTTGGAGCACACGGACCTGCTTTCCGACGTGGCTGCTCCACTGCTGAGCTCCCACCAGCTGCGTCTGGGGGCCCAGCTGCTCCGCACGCTTGTCGGCCCTCGCACTGTCAGGTTCAGGAACAAACGTAGCCATTCCACGTGTGCAGGCACCTCTGCCACGGTTTTAACTTGTATTTTTTTTTTTTGTCTGATAATTAAGGATCCTGAGCATCTTTTCATGTGCTTATTTGCCATCCCTATATCTTCTTGGATGAAGCGTCTACTCGAATCTTTTACTCATTTTATTTTTTTAAGATTTTATTTTATTTATTCATGGGAGACACACAGAGAGAGGCAGAGAGACAGACAGAGGGAGGAGCAGGCTCCTTGCGGGGAGCCCGATGCGGGACGTGATCCCAGGACCCCGGGGTCACGCCCTGAGCCGAAGGCAGATGCTCAACTGCTGAGCCACTCAGGCGTCCCTCTCTTGCTCATTTAAAAAACCAGGCTGTTGGGACGCCCGGGTGGCTCAGCGGTTTAGCACCTGCTTTGGCCCAGGGCGTGATCCTGGGGTCCCAGGATCGAGTCCCATGTCGGGCTCTCTGCATGGAGCCTGCTTCTCCCTCTGCCTGTGTCTCTGCCTCTCTCTCTTTGTGTCTCTCATGAATAAATAAATAAAATCTTAAAAAACAAAACAAAACAAAAACAGGCTGTTTGCACACACCTGGGGGCTCAGTCGGTAAAGCGTCTGCCTTCAGCTCAGGTCATGACCTTGGGGTCCTGGGGTCGAGCCCCGGGTCAGGCTCCCTGCTCCGCTGGGGTCTGCTTCTCCCTTTCCCTCTGCCGCTCCCCGTGTTCCTGCGCTCTCTCTCTTTTTTAAATAAATAAAATCTTTTTAAAAATTGGCGTTTTATTACTGAGTCTTGAGAACTCCGTATGTTCAGAATTCAAGTTCTTTATCAGGCAATATCCCAGTCTGTAGCTCCTCTGTTCATTCTCTTAACTGCCATAGAAAGAGCTGAAGTTGTTTTTATTAAAATCAATTTACAAATTTGTTTGTTTTTTATAGATCAATGCTTTTATGTGTCAGATCTGAGATCTTTGCCTAACCCAACATCACAAGAATTCCTTTTTCTTTTTTTAAAAAATATATATACACACATATATATATTATTGAAGTTTGATCTGCCAACATATAGAAGAATTTCCTTTTCTATCTTCTAGAAGTTTTATGGTTACAGATTTTCTACTTAGGTCTATGAACCATTTTGTTTGGTTTGGTTTGGTTTTTTTTTTTTTTTTTTTTTTTAGATTTTATTTATTTATTCATGAGAGACACAGACAGAGAGGCAGAGACACAGGCAGAGGGAGAAGCAAGCTCCATGCAGGGAGCCTGATGCAGGACTCGATCCCGGGACCCCAGGATCACGGCCCGAGCTGGAAGGCAGATGCCCAACCGCTGAGCCACCCAGGCGTCCCTATGAACCCTTTTGAATTAATTTTTGTACGTGCTGCAGTGCATGAGTCAAGATTCTTTTCTTTCTCTCTCTCTCCCTTGTTTTTTTTTTTTTGGCATACGAACATCTGATGGTTCCAGCCCCATTTGTTAAAAAAGACTGTTTTTTTCCCTGTTGTACAATCATTGAACCTTCAGTGAAGTCAGTGGGCTGTATCGTATCGTAAATACCACACTCTCTTAATCACTGCAGCTTCATAGGAAGACTCGGAATCAGGTAGTGTGCACCTGCCAGCTTTATTCTTCCCCAAACACTTCTTTTGGTGATTCCAGCTCCTTTCCCTTTCTCCATAACTTTTATTTTTTAATTTTTAAAAAAATTTTTTAAAAGATTTTATTTATTTGAGACAGAGAGAGAGAGAGAGAGAGAGAGAGAGAAGCAGGCTCTATGCAGGGAGCCCGAAGCAGGACTCCATCCCGGGTCTCCAGGATCATGCCCTGGGCTGAAGGCAGCGCTAAACTGCTGAGCCACCGGGGCTGCCCTCCCCGTAAGTTTATTTTTTATTTTTATTTATTTATTTTTTTTAATTTTTATTTATTTATGATAGTCACAGAGAGAGAGAGAGAGAGAGGCAGAGACACAGGCAGAGAGAGAAGCAGGCTCCATGCACCGGGAGCCCGACGTGGGATTCGATCCCGGGTCTCCAGGATCGCGCCCTGGGCCAAAGGCAGGCACCAAGCCGCTGCGCCACCCAGGGATCCCATCTCCCCGTAAGTTTTAAAGTAGGTTTTCCAAGTTCTACAAAAACTTTCTGCTGCTTCTGCTTTTTGACTATTTGTGTTTTCTTTTGTTTACATTTACATCGGATCTGTGGAGCGGTTTGGGGAAGACGAACACGCGGACGATCTGTGGACGTGGTTGGTCTCTCACCTGTGGGCTTAGCTGACTTCCATAGCCAGGGTCCTGGGGTCCTCCTCTTACGAAATCTACGCCGTCTCGTTGGATGCGCATCCGAGGGTTTCATACAGTGTTCAGTGCCATATTGTACACGGTCCTGGTCAAAAATTTCAGTTATTGATTGATCGTTGCTCGGATACACACGGGGGACGGATGTTTGTAGAGTGACCTTGTACCTGAGGACCTTGCAAAACTCACTTGTGCTGGTTCTTGTAGCTTTTTGTAAGTTCTCCAGGACTTCTACGTAGACCCGTGCGTAGTATCTGTGGACGGAGGCGGCTGTTTAATCCTCCAGCCCGTAGGTCGTACACGCGCTTGTTCGTTGTCTTATCGCACTGTCTAGGCCTTTCGCCACCAAAAATGATGCTAGGTTTGGGTTTCTGGCTTATTATTATTCTTTTGCAGATGCCTTTAATCAGCTTGGAGTTCCCTCCTATCCCTAGTGTGCTGAGGGTTTTCATCATGAGTAGAAGTGAAATATCTTCAAATATTCTTGCAGCATCGGCTGCTCCGGTGACTGCAACATCGTGGAGCCAGCCGTGCATCACAGGGAGGAGTCACTTAGTCATGAGATACTTATTTTTGCTGGATTCAATTTCCTAGTATTTGTTGAGGAATTTCGTATCTGTTACAGGCCGAATGCTTATGCACCACACCCCAAACTCCCTGAAAACTCCTATGTTGAAACCCTAACTCCGCCCGGCGTGACGGTATTCGGAGGCGGGCTCCCGGGCAGGGATTACGGGCAGGCGAGGTCAGGAGGTTGGGGCCCTCCCCGTGGGAATCCGTCCGAGGACACAGCGCGCCGAATGCAGCCCTCGGGCCGGGAGGAGGCCCTCGGCAGGAACCAGATGGCCCTGGCACCCTGACCGCAGACTCCAGCCCCCGGAACCACGCGGGGACGGCTTTCTGTGGTGTCAGCCAGCCCGGCCACCGTCTGGGGAGCGCGGCCCGGCCTTCCCTTCCGCCTCCCGGGAAGCCCAGCGCACCCCAGCTGACCGCGGCTGTCTGGCCAGGGCCCCCCGGTCACGGCCGCGCCCCCGTGGCTCTCGTGTTGCCCTGAGCTTCAAACCCCCCAGGGTCGACCCTTCTTCCCGCAGGCGCCGTGGGTGCTCCCAGCCTCACGTAGCGGCCTCTGCCGCACTGGCCACCAGCCCCGTTGAAGGCTCCCTGCACCGCCCCCTGAGCTGGCTCTGGGTGCCCGCCTCCGCCAGATCTGCGCGCCGGGAGCAGGCGGGGCGCCGTCCCGCTCCGTCCTTGCCTCGACGCGCTGGGGCCCTCCGGCCTGTGGAGCCTCCGTCCCCTCACCTGTGCTCGCCGTGAGGACGGCGCGGGCTGGATGCCCACGGGAGGCCGTCCCCTGCCCCGCCACCGGCACTGGCAAGGCCCCGCACGCGCCATCCCCCAGGGCCCCCCGGAGTGAGCTGGTGCCGAGACGGCGGCGCGGGGGCCCGGTGTGCCCGTCCAGGTTCTCGTCTCCCCGCAGCCCACCAGCTGCCCCACACCTCTGCCATCTGTCTCCGGGCCCCCACGTCCCCACGGGGTGAACATGGAGGCTCCTCCCCATGCCTGCCCTGGCCCTGCGCGGGGCTCCACTCAGAGGCCGGGACTGGCGCCGGGGCACCCTGGGAGCTGGCACGGGGAAGGCCGCTGCAGTGCGAGACCATATTGTGCCTGTCACCCGCGTGTTGGTCCTTTGCCAAACCTCTGCCTCGCCTGGCACCAACAGACACCTTCATGTCCAAGGCCCGGGGTGCTGGCTGGTTTCAAGCACTCGCTGTCTGCTGGACGTCAGCGTGACCGAGGGGCTGAGCCAATGTCCCGGGACGGGCAGGGCCTGGGGGGGCCGCTGGACACGTCCACTCAGGACCTGAGCCTCCCGCCCAGGAGGCCCCTAGAGCTCCGCGGACATGGACGTCCAGGCTCGGCTCTCCTCCCCTCCCCCCCTCCCCTCCCCTCCCTCTCTCTCTCCTGCTGGGATTTTAATTGACCCTTAGTTAGTACCAGGGCTGGGGAGGCGGTTCGGTGGTTTAGCGGTTCGGGCGGGGGCAGTACTGTCTTCAGAGGATTCACAGACACTAATAAACCCAAATAAAAGCCAGAGAGGTGACTCTAAGCCAAGGGAGGAGCAGTCACCCTCTGTGCCCAGTGGTGCCCCTGGCCTCGACGCGCTCCCACCACACGGGCTTCCAGAACTGTCCCGGCCCTGCGCCCTCCCAGAGCCTCCCCAGCGGGACGCAGGCAGGGGTGACCTCAGACGAGCAGCACGCCGGAGGCTGTGTCCACGCGTGATGCCGCCCGGCCACCCGTGTTTCTCGCTGGGTCTCAGGGCTTATCCCCCCGCGACCCTGTCCAGGCCCCAGCCCAGGCCCTCCCTGGGGGCTCCGGGCGGCAGGCGCGGCATCTGTTCGCACCAAGGCTCCTGGCTGGTCCTCCTTTCAGCCCCACAACCTAGGAAGCCCTAACCAGCTCCTCCCGGTGAGCGGCCCGTGCTCCTCGTGCTCCTCGTGCTCCTCATGCTCCTCGCCAGGCCCACGCGGGACCCATCGGAGAACTTTCCAAGATTCTCTCACGACTCCGGCCCCTCCCTCCTCCCTTCCCAAACTCTGACGTAGGGAGTCTTGGCGGCCAGCTGGGTAGGACCCCCGGGTCAGTGGTCGTCAGGGGGTCCCCGACCCGTAGCATCGTGGGAGCGTGCATGCTCGAGGCCCCACACCGGCTGCGCGCGGGGCCTGGACAAGCCCTCTGGGTGCACCTGGGGGAGCCCGAGAACCAGCGCCCCTCCTCACTCCCTCTCCAGCCACCTCCCCCGCCCCCGCCCCAGGCTCAGGGTCCTGTGGGTCCCCGGGCGCTCGTGAGCGTGGACAAGTCACAGCACCTGTTCCACTGGGAAGCGCTCTGGGCGCAGGAGGCCCCCATGGTCCCGCTTCCCCAATTCTCTGCCCCCCCCCCGCCCCCGTCAGGGCCCTGGGGGGCTGAAGGCGCCGCCTCCGGCCGGCTGGGAAGGCTGGGTGCGTGTGTGCAGGGGGCTGCGGGCGGGCGGTCCTCCGTGTATTTTGCTGCAACCCAAGTGTGGGTTCCCCTTGGGGCAGGTGGAGTTGGGCAATCTCAGGAACCCAAGCTTCTCACCTGCGGATGGGAGACAGGCCGCCGCCCCCTACAGCCCTGGCTCCCCCACGGCTCGCCCGCAGGCCTCCCCGGGAGAACCCTGTGGGGGCACAGGCCTGCCCGGAGCCTCAGTTTCCCTGTGCGGACGATGGCACACTGCCACGGGGATGCTGGGGGAGTAAACGGGGCGCGGGGGGTGGGGGGACCTCGAGTGGCACTGAACAAGCTCGCTACCGATCTGGACCAAACTGCTGTCCCCTGACCAGCGACCTCTGTCGTACTGACTCCACATTTATCCCCACGCCCCACCCTTCCTCCTCGGGTCGTGGTGTCAGAGGCCCCGGGGCACAGGTCACCTGCGTGTGGATGACCCCAAATTCACGCCCCCGTTCCAGAATTCTCCCACTGGGCCCACGGCCACTGCTTGGCCCCCTGAAGGCCCAGCGGACGGCCCAGACGCGGGGAGGCCAGGCACCGCCGTCCGCCGGCTCCCCAGGCCGCCCCAAGCTCCGCCGTCGACGCCCGAGGGTCTGGGTGTCCCCCCGCCGAGGCGCCTCACCTCACGCCGTCCACTCTCCAGCCTGTGCCTCCAGCCTCAGAACAGAGGGGGTGTCCCCTCCCCTTCGGCTGCCAGCACATCACCTGAGGTCCCCGGGAGCCCGGCGTCCTCACTGCCGCCAGGCTCCGCTGCCCTCCCCGCGGCAGCCAACTGGATCTTATGAACACAGGGACCGGGCCTGCCTCCTGCCCGCCCCTGCCCCTGCCCCTGCCCCTGCCCGTGGAGTAAGCCCGGCCAGCTCGGGGATGTGTCCCCGGCCCCCTCAGCCCGGCCCCGGCCAGGAGGGCCTCCCTCCACGGGGTGGACCACCCATCCGTCCCAGGCACCTCAGGGCCTTTGCACCTGCCGCCTCCCCTGGGCGCCGCCTTCCTGGACCCGCCCGTCAGTCCCACCTGCTCGTGTTCACACCTGACAGTGTCTCAGTGGCTCAGGTATCGGGGCCTCCCCCGACCCCCCGCTAGGTTGTGGCCCACGGAGGCAGCGTCCTGCTCCCGCTGTCCTGGGAGGAAACTGAGGCACCGGAGGTGGAGGCGCCTGCGGGTGCATACAGCCGTGAAGGATGGAGGGGACCTGAACCCAGGCCTGGGGAGGCCATGGCCCCCCTCTGCGCTCACGTGGGGCTTCTCCAGCCCCCTCCCCCCCCACACGGGACAGCGGCCTGGCGGTGGACGCTGCGTGGGGTCCAGGCCTGGCGGGTAAGGGCTCCAGGGTGCCGCTGGGTGCGACTGTGACAAGGCTCCGGCGGGTGGGGGGGTCGCGGGAAGGGGCTGGAAGGGGGGAAGCGGCAGGCCCCGCCCTGGCCCCGCCCCCTCCAAGCAGGGCTGGGGCGCCGGGCAAGGCTGGGGGCCTGGTGACGGGGCGGGGGCGGGTCCGGGCTGCGGGGGGGTGAGGGAGGTGCCCCCCCCTGCTGTGCCGCTGCCCCGGGGGTGCGCTCCGGGCCCTCGACCTGGGGCCGCCCACCCGCCACACCCGCAGAGGCTTAGCCCGCGGGCCTCAGTTTCCCCGGTGCTACAGTAACCGCAGCCTTCCGGGCGGGGGCAGATGCTGCCCCCTTCGCTGGCCGCCGGAGCCGCGTGCCCCCCTCCGTCTGGGTCCACGGAGTTACTCTCGGGGCCGGGCAGGGGGGCGCTGTCCTGGGCCGCCCCCCACCCCCGGAGCTCCCGACTTCTCTCTGGCTCCAGCCTAGAGCTGCGTCCTGCTGATGGAACCACAGCCCAGGCGGCCTCCCGTCAGCCATGGGGGTCAGTGCTAGGTGCTGGGGCTGGGGCTGGGGGCTGGGTGCTGGAGCTGGGGGCTGGGTGCTGGAGACTGGGTGCTCGGTTCTGGGTGGTGGGGCTGGGGGAGGGTGCTGGGGGCTGGGGGCCAGGTGCTGGGTGCTGGGTACTGGGTGCTGTGGGATGGGGACTGGGGGCTGGGTGCTGGGTGCTGGGGCTGGGGACTGGGGCTGGGGACGGGGGCTGGGGCTGGGTGCTGAGTGCTAGGGCTGGGAATGGAGACTGGGGCTGGGTGCTGGGGACTGGGGTTGGGTGCTGGGGACTGGGGTTGGGACTGGGGCCTGGGGCTGGGTGCTGGGGACTGGGGCTGGGTGCTGGGGACTGGGGTTGGGACTGGGACTGGGGTTGGGTGCTGGTGCTGGGGCTGGGGGCTGGGGCCATGACTCCAGGCCCCCGCCAGCCCCGTCCTGCCCCCTTCGGCAAGGGTTCCCGAGAGGGCCACAGGTTCTGGTGCAAGACGCCCAGACAAGGGCTTGTCCCCAACCCGGACTGGGCAGCGTTCCTGGGGGGCAGGATGGCCCCCCCAGTTGTGTGTCTGGCTGCCAGGAGGGCCAGCTGAGGGGAGCCCTCGAAGGTCCAGTCCACGGGGTCGGGCCATAGCACCCTGGAGAGGGAGTCCAGCTGCAGGGTCTCCCCCCGGGGGCCCCTCACCCCCCAGCGAGGGCCGGGCCCCCCGGCCCCGCCCTGACCCCGGGCACACACAGCTCGGCCTGCTGTCCTGACTGCGGGTGTCTCTTAGAAGGAAGCCTCGCTGGGGTGCCCTCAGGAGCTGAAAGCCCTGCAGGGAAATCTCCCTCCTGGCCCGCAAGTCGGGGTCCCTTAAACAGAGCAGCCAAGGGACAAAGGTCAGGAGGGCTGCGGGCCGGGGGCTGCGGCGGTGCCCCTGGAGAGCAGGAGAGCGGGCTATGGCAGGAGGAGTGGGGGGTGCAGACAGGTCCCAGGCGGGGTCCTGGGGGGTCCCGATGCCGTCCTGGACTGACCCCCCACAGCGCCTGCACACGGAGGGGCAGGGGCTGAGCTGCCGCAGGGGCTGAGCTCTGGCCGTGGCCAGGCGCTGGCTCACGTGTGGCAAAGGCTCCCTCGGATGGCCCGCAGCCACTGGCCGCCCCCCGGCCCGGCTGGCTGGCGTGTTTGGGGCCCCACCAGCTCTGACCCAGTGGCCTCGGGTGGCATCCAGAGCCCCCTGCAGTCCACCCATGTGCACGCGGTCCCCGTTCCCAGTGTGGACGGGAGATGCCAGTGAAACCCAGTCACCCCTGCAGCCGCTCGCCCGCTGCCAGACCCCTTGGGCCCCTTGGTGCTGACCGAGCTGGCTGATTTGATCCTGTTCACCGGCTGTGTGACCCAACCCAGGTGGCGTCCCCTGTCTCACTCTCCCCATCTGTGAGATGGGGACGTCGGGGAGCCTGTGCAGAGGCACGTGCTGGGACAGCGTGAGGAGTGTGGGGAGCTGACGGGCCTGACAATGCCCAGCAGACGCCCCTGCAGGAGCCATGCTACCTGTGGCCTCCTAAGTCCCCCCGTCCCCCTGAGTTCTCCAGGCTCACTAGACCCAGGGCCCCACCCCGAGGTCCTGACATCGTGGGGCCACCCTGGGCTGGACTCGAGCCCCAGCTCTGCCTGCCAAGTGCTGTGTGGCCTGGGAAGCCGAACTCCCCCAGTTGGAGCCACAGTGAGGATGAGGTGAGGTGACCACTGGCCACCAGGTGCCAGGTGTGGGGTCACCTGTGCACCAGCAGGGCCAGAGTCCCAGACTGTCTGTGTGGGGAAGCAGATGTGCAAACAGCCAGCCCCTGAGCCAGGCCGAGCTGCCAGCCAAACTTGCCGCATAAAGAAGGGGCTTTTGGAGACCAGGAGGCTGCCACTCAGCGCGGAGACTTCACGGACAAGGTGACCTTGAGCTTGACCTTGAAAAATAAGTCAATTTTGATAAGCAGAGAAGAGGGTGCTGGGGCAGGGAACGCGCTGCAGGAAGTAGGGAGACGCCCAGGAGCAGCACCCGCCCTGGGCCTGGACCCCGTTCCCCAAAACACAGGTGCCGGGTGGAGGCCAAGCCCCTGCCACCTGCTGGCAGGAACCGTCCTCTGCCCGAGTCACCCCACAAGCCCACCACCCGGACCTCGAGGGACCCACATCTCTCCCGTTCCAGGTGATAGGGGCCCAGGCCCCCAGGACACGGCGACACGCTGGGAGGGGCCAGTGTCGGAGCTGCCTGGGTGGGGGCCAGGGAACAGCCTGGGGGCCGCACACTGGGCCCCCGGGTGCAGGAGGGTGTCCCGCGGCAGCCTCCCTGCCCCGGCTCCCGTGGGCTCCCCGGGGACCCGCTGCCTGTCACCCCGCGTTGCCGGTGGGGGAGGAGAGGCCCCGTAAAAGGCCTCGGAAGATGGATTTGATTTGGTCATTCTTACTGGCAAACCTGACTCAAAAGCCCTGACAGATTTGTGGGAACTTGGTTATTCATGCCCAAAACGAGAGAGTAAATCTCAGGCCCACATGAGTCACCGCCGGGCAGTCCCCCTCGGCAGCTGTGGCACCGCTGCCCGGCAGGCTGGCGGCACGAAACCCCGGCCTCGGCTGATTTACAAACCCGAGCCGAGCCAGCCCGCTGCCCGCCGGGGGTGCGGCTCCGGGGCCCCCCTCGGTGTGGACCGCGGCAGGGGCCGCAGGGGCCGGGTGGACATCCCCGCGGCCACCCCAGAGGCCACCACAGGCCCGGAACCTCCCGTCTGAGGACGTCCGTGGCCGGGAGTGGGACATGGGGGACAGGCTGAGGGCGCTGGCAGACGGAGACGCCCCGACTGAGGTGCCTGGAATTGTGGGCGACAGCCTGCGTCCCCCGTGGGCCGGCCCTGCGGTGCTCACCGAGCATCAGAGGCCCCCTCCCGGCTCCTCACCCACCTGCTGGCATCACCTCCATACCAGCTGTGTGCCCCAAACCTCTGCCCAGGCTGCGCGTCAGGGACCCCAGGCTAAGCCCCCAGTGCTGCCCGTGGAGGCCGGGGCCAGCTCGGGCGATCAGGGGATCGGGAGCCCCTCCCTCTGGCCTCCAGCCTCGCAGGCCCCACACGGCTGGAGCCAGTCTGGGGTGAAATCTGCAGGAATCAGCTCTCGGAACCACCGACACCCCCCCCTGTTTGCACATCCCCCTTCCTCTGAGAGCCCGGGTCTCCTGCAAAGTTCTCAGCAGGTCAACATCCCCTGCGCCCCTGTCCCTTCCGGCAGTGCCCCCCAAGCTCGCTGTTGTCCCTGCGGCCGGCCCAGCGGGGGTGCGGGTGCAGCAGGGGCGCGGCTGCCGTGGCAGCGTCTCCTGTGCTCGCCCACGCGCAGGCTGCCCGGGTTCCCCGGGCTCCGGGGGTGTGACCCACAGGGCCCTCCTGTGCGTACCCCGCAGGCCGGCGGGAGCACCTGGTGCCTCTGCAACCAGCGGGGGAGCCGCTGAACGTCTGCAGGGCCCTCCTGAAGCCCTCCCTGGGGTGCGGGGGGGCCTGGCCAAGGAGGGTGACCCGGCCCGGGGCGGGGGGGTGGTACGTGCCCGAAGGCGGGTCTCTGCAGGCCCGGGACCTGGGCCTCCATCCGGGCCCCAGTTCTGCTTTCCGATATTTTTTTAGCCTACTTTTTAAATAAAAGCAACCCTCGTAGCGGGTTTAACGTTCAGGCTTGAGTACACGAGTCCCCATCATGCTCCTGCACCCACGGTGACCCCCGTCCTGCCAGGCCCCCCATCGTGCCCCCTACCCCACCGTACCCCACACCATCCCCCTCATCCTGCTGTGCCCCCTGTCCCACCATGCCCCCACCCCACCGTGCCCCCTGCCATGCCCCTGTTCCACCGTGCTCCCTACCCCGCTCTGCCCCCCACTGTGCCCCCTGTCCCACCGTGCCCCTGCCGTGCTCCCCGCTGGCCACCAACCACCTCAGCCCGCAGCTTCTCCATAGCTTTGGAGCACATGGTGCCCAAACCCTGTGCGAGTATAGACACTTTAAAGCAAATGGCCCAGGGGCGCCCGGGGGCTCCGTGGGTGAAGCATCTGCCTTCAGCTCAGGTCACGATCCTCGGTCCTGGGATCGAGTCCTGCATGGGGCTCCCTGCGCAGAGCGGGGGTCTGCTGGCCCCTCTCCCCCCAGTCCCCCACTTGTGCTGTCAAATAAATAAGTAAACTCTCTTTAAAAAAAAAAAATTGGGATCCCTGGGTGGCGCAGCGGTTTGGCGCCTGCCTTTGGCCCAGGGCGCGATCCTGGAGACCCGGGATCGAATCCCACGTCGGGCTCCCGGTGCATGGAGCCTGCTTCTCCCTCTGCCTGTGTCTCTGCCTCTCTCTCTCTATCTGTGTGTGACTATCATAAATAAATAAAAATTAAAAAAATAAAAAAAATAAAAAAAAATAAAGCCAGTGGCCCCAGTGCAGCCGTGCACGCCCTCCCATGACGGCGAGCCTTCCCGTGCCCGCGCACCGTCCCTCGACCGCGGCCACCCATGACCACACACCCTCCCGTGGCCGCACAGCCCCTCATCGCAGCCCCTCGGGACGGCGCACCCTCCCACGAGCACACAGCCTCCGGGTGGCACAGACTCCCCGCGTGCTCGGGTCTCAGGGCGCACAGACCCACCCCATCTGTAACGCCCCAGGGTGGCTGGGGGCGGCCCTGCTGTGATGGGCCCCCCAGGACCCACTGTCCTCGTGCAGGGAGCCTCCCCCTCCGGGCTGAGAGCATGTGGGCACCCCCAGGCGCCTGCTCCAGGGCCAATGCAGGCTGGGCTTCCCGCCCCCTCCCCCCCAAAGGAGGGAGCCCCGAGTCCCCTGGGCCCTCCGGCAGCCCGCCCTGTTGTTGCCGACGACATTTGAGGCGTGCTGTCGCTTGCTAGGCTGTGGGGGCACCGCTCTCAGCCCCTCAGAGTCTGCACCTCTGCTTCTCCTGGAAGCCTCTGCCTCCAGGTCCCACGGGCCCCCTGGACCCCAAAGGGCTCCCCCCACCTCTGTCCCACAGCAAGTCCCCACCTGCTCATGTCCCCACCTTCCCAGCATGGTCGTTGAGACCCACGGGAAGTGCTGCCCGAGAGGGGCTGTGCCGCCCGTCCTGCGGTCCCCGAGGTGGCCCCTGGGGGCCCGGCCAGCGCTGCTGGGGCGACACCACCCGGGGCCCTTCCTGGGGCGGCTGTGGGCAGAGGCCCGCCCTGTGGGCTCAGCAGCGCCTCTGCCCGCCTGGCCAAGAGGAGAGCCAGCCTCCAGGCCCGAGCCGAGGCCACATCCTCGCGCAGGGGGCTCTGCTCCTTCAGAGGAAAGGAGCCAAAGGGAACAAAAGCAAGTTGCATGACCTGTGTTCATTGTGTCAAGTTCTGGCCCGAGACCTGCTGCCCCGGCAGGTGGGGGACATGAGCCCATGTGGGTGGGGGGGGCTGCTGAGTGCCCCCCAGTGTGCTTGGGGACAAGCCTGCAGAAGCTCCAGCAACGGACAGGCCTCCGGCGGACCGACCCAGCAACCCTCCTGGAGCCACCATTTCACAGGGGAGAGATGGGGGGGGTAGGGAGAGACGGGGGGGAAGGAGGGAAGGGGGGAGAGACGGTGAGGGGGGCTGAGGCCGCAGGAACACGCCCCCTGGCTCCTGGGTTTGGAGCCCGGCCTGGCTCCCCCATGAGACACCAACTTGCCCGTGGGTCCCCGCTGAGCCCCCCACCCCGCCTCATGGGGCCGAGGAGGGAGGTCTGGGTGGCAGCGAGGCCCGGGGCTGGAGGTCAAGGGTTAGGAGGGCTCCACGGTAGGAGCCGCGGCTGCCCTGCCCCCCGGGGCCGTGTCCAGCAGAGCCCTAGCCCTCCAGGTCCTCACCCCCGAGGGGACCCTGGGCCGCCCCTGCCCCGGAGCCCTGTCCGCCTGGGCGGGGGCAGCGGTGCCAGGGAACCCGGCAGTGTCTGGAATCGCGTCCAGAGGTTTTCAAGGAGAGAAATTCGGCCAAACCCTCAGGGGGATCATGGCTCCGAGCGCCTGCTTTTGCCTCGGCCGCACTCCGCAGAAGGCACCACGGACCTGGGGGGAAGGGCCTCGCGGCCGGAGGGGAGGCAGCCGGGACCCCGTGCCCCCCCCCCCCAACAGGCTGGCGGGCGCTGTGCGTGGGCCGCGCTCCCCAGAGCCCCTTCCTCGCGCTGCCGGCCCCTCGGGGGCACCGTGCTCATCCCCAGCGGGACCTCCCGTGGGGGGACGTGGGCCAGCAGCTCTCGACTAGTCACGACGGTGGTTATTAGCATCGTCGTGATTAATTATTAATATATCAATACAATTAATACAGCGCCGCATGAATAATCCATGTCCGAGCTCCGTCTGCGGACGGCGTATTAGAGGCGTGGCGGGCCTGCTTCAGATCCGGGAGTCCCCAGTATGACGCCCTCCCCCCAGGTGCGCCAGGAGCCGGGAGCCGGCCGGCGTGTTCATTAACTTGTGCAGACCCCGATTAACGGCCCCCTCTTGCCGCTCGGGGGTCTTTCTCTCTCCCTCTGGCTGGAGGCTGAGTCCCGGGGCTCAGGGACCCAGGCAGGGGAGCCGTCCCTGCACCCTGGCCCACCGGCACCAGCCCGGGGTGCGCAGGGGGCCGGCCTCTGTCGCTCACGGTGGCCGCGTGCTCACGCCCCCCGCTGGCAGGTGCAGAAGGTCAGTCACATGGGTCCCAGGGTCCTCTGCAAGCCCGCCAGCCCCGAAGCTGGCCTCCAGCCTTCCCACCCCGAGCCTTCAGCGGTGCCCTGTCGCCGAGCGCTCCTCCCAGGCCAGGAGCTCCTGGTCCCATGCGGGGCTGACGACAGGGGATACGCAGAGGCACCACCGTCCTTATTACTCTGTGGTTCTTTTGCTGCAGACGCGACTGAGGAGAGCCAGAGCAGTGCCAAACCCAGAGCTGCCACGACCCTCCCCGAGGCTGGCTGCAAGGTCAGTGCCGCGGATGAGGCCTCTGGGGGTGGCGGGAGCTCCTGGGGGGTCTCTGGGAGGGGGCTCTGCTGGCCGGGAAGGGGTCAGCTGGGGCCCTGGGCACGGGGGGGCCGGCCGTAGGAGCCAGGCATGCTCAGGGGACTGCGGCCACTGTCCCAGGAGGGAGAGGAGCGGGCTCCTCGGGACGCAGGTCCTGAGGGCAGTGAGCACGTCCTGCACCCAAGGGTCCCACCCTCCGGCCTCCAGATTGCCCACTGTGGTGACTGCTTGTCAGGGGGCAGGAAAGGGTGCAGCGAGGGGATGGAGGCGCGCCCAGCAGGCTGCGAACCCCGGGCCCCACCTGGCCCCTTGGCCCTCCCGTGGGAGCCGCACGGGGCAGCCCTGATGCACAGATGAGAACAGGCGTGGGGGCGTCTTCCCCGCGGTCGCAGACCAGGACTTCTGCAGAGCCGTCGCAGGCCCGGGGCAGCATGCGACCTCCCGCGAGGGCTGGGGCCACCTGGGGGCACCGCCCCATCCTCTGTCCTGTGGGGCACACACCGCGAGGGGCCGGCGCTACCTTTACACTCACGGAAGCGCCTCTCCCCATGGCCCAGTGGGCGCGGCCCCGGCCCTGCCCTCCCCCGCACGCTCGCCTCTCCCCGTGGGACACTGGCCTTGGGGGCAGGGGTCCGGCCACGGCCCCCCGGGAGGACGAGCTGGGCGGCGGGTCAGAGCCCCCACACCTGCATGACTTGCTTTGGCTCCCAGGCCCCTGGGGGAGAGTGGCCCCCACTATCTGAGGACAGTTCTGTCCTTGGTTTGAGGCATCAGCTCCCCTGCGGCATGCGCGGCCCCACAGATTGCCAGCTTTTCTGGCAAATGCTGACCCAGGCCCCAGTGCCCCCCACCCCGCCCTCTGAGAGGCGTCAAGGGGCGGCCTCGACCGCAGGCTGCAGGCCACCTGGACAAAGGCGACGCACAGGACAGAAACGGGTGGTGTGAGTCCAGCCCTGCCCGGCAGTGCCTCCTGGTGGGCGCAACCTCCCCACCGAGAGGCCGGGGTGAGAGGCCCCTGGGCACGGGGCGCAGCAGAGGCAGCCCCAGGGGCTCCAGAAAGAGCCTCGGGGACCATCGGGAGGGAGGGCAGGACGCAGAAGGGCAGGCGGCTTCCCCGACGCCAGCAGCTGGGCAGCTTGGGGGACGCCCAAGAGCCAAGGCGACAGTGATCAGTTTGCGGAAGATGCACTTGTGCTCCCGGGGGAGGCAGCGGGCTGCGGCTGGACATCTTTGTGCAAGACGGGGGCACTCGGTGAGGATGGGGGCACCCGGTGCAGGACGGGGGCACTCGGTGAGGATGGGGCACCCGGTGAGGATGAGGTACTCAGTGAGGATGGGACACTCAGTGCAGGACGGGGGCACTCGGTGAGGATGGGACTCTTGGTGAGGATGGGTCACCCGGTGCAGATGGGGCACCCAGTGAGGATGGGGCACCCGGGGCAGGACAGGGCACTCAGCACAGAAGACGGACTAGCCCGTCTCTACACATCGTCATTGGTGTCTCTGCAGTGACGCCAGCCTGGCGTTGGCAGGATGCCGATTTCTCCATCAGTCATGCGTCCACTGGTTGGTGCTGGAAGACGGAGAATCTCCATCTAGAAACTTCTGACTCAGCCTTGCTCCCCTGCCTGCCACGAGACACACGGCCCAGCTTTGCATGGCGGGAGATGTCTCGTGATTCGTCGTTCGGCTCCCCGGTCTGATGGTGAGTAGGAGCACAGGTCACGGCCGTCCCCGCGAGCCTGCTGACAAGGGAGGCCTGACCCCCCACTTGGCAGCAGAGGCCTGTGGAGGGACCCCCGCCTGGTGCTCCCACCCACCCTCCTGGGACAGCACCCCGCGTACTCGGACAGCGGCCCACACGTCGTGGGGGACCCACCGCACCCGGGGGCAGCCGCAGGATGTCCAGCGGTCCTGGACATGCTCTCACGGTCTCACGGCTCTCACGGTCCTGGACGACGTCCTCCAATCTACCCACGCGAGCCCCGGGGCAGCCCTAACGTCGTCCGTGTTACGCTGACAAGACCCCTGCTTCTTGTTGCGAGCACCCACGTACTAGTGTTTCCATTTTTTTCTTATTTTTTAAAACCAGTCGGGTCGAAGCCGCACGGCAGGCAGCTAATGCGCACCCACTGCTGTCCCAGGATGGCGGAGCTGAGACGTGACCCCCCACCCGGGCATCGGCCAGCCCACACGTGCGTGCCACGCTTGGCACACGAAGGCTGCCTCCACGTGCCACGCGGCCTCTGTGTGTGCCCGGCCCGCACCTCCTCTTGCAAAGAGTGTTCTGGTTCCTCTCACGTGAGCCCGAGTGATTCCGGTGGATCCTCCCCCCGACCCCCAACGTGCTCCAGTGACCCCGGCCCGGCCCGTGAGCGTCCACCCGGGCCCCCCTGCCCGCCTCTTTCTCTCGCAGGTGCACTGCTGCTGCCCTGGTGCAGCTGCCACCTTAGCCCGGCCTGGGGGGGGGGCCCGGCCCAGATGGAGCCGCCCAGAGGAAAGGAGCCGCCAGGTGTAGGCCCTACACACTTCTGGGCACCTAGTTTGAGGTTCCGGACCCGGCCCGAAGGTCAGACCTCTCGGCCCTGAGCCACTAAGTTCCCTTCTGAGGTGGGTTCGTACCCCCGGCGACACTGAGCCTGGACGCAGGAGCTGCGGTGGACCCGTCCCTCCCCGGGCGGCCCTGCCGCGCAGCCTCTGCCCCTTGTCCCTGGGGTCCAGCCCCGGGCAGCGCGGTGTGTGTGGCGGTGAAGGGCAGCAGGCCGCAGGCACGCACCCCCGTGAGCGGGAGTCGCAAGGCAAGTCCAGGAAGGAAGACGCCCCGCAGGGCCGCCACGTACCGAGCCGGTCACCGAGACTGCTGGAGGAGACTGATCAGATCTCTGGCAACAGAAGGTACGTCGGGGGGGTGGGGACAGGACCCCAGGCTTCGGGGGCTGCAGTGGAGGCCCATCGAGGCAGGAGAGCACAGGGGGCTGAGTGCAGGGGCCCAGGGAAGGAACACGGGACGGGGGCTCCCCTGGAAGGGGGGAGCTGAGTCCTCCTCTTGCGGGGTGGCCGCGGAGAGCCCACAGCCCTGGCTTCACCACCTCACTGTAAGCCTCCCCCCGACGCACGTGTGCACCCCAGGGGCCAGACCCTGTCACCCCCCCCAGCACCCCTGCCCTCCCTCAGCCTCCCCTGCCCCGCTCAGCCCACACTAGGCCACCTCCCCAAGCCATGATAGTGAATTGGGTCTGTGTGCTGGGGGGCGGGGACGGGGGGGTGTGTCTATGTGAGGGGGTGTGTGTGTGTGCACCTGCGTGAGCATGCACGTCACCGTGTGCACGTGTGCCTCGTGTGTGCGTGTGCCTGCAGGTATGAGGGAGCCTGCACAGGCGAGTGTGTGCACGTGTGCCCGGTGTGTCCCCAGCAGTAAGCGCTGAGGCCTGGACAGAACCGAGCAGCAGCGACACGCAGAAGCGCCCGGGACCCAGCTGCCTGCGGTGCGAGCGGCGCCACCGTCCAAGCGGCTCCGAAAGTGGCCGCGCTTCCCCAGAAGGTGGGGGGCGGGGGTGCGGATGACGGGCCGGCTGCACCCCGAGATCACACCCGCCTTCCCCAGCGGCCACGGAGCTCTTCAGAGGCTGCGAAGTAGCAGGAGGGGAGCCGCCCCACCCACAGGCGCACACGCCGTCCCCGTGGCACAGGACAAGCCGCCTTGCTCACCGTCGCTCACTGTCCACGTGCCGAGTGTTGGGGGCTGCGTAGAGCTTCTCAACATCGTCCAAGAAAGAATTTCTTTCAAAGAACATTTTCTTGACTACAACGTACCGGGCATTTCAGGGCCCTCGTAGGCAGGACGTGGCCCCGTGGGAGCCGGGACTGGGATTCCCGAGCAAAGCCTCCAGGCCTCCGGCCGCTGAGCCAAGACGCCTCCCGCCGCGTGGACGGTCGCGGAACCACGGGAGGCAGATGTGGAAGGGGCGGCGCGGGGAGGCCGGCCGGGGGGGGGGGGGGGGGGGCAGGCCGCCGTCTCCCTGTGCGAGCTCGAGACGCTCCGCCAGAAGAAGTGTAGCCTGGAGCCATGGGACGCGCGGCCTTCGTGCAGGGCCCTGGGGCCCGGGTGCTGACGCGCGTCCCTCCGTTGCCCTCCTTCGGGCGCCGAGGCGCACAGGTTGTACTTGGGAGGCCGAGGTCGAGAGGCCCGTCCCCTACTCCTGCTCGGGTTCGCGGAGGCCCGCCTTCACCCGCGTCCCCCAGCTTCCTCCCCGGGTGCCCAAGGTCGGCGTTGGCCGGGCGCACAAGAGCACGGCGCTGGGACGACCCCGACAAGGGACCCCACGGCCAGGTGCCAGGGCTGAGGGGCACCGTGAGGACGCACGGCGGGGCCCGGGTCAGCGAGTACGGAGGGCCGGGCCCACGGGCAAGGTGAGGCCGCGGGGGCTGCGCCGGGAGCCCCCGGGGACATCAGGGCTTTTCAAGAGGGACGGAGTCCGCAGCCTGGGGGGACCCTGGCAGCACCAGGGCTGCCACGAGGGAGCCAGATCCGCCAACGGGGGGTGCGCAGAGCAGCTGGTGACGCGGAGCAGGGGCAGGCTGGCCCCGCAGGCCCTCTGAGCGCAGGGGACAGGGTCAGACCCTCACACCCCCTCCGGGTGGGGGGCTCCCACCCCACTGCCCCTGATCCCTGAAAGCCTCGCCTGAGGCAAGATCCTCAGGCCCCCAGGAAGCCGCACAGCAGAGCCCAGAACCACCTGCAGGAGCCAAGGCGGCTTCCACCCCTAGTGGCCCAGGCTCTGCCCGGGGAGGGACCCCATGTGGAAGAGGCGGGCCCAGGACCCACAGCCCCCTGGATGCCAACCCAGCCCGGCTGGGCCACAGGCACGGGCCTCAGGCCCCTGACAGGCCCGGCCCCAGGGGGACACGGGCCCGGGGACCATGACAAGCAGAGTGTGAGGCCCCCTGGGTGAACCCACGTCCCTGTGCCCCTTCCAGGCCCCTGGCGTGGTGTTCGCCCAGCTGGGCCCTGGCTCCCCGTGGACACCTGCTCCAGAAATTGGCGCTAGCTTGTGGGCACATGCAGCTAAAGCCGTGCAGGCTGCCGGGGGCCTGACCAGACTGCCCCGCAGTAAACCTCCGGGCCAGGAGCGCAGCCCAGGCGGCCGGGGCTCAGGCCCGGGCCTCCCTCTGCTCGTTGGCCTCCTCCCATCCCTCGCAGCTCGGTGAGAGCTGGAGCTGGGCCTCGCTGGGCGAGTGGCTTCCCCGGGCGCCCCCGCGTTCCTTCATCAAGCATCTCGTAACTGCTAGGACCAGGAGCAGAACAGGGGCCCCGGGCGTGTTCTAGGCCTTTCCGCGCACACGGTGCCCAGCGCGTGCCTCTGCTGCTCCCTCTGCACTCGGCCTGGCCCAGGGCTGGCGGACGGGGCCTCAGGGCCGCCTCCCAGAGGGCCGCGTTCATACGGCCCACGAGCTGGGAATGGCTTTTATATTTTTGCATGACCGAGGGTGAGAAAACCCAAAGGAAGGGCCGTGTTTCAGGACGACTAAAATCACGCAACTCGGCTCCCAGCGTCCACAGCTCCTCTGGAGCCCACGGAGCCCGCCGTTCACGTGCCGCCCGGGGCTGCTTCCTGGGGCCGCCCCGCCCTTGGCCCCATGAAGCTCGCCTGCTGCCCACCCGGCCCCCTCTGGGGTCTTTGGCCTCCTACCCCACGGCATCTGTGTGGTCAGGCGCGGCAACGGGAGGGGAGTGGGCAGCCGGCCGGGGGCGGGAGGGCGCCGGGAACCGCTCCAAGGAGTCGGGAGCTGACGTCCATGCTGCAGGTGGACGTGGGGGCCAGCCTTTCAGCTAGAGGGGAGCTGAGGCCGGGCGCAGGGGGCGGGCGGCTCTGGCCACCATGGGGGTGGGTGCAAACTGTCCCCAGTCAACTGAAAAGCTGATCGATCGGCTTGTCGGGCATGGACGGAGGTGAGGATCTGTCTCCCTGTCCTGAGGACGAGGGGTGTGCCCGCGCCCCCGCAGGTGCAGCATTCCACACCGGCCCGAGAGCTGCCTCGGGCAGGAGGCAGGCAGGAGGGCGGGGGAGGGCGGGGGGCAGGAGGAGGCCGGCCTCGCCAGGTCCTCGGTGCGGGCGGGATCCGAAGGCGGGCTCTTTGGAGGGTGCCCAGGAGAGAAGCCCCGGCTCTACCTCCTGTGTGTCCTGTGGCCCCGCAGCGGGTGGTCCCAGGGCCTGAGGCGGCTCAGGCGACTTCTGCACAAGCAGGTGCGGGGCCTTGGCGGGCCGTGTGCTGGGCCTCCCCGCGCGGCCACCAGGGCCATGGACGCCTAGCTGGGAACGGCCTCCCGGGGCCAAGGTCACCTTCAAGGAGAAAGTGGAGCCAAGGTGGGGAGGCGTCTGTCCGGCAGGACAGGGGCTGCTGCCCAGACCCAGCTCACATGGCCCCGCGATGCGCTTCCCAGCAACACTCCGCTGTGCAAACACGGGCAGCTGGCGAGGGCTGTGGGCGCGGGCGGCCCCAGGGAGGGCACCTCTGAGGAATCGCCCGGGAGGAGGGCAGGCGGGCCTCTGGGTCCCGGTCTCGGCGGGGGGTGGGGGTTCGCTTACTTGGGGCCGACCAGACGGCGCTGGGCCTCCGTGTGGCCTCCGCGTGGCCGCCGTGTCCTCCGGCCTGGCTGACGGCGCGATCAATGCACAGCTACAGCTGGTTGAAGGGGACCAAATCCATTGAACAGTTGATTTGGTTCCATTTTACCAGCTTTAGCAAAGCATTTGGCTCCAGGGTCCATGGGAAGCAGCGACGTGGATGACACAGTCGTCCCCAGGGAGACGTGATGTCCGGATGCCCAGGACGCCCAGGCTCTGCCCCCACCTCCTCCCCCGCAGGGCCCACTGCGGCTGCGGCCCCTCGTGCCCGGCAGGGACCGTACATGACAGGGGAGTGCCACGGGTGGGGGCGGGGGTGGGGGCCCCACGGCGGACACACATGCTTGCACACGCACACGCATGCACACGGGGGCCCGGGCACAGGGGCTCCATCCCCTGGCAGCGCTGCCCCCGCCCCTCACCTTCCCGGGCACCACAGCACCGGCCACTGCCCCAGCCCCAGGGCCCAGCCAAGACCCTCAGGGCCCTGCCCTCGGGGGGCTCACCGCCTGCGGATGGAGACCCCTGGCCCCAGCCTGCATCTCACTCTCAGCTGGAACTGAGGCAGGACAGGCCCGAGTCCCACCTGCGCCGTGGGAGGGGGAGGTGAGCTCGGTTGCAGCGGGGGTCCCGGGGAGCAGGGGTGGGAATATTCCAGGGAAGGACCCCCTCTCGAGTGGCTGTGGGGGGTGAAGCAGGACACGGCCGACCCCACTGGTGCCCGGGGCCCCGGGCCCCAAACCTGCGGCCTGTGGGGGATGCGAGGAGAGTCCCCTCGGCCCCTGGGCACAGCCCTGAAGTCCGAGCGAGGACAGCACGGGGCAGCCGGGGCCGCACAGACCTCATCACCCTCCGTGACTCTGACGGAGCAAGTTCCTTTTTAGAAAATTAGTTTTCCTGCCAGCACCCAATTCATCAGCACCGGTGACGAGGGGGGACGGCGGCTTCGGCGGTGCCAGGGACACGGCGTCCCGGGTGTGTGGACTTTCCTCTGAGCACAGACCAGCCCTGCAGCGCGGGGTGACCGCACCTGCCCCCCCGCCCCCCCGCCGACTGCCCTGGTCCCTCCTCTGTGCCCGCCCTCCCGCAGCCGCTGGGGCAGGTGCTCGGTATCAGGCCCACCCATGGCCCCCGCGGGCGCAGAGCCCAGAGCCCCCCGAGACCTCGTCCCCCGCCGCACCTGCCGCCGTACCCCTCCTCAAAGAAGTGAACCGGTCAGCGCCACAGGGTTCCTCCTCTGGGAACGGCCCTGGCCATTCACCTCAAGACCAGCCCCCGAAGGGCAGCAGGAGCCCGGGGAGGGCCCCCCCGTCCAGGCTCTTCCCGTGGCCATATCCCAGCTCTGCACACGCCCTTTCCTCTTGGTTCCAGAGCATGTGGACGGCGGTGGGGCGCCCCAAGGATTCCCAGAGCCGGCCGGGGTGCTGGGGGGCTCCCAGCCCCACTGTGCATATTCCCAGCGAAGCGGGGCCATGACGAGCCTCCGTGTGGCCGCTGCCACGGATGGACACCGTCCCTGGGGGACCTGTCATCCCCGAGTCCAAGCACACGCCCCACACCTGGGGGGCGGCCCAGCCCAGCGTCCACGCCACCTCGCCCCTACGACACCCTCAGTGCTCTCGGGTTCCCGTCCCTGTGCCACCAAGTCTGCAGGAATTCACCCCAAATAACAGACCTTCACTTCCACACGGCATCGCTCCTGGCCTGGGGCCTGTCCGGCGCGGCCCTGGACGTGTCAGAGCACCACTGGCTCAGCCGGGTCCCTGCTCGGGGCCAGAAGGCCGGGGGGCGGTGGTCTCCCAGGGGCCAGGAGCGAGCGCAGCAGGTGGCTGATGGGTTCGCCCCCGGTTCGGGCAGGGGCTGCCTAGGGACCCCGGCGGCGTGGCCGCGTGGCCTGGGCCGGGTTGTGTCCGCGGCTCGAAGCCCCGCACGCCGGCCCCGCCATCCTGTCATCCCGGGGAGGGGGCCCGGGGCTCAGGATGCCTCCCGTGGCCGCCCTCCCGGGCCTGAGGCCGTCCAGCCGTGCACTCTCGCGCCCCTATACGGCCTTGTCTGGGGAAGGTTCTGGCAACTGTTTATTCAGTGAGTGTCCGGCCCACGTGACTCGGGCCCGAGGGGCTGGCGGGGCTGTGTCTGCGGCACCCCCGGGGCGCAGTCCGTGTCTGTCTGACTCGGTTGCCCAGTGAGTGTCTAACTCAGTCTGGCAGATTTTCTGCAGCCCCACCTGGGCGTCCAGGGTCTCAGCCTCCATCGGGGGCTCCCGGCTGCCCCACGAGCCCCGGTGCCCTCTGAACGGGCCACGGCTCCACCCAGGTGCCTCTCGAGCCCCCGCCCAGGCCCCCCCGCTGGCTCGGCCCCTCCACTCACCTCCACCAGCACCTCAGGAGCCCCCACCCCTTCCCGCCACGGGCCTCGGGGCCTCTGAGCCCAGGACCGGAGGGAGAGCACGGCCGAGCCCAGAGGACGGCCGGGGGAGCGGACAAGGCCGGTGCCAAGCCTTCACCGTGACTTGCAAACGC
The DNA here is from genome assembly GCF_048164855.1 of Canis lupus baileyi. Taxonomy (NCBI): domain Eukaryota; kingdom Metazoa; phylum Chordata; class Mammalia; order Carnivora; family Canidae; genus Canis; species Canis lupus. The sequence continues at coordinate 48,528,149 of NC_132863.1, read as the reverse complement.
GTCACGACGCCTGCATTTTCGTGCGCGATGCCTCCCGTCACAGGGAGGAGGGCGCCCCGGCCCGGGCTGCAGGGCCTGGCAGAGACGGGCCGCGCGTCCGGGGAACCCAGCATCGCGGGCCGCGGCCGTGGCTGGAGCGGGGCAGCGGCTTCCTCAGGACCCTCCCCGCGGCCCCCACGCCTGTCTTTCCACGAGGGTGAGACAGAACCAGGCTGCAGCCAACACAGTGTGTGCGTTTTATGAACCACACAATTAAATAGGTTTTTAAACATCTGCTGATGGAATCGTCCCGTCCGGGGACGTACACTCAGCATTTTTAAGCAGCAACTGATACTGGATGTGGGGAATCACTGCGGAACACTCCGGCAGCCCTGTTAAAATCGATAGAAAATTAGATGCTATGAGTGTGCATATGTGTCCAATTAGCTATGATCGGAGCAAACGGCGACGCAGGTGAAACGTGGTGCATCCGCCCAGAGTTGAGGCCAGCCTCACCCCGAAGGCCCCCCGTGAGGCAGGGATGCCCCCGACGCCAGGGCCACAGGGCTGCATGGCTGCTGGCGCTGCCCCCTCAAATGCCCCCCAGGGCCCAAGCAGCAGCCGGCACCTCCTCCAGGAAGCCCTCCTGCATTTGATAAGGGGCCTTAGACTCAGAGTGAGGACACAGTGAGCGGCTGAAGCTCCCCGGGCGACCTGGGCACACCAGGCTGCCCCTGCCCGGACCCTGAGCTGTCCCTCAGTCTGACCCACCAGTTGGGGGCACAGAGAGGGCTTCCTCGGTCCCTGTGAGCCTCAGTTTCCCCATGTGGGAGTGCCTGCCTCACACAGTCCGTAGTCCTTGCCAGCCCATGCCCCTAACCACTGCTACCACCTGTCCCAGCGCAGAGGGTGGCCCTGGCCTCGTCCCTCCCATGCTGCCCCGCGGCCCCCACCCAGGTGCCCAGACACAGCACCCACTCAGGGAAGAACCACCAGATGCCCCAGACGGAGGCGTCAGCGCCCTGCACAGCGGGTGGGACGGCCGGGTCTCCAGGGCAGAGGTGCCACCCACCTCCCCTCGGGGACAGCCAACAGCAGAGACGCACGTGGGGCCGAAGACCCTGCACTCGGAGGTCACGGGGCGGGGCGCGGGTGCAGCTGCACCCCCCCAGCCAGCACAGGGTCCGGGCGCCCAGACCGCGGCAGGGGCGTCCCAGCCGCAGCACCCGACTCCCACCGCCCGGGAGCCCGTCAGCAACTCCTATCTGGATGCCTCTTGTGCTTTTTACTATGAAGCTTTTAAAATTTAAACATCAGTAACCTAATATGTCTCCGGCAGCAACGTTACCTATTAGCACTCAGATTCACCACGAAATTAATTTTTAATCCCAAATTTTGGTTAATTATTAAAATAACTAGCAAAGAACTACAGTTAGTCCCGGGAGCGTGAGCAGCACCAGCCCAGGGCCGGAGCGAAGGAGCCTGCCCGGCCCGCGCCCGCGCTGCTGGGTCCTCTCGGGGTGTCTCCAGGGGGCCCCACAGTGTGGAAGCCCCGCCCCCAAACAGCTCTCGCCCCGCGCGCTCACCCAGCCAGATGCCCACCTAGACCTGCTCAGCCCGCGTCCGTGACCTTCCTGTCTGTTCAAAAAATATACATGTATTATTTCTCAACACTGATAAAAGTTTAATACGGAGTTGCCCGGGATTTTAATAAACGTGTCACCAAACGAGCAAAGTGAACTGATGGGCCCGTCCTAGAGATAAATTTTGCCTCCAACAGGCCCGGAGAGCAGGGCCGCGGGGCGAGCGGGGACGCGGGACGAGAGGGGCCGCACAACCGTTTTGCTGTTCTTTGCAGAAATGGTAAGATGGATTTTTGTGTCTTATTATCCCACAGGTGGGGCCGGGGTGAGAGCCGGTGTAACGGCAGGAAAGCGAGGCGCCCGGCCGAGACCGCCCCGGAGAGCCCTGAGGTCAGGGCGGGCGGCCCGGGAGCAAATTCGCTGGCCGTGAGGGCCCCTCGGCACCGCGGCACCTCCGCGCAGTCCCCGTCCCCCCGCCCGCAGACACGGACCCCAGCGACCCCCAGGGCACAGGGAGGGCTCTCCTCGCCGGGTCCGGGTCACGACAGGACTCCACTCAACGGGTGCATCTGGCCCTGAACTCTGGCAGCAGGTGCAGACGTGCCCCGTGGCCACCGGCCTCCAGCCCCGGAGCGGTGCCCGGCTCTCAGGGGGTGTCGGGCAGGTCCCTTTATTCCCTCACTCAAGGTCACCTGCTCCACTGGCTGCAGAGCCGAGCGAAACTCCACCGTTAGAGATTCGCTTCTTGGGTTAGAGGTGGAGGGAAAGCGAGGTCCCCCGGGAAGCCGCTGGCCTACAAGCCTCGGGGCGCGCTGCTGTGTGCAGCACAGGAGGCCACGGCCAGCAACAGACAAGGAGGTACGGGGGGACCCTGGCGACAGCGTCCACGCTGCAGGACACAGCCTGCAGGAACCAGGCCAGGCAGAGGCCTGCTGAGCACACACTGCCCCCAGCCCAGGGTTGGGGTCCTGGCCCGCCTCACCCCCGCCAGGGTCTCCGGGGCTTGCCTGGACTTGGCTCGCCTGGACTTGGCGCCCACAAAGGGGGCGGGTGGGGAAGGGACAGGGCTCGGAGCCCCAGCCAGCCCGCACTGCTGTCACCGCAGCCGCAACTGTGCACTTGGGTGGTGGGTGGGGTGCAAGGAGGCCGCCCCTGGGCCTCCCCCGGCCCCGAGTCATCTGAGTTCAGCCTCTCCAACTGGACAGCTGAGAATGTGGACTATTTATACCGGCCAAGGAGGGCAGGCGGCTGCACAGACACACAGCCCGGGCGCCATATGTGGGCATGACGGTCGGCAGGCAGGCCTGCCAGGGGGACAAGGACCCAAGCGGCACGTCTGTCCTGGGTGTCCTTCACCCTCCAGCCTCCCCCGTCCCCCGTGACAGGCTCCCGGACAGCTGCCTTACCCCCGCTGCTGTTAAAAATACTCCAGCCCTGAACCTCCTGTCCTGTCCTCTGTGCCCCAAGCTAGAGAGCTAGACGCTTGGCCCCAGGGAGGTGACCCCAGACTCTCCACCACCAGATCCAAGGGTGTCCACTACCCTGGACGGGAGAAAGCCAGTGACCCTGCCGCCCGGCCCTGGGCTGCACACCAGCAGCCTCGAAGGCGCCTCTGTGCCCGGTGTCCCTGCCCTGCCACACACACCGGGCTGCACCCCCACCCCAGCACAGGAAGCGGACCTGGGCCTCTGCAAACGCAGGCGGATGGTGCAGATCTGCAGCGCCTCAGGGAGCAGGTGCCAGCGCCGCCACTTCTCAGGACCCATCGCCCTGAGTCTCTGTACTAAGGAGCAGCCGCCAGGCTGTCAGAATGGCCCTCCCGTCCCTCCCGTCCCTGCCCTTGAGATGCACACAGCCCCACATGCCGCCTGCACGGCAGCAGCTCTGCAGCAGCCCGCACTGCTCAGCCGCCACCCCTGCAGCTGCAGCCCCTCCCTGCGGGGCGGGCCGGGCCTTCCCAGGGCCAGAGCCAGCCTGGAACTCTGAGCCACGAAGGCAGCACCCACTGGGAACCCAGGAATGCCGCCCAGGAGCGGCGCCCAGCTCTGGCCAGCCGGGTGCTCGGCCCCGCAGGGCCCGTGGAGAGATTCCGGGGCAGGACACAGGCGGAGCAGACTGCGGGAGCTCCTGGGGGCCCCTGGCGCGGTGCTGGGGACCCCTTCGCCTCCCGAAAGTCACGCCAGCCTCTTGCGACCTGAGGCTGGCTGCTGGTGGGCCAAGGGCAGGGGCGAGGCCCGGGCCCCCAGGCGCTCCCGGCCCCGGAGCAGCAGCAGGCGTCAAAGGCAGGGAGCGAGCGGCGGGGAGCGGAGGCCTCTGCAATGGGACGTGCGGCCAGCGAGGCTGAGTCAGCACAAAGCTGGAGGAGGCCCGGTACCCTTTATGCTAAGGTGGCACAATTAATGCAACGCGCTGGCCCCGCCCCCTCGCGCTGGCCCCGCCCCTCGCGCTGGCCCCGCCCCCTGCCCACCGTCCACTTTCTGCCCCGCAGTCCCTCCAGGCTCCATCCTCCTGGGCTGTGCCCTGGCCCTAAGGATTGCTGGGGTCCCCTCCGTGTTCCCGGGGCCGGGGGCGGGGGGACTTGCAGTGCACGCTGTTCACTTTGATGGACAGGCTGCGGCCGCATAAACACCGTCCTGGGGGGATCCTGATCGTGCAGTGGCCCCTCCGCCCAGCAGTCCTCAGGGAGATTCCTCATGCCCCCCACAGATGCTTTCACCAGGGCCCCCCTCCTTGAAAACCTTGTGCCATAAAACGCGTTCTTGCCCGTGACGAGTGCACCGTCCGACCGAGACGCGAACGCCGCCTCCTTGGAAGCAGGTGCCACCGCTTCCTTGGTCACCTGGCTACACACACGGAAGACACTTTGTGGTCAACGTAGACGCACGCACATGGCGCCACGGGGCTGCCCCCACCAGCCGAGCCCCCGCACGGAGCGTGGCCGGATTTCGTGAGCCGTCACCGGAAAGAGACGAACTAATTTGATAGGTGGAAATTATGAGTGTCACAATCCCCGGAGCCACCGTCTCCACACACGGAACCCAGGCCTTGCCATCGGACTGCGAACGTTTCCCAGCTGTCCTGGGACACCCAGGAGCAGCCCTGCTCCAAGGGCTCAGAGAAAGGGGCACGGGCCACCCCTCCCAGCCTCCATGTCCCCGCACAGCCTCACAGAAACCACCTGGGTCCCCATGTTGGTGGGCAAGCCCTAAGAGGGTGCGGCCTTCACCCCCGCACATCCCAGACCCCTCTGCCTCTGCAAGGGTCCCGGGGGCCCCAGGGCGGCCTGTCGGGGGTAACAGGCCATCTCAGAAAAGCCCTCTGGGCAGAGCACACACATAGGCCCGCCGGCCTCTCCTGTCCCCGCAGAGAGGCCCAAAGACCCGACTCAGAAGCCACATTCGCTCTGGGTTCCCTCTCCGGCTCCTCCCCCGGGAAGCCAGGAGCTAGAGCTTCATGTACAGAAAGTTCCAGCCGCCCCCGGGGCTCCCACGGGGAGGCGTCCAAGTGGTGCCCGTTCTTATTTTGGCCAATCAAGAGACGGGTGGCAATTTACAGCTCTCTCCCTGCGAACTCGCTAGCTTTATGCTCAGTCAAACCTGATTCCCAAACACTAATGCTTTTATTTAAACACCACATCCTGCAGTAAAGCCTTAATGTACAGCGGGATGCATCTAGGGGAAGAGCCGTGTGTCTGCGGCCAGCCCTGGTGGCCACGCGCCCTGCTACTTCCCTCCCTGTGGCCGGAGCTGGAAGCATTGGGCGAGGATGACCTTCCCGGGGACGCTGGGCACGGACCCCCCCAGGGCCCAGTGGCCGGAAGGAAGGCTATGCCCAAGGACCATCCTACCTCCCAGCTACGGGTGCCATTGGAGCGACCCTCAGCTACAGTCACCCCCTGGGAGCTGGGAACTGCGCAGGCTCCGTAGTGGGACCTCCGTGGCTCAGGGCACCTGTCTGCCCCCAGACCCCGGGGCTTCCAGCAGCTGGAGGAGGCGGCCTACCCGCCGGCCCCTCCCCATCCCACTCCCGATGTGAGAGCCGCATTCCTGCCAAAGGTCAGGGTGTGGGAGGGGCTGGGGCACCTGCCATGGGCCTCGGGCTGCAATGCCAAGGACGCCCAGAAAAGCAGAGATGACACACACGTTGGAAAAATAGCCCTGAGGCGAGGAGGACGTGCCCTGGGCAGACACACTGGCTTCCCCGCACCCCTAGGGCCAGGATCCGGCTGAGAGGCCCCTCCCGTGGTGGCCCAGCCCCTGGCAGCCACCCCAGAGCTCTCTGCCCTCTGCCTCGCCAGAGAAGGACCTGCGCTGTGGGGCCCGGCTCCGCACACCACACAGAGCATCTGCCCTCGTCCCCTGGGCCACACGGGGTCCCATCACGGGACACCCCAGCCCCTTCCCCCATCCGGGACCCGGGCGGTGGCAGAGCACGCAGAAGGGGTCCGGGCTCATCCCCACAGCTGTCACCCTAGGCAGGCCAAGGAGGCCTGGGGGCTCGGGCTGCTGGGGGCGGAGGGCAGGGCAAGGCGTGGCCGCGGGGCAGGGCCGGCCACCCTCCACCCTCGGCATCTGTGTCCTCCGTCCGGGCGCCCCCAGGCTCCAGGGCTCGGGCGTTTCAGAGGCTGGAGTGGAGGCCTGGGGCCTGGGGCTGTAGGTGCCTCTGACCCCACTGCTGCCCTGGGCCTGACCCGGGGCGCGGAGCCATGTGGCACCCTGGCCTCTGCCTCTCGGCGCAGCCCCTGGAGCCAGGGCGGGGTGTTTCCCTCAAGGAGCCCCCCACGTGGCCGCAGGAGCCCCTTCCCCTCCTTCCTTTCCTTGCCCGGCCTGGCTCCCTGACCCTTTGGGGACACGCTGCTTTCCCAGAGTCTGCGAGCTGCTTCCCGCCCCCCGCACAGACAGCCCCTTCTACTGGCGGATGACCCCGTCCAGGGTGTGCGGAAGTGAGGCCCCAGAGCCGCGGGCACTCGACCTGCCCCCCCGGCCCCCCACCCCCGCACGGACCCCACGCCTGCCACAGGGCCACCTTCCCTCTGCCGCAGTCAGCACGTTGAATATTTAATGTCTGATGAACGCTTCCACCTGCTGACACAGGCAAAGTGACAGAACAATACCGGCAGGGGACAGGTCCGTCCGCTGACGCCCAGGCAGCCTGCCACGGAGGCCTCGCCCCGGCCGTAGCCGCCGCCCGGCTGGCTGGCCGTCTGTCTGTCCCCCGGGCGACCCTGCGGGCGAGCGTTCCCCACCTGAAATACATACTTCTTTACATTCCATAGCTTAGCAGGTCCATATGGGCATATAAAGAAGTATGTTCCCCAAGCGGGTAGTTCGGTATAGACGTGGGCTCAGGGAAGGGGCCCCAGGGAGGATCCACACCCGGAGCCCGCGCTCTGCCTGGGGCCAGCACACCGCGTCCCGGCTCGGCCCCCACCCGCCGACCTGGGCGCCCTCTGCCTCCCGCTCTCCGGGGCTGGCACACGCGCGCGCTCTCGAGAATCCCTCCATTCGCCCCACAGTGATCTGGTTTTGCGTCAGTGGAACAAGAAAAGCAGGGACCAGGGCTGCCACCTCCCACCCTCACCCCGGAGAAGGGATGCGCGTTTCCTCTCGGAGACGTGCGAGCCTCAGCCAGCACCCTCCCTCTCCATCTGGGCACCTTGTCCCAGCCAAGTGCACGGGGAGGCCAGAGCTCAGAGGGAACCCACCCCGAGTGCTCGGGGAGCAGCACCGCTCGCCGTGAGCCCAGGTGGGAGGACCAGGAGACCCCAGGAGGGGACAGGCCTTACCTGGGCAGCTGGCGGCCTCCGGGGCAGGTCCCTGGTGGTTGTGCCTCCCAGGAACCGGAGCCCGCGTGGGCAGGGCGCCGTCATGCCTCTGCCTCTGGAGACACGCGTGACAAGGACAGTAGCAGGTGGACCCTGCATCTCCAGAGGGCGGCTGGGAGCTGCTGGGAGGTGGTCCTGCCGCCACCTGCCCCTTCTGCTCCCGGGCCTGGCCGGGCGGCTCCTGCTTCCCATCTCTGGCGGCCGCCGCCGCCTCCTCCGGCTCCCTCCCTCCCTTCTTCGCCCTCTCCCTCTCCTCTGCACTCCTGGCGTGTCACCGCCTCTGCCGGGGCCACCTGAAAGATGCTCGCAGCAGCGGGCGGTCACACGGGCGCCCGGGGGCCACCGAGCACTGCCCGCCCAGCGACACGGCCCGGCCCACCTGGCTCCCGGTGGCACCTGCCCGGCCCCCACCAGGCCTGATCAATACCAATTTACAGGCAAACGCGGGGCCGCCTTCCCGGTGATGAATTTCCCGGTGAGCACCGGCTTCTAATGAACCCGTTAAAGAGGTTTAAGTAAACTTAGCGCGAGGCAAGCTAAGCACTTCGAACGCTTAATTGTGTCGATACTGTTTCTCACTGCGTCTCAGAGTCTGCCCGTGATGGAGGAGTCGCCCCTCTTCCCAGCAACTTCTCCGGCCACCCCGAAGCCCGGAGAACCACGGAGAGCTGACACGGAGCAGCGTGGCCTCCAGGTCGGGTGCCCGCCAGGGGGAGGCCACCCCCCAGCCTGGGCCCGGGGGCGTCAGCAGCGCACGGGTGAGGTCCCGCCGTGGCCAGGCTGAGGCCTGCGGCCGGGCGGCGGAGAGGGTGTCACACGTCGCTGGGCGCCTGCAGAGGGAGAGAGCAGGGGACACGCTCGCGGGGACAGGGGTCCAGCTGGGCACATACACAGACCACCTGCACCCGGGGTCCTGCTGTCTAGGCAGCACTAGGCCCCCGGCCCCAACACACTTCCAGTTCCATCTGCAAGACAAGGCCCGGGGCGACCCGGGGCGACCCTGTGCACCCTCGCCTCCAGGCAGCCCACCCGTCCCGCGCAGACGGCCCAGGGAGGGTGTCCGGACGCTGCCACCCCCAGGGCAGGGCCGCGTCTCCGCAGAGCCTGCAGGGTGCACTGGCAGCTAAGCAATTTCTCGAGTCCCTGGGCTGTGGCAGCCGCACCAGGCACGGCCGGGCTGGGGTTTTCCTTGTGGCGGGGGGGTGATCTGGGCTCCAAGAAGCTCCCCAGTGCAAGGAGAGAGCCACCCTGCAGGAAGATCCTGAGGAGCGATGTCCCATTTTCATGTGGCTGCTGTTATTTATCATCCTCATGGAGCCGGAGTGAAAAAGGCAACCGGGACGCCCCCAGGCCCCCCTCTGCCCCCCGCACCCCGGGATGTGCCCTCCAGAGACCCTCACCCGGGAACGGGAGCCTGGCACCTACATCTCCCCACCCCCCCCCCCCCAGCGACCACAGAGGCCTCAGAAGCCCTGCTGGGGCCTGGGACCCTCCTCACGCTCCCCCCTCCCCGGCCTTCACACAGACGGTCTGGAGCTCAGGGCAAAGTCGGGGCTCCAAAGGGCAGGAGGGGCAGCCCGGGTCCAACCACAGCCCCCTGAGCCTCTGCCCTGCTCCAGCAGGAACCCCGGCCACTTTTCAAACAGTTTCCCATCCTGGCAGGACAGAAGCAGCAGCCGCCTCCGAGGGACCCCACGGGGCAGGGGGGTGAGCTGGCACCCTGCCCTACCTCGTCAGCTGTGACCCCCACCCCAGCCGCGTGGAGGTCATGCTCCCCCGCAGAGACACCTGGCTGCTCCCCACCCCCACCCCACCCCACCCCCACGGAGCCCCCGGGGTCTCCGCCCACCCCCACGGTGTGCACCCAGCACAGGGACCCCCCACCCCGACGGGGACGGCGGGATCTACGAGAGTAGAGTCCTGCCCCGGGCAGCCGCGGGCGACCCCCCTGCCCCAGCATCTCCACGGTTAATGCTGCAAGTTCCAAGGTAAGTTTAAGCACACTCCCCACTCCGGGCGCCGAGCTCTGTGCCGGGGGGCAGGTCAACGGCGCCCTCCCCCAGCCCTCCCGCCCTCCCCCAGCACCAGGACCCCCATCCGCCCCTGGGCGTCCGGAGGCAGCCGCTGCCTCCGAAATGCCCGCATGTCAAAGTTCGTGCATCCCGGTTGGACGCGCCCTCCCGGCCTGCTGGCTGCTGGCTCTGCAGTTTTCCAAATGCGGACGGAGCCGCGAGCCAGGAGCAAACTCCAAAGCACCCCCGTAGGAAGCACGCGGCCGCGGCTCCCACCCACCGGCAGGCACACCCCCACCGCGGCGGCCGGCAAGTTTGTGGGGCCGTCCGGCGGCTGGGCAGGACTCACCGCGGAGCCCCTCCGGCCGGGCTGGCGACAGCGGCGGCAGCGGGCGCAGGGTCGCGGCTCCCGGTACGATGCGCCCGCGTGGCTCCCGGGGAGATGCTGCAGCCGCGCCAGCACCATCCACCTTCTCCCGGAGCCAATCGCGAATGCAGGGGTGGGGGAGGCCGGAGCTCGGAGGCGACCGCACTTGGGGGTGGGGGGCAGGCAAAGAGAAAGAAGACACCGCGCACCCCCCTCCGCACCCTGCCCTTCCCCCAGCCCTCCCGCAGCAGCGCAGACTTAGCAGGAAGGGAGATCTTGAGGAGAGAGGGAGAGAGAGGGAGGGAGGGAGGGACCAGAGGCGCAGGACTGGCGGGCGATGCAGAGTTACGGAGGAGCCACCTCGAGCCGCGCACCTTGAGCCCCTCCCTGCTCGGGGCTGTGTCTGCAGACGCTCCGCACCCCCAGCCGGGTCAGCGCAAGGTAGAGGTCAGGGTGGAACAAAAGGGGCCGGTCCCGCGGGTGTGCAGGCTCGCACATGCACACAGCCCATCGCCGAGACACACGCAGGGGGGGAGGGGAGGGCGAGGGAGGGGAGGGCTGACCCGAGGGGCCGGAGCGGGCGTGGGGGCCCCCCTCGGGTCAGGAGCCGGCCTCACCTTTGCAGTCCTTATATACCCGGCCAAGCATCCCAAACACGCGGCCCCGGCCAAGTGGCCCCCTCGGGCTGTGCTCCCTGACCATATTTAGTAAAGCAGGGGAAAAAATAGCGTGTCAGCTGGGCCTCGGCTGGCCGGCCACCGGGAACAGGGTGGGAGCGCCAGCGCCATTGACGGCGGTCCTGGGCCCGGGCTGCTGTCCTCGGCCCCTCCGCCCCTCCCCACGGGCCTCCCACCGGCTGTCCCTGCCCTGCCGTCCCCCCTGCTATTTTTAGCCTCGCCCAGTACAGAGGCGCCTCCGGCAGCAGGGCAGCAGCCTCCCAGGCCACGCAGCCTGCTCCTAGGGGAGACCCGGGCGGCCCCCGGGGCTCGGGCCAGGCGGGGAGGCCTGCCATCGCCGCCCTGCTCTGGGCCTCCGGGGACTGGGTCCCACTCGGCGCCCTTTCGCCCAGAATGGGGGCCGGGGGTCAGGTGATGACACAGCCTCCGGGACTTCCGGAGGCTCCCGAGCCGGCTCTGAGGCATGAGGACCGCAGGTCACCTTGGACAGCGAGCCAGGCCACCAGGCTTGCCACAGTCTGCCCTGGGCCTGCCCCCGGGGGCCTGCGTGAGCGCGAGACCCCGGCCCCCACGCCTGCTCCTCTCGGAGCGCCCCCATCCCGGGGTCAGGCCGCAATGATGTAATAGTGCACACGGGCACCTGTCCTCACGGGGCCTGGCCGCGGAGGCCGACCGTCCCCCACCACTGTGTGAGCTGCGTGGGCGCCCCCAGGACACAGGACGGGGCACTGCAATAGCGGGGTGCAGGCCTCGTGGGGAGGCAGGGACACTGCTAGCCTCCCGGTCTGTGGAGTCCTGGCCAAGTGTAAGCAGCAAGATGCCCATTGTTCCAGAAAGCATCCACCAGCCTGGCCCCTCCTGTGGCTCGCTGCAGGTGTGGGGAACGGGTGTCTGTGCCCCTCTGAGCAGGCCCCCATGTGCCTGGGACCCTGACGTCACCCTTGGCCCAGAGCTGCGGGATGCCAGGGCACACGGGAGGGGAGGGGGTGCAGAGGGGAGAGGAGGGGGTGCAGAACTACCAGCCAGCAGCCACCATGCGGCCCAGGAGACTGGGCAGCAGAGGGGGCGGGGGGGGGTGCCAGGGCTCCTGGGAAGCCCTGAGCGTCTGGGAGGCCAAAGTGGGGTCCTGGGCTCACCTGCGGTAGGTGGGGACCCTGCGAGGTTTCAAACCGCCTGGTCTTTTCTGAAACCCCTGATCATGACGGAGGACCCGCACGGCCCCTGACCCCTCTCTGGGTGGGGGGGGGGGGTGAGGGGCTGGGAGAGGAGGGCAGCACAGAGCTTGGGCGAGGACGTCAGGGAGCCAGGGCGTCTGGGGGTCTGCAGGTGGTGGGGGATGGGCGGCGGATGTGTGGCCTGTCCCCGGGGCTGGCTCCTGTCAGTGAGCCTCCAAGGAGGTGAGGAAGGGGGAGAGAGTGGGGAGCAGGCCCCGTCACAGTCACCTGGAGAATCGCCCTCATAAGGGCAGCCTGGCTCATGCAGACAAGGGTGAGGCCCGGGGCCGTGTCTTCCCGGGAGATGGGCTGGTGGGTCCCCAGGGTCTCAAGGACAAAGCCAGATGACAGAGCAGGTTGTTCATTTGTCCACAGCACGAGCATTTCCGGGCATTCCAGAAGCTTCTGTGCGGATTACGTGTTGGTCTCTAAAGCATCACTAAGAGGTGGGTCTCCCATCATCCCCTCTGCGGACGAGGAGGGACAGGCTTGCCTGAGGTCCCAGGGCAGGGGCGGCCTGGGAGTGGCCGCCATCCGGCTGCTGCCCAGGCACCTGCTGTCCCCCAGGGCCCCACCCCGGATGCTGACGGAAGCCCGCCCCAGGGAGACCAGGAGGTGGCCCAGCCCCGACCCGGGCGTCCCCCCCAGGCATCCTCAGGAAGGGGGCTGGTGATGCGACGCCACCTCGGTGCCCGGCTGGAAGAAGCCGCGACGGCGAGCCCGACAGGCGCCCACGCAGCCACAGGGACACGGGGATGGGCCTCACGCCGGGGCCGCGGGGTTGGGCCCTGCACCATCTGGGGACGCGCTCCGGCACATGCCGATGCGCCGCCCTCACCAGCGGGGCCGCCTGGCGCTGTGGCCGCCGAGGGCTCGCAACGAACAGGGCTGGCGCAGCTGCAGCCCGAGCCTCGGCTCGATCTCATTGGACTCATCCTCGTTTCAGTAGCTGCGTCCGTCCGTCTGTCCGAGCAGCCGGTGCCGCGCGGGGCTCAGGGAACCGGGGTGCAGGTCGGGGAGGCCGCACTCCCCGTGCTGCGAGGGGAGGAGGTCCGGGAGGAAAAGTCTGGGGAAGGGATGGCCGGGCCTGGGGGGCCATGCAGGTCAGAGGTCAGGGGCGGCTTCTGTGGGGTGAACAGGGGCCCCAAGGAGCCCCCGGGCCTGGCCTGGCCGGGGTCAGCTAGGAGGCCACAGGTGCCACAAGGGCAGGATGGCGCAGGGTGAGGGTAGAGCCGCTGGGCCGACCCAGCCCCGGGCCACCGTGGCCGCCGCTGGACTCCCGGGGGGGTGCACTGGGGTTCTGGCCGGCCCTGGGGACCCGGCCCAGCAGACGGAGCAGAGGCGGCCACAGAGCAGGGGGCGGTCAGGCCAGTGCACCCCCGGCAGATGGGGCACTCCTCCCGGGAGCGGGAAGGGGGGTGCACAGAGGGGAGGCTGGTGGGGGGGCTCTGCCAACACGGGAAGGCCCGGCCGAGGGGGCTGCTGGGGCAGGAGGCCCCGAGGGGGCGTGAGCAAGGGCCCTGCTCAGGGGCTGTGGCAGGTGGTGGGGGGGGGGGGGCGCCCCGGTGCGGGGCCTGTGGCGCGGGGGGCTGGGAGCTGCGTGGTCTCCGGGCCGGGCCTCTCACCCCTCGGGCTGAGCGGGGGCGGAGCGGTCGCTGGAGACGGGCGTTTCCTGGAAGCACGGAGGACAGTAATGGAGCCCGGAGCGCCCCGGGGACCGGTGGCTTCTGACTGAGAGCTTTTCCTGGAGCGCTGTCCCCGGGGCCGGCGGGGGGCGGGGGCCTCCTCTGCGTCCCGCTGCATCTTCCTGCCTGGACAGAGGGGCGCAGCCCCCCAGGAAGGCCCCAGCAGGAGACCCCTGGGCACAGACGGTGCCACGGGGCAGGCGACTCCCTGGCTCTCTGGGCCTCAGCTTTCCCATCTGTCAAGTGGGGCCGTGGCCCGTGGGCGGTAACGGAGCCCCCACGGTGGGGGGGGCTAATGCTGTGCCGTTCGTTCAGGAAAGGCCCCCACCAGGGTTACTCTATCCCTCACCTTCCCGTCTCCACCGCGCGGAGGATCTCCCGAGGGAGTGAAGGAAGGAGTCGACCCGCCGGCCGGGGGGCCAGGGACTGCGGGGGCAGCGGGGGCACCGGGCGGGGGGGCCGCGGGGCCGAGGCTGAGCCGTGGCAATGTGTGTTCGGCTTTGGGGTCGGGGGTGAGGCCGGGCTCTAGTCTGCGGGGGGCAGGGCAAGGCCGGGCCAGTGCCCCCGGAGGGTTGGTCGGACGTGCGGGATCCCAGGGGCGCTGACAACAGACCCGGCTCCCGGTCACTTCGCTCGTCCACGAATTTTAAATAAAACAAAACCTAGGCTTTATTTTAAAATTTGGTCCAACTATGAGAGCGTAGCTGACCCACTCGCCACAACGGCCCGTCCCTGTTCAGGCCCGACTCGGCCCCGAAATGATGGGCGGGGACTTGAACGGACGTGTCCCCAAAGGAGACACGTGACGGCCAAGGACCCCGTGACAAGACGCTCGATGTCACCGGTCGGCAGGGGACGCAGGTCCGCACGGCGGTGAGCAGCCGCCTCTCTGCCGCCGGGACGGCCGTTGAACACGCAGAAGCTCCCAGACCGGGAAACAACAAGTGTCGGCAAAGATGTGAAACGGGAACCTCGGGCGCCAACCTGGGGCGCCAACCTGGGGCGCAGCCACCCGGCAAAATGGCAGCTCCTCCCACGGCGACACCGGCAGGCCCGGAATCGCACCCCAGGCTGGAGCCCAAGAAACCAAACAAGGACTCACAGCGCCCCTGGGCGCGGGGCTGGGGGTGCAGGCCGCCTCGACACTCCCCGCCCCGGCCAGGAATGAAGCAGGGACGCGGGCGGCAGCGAGGCAGCCCCAAGACGCCAGGGGCCACCCCGAGGCCCGGGCTCTGCGACGCTTTGTGCCTGAAGGTTGGGCAGGAGGGGTGCAGGCCGGCCTCCTCGGGGGCGGGAAGACGGTTGGAACGTTCTGGAATGAGAGAGGTGGCCCCGGCACAGCACCGAGTGTGCCCATGTTCACTTTAAAGTGGCAGCTTTCTCCGTGTGATGTTTCCCTCAAAAAACACAACAAAGGGGATCCCTGGGTGGCGCAGCAGTTTGGCGCCTGCCTTTGGCCCAGGGCGCGATCATGGAGACCCGGGATCGAATCCCACGTCGGGCTCCCGGTGCAGGGGCCTGCTTCTCCCTCTGCCTGTGTCTCTGCCTCTCTCTCTGTGTGCGACTATAAAAAATAAAATAAAAAATAAAATAAAACACAACAAAGGTGAGTGGGGCCCAGGGTCCGCTGCACCGGCCTCCCCACGGACCGCACGCCCTGGGTCGGGCCCCGAGGTAGGGCTGAGCTCCTGTCCCTGCATCCCTGAGCTGCGCGGAGGGCACAGCCCGCACCTCCCCTCCCCCAACACCCCTCCTGTGGAAGAATAAATTTGTGTTTTAACCCACTGAGCGCGTGGCCTCATGTTATCAGGGCCTCGGGAAGCCCAGCCCGGTCCCCTCCTGCCCCAGGACACCCGCCGCCAGCTGCCGTGGGGGGCCTGCCCCTGCGACATGCCCGCGGTGCCCCAGGACAGCAGGGCCAGTGGTGGGGCTCGGAGGGCCACCGGGCTGGGCAGGGCGACCGGTCACACTGAGCGAGGCAGGGGCGGCCGGGGAAGGGCTCTCCCGGCTCTTGAGGGAGGTGGGGCCCCGGAGGACAGGCTGCCCGGCTTCCCGCAGTGTCCCGAGCCCCGGACCCTCCTCGCAGGCCCGGCCTGCGCCCCGGCCAGCTGACCCCGGGCCAGCAGGGCTGTCACAGACGTGGTCCCCGGCTGGGCCCGGCCTCCAAGCTCCCGCGTGCACGCGCACAGACGCTCACGGGCGTGTACACACGTGGCCGTGACGGCCGCGGGCAAACCTCCCTGACAGCTCATGAGGACAGTCGTATTTCATGGCCGTGATGTCAGCTGAGAGTGATGCTTCCAGAGACGTCCCGTCCGGAACGGTGACAGCTTTACCGTCGTACACACGTGGTTCCTCTGGGCACCTGGCCACGCGGGACCCTGGGGCCTCCCAGGAGCGTTGGCACAGGGCGGCCTGGACCTGCCCACGATGAGCCCCCCCAATACGGAGCTCCGGGCCGGGGGCTCCAGGCTGGTCACCCCCGGGGCCGTGGGGTCCACGCTTCGACCCCCGCCCTCTCCTCTGCCCCCAGGGTGTGCGTCGGGGGCCCAGGGGCCGTGCCCCGCCCTGAACCTCTCGGCTGTGGAGGCTTGCACGGACTCCCCTCGGGTGCCAGGGAAGCTCAGCGGGAGCCTGGCCCCCCGCCTGTGCCCGGTCACC
Source organism: Canis lupus baileyi (assembly GCF_048164855.1). Classification (NCBI taxonomy): domain Eukaryota; kingdom Metazoa; phylum Chordata; class Mammalia; order Carnivora; family Canidae; genus Canis; species Canis lupus. The sequence continues at coordinate 48,512,147 of NC_132863.1, read as the reverse complement.
CCTGCCGGTCCCGCAGACGCACCACAGGGCCCCATGGAAACATCTTCTGGATTGAGAGACAGATTCGCACGTGCAGGGCGAGGGAAGATCCTGAGCACAAAGTCCGGGAGCCCACGGGGCCGGGGGGCGGGGGGAACCAGGCCATTCTGGCTGCTCTTTAAGAAATGTTGCCTTAAACGTGAAAACATACCCACAGCAGAAAGTTTTCTGAGCTCCTGCAGGGGTGTAACCCTCAGGGCGAGCTTTAAAACAGAGGATCACGTAGTCTCCATCCACAGGCCTTGTCCCTCTCCCCTTCCATGGGCCCCACCCTATCGTGGACACTACACGGTGGTCCCAGACGCTCTGCGGACTCTCTGAGGGCGTGGGAGACCCGGCAGGGGCCTGGCCTGCTGTCCCAGGAGTTTGGGGACAGCCAAGTAGGATGGACACGGCCTTGGTGGCCAGGGGGCTGGGGAAGGGCCGGCCGTGGGCAGGAGGAACCTGGTGGAGCGCTGGCCGCAGGCCCCGTGGGCCGGGAAGAAGCCAGGGTGACCCGGAGCATTGCCACCCGGCGACAACGGCAAGCAGGGGACTCAGGGTCCAAGCTGCGGTCTGGCCACCTGCGCCACCGCCAGCCCCGTGCCGCCGGCCACCGCAGAGGAGGCCCAGCTCCGAGGGACACGCAGGAGCGTCGGCAGGAAGCCCCGGGGACCGCCACGCATCTTTTCTTCTCAGGCTCTGCACAAAAGGAGGCTTTGCCGCCCTCGAGATGCAGAGAACGGACAGAGCCACCGGCCCAAGGGTCCAAGTGTCTACACACCACTCAGCCCCGGACCCGCTGGGCCCCTGATTCTGCGGGAAAGGGGAGGCCCCTCCGTCCAGGGCAGCGAACCCCACTTTCCCGAGTGCAGGGTCTGGGGACGTTGCGTGGAAGGGACTCCCTGCACTTCGTGCCTGGTGCTCCCTGCGCACCCCTACCCCCCCCACCGTCCCCATCCCCGTCGGGCCAATGCAGGGAGTGGTGCCTGCGTCACCTGTTGCCCCTCTCCCCTCCCCAGGGCTCAGCAGGACGGGTGGAGGGGGAGCTCAGAGGGCTCCTCCTTTCCAACGTGGACCCCAGGTGCCCAGGGCCTGCAGTTGAGGCCACCCTGATGGGTGCCCGCGGGGCGCAGGGGCCCTGAGTCGTGGCCGCGCCCTGTGCAGGCCGGCGCCCTGGCTCCCAGAGCAGGACAGCACATGGGGGCCTGTCCTAAGAGTGTCCCCGGAGCCCCTGAGGGCCCCTGAGTGGCAGCGCCACCTGCTTGGGTGAGGCTTCCCACCCCATCTGCTCCGCGGCTGAGCCCCGGGAGCGCGGCAGGGAGCCCCCAGGAGGCAGGGTGCAGCCCTGCCCGTGCCGCTCGCTGCCCTCCGGGAGCCGAGGGGTGTTGATCCAGCAGGATCTCAGCCACAATTAGCCGGTTCCCTCGTTCTTGCCCTATAAATATTCATTCTCAGATTGTTATAAAGGTGCTTAAAAAAAAAAAGTGCCAAACTCATTTGGGGCAAAGAGCTGGACAGCTGCCAAAGCGCAGGCCGGAGAGGCCCATCGGGGAGAGGATGAAAGCGTCGCCCCCAGGACGGCTCCTCCCCGGGGCCCACGCAGGTGCTCTCTGGGGCTTTGTTTAATTTGGGATGGGTTTTCTGGTTCCCTGCATGTAACATTTATAAATGTCACAGCACGGTGGGTTAATGCCGTGCCGGGGGGGTGGGCGGGGGGCAGTGTCCTCCGAGAGGGTGGCCGGGCCCCAACGGCCACAGCCAAGGTGTCCCAGCTGCCTACAGGGACGCCCCTCGCACTTCCTGCCTCCTGGGAGCTCCCTCCTCGGACTGACCTCCCTGCGACCTCGCCCCCCCCCGCCCCGGGGGGCCTGAGCTCCGTGGGCTTGGTCGTCGGTGCCGACCCTGAGGGGGGTCCCCACGAGCTGAAGGAGGCGCCCCTCGGCAGTCAGGGCCGGGAGGAGGTGCCAGCATCGGATCTGGGCCAGTGGGGGATCCCCTCGTCTGGCCTGTGCTGGTAGCCCGGTGCTTCCCTCAAATGCTGTGGTCGGGGCCCCAGAAGCACCTTCCCCTCCTCGAATGGAGGTGATGGCAGTGGCCGCACGACAACGGTGCTGACCACCGGCCAGGTTGCGGCAGGCCCGTGGGTGCCGGGCTCCGGGTAGGGGCTTCCCGAGCACGCACTCGCTCCGTGGTCGCCCTGGCCCAGCCAGCAGCCCCGAGCAAAGCATCGGCTGAAGGGCACAGACCCGGGGCCATGACCCAGGCCGGAAGCAGGGGCAGCGTGGGCACCTGCCGCTGTTCCTCTGGGCCGCCCTGTCCCTGGGCCTGTGCCTGGGGCCGCGTCGGACACGGCCATGAACAGACACGTGCCGCGTCAGGCTGTGCCCAGTGGGAGGACCTGGGCTCGGTGGGGCGGGGGCTCCCTTGCCTCTGGCTCTGCTGCGGGTGCTCAGGGGGCGCCGCTGTGGCTGAAGGGCCCTTGTGCGCTCATCATAAAGTCCCCGGTCCCTGTGTGGAGCTCCTGACAGTGACCCCAAAGTCGTGGTGAAGGGCTACAGGCAAGCCCCTCACCCTCCTCCAGGTCAGGGCCTGGGGTGCCATTTAGGGATCTGCATTCCACCAGCTTCTCAGGCGCCCCCATGCAGGTATTGGGGAGATACTGGGGTGATGGCCGTGACCTCGCTGAGTCCCGGCGCCAACCTGGACCCGCGTCAGACACTGGGGCTCATGGCCGCATCCCTGCCCCAGGGCCCACGTCCCACACAGGGTTCGGGAACTCAGGGGGTCATCCCAGGGCTGGGCAGCTGGCTCCCTCCACAGGTCCTCGAGGTGGGGTGCCCCTATGGAGCCCATAGTGGCCGGTATTCATCCTCATGGAGCTCTCTTGGACTTCAAAGTGTGTTTCCTCCACGGCGCATCTGCCTGTGAGCCAAGAGCAATTTCCTCCTCTCTCCTTTATCTCTGCATCTTCTTCAGGGGCATTAGAGTGGGTTGTCCACTCACACAGGGGCCCCTGGCCCAGCCCCAGGGCCCCCAGTGGCTCACAGATCCCCATCTCACCCAGAACACCATTAACCTGTCTCAGTTCCCCCATTAGCTCTGGTGGGGATAAAGGTGGGCTGGCAGCTGGCTCTCTGGCAATGGCGATGGCAATGGTGATGGAGATAGAGATGGTGATGGCGATGGAGATGGCGATGGCGATGGAGATGGAGATGGCGATGGAGATGGAGATGGAGATGGAGATGGAGATGGTGATGGTGATGGTGATGGTGACGGTGACGGTGATGGTGATGGAGATGGCGATGGCGATGGCGATGGCGAGGAAGATGGCGATGGAGATGGCGATGGAGATGGCGATGGCGATGGCGATGGCGATGGAGATGGAGATGGAGATGGTGATGGTGATGGCGATGGCGATGGAGATGGAGATGGCGATGGCGATGGAGATGGAGATGGCGATGGAGATGGAGATGGCGATGGAGATGGAGATGGAGATGGTGATGGTGATGGTGATGGTGACGGTGATGGTGATGGAGATGGCGATGGCGATGGCGATGGCGAGGAAGATGGCGATGGAGATGGCGATGGAGATGGCGATGGCGATGGCGATGGCGATGGAGATGGAGATGGAGATGGTGATGGTGATGGAGATGGCGATGGTGATGGAGATGGCGATGGTGATGGTGATGGCGAGGAGGATGGCGATGGTGATGGCGATGGAGATGGAGACAGCGATGGTGATGGCGATGGGCACCTCCTGGCCCCACAGGCAGGTCTTGCTGGGAGGTGAGAACGCTGCTGTAGCTTCATGATCTAACCCTACGTACCTCTGGGGGCAGGTGGCCCGGCGCCCGGCCTAGGGTAAGCCCTCTCACCTCCCATGGTCAGGGCTCCCCCCGCCACAGCCCCCAGGAGAGGACCTGGCAAATGTGGACGTGTGTGTGCCACGCTGAGTACAGCCCAGGCCGCTGCGTCTGGCCGGGCTCCCGAGAGTGGAACCCACCCCCGTCGTCCCCACCGGCCCCCCGTGGGCCTCTGCCCCGAGGTTCTAAGCAGCTGGCAATGGGAGCCCCAGGCCTGGGGTGGCGGCCCGTGGGGTCCCCGGGGGATGTTTGCCTTCTGCACAGCACGGATCCTCCTGGAAGCGGAGAGCGGCCTGCCCTGAGGGGAGCTGTCCCTTTAACAAATGGGCCTCCGCTGGGTCCTGACGGATGGCTGGGCCTGGTCATAAAACTCCGGGGAAGTCAAATCCGGGTTCTCAAAGCCTTGGAGATATTCCTTGAATTTATTATGTGACCTGATAAATTATTGAATCTGAGTCCTCAGGTATCTGTAAGAGGCAGAGCAGGCCTGAGGCCCCGCACACCCCGGACCTGGGGGCGCACCTGCACCTGGCAGAGCTTCCCACAATCTGGGCTGAGAATCCAGCATCGGGGGGGAAACTCTTCTGGGTTCGAGGGGTCCCCTAGGATTGCCCCAGGGCCCTTCCATCTCCATCAGCGCGGGGTCTTGGACATTTCCCGGCCAGGCCGCCCTCTGGGGCACGGGGACTCAGAGTCCTCTACTTCCTCTGCAAACAAACCTATAGGAAAGCAGACCCCCTGCCCCCTAGAGCACGCACCCTTATGTCCCCGCCCCTTGAGAGGAGCAGAGCCCGAAAGGTGCCGGGAAATCGCTCCCGAGATCGGGGCACTGATCAATCAACTGCAAGTTAGTCAATAAGAGTAATCTGCTGGGTGGGCCCGGGCTGGTCAGGTGAGACCTCCCAAAGGAAAAGCATCAGCAGGACGCCATCCAGCCAGTGTCAACAAAGGAAGCCAACACCCAGGTTATGGCCGCCTCTGAGGGCCACGGGCCTGTGGCCACACCAGACACGGGGACCTCAGCCCTACAACCACAAGGATCTGAATCCTGCTGACAACCAGAGAAGCCGGGAAGAGCCCCGAGCCTCCCCAGCCATACTGGGTCTCAGCCCAGGGAGACGCTAGCGGAGAAGCCAAGCACACGGGGCCGGACCCGTGAGCCACAGACCCGGGGGGATAATGGGGGACCTTTCAGCTGCTGGACGTGGTCGTATGTGACATGGCAGACGGAACACAGACACCAGCCTGAGCCATCAACACCCTCCTCACCCCTGCCGTCACCCTGCGGCTGCCCGGCTCCCACCCCACTCCAGTGGTCTCCAGGCCTCCCAAGCTCCCGCCCTGCTCCAGTGGTTTCCAGGCCCCCCAGGCTCCCGCCCAGACCCACTGGTCTCCAGGTCCCTGGGCTGCCACCCCAACCCAGTGGTCTCTAGGCCCCCCGGCTCTCGCCCTGCTGCAGTGGTCTCCAAGCCCCCCCTGGGCTCCCGCCCCGACCCAGTGGTCTCCAGGTCCCGTGACTCACGTGATCTGGCTTTTTCACTGAGATAGTGGGTGATTTGCACCCGGTTGTTGCTGCATGCTCTGGGCAACGGTGTGATCCTGCCCCCGCACGGCCAAGCCAGGGGATCACCGATGCCCGTGGTTCCGTCCGAGGGTGGGCACCCCAGACCTCGCTCTGGTACCATAGGCCACACAACCCCTTCCTCGAAGACTGTGCAGCTCACCCGGTCCCACTGCCTCTCCACCCAACACCCCCTCCCCCACCAAGGAAGCTCCCCCGGACTTGAGGAGGCGAGGTTGCCACCCGGCTAACGGTGGGGGTCACCGCCTGGTGGGCACTGCTGGCAGAGCCGTAGGGATGGGCAGGGTGGCCAGGAGCCGGGCGTGTGGGGGGCAGGTCGCCTCGACTCTGTCTGGGACTGACTCCAGCCCCCCGCCCCCCGGGGCCTGCCTGTGTTTGGGGCTCAGCGTCTGGGGGCCACCAGCCCCGAGGCGGCCTCTCTGAGCCCCAGGAGTGACCTTGGCCAAGGCCGTGAGGCCCGCGGCCAGCTCTGCTGAGGCACCGAGCGTCCGCGGTTGTGAGCTGTTTTATTGCCCGGTCAGTAAAATCCTCCTGATTATGTCACTGCGGAGGCAGCTGGATGCCAACAAATATAAATTTCCTTCTGTCCATCATGACCCTCCGCCTCCACGCTGGCCTCCGTTCTGGTTCCTCCCTGTGCTTTCATCAACTATGGAGACCCGGCCACCGTGCCAGCTGCCAGCGGGCCCACGGGCTCCCTTCTTGGCAGGAGCCGGGCCGGGGGCGGGGGTGGAGAGACGGGGAAAGCGGCTGGGGGTGAGCAGACACGGCTCTGGGATGGGTTCCGGCCTCCGGGAGTGAAGGGTCCTGGGACAGGGCGCCAGCCTGTCGGGGGCCCGGACTCTGCTCTGCAGATCGGGGGGTCGCCGTGCCAGCCTTGGGGAAGGGGCCTAGCACAGGGCCTGGCCTAGAATCGGACCCAAACACCAGCTCGCACACAGCGCAGGCCCCCCCGGGGCTTTGAGCCGGCAGTGACACGGAACCGGGACGCGGGGAGGCGAGGAGGGCTTCCTGGAAGACGAGCTATCTGTGCCCACGTTCAGGTCTCAAGCCCTCTCTAGTCCTGGGTGAGGCCCGAGCACCAGGACGCTGGCTGCCAGCCGCAGCCCGGAGCCGTCCCCACGGAGCCAGGCCAGGGCGACGCCGGCCCGCGGCAGGGGCGGAGGCGGCCTCGGCACCGGACCAGGACACTTCGGGAGGCTGACATCAGCGCAGATGCGAGCTCCGCGCTCGGCACCTGTTGGGCAGACCCAAGAATAGCCTTTTCCAAGAAGCCAAGTTGAGTCGGATGTTGGGAGGGCTCAGGGGGCGGGGGGCCGAGGGGGCAGGTGCCTCCCGTTAGTGCCCGACCCTGTCACCGCCTGCCCTGGCCCCGACGTCCCCCCCGGAAGCAGAGGGGGTTCCCACCCACCCTTCCTGTGTCCTGGGTGGCGGCCTAGCTGTGCGGCTCCTGCCCGCCAGGAGGACAGTCCTTGGAAAGCCTGCAGCTGGCGGTGCCCTCAGCCGCCTGGATGGCAGGGGCCAGCGGTCCGAGCCTCCGGGCCCCCCCAGGGCCCTGAGCACCCCGGTCACTGCTGATGCGCCCCCGAGCCCCCGGGACAAGCCCAGCCCCAGCGGTACATGGTCACGGCCCCCGAGGGATGCTGGGCGAGCGCGTCACGGATGCCTCAGGCTCCAGCTCCCAGGACCAGGCTTTTCCCTCCTCCGCCACCTTCCCCCAGAGCCCGGCCTGGGGCCTGACCCCACAAGCCCCCTCAGGGCTGGGCTGGAGGCCCGCTGAGCCCTCCCTTGAACGACGGCCTGGCCGGGCCTGGGGGGCCGGGATTCACCCACCAGAAGCCGCGCAGGAGCCGTGATCTCTGGGGGTGTAAATGAATATGGCGACAACACCCCCCAGACCAGCTCGGGCTTTTTAATCAGCTCCAGCAATAAATGTGTCACAAGTGCCCCTTGAAAATGTATCTGTCTCCCAAGACCCAGCCGGTCACAACACAAACAGGGGCTTAAACACCATCCTCGCCTCAAACGTGAAGGCCAAATGGCATCAGCTAATAGCAGACCGCGTGACGGGGAGGCCGCGGGGACAGGGAGGCCGCGGGGACGGGGGGGCCGCGGAGGTGGAGGCTGGCCGTGGAGAGCACCTGTCTCCACAGAGCTCCCGGCCCTGGTGGGGACCCAGGAGGGGGAGGTGGGCCAGGGTGGCCTCCCCGCCCCGGCCGCGCAGCACGTGCTCGCTTCCTTTGTCTCCGCAGCCTCCGTCCACGAGTGAGGACGCGACCCGGTGTCCTGGGTCCTCTCTCCCCCAGAGGCTTCCCCCGGCGGTCGGGGGGCACCAGCCACTCCCCCGCGGGCCAGAGAGAAGACAAGGTGCGGAGCTCACGTCCAGGAGGAGAAGGCACTGGTCGCAGCGCCCCAGCCGGTGGGAGCGGGTGGCGGTCGGCAGGGTGGCCGTTTTGACTTGAAGTCCCCGGGGTCATTTCAGTAGCCCGACCCCGACCTGTTCCCCCACAACCTCCCTGGTGCCAGGTCCCGTCGGGGCGACCCCTTCCGACACAGTCCCTGGAAGCCCAGGCCCCGCCTGCAGGGTCACCGAGCGCCCGGCCCGGCTGCAGGGGCGGCCCTGACACCCTGCGCCCCCCTCGGCTCCCTGCGGCGTCTCCTGCCGAGGCCGGGTCCCCGGGGGGGGGGGGGCAGAGTCAGGTGACGGGACAGCCCCCTCCCCAGCCCGCGGGCTCCCGGGGCACCCGGACTCTGGAGCAGAGGCGGGAGGAACCCTGGCAGGTGGGGAGGAAGGCGGCGGCACCCACAGGCGTGGCCACCGCCACTGAGCACCTGCTGTATCCGGGCACCTCCCACTCCGTAACGTGTGCGTCTCATGATCCCGTGGCCTGGCTCGGGCTTCAGGCCTGGAGCCGGGGCCCGGGTGCAGCCCAGCGGCAGGGCCGCCCGCTGACTTCCGACCAGGCCTCCCGGGGCTCCCCGCTGCCCCCGCCCCCCAGCGCCCCTCCAGCCGGACCCTGAGCGCCAGGAGCTGGGGTCACCGCCTAGACCAGGCGCTGATGGGTTGAAAGGCGAAACCTGACGCAGTTCTGTTGCCGGTAAACAGGGTTAACCTCTGGTCACCCCCAGGCCGTGGGGGGCAGGGGTGCAAGGGGCTTGGATCCGCGCCCAAGGGCCGGCCGGGTGGGCGACCCTCATCAAGAAGCCGGGCTCCCTCCTCCCAGAAGCCCAGGCTGGGGGCCCCTGTCGGGGTGGCGGCTGCGGGAGGTGTCGCCCGCTCAGAATCCCAGCGTCCACCCTGGCTGCCCTTTCTCGCTGGGGGACCCTGGGCAAGTCACTAAGCCCTCTCTGCCTCAGTTTCCTCATCTGTCAAATAAAATTCTGAGGCTAGATGACACGCGGCTGGGCTGGCGGCCTTTGCTCGGGGGCTGGGAAGGCCGGCGTCGGACGGAATCCAGACAAGTCGTTGCCGTGCCCTTCGCCACGCCAGCCTCCCTGGCCGGGCTCCGTGGCAGGGTCCCTGCGCCGCGGCGTGCGCCTGCCTGCGGGGTCACGGCCGAGAGTCCCTTGGAGCTTGCGTCTGCTGCACAACTGAACAAGCCCAAGAGCCCTGCGTGCCTGGCAGGTGTCCTGGCGGGTGTCCTGGCAGGTGTGAGGGCCCAGGCTTGGCCCCTCAGACCGACACACACAACAAGCAAGGCAGAAAGCCCCGCAGGAGCCACGGATGGGGGGCTGGGGCGCCGGGGCGCCGGGGGCCTAGGCCAGGGTAAGAGGCTGACTTTGTTCTCAGGCTAGGAGACCCCACCCCAGGGCTCTCAGGAGGACACGGTGGGCATCTAGGAGCGGAGCCCAATGGGACGCCCAGCAGGGCTTTGCTGGGACGGTGGGGGCGGGGTGTCCTGGGGGGCACGGGGGGGGGGGCACAGGGAGCGGGGGCTGCACTTCCGGGCCGTGCCCGCCCCAGAGTGGTGACCTTCCCTGCCCCCAACCTCCCCTCCTCACCAGGTCCACCAAGGCCTGGTCCAGGCTGCACACGGAGGCACCAGGGTGGAAGGCGGGAAGCACCCCCAGCCCTGTAGCGCCCGTGCCCCCCGCCCCCCCCCCCCGCCGTGTGCCCAGGGCCGGGGAGCAGGGCTGCCTGCACGGCTCACTCACGGGGCCGCTGGCCTGTCTCCCAGCAGTAATTAACCGTGACATCACAAAGGGCATTTCCCGCGGCCAAGGTCATTTCAGGGCTGGCCGTGGCCTCTGTCCACGCCGTCCCTCCTCAGCCTGCAGCTTTGACGAATGGGGTTCCAGAGACCTGGCTGCACAGCTGCAGGAAGAAAGATGGGGCTGAAGCTGCTCTTCTTGCAGAAATAACCGCTTGTGCCTCGTCAGCCTGCAGACTGCGCTGGGCTGCTGCAGGGCTGCGGGGCTGCGGGGTGCGGGGTGCGGGGCTGTGGGGCTGCAGGGCTGCAAGGCTATGGAGTTGTGGGGCAGGGAGACTATGGGGCTACAGGACTGGGGGCTGTGGGGCTGCAGGGCTGTGGGGCTGCAAGGCTATGGGGTTATGGGGCAGGGGGTAGGGGGACTGTGGGGCTACAGGACTGGGGGCTGTGGGGCTGCAGGGCTGTGGGGCTATGGGGCTGCGGGGCTACGGGTCTATGGGGTTGTGGGGTAGGGGGGCAGGGGGACTGTGGGGCTACAGGACTGGGGGCTATGGGGCTGCAGGGCTGTGGGGCTGTAGGGCTGCGGGGCTGCAGGGCTGTGGGGCTATGGGGTTGTGGGGCAGGGGAGCAGGGGTTCTGTGGGGTTGCAGGACTGGGGGCTGTGGGGCTGCAGGGCTGTGGGGCTGTAGGGCTGTGGGGCTATGGGGCTATGGGGTTGTGGGGCAGGGGGACAGGGGGACTGTGGGGTTGCAGGACTGGGGGCTGTGGGGTTGCAGGGCTGCGGGGCTACAGGGTATGTGTGCCCACCACCTGGACTCCAAACCCCCGGGAGACACAGGGTCTGCTCAGGGGGCCCTGACTCACTGCAGGGTGACGCCCGAGGGCTGACATCAGCCTCCTGCTCTTAGAGCACAAAGGTGTTGGGGCCCAGGGACTGCAGCGCGGGTGCCAGGAGCCAGCGGCGGGGGGTTGGGGGGGTGGGGGGGGCGAGGAGCCGTGGGCCGGGGCTGCGCGCCCGGGGGGGGCCCATGCCTGTGTCCTCTGCTGCACACGGGCCGACAGTGCGGCGGCCTCGGGGACAGCGGGCTTGGAGAGGGTGGAGTGAGCTCAGGGGCGGCATGTACCCCGGGGGCGCCCCGACGGGCCCCACACGCGGCTTCAGCAGCCCGGGTGGACCATCTCCGGGTCCCGGAGGCCGCAAGTCCACAGCACGCTGTGGGCATATCTGGGCGGTGGAAGCGCCCACCCTCCGTGTCCCTCGTCACACAGCCCCCCCGCGGGCACCTCTGTGTCCCGTGTCCTCTCCTTGTAATGACCGCGGTCCTGACCTCACCGACGTAGTTCCCTGTCTCCAAAGACGTTCTCCCTTTGGGCTCCTGGGGGTTACGTGGCCGACATAGGCGGTTTTGGGGACACGAGTCAGCCCAGAGCCCTGGGACCGAGAGCAAAGACCCGCAGGCGCCTGGTCCCAGCTGCCAGAACTTGTCCTGCAGGCGACGGGGAAGCACGCCGTGGCCCACGCGCACAGCCCATATTCCTCAGGCCAGAGAGGCACGCGCTCTCTAGGAAGACGTGGAGGAGCCGTCAGCCATCAGGGAGCCGCTGGCCCCACACGGCCCTGTCCCGGCTGCGCGACGCCCTGGGCGGGCCCAGCGACTGGAGACCAGCGTCTGCTGGCGAGCGGTCGCGGAGGATTTCAGGGCCGGGACAGGGACACCGTAGCAGTGGGTGCGCTTCACTGTACGTTTGTCTAAACCAAAGAAGGCAGTGGTGGCGTGTCCGTGCGGGCCCACGGCTGGTGGCAACCGTGCCCTGAGGCGGGGGTATGGCCGGGGGGATGCTCGGTGTGGGGCAGGGCACGCGGGAGATCCCTGGGCTTGCTGCACCTGCCCCCAGGAGGGGGACTAGACGTGGGAGCGCGCTGGCTCAGAGCTGTGCCGTCCCCACGGGGGTGGGCAACTGGCGGGGGAACAGGCAGGCCTGGGGGTGCTGAGCTGGGGCCCACGGGCGGGCGGGGTGGCCCTGGGCACGGGCTCGCTCCGCGGGGCCCGAGGAGGGGAAGGCAGGCTGACGCGAGGCGCCGGGAGCTCTGGGAGGGGAGCGGGGGAGCCTAGGCCTCAGTGGACACGAGTGGGACCCTCCTCCCTGCGGCTGGGCTGGGAGGCAGGTGCACAGACCCAGCTCGGGGGCCTGGCCAGCCCCTCCCCATCTAGACGGGATGCAGCGGCCACATGGAGTCCTCCTGGGAGTGGACACAATCAGTGGCCGAGGAGGTGAGAACCAGTGCGAGGCTCTTAGGGCTCCCGCAGGGGGACGCCCTCCTCCTGGTGGATGGCCTGGGTGTCCCAGGTCCCCACGTCTGTCCCCGCACGGGAGGCAGAGCCACAGCCGCACGGACGCCCACGTCCTGGTCCTCGGAACCTGTGACCGGCACCTCACACGGCAGAAGGGACGTGCAGACGTGGGCCAGTTAAGGACGGGTGATCCTTAAGGACAGGATCCCGACGCAGGACCACAGGGTCCCTGGAACGGTCAGAGAAGGAGCGGTGACGGGGGCACAGACGCCGGCAGGTGCTGTGGGTGTGGACACCAGCAGGGCCCAGAGCAGGGGGCCACCCGCTGGGAGAGGCCAGGAGAGGCCCCCCGAGCCCCCAGCAGGAGCCGCCTGCCCACACCTGCCCACGCCCTGGTCGGAGCCCAGGAGGCCCGTGGTGCGCATCTGGCGGCGGGAGGCTGGGGCCCCGCATCCTGGCCATTGGCCTTGGGGTCACCGAGAGGACCGCCATCACGACCTGGTCGCCTCCCGAGGGCTCGGCCCCCTCGCGCCGTCACACTGGGCTTACAGTTCCACGTGGGAATCGGGAGGGGACGCACATCCCGTCCCTGACGGTGGCCCTGAGCTGGGTGGGGTCAGCCAGGGGACAGAGGTGGAAGCGGAGCCAGCGGCCCCTTGGGCTGCTGCAGGGAAGCCTGGACCCGGCCGCAGGCCTCCCCGCACCAGCCCGGGCCCCTCCGCTCTGCCCTCACAGCCGGGCTCCCCCCAGCCCCGGCCCCACGCTGCCTGCCCAGCTCCCCGTGGGGTCGCCGCGCTTCCCCCTGGCGATGGAGCAGGTGCCCGCGGCTTAGACCCAAAACAAATCTAAATAAACCCGGGAGCAGAAAGGCTGCAAACGTTCAGCCCTTGTCCCTTAGAGAAAAACCGTCTCGCCAAGAAGGGACTTGCTTTGGGCCGTGACTTGTTACGCGCGGCACCAAACAGGTCCCTGAAAGACAAAACCCGTGACCCAGACTGCGCTGAAATTTAAAACTTCCGCTCGACAAAGACGCTTCGGCGAGTGAGTAGACACGTCCTGGGTGGAAGGAGACACCTGCCGGACCGAGAGCTGCCGCGCGAAACACAGAGGACTCTCTACTCTATGATAAGAAAACAACCCGATTTAAAAAAGGGCCAAGGCCCTGACCGGCCCCTCACCACGGAGGACCCGCAGGCGAGCCCCTGAACTCACGCCCCTCGGCCTGTGTCACCAGGAAATGCCGACGACGAGGACCAGCGAGACGCCCGCACGCCCGTCAGAAGGGCCCAAGCCCACCGCGCCCACGACGCCAAGCACAGGCGGGGACGTGGGCCAGCAGGGCTCCCTGCGGGGCCGGCGGGAAGGCGGGACGGCGCGGCCACCTGGGAGACCCTCTGGAGGGCGACGCTGACAAGCCCGAGCCCCCTCCTACCCTGCGCCCCAGCGCCCGGGCGCCCTGGGATTTGCCCGCAGGAGCTGAGAGCCCACGTCCACGATCCCGCTCACGGATGTCCACGCGGCTCTGCCCGGAACCGCCCACACTGGGAAGCGGGCAAGGCGCCCCTGGGCAGGGGGGATGAGTCCGGGGCGGTCCATCCAGACGACGGGCTGTCACTCGGGCTGACGTGAGAAGACGCGGAGGACGCGTGTCCCCAAGCGAAGGAAGCGCACGCGGCGTGACTCCAACCCCGTGACCTTCTGGAAGAGGCGCAAGTACGGAGACGTGGACGGACCGGTGGGCGCTGGGGCGGCGGGAGGCGGGGTGCGGGCAGGGGGAGACGAGCGCGTGGCTCGTTCAGCCCTGAACCCCTGACGCCTCCCTGATGAGAGCCGTGTGGGGTGTCCGTCGCACCCCGCCCCCCACCCGGGACCGCAGCCGCCGGAGCCCCAGCCTTCAACGAAGCGGCAGAAACCACGCACCGACCCCGCGTCCCGGAGGAACGGAGCACCCGCCGCCTGCGCCGTCCTTACGGCACCATCGCGTCATCAACGGTGACCGCCAGCGGGACAGCTGTTGGGCCCCGAGCGACAGGGACGGAGCACCCGCGCCGTAAATGGCTGTGCCCACAGCGTAAGAAACGCCGTCCCTCACGGGGTTTACCGTCGACGGAGTCACCTGGACGGTGCGTCCTCTTCCCTCCGACCGCAGGCCCCAACTCCCAGGCCCGGGAGCCCGAGGGTGCAGAGCCCTAGGGGTGGGCATGGGGGGGCCAGGTTGGGCCGCGGGGCTGCACCTGCTCCTTTACACCCACCGGCCACGGGCTCTGCACCCTCGGCACCCCGAGCCCACCCCGGGCGCCTCTCGGGCTTGCAGGACGGGCGCGGTGCTGGGCCTGTGGATTTTGCTCATAAGCACCCGGCTCCTCTGGTGCTTCCTCCCCTGCCCGACACGATGCTCCTGGATCCCACCCGGGGCTGTGACCGCGGGGCCAGGAGGGGGATCCGCCCTGGGGACACAGCCCCGGGACAATGGCGGATAATGCGGCAGGGAGTCAGCGGGCCACCGGCCTTGCCCTGTCCGTGGGGGTGACGGTGGGCAGGCGGCCGAGCCTCTCAGAGCCCCCGAGGATGCGGGGCCCCGACGTGGCTCCCGGGTTGTGGTGACATCATGCCACCCGCAGGAGCCGGTGCGCGGTCGGCCCGCAGGACCCCGGGCAGGGGTGGGAGCAGAGCCCTCCGCACCGCTGCCCGCCCCGCTCCCAGGGAGAGGACGAGGCGGGGGCTCTCAGGGCCAGGCAGCCCGAAGCCCCGACGGAGGGCGAGCGGAGCGTCCAGCTGGAGGGGCCTGGGCGCAGGGGGCGGGGGGGCAGCAGAGCCATCCTAGTTCCCACGAGGTGCGGATCCTCCAATGACAAGTGTGCCCGTGTTTCCAGCGGGGCCGGAGGCCACACCGCCAGCAGAGCGCCTCCCGTTCACCTGCGCAGGCCTCGCACCTGTGGGGTGCGCCCCCCACCGCCAGCCCAGCACCGCGACCACAGCTCCTGTCTGTGCCCCCCAAGCCGCGCAGCCCGCCAGCCCGGGCCCCGGGGTAGCTCGGGGGGTGCTGACCACGTGAGAGGCCCTCCGGCAGGAGGTCAAAGGGTGTCTCTCTCCCGGCAAAGGGACTGGAGCCTCCACGTCCCTCCTCGCTGGACAGGGCGACACCAACGAAGCAGCCGCACCCAGGCCGCAAGCATCACGGCCACATGCACGAGTGATTTTTCCGCAGGGCCCAGCCTCCCCGGGGACCTCAGGGAGGACCTTGAGGGGACGCGGCTGGGATGAGCGGGGGCCTGAGCGCCCTCCCCAGGGAGGGGGATGCGAGGCCGACTGCGTCCGCGCGGCCCCCACCCCCCACGTCACACGAGCGTAGGTGCCGCCAACGTGAGGGTCTTGTTATTCTAAACAGAGAAGACCTCAGGGGCGGGGGAGCAGGGGCCGTGTCCGTGGGGCCAGCCCCTCCCACGGGGCCTCCTAACCACTCGGATGTCCGTGGGGAACCTGCTGGAAGCTCGAGCTCTGCCCCCCAGATCACCCTTGAGCTCAGATGCCAGCCTGGCGGCCCCTCTGGCAGCCCCGCCTGTGCCCACGACCGGGTCACGGCCTGTGCCCACTCCCCGCCCCAGCCCTGCGCGAGCCCGCGCCCCGGCACCCGGCGAGGTTCCAGGGTCATGCTAAGGCGGGATGCGCCTCGGTAACCAGCTAGGACAGCAGGACGCCGTGGTCGGAGGAGCCGGACTCAGCCCGCCTGGTCAGCTGACGGGTTCCGGTTACAGCCCCGGCGGCCCGGCCAGCGCGTGAGCTCGCCGCCCGGTGTGGACACACACCCCACACCGGGCAGCCGCGGGGATCGATCAGGAGACTGGTTTTCCTGTACAAATGCACTTACCACACTCAGGTTAAAAATAGCCCGAGCCAGAGCCCCGAGATGCTGCGGCGAGAGCAGCGCCCGGTGGCCCCGGCCCGGGGGACCCGTGGAGGACGGTCCTGCCCCACCAGCACGGCTGCCGCACACGCCCTCACCCACTCGAGGGTCCAGATGGAGGAGCCTGGGCGCAGGGGCCACTCGAGGCCGCGTCCTGCCCGGGGCTCAGCGGCCGCACGACCGCCCACCCGTCCTCAAGAAAGGATGGCAGGAGCCCGGGAGGGGAGGGGCGGGGAGGGGTGGAGGGGTGGGGGGGCCGGGGGGGCGGCCCCGCTGCAGGAGCTGCCGCCCTGTGTCCTACCCTCCTCCTCAAGGTCACAGCGGGTTTGCGACCATGTGGCCTGTCCCCCGGGCACCCTGGCCGTCCAGCCACCGCAGTGTCCTCTGGCGGGTTCCTTGCGGTGCCGCAGGGCTGGTCAGCCTGCCCGCGGCGGTGGGGGGACGGCCCCGCAGGGGAGGGAGGAGCAGGGCACCGGGTCATGGCTGTTTAAAGTCCAGGACGGACAGATACAGGGATGAGAGGGGGCACCTGAGCCGGATGCAGGGGAGGGATGAGCGTCCAAGGCTCCCTGGCCCGGGGCAGAGGTAGCCCAGAGGGTCCTGGCCGCCCCTGCGGGCCCCACAGCGGGTCTGAGCGCGGCCTGAGCTTCGGGACCTCGGTGGAGAGGCCCGGGCTGGGGCGGGGACGGGCCGGGGCGGGGCGGCCAGGACAGCTGTCCCCTTGGGGCCAGTGCCCACACAGCAAGCGGAGTCAGACCTGCCGCCCGAGCCCGCCGAGGCCAGCCCGGAGGCCCGGAGGCTGTTTGCAGGAGCCCCAACAAGGCCGGGACACACAGGGACCAAGCCTTTATGTCATTCCGAGGTGGACGTCAGCTTTCCCACTAAACGACCATCGTCATCATGACGGTGCTCAGAGGTCAGTTCAGATCCCCCGGGTCAGGTCATGGCCCCAGCACCTGAAGGAGGATTCCAGGCAAGTTCACTAGTCTGAGCCTCAATCTTCTGATCAGGCGGCTAAGTCTCACTAAAGTGTAAATGACTGCTAGCATCCTCCAGGCTCCAGGACACGTTGCTGGGAAAGAAGCAAAAGACTGGGAGGGGGACAGGGAGGCCAGAGGAGACAACGTCCCCCTAACACCGTGGGCCTCACCCCAGCCCCAACCCTGACTCCGTCAGGCTCCCACACACCCACCCTAGCCCCCCCGCCCTCGCCGGGTCAGACTGAAGGAGGAAGCTGAGAGCCTCAGGCAGATGCCCCCGCCCCAGGTGCCCGGCGTCTGGGGGTGATGCAGTGCACAAGGGCCTCCACCAGGGTCTGCTGGGTGAGGCTCTCGTCCCACGGCCGCCGGGCAAGGGCGGGCTCACCGGCCACGTCCTGGGACCTCACAGGCTGCTCCGGCTGGCCACTCTGCGGGAGGACGGCGTGGGTGCCCACCTCGCGTGACTCCCCAGAACTACCACCAGAGAGTCACTTCCAGCTCCCGACGCAGGCCAGGCGGGCAGGGAGGGGCCCCGGTGCCCCAAGGACCCGAGGCCAGCTGGCCTGGTTGTGCCGAGCGCCAGACACTGTCACCTCCGTGCACCCGCCGGGAGCCCCGAGAGCATCCCAGCTCCAGCAGCACCTGCATCCCCGACCCGCCGTTGTCACCCAGGTGCCCGGGAAAGGGTATGCGGGGCTGGCCCTGCTGACCAGCTGGCCAAAGGAGGAGGGGCAGGGAGGGCGGGGGACGCTGGGCCCCCGACCCCTGCAAGCGAGCACCGGGAAGCCACCTGGCCATCACCTGCGAGCTCTGAGGGCTCAGCACCTGCGGCCAGCCGGCCCCCCGATGTCGGCAGCCCTGAGGGAGGCGAGGGGCCAGCTGTTTCCACGGACGGCTCTCGGGGGGTGTCGGTGGGGGGAGGTATAAAGTGGAGGAAGGAGGGCACAGGGTGGGGGCCGGGGATGGTGGGGGGGCAGGGGAGATAGAGGAAGGGGGGAGACAGTGTCAAGGAGCCTGGGGTGCGTGCAGAGGGCGGGAGGCGGGCGGGCCTGCACCCCCAGCCGCGGGGGCGGAAGGACCTGCCGGCTGCTCTGCTGGGTGAGGAGGGCACCAGGCCCCCCGTGACAGGCGCTGCAGGTGGGCCAGGTGTCGCGTGGGCTCGGCCCAGCGCCCAGCATCACCAGCACCCAGGCCGGGCACCCACCCCGAGAGCGGAGCCTGGGCGACCCCGGCAGAGCCTAGGGGCAGCTGGGGTAGGCGGGAGCCCCCCATGTCACAGGGAGGGAAGGGACGTGCCCGAGGTCGACGGGCGGATGGGCAGTGGGAACAGACCCCAGGACACCTCACCCGAGGCCCGGGTCACCCCAGAGCTGGGGAAGGGGATGGGGTGGGGGGCCACAGGGGCCAGTGCTTTGCCCCGTCTCCCTGAGTGCCGCTGCCGCTGCCGCAGCCCCAGGGAGGGCCCAGGCCCCGGCGCACCCTCACCCCCTGGGCACAGCCCGTGGTCACGTCCTCCTTGGACGGCAGAGCCCTGCACACGCGGACACTCCCGGCACGGGGCGGTTGTGCAGGCTGCAGACCCCCACTGCATGATCTTGGGGAGGGGACAGGCCACCAGGAGCCCCTCTCCCTGGGGGAGATGGAAGCTTCTGGAGTGAGGCTATGCCGGGCTGAGCCAGGCGGGGGAGGGGGCAGCAGGGGCTGAGCTCCAAGATGCCGAGAGACCAAGGACCAGGATCCAGGTGGGAGTGGACCTGGAGACAAGGCTCAGTCCAGCGTCCTTATCACCGACCCCCTGGCCGCCCTAAGAGGTCGTCCTGTGCTCATAGCCCCAAACCTCGGGAGACACGGGCAACCCCTCACAGGAGCTCTGGGGAAACTGAGGAAGTCCATGCTCAGCCCTGGGTGAGGGCTCGGCGGGCGCCGGGGAGAGGGCAGGGCTCAGGCCGTGAGCGCAGGGGACCCTGCTAAGGCAGGAAACCTGGTCAGACCCCACCCTGCTCCCCCCGCCCCCACGAGCCGCCCGAGGCCCTCATGACCGCGCAGCCCGTGAGTCGGAGCCGAGCCCCGGCGCCCTTCCAGAACGGAAGTGGAAAGGCCAGCAGGGGCGGGAACGCCACCAGGCTCCTTGGAAGGGGAAACTGAGGAATCTCTCCAAGGGCGGGTCCAGTTGGGGCTGGGAATTAGGAAGGAGGCGGGGACCGGGGCCTCCCAGGGCAGCAGGGGGTGCGAGGCCTGAGGGGCCTGGAGTCCAGGGCCGAGCTCCACGGGGCCGGGGGAGCCCCAGTCCGACCCCCTCACGGCCCCTGCCAGGCCACCGGTAGGGAGGCGCTCGGTGGCGGGAGGCCCCAGCCCAGGACGCCCCTCCCCGGACAGACGCCGCCCACCTCGCGGCCTCCCCCGCGCCTTGCAGGACCCGGGCTGCCCTGAGGTCGGCGCCGGGGCGCCAGGGGGGTTGGTGGTGTCCGCGGGGGGCACGGAGACCACGGGGACCTGGCGTCCGCCACCCGTGCCCCGGCAGGCACCTCATCCCCAGGCTGCTGTCCAGCCCTCAGCCGAGCGGGTGTCAGCACAGAGGACAGGGGCCCCTCCCCAGACGGACAGCCCCCCGCCGGACGCGTGTCCCGGTCCTCACGGAGAGCCGGCCCCCAGCCCAGCGCCCCCCGCGCTACCCCCGTCCTACTGCCAGGGCCCGCCAGCCCCAGGAGACCAGACGGCCCGAGGGCATCAGAACCCCCGTCCAGGCCGGGGCCCAGGCCAGCCCCGAGCGCACCCGTGAGCCCGGCCCCCGGGCAGGGCCGTGAGCGGGTCGTGCTGGGCGTCTCCTCAACAGCCGGAGCCTTCTTTGGGCGCCTTCACGAGGACAAGCACATGGGGGCGCCGGGGGGCTCAGCGGGTAAGCGCCTGCCTTGGGCTCAGGGCGTGACCCCGGGGTCCAAGGATCGAGTCCCGCGTCGAGCTCCTGCGTGGAGCCTGCTTCTCCCTCGGCCTGAGTCTCTGCCTCTCTCTCTGCGTCTCTCAGAAATAAATAAAATCCTTAAAAAAGGAAAAGCACACAAACAACAACAGGCAACGTGGACCATGATATGAAGGAGGGGAGACGGAGACCCCACCCGCTCAGGCTCAGCGCCCTCAGCTTCCCCCGGGCTCAGAGGTGATCCCAGAGACGCTCCTGGAAACCCCTCCCGAGGCTGTAGGTGACCTGCCACCCGCCCCCGCGGGGAAGCCGTGGCTGTGGCGTGCTTTTGGGGGGGGCAGCCCCATGATGGAGAAGCCTGGCCGCGTCCACCCCAGCCAGGTGCTCAGGGTCAGCATCCACGTGCCCGCGGCAAGGACTGAGCACGGCGGCCTGAGCAGGGCGGCCCCTCCGTGGCCTTCCCCGGAGACCCACTACGCAGTCTGACCTCGAGAGGGGGGACCGTCTTCCAGACTCCGGCCGGTCGCCGGGGACAGAGAGAGGCCGAGCCACGATCCCAGCCGCAGGATCCCGTGGAGAACGTGCCGCGAGAGGCCGTGCGGGGTCCTCGATGGGATCCTGGGACAGAACAGGGCCTGCGGGGAGCGGAGGAGACCCCAGGCCGCCGTGGGCTTTCCCATGAGGATGTAGCCGCCGTGGTCCAGTTACGGCAGCTAAGGTTCTCTCGCAGCAGGAAGGGAAGTTGTCGCTTTGGAGCCGCCTGCTGAGTCCCCTCCTCACGTGCTCTGGTTAATGCACGTGGTGTTCTACAATTATTTTAATTAGTTGCCAATTAAAAAAATTAAGAGGTTGAGCATGAGGGCCTGGATTTCTGGCCTCTCCCAAAACCCCGGGGGGACGGTCCCGCGGGGCCCGGATGCAGGTCAGCCGCCTCCCAGCGGCCACATTCCCAGGGTGTCTTTCCTGGGCCACGCGGCCCCTGCCCCTCGGCCGCGCTCCTGGTCGGTCACCGGCTGTGGCCTGCCCGAGGGGGGCAGGCGGAGGGCAGAGCCAGGGCAGGACGGGAGGGGCCACGGGCGCCAGCCCCCCACATGGCGCCCAGCACCATCCTCCGGCAGCGGAGACCTGCTCCATCTAGAAGCCCCTCGCTCGGCACCAAGGATGCGCCCTCCTCGGCGCACTTTTAAAACTCCCCACTCACGTTTTCAGGGAAACCACGTTTCTTTAACAAAAAACATAATGTACACACAAAAAGATGAACCACGTGCTTTCTCTGACTTATTCCTCCATCCTGCGGGCAGTGGGATCCCGTCTTCCCGTCTGAAAGCAGCCTCAGCCCCTCCCGCCCGTTCCCCAGCACCCACGTCCCCGGCGATCGCCCTCCCGACCCATCGGCCCACAGGTCCCTGGGCGGACAGGCCGCTGGACACATAGACGCAGGACTCAAACCCAGGCCCCGTCCCCATCACTCCATCCCAGACGCAGCCGCAGACCCGCCCTGGGCCCCCATGAGTGCCACTTAGGGAGCCCCCAGGAGACTGTCCCCAGTGAATCTCACCTGAGGCCAAATCCACACAAAACAGGGAAACTGGAGGAACCGTCAAGGGCCCTGACCCAGCAGACCAGGTCAGGTGGAGGGACAGGCAGCAGCCCGCCCGGTAGCAGCCTCACGTTGGCCAGCTGGTCCTCTTGTCCTCTGTCTGCCCCCGGGGTGACCCCGGGTCTCATCTTCATGCCAGTCTGGGGCACATGGGGGGCACAGTGACCACTGCCCAGATTGTCCCCTTAAAGCTCGTCTTCTGCAGAGCATGGGCAGCCCGGCCCCTGCCTGTGGGCCAATCTGATAGCCCGGGGGCCAGCGGGAGGAGACGCAGGGGCAGAGGTGACCCTTGCCTGCAGCTCCGGCACGCTCAAGGAGTTTGCTGAGCCGGGAGTTTCGTCCCACCTGCTCGGAGTCGCGGCCACGGACGCAGGCTTGGCCTGGGAATCGCTGTGTCGAGAGGTTCTCGTGCGGCCTGGCAGGGCCGTGCCCGGGGCTGCTGCCAGCGTACCCTGTAGCCGAGTGTCCCCCCAGAATGTAGGGGGACCTGCACTGGCCCAGCACTCTGAGGGGGTCACGCACTCCTTGGGGAGCCGGGGGTGCTCAGGCCAAGCCCCACCATCAGAGGACTCTGGGAACCACCTGCCCGGAGCAGCCGCTCGGTCTTTACTGGACTGCAACAGTGCAGGCCTCATCGGCTCCCCCCAGGGGGCTGCCAAGCACTACTGCCCGCTGGGTCGCTCTGAGTCGGTCTGCGACACCCACCCCACAAGCTGCTCCCGAGGCTGGAGACCATGAGTGTCCATCCCAAGACCCCGGCACTGCCTCCACCAAAGTGCTTCGGGCCGGTGTGCCCAGGACCATGAGCCTTAGCCAGTGACTGCACATGCCCAGTAGATCCTCAGTTAACACCCACCTGTAAGACATGTTGGCCTAGAGCAGAGGGTCCCGCACATCCCACCTAAGAGGGAGCAGGCCCCAGCTGACATGCCCTGAGGACAGTGAGGGTGGAGGGTGCGGAGGAGGGGACGAAGCCCCCACAGGCACCGAGGAACAGGGAAGGGCAGCCACCAGCTGGCAGGAAAGGCAGGGGTGGTCCACGCAGTTGCTGTCCAGCCAGGTGGTGGTGATGGTGATGGTGATGGTGATGACAGTGATGGTGATGGTGATGGTGATGGTGGTGATGGTGGTGGTGGTGGTGGTGATGGTGGTGGTGGTGGTGATGGTGGTGATGGTGGTGGTGATGGTGGTGGTGGTGGTGGTGGTGGTGGTGGTGATGGTGGTGATGGTGGTGATGGTGGTGGTGATGGTGGTGGTGGTGGTGGTGGTGGTGGTGGTGATGGTGGTGATGGTGGTGATGGTGGTGGTGATGGTGGTGGTGGTGGTGGTGGTGGTGGTGGTGGTGGTGATGGTGGTGGTGATGGTGGTGGTGGTGATGGTGGTGGTGGTGGTGGTGGTGATGGTGGTGGTGGTGATGGTGGTGGTGGTGGTGGTGGTGATGGTGGTGGTGGTGGTGATGGTGGTGGTGGTGGTGGTGATGGTGGTGGTGGTGGTGGTGGTGGTGGTGGTGGTGGTGATGGTGGTGATGGTGGTGGTGGTGGTGGTGGTGGTGGTGGTGGTGGTGGTGATGGTGGTAGTGATGGTGGTGGTGGTGATGGTGGTGGTGGTGGTGGTGGACATGAGATGGCACAGCAACATTGTCTCGCCACACCTTCTATCTCTGGTGGGTACTAGACTTTACATCGTCACATACTGAGGTTTCGCGCCCATGCTTCACAGGGCCACAGCTGTGCCCGTCTTTTACAGAAGACAAATGATGCAACTGTCTCAGGCCTCACATCCAGGAAGCAGGATGTGAAATCAGGGCCTGAAGACAGAAGGCGTCATCACCACTGAGCTCAGCTGGGAATGATGCGTGTCTGATGAGGGAGCCAGGGCCCCCACCTCTCTCTCTGCCAACGTGTACCAGGGAGGCACAGCCCCCCTTTCTGGGTTCCAGGCGGGGTCCCAGGCAGCCTAGTCCAACAGGGGGCCCCTGTCCCCTGACATGGGCCCGTAACACCAGCCTTAGACCCGATCACGACCTCAGGCGGATGGAGCAGACACACGTGCTATTCGGGGATGTCCAGCCACACGTTAGGAAGAGGCCTCGAAAAAAAAAAAAAAAAAAAAAAAAAAAAGGAAGAGGCCTCGAGGGGACAGAGCCGCCCCCACTCTCTAGCCTGTGTTGCGTTGGGTTCATGGGGACGCGGCCTGGAGCACTGTGGGGCCCTCCCGGCTCAGGGCCTTAAGACGAACCCGGAGGAAGAGCCTGTCCTCATCCCCAGGCCAGAGAACACTTAGGGCCATGGGTGGGCAGAGGCCAGGCCTCCTGGAGGACAGGAGTGACACGACGCCGGCAGCGCGTCCCGGGGCAGGGAAGCCCTCCTCCAGCGTGACGGGAACCTGACGGGGAGGGAGGAACCTCTTTTGCAGACCTCAGGGAGCCGGTGGCTCCTGGCAGCCGTGCCCAGGTTGGCGCTGCCGGCCCCCACCTGGCACCCAGGAACACGCTCCGGGCCCACCCAGGTGGGCACAAGCTCAGTTCACCTAGGAGGGAGCCAGGTGACCGCAGCCCCGTTCCTGCAGGGTTGTCCACCTCCCGTCAGGCTGCCTGGTGAGTCCCCGTCTGGGTCTCCTTCCCGACACCTTTGTTATCAGGGGGTCAGAGGCCGAGGGCCGGGCTGCCCCCACGGCGCCCGGAGGCCACAGCCTTATCCAGACCTTGGGAAGTCTCTGATGAGGTGACAGGAAGGGGACAACAGGCCGTGGGGGAGGCCGAGCATTCCCGAGAAGGAACCGCAGGTGCAAAGGCCTTAAGGCAGGAACGTGCCCCCTGCCAGTCGGGGACGGGGCTTCTCCCAGGGGGACACCAAGGGTGCGGCTCACCCACACCGGGAGGAGGGGCACACAGCAGGGCCGGGTGGCCCTTGGGGTGGTCAGAGGCCGGGGCTCGCCATCCACCAGCCCGGCAGCGTCACCAGGCGGTGAATATGCGGGGCCGTCTCCGCAGCCAGCAGAGCCTCGCAGGTCTGAATATTTTTGACTTGGAGCTATTCCCGTCAGAAGGTGCTCCAAGAGACGCGTCAGTGCCAGCCTCGCCATCTCACGCACCCAGGACCCTGCTGCCACCTGCCCACGGCTCCAGGGACGTCCCGGGGGTGTGCAGGGGATGGGCGGCGGCTGAGGCCGGGTGGGGGGACCTCTGTAGGGGTCAGGGCAGGGCCGCCTGGCTGGCTCCCTCCACAAGCTGTCGTCACCCCCGCTGCACACGCCGGGGTCTGGAGGCGAGGCCGGTGGCATGCAGGTGACGCCGGGTCCGGTGACGTCCAGGTGAGGTCCAGCGGCAGCCTGGTCCTGTGCCCTGGCCCCTGACCGTCCCCACAGGGTCTCAGTCCCCGGAGGGGCCAACCGAGGGAGCCCGAGGGGCTCGACCCCGGTCACGCAGCCCCCTGCGAGTGGACACTTACCGAGCAGGTGCCAGGGTCTGAGCGCACGGCCACCCGCGGGAGGCAAGTCTGCACCCTCCTCCGTGGCCACTCGTGCCCGGCTGAGGCTTACGTGGGGGCCAGGCCGGTCTCCCTCGTGCCATCTCCAGGGAAGCAGGAGTGTGTACCCGCCAAGGGACAGATTCTCTCAATGCCACCCTTCCCCGCCTGCTGTGCCACATCCAGGGACCCTCCCCACCGTCCGCTCCACGCACGGCCCCGCACACAGCATACGGGTCCTTCCACCCACGAGCGTCTTGCCAGGAGCCCGGCAGGAAGGCAGCACGGCCCAGGTCCAGCGCCCACCGCACGGCGCAGGGGCCGGGAGCGAACACCAACAAAGCACCTGCAGCCGGGGGTGGGGGGGGCCCTCCTGCCACAGCCCGGGGCGCCCTCAGCTGAGCCCCACTGGCCCTGCCCCAGGAAGTGTGGGCCTTCCGCCCCCGCAGACCCTGCACGCTCCACCCACGGAGCCCCCGGCCCAGGACTGCAGGTCCTGCTGCGCTGCACCCGGGGAATGCACCCCCAACCCAGGCCAGGAGATGGGCGGGCGGGGCAGCAGGTGGCCCAATCCACCGCGCTCACCCGAGCCCCCGTGGCCACCCAGCCCCACCCTTGGGGCTCTGACCGGGGGGTGCTTAGCCAGAGTTGGGGCCTGGGGCTGCACTGCCTGGCCTCTCTGAGCCTCGCAGGGCGGACACCGCTGCCCCCAGAGCCCACGGGTGGTGCCCAGTCCCCGGCCCCGCTGCCGTGCAGCCCACCTCCTGGCGGTTCACAAACCCCTGGGGGGCATCCGAATGGCGCTGGGCGCCCACAGAGTCGGAGAGAAGATTCCAGTCCTGGGGCCCACGGCAGACATGTGGGCAGCTCCCTTCACTGCTCAAGGCCATTCCCATCCAGACGTGGGGGCCCGGGGGGGATCCCTGCTTCCCAGCGGACGACACCCACACACTGTGTAACCTGCCAGCTGCTGGGCCAGCGGGGTTCCCGGGGTGCGTGGGAGTCGTGGGTCCCCACCCACCACAGCGCAGACACGCTCACTCGTGCACACGCGTTGTTGCACAGATGCTCACACGTGCGCTCGCCCATGCAGGGAGACCATCCTGCAGACACGCACGGGCAAGACCCACGGGCGCACACGCACGCTCACGCTCACACACCTTCCCGCCCGCCTGCGCCCGTGCAACACCCGACCTCGGGGCACCCCCTGGTGGCAAAGTCCCACAGCACACGCCAGCCCTGCGAGAGAGTCCACGGCGGCAGGCGGGCGCGTGGGTCAGCAGCAGACCTGGATGATCTCTGTGGGGGGACACTGTGACCTGACCCTTACCTTGACCTGCTGCAGAGCTCCTGCCACCCCCGGGAGGCGTTGGCTTGAATAAGACAGTGGGTTCTTTTGGCATAAAACCCTCTCAAATCGTGTTTCTCTGCGATCGTGGAATTACTTTATTTTTCCCAAGAAAGTCTTTGTAAAGTGGGGACACTTGACAAACCTCTGCCCCGGCCTCGGAGGCGGGTGGGCCGGCGGCCACTCCAGGGCAGGACATGGCCTCCGAGGCCCCGCGGCCGGGCGCGCCGCCTCTCCTGCCCCCTGAACGTTTTTCTCTTAAACCCACACATTTTCACTCGGCGAGTGCATTGCTCACCGTCAATTAGTGTGCGGTTCGTTTTCCATCTCTCTGCCTCTGGCTTCGGCCGGGCGCGCTCACAAGGCCCAGACGCGGCCAGACGCTCCTCCACACCCCTAAGCGGGTCTCATCACGCTGCGAGAGAGACCGGCACCGTCTGCCACCAACACGGCCGGCCAGACCCGGGCATCCCCTCCCTGAACTGGCACACCGGAGGGTGGCATGCAGCCCGACGCCCCGCGGGACCCGGAGCCCCGGCCCGGCCCCCCCATGGGCGTGGACACCGCGCAGCTGCCCCCTGGCTCCCGGAGAAGCGCCGTGGCAGGCCAGCCGTCGCTTCCTGGGTGGGGGCACCTGGGCCCTGTGCCTCCTCCCCCGTTTCTAGCCCGGGGCCTGCGGTCACTGCCCCCCAGGAGCGGCCCCCCTGGCCGTGTCTCCAAGGATGGGGGTCGCTCTGGCCTGCGGGCGGATCTCCCTGATTCTCGGGGGCCCGTCCACGCCCGCTCGTGTAATCCCCGTGAACTGGCGTGGCCGGGGTCCGGGGGGCCTCACAGCAGGCTGCGTCCACACTCACAGCCTGAAGGAGCAGATTCTGGCCCCGCCCCAACCGCCTGACCTTGGCCGTGTCCTGGGTGTCAGGGCTCTGAGGAAGGTCCCCGTCCCACTTTGAGCGGACACAGGGCTGTGGGGAGACCCACCCCCCCTTCTCCCCCGCCCCCTGCTCTGCGGGTCCCGGACCCCCACTGGGCCCTAGCAGCACCCCTCACCCAGGTCCGCCCCCCGCAGACACTGCCCCAGAGCAGGGACTGGGCAGGGGCTGGGGCAGCTCTCAGACCACCCCAGTGGATATTGGGGAGAGGAGGGGTCCATGAGGGGAGGGGGGAGGGGAGAAGGGAAGGAGGGAGGGAGGGAGAGGGAGGGCAGGAGAGGGAGGGAGGGAGGAGGGAGGGCAGGGGAGGGGGGAGGGAGGGCAGGGGAGGGAAGGGGGTCCCCGCCTCTTCCTGCCGCAGTCATTTCAGATCAAAACACCAAACAATGCTTTCGGTCTTCATGAAGGTCATTCTGGGTGACCATTCTGTGTGGGGGGCCGGGTTCCTCAGCCTCCCCGCCTCGGGGGTGGGGGCAGCAGGTGCCAAGGCAGGGGAGCACGGCCCCACCTCGGGGAAGCCAGGCCCACCCCAGGCTCAGGGCGGGACACGGAGGAGGTCCCCACAAGAGCCCAGGAGGAGTCTGTGTGGCCCTGGGGAACCGGGTGCTGAGCTGGGGGGGGACACAGAGAAACCCGGGTGCTCCCGCACTGGGGTCAGCCCCCACCAGCACCCCGGACAGCAGTAGACGGCAGGAGGGCAGAGCCCCCAGGGGCCGAGGCAGGTGGGGGGCGCCCAGGCCCAGGCTGTCCCCCCGCGGTGCCCCCTCTTCAGTGCGCTGTGGCTTTGCCGGGATGGAACCGGGCGCCAGAAACGAGCATCCCAGCCACGGCCCCCCCGAGCGCACCCGTAGGAGAAGCTGCCCCTGCGAGTGCAGTTCTGCCCCGAGGTCCCCCTCGGCCTGCCCACAGAGTCCCAGCGCCCCGGACGGACTCCCCGAGACGCCCTGCCCCGCGCGGCCACCAGGGGGTGCCCGCCGCCCGCCCTCCACCCAGGGACCAGATGGACAGCTGGGGCCACCCGGGGAAGGGGACAGCGGCCAGGGCAGGGGCAGGGTCGCGGGGTCAGCGGTGAGCACAGCCCCCCTGAACGGCTCCTGTGTCTCCCCGCCTGGCCGAGCGGGTCACAGTCAGCGCCCCAGCCCAGGGACGGGGACAGCGGGGCCTCCAGACCAGGGTGGCTGCCCCCAGGCCAGTCCCTCGGCTCCCGGGTGCAGGAACCACCCCAGTGACCCGAGTCCTGCTCAGCACAAGGGCTGGACCTTGGAGACCCGGTCAGCAGGCCGTCCCGCGGGGTCGGGGGCAGGGTGAGGGGCGGCGGGGCAGCGCCAGGACCCAGGCAGCCCACCCTCCCTGGACAGGGGCGAGGAGGCTGGGTGGGATAACGACCTTCCCGGGCCGGGTCATGAGCATCTCCCCCTGCCCGGGGCCCCGTTGGTGGGCGTCAGGGTCCCCGCAGGGCACCCCTCCCCCGGAAGGCTCCCGTCTGGCCTCCCTCAGGGGGGGAGCCGTAGCCTCCGCCGGGACGCCAGGGTGTCCTCGGTCTTCCTGCCTGTGAGGTGGACGCAGGCCCGCGCCTCCCGACCTCAGGCCCCCCTTACCTGCCGCGGGGTGGCGGGCACCGGCGTCTCTGCGGCCTCCTCAGTTCCGGGCAGGGGCGCTCTGCGTTGGGGGCGCCCGCAGTGGCATCCTCGGGGCATCCTGCCTCTTGAACCGTGCCCCAGGCACCCTGGTAGGCCCTCGCTGTCTTCCCGTCTCCGCAGCCAGGTCCTGACGCCAAGGTCTTAGGGTGCGGGTGGCGCAGGCTGGGGGGACCCACATCACGCGCAAGGCCGTGGCCCAGACCCGCCCACATGGACGCTCGCCCACGGGCCCTGCTGGCAAAGGGAGCGCCGGGCTGCAGGAAGCAGGCGGTGGGGTGGCGGGTGGCGGGGCTCCCGGGGTCTGCGGAGCCAGGCGACCCCTCCGGGCCCGGGGGAGCGGCCCGGGGCTCACATCAGGCCGCGCCGCAGCTGCTCCTTCAGGCGCCCGAGCCCCGGGCCTGCACCTCAGCCGCAGGCTCCCTCCCGGCTCCAGCCTGCAGGCCTCACGGGTTCCCCTTGGATGCTGGGCCCCCCAGCGCATCATCAGCGGCTCCTGGGGAGCCCCCAGCCCCGGCACCGGCTGAACCTGGGCCCCCCAGCAGGTGGAGCCGGCGGGCCCCGCGGGGTGGCAGGGGGACTTGGACCGGGAGAAGCCCCGGGGTAGGGGCGCCTCTGCACGTGCTGTTCCTGCGCCTAAGACACCCCAGGCCTTCGCATGGCCAGTCCTGCCTCTGGACGGTCGTCCCCCCCCTGCAAGGCCCCCAGAAGGCTTGGGTCACGTAACCCCTGCCCTCTGGTCCGCTTGTTCCCGGCGGTCTCCACCATCTGCCGTGATCTGGTTCCGTCTCTGTGGGTTTGTTTGTTCTTCCCCGTCCTGTGAGCCGTAGGGGTGGGGGCGTGGAGGTGCAGGGGACACGGGGGTCATGGGGGGCACAGGGGTGGGAGACTTGAGGACATGGGGACTGGGGGGCATGGGGAGCACAGGGGCTGAGGGAAGAGCAGGGGGACGCGGGGCCTCAAGGACGCTTGGGGCGCATGGGGCACAGGGGCATCCCCTCCACTCCGTCCCCTGCGAGGCCACGGCACCCCCCAGGCCCCAGGAAGGCCATCCCAGGAGCAGGGCTAGTCCCGTCGCCCCTAGAAATGATAAGTAGGAACAGTCGCCCACAGCGGGAGGATGGCAGGGTCTGGCGAGCGTGAGGCCCCCGACATGAGGCCCCCGCGGCCTCTGCAGCCTCCGGCCCAGCTGTGCTTCCTCGGGAACCGGGAACGGCGGCTGCCCCCGGAGGACCCTCTCGGCCGGACGCCCACAGGGGCCCAGAAAGGGAGCTGGCTCAGAACTGCAGCCTGGCGGTCACGGCCACGCGGGGGACAGCTCCCACCCGAACCCCAGCAAGACCCTGGGCAGGGCGGGAGCAGAGGCGCCCAGGGATGGAGCTGAGGGGGAGGGGAGCCCCGGAGAGCTTCCTGGAGGGGGGGACAGAAAGAGGAAAGGAGAGGAGAGCCTTGAGGACCAGGGATGCCACACAGAGGAGGGGTGGGGAGGAAAAGGAAGAGGAAGCGGGAGCAGGTGGCCTCACTGGAAGGTGGAGCAGAGGTGGAGGTGGCCGGCAGGGGGCGCCGCCTGGCAGTTAGGTGGGTGAGTGGGCAGGCAGGTGGGCAGGTGGGCAGATGAGCAGGCAAGTGGGCAGGTAGGCGGGCAGGTAGGTGGGCAGGCGGGCAAGCGGCCAGGTGGGCAGACGGGCAGGTAGGGGGCAGGTGGGCAAATGGGCAAGTGGGCAGGTGGGCAGGCAGGTGGGCAGGCAGGCGGGCGCATGCACAACCCTGAGAGGTGAGGCCAGCCTGTGAAGCCACGGGCCCCAGCCCCCTGCTCAGAGCCTAGAGGCCAGCCCTGGGGAGGCTCTGCGGGGCGGGCAGTGCACACTGTCCCTCCTGGCCCCCCCGGCACCGGGTCCCAAAGGACACTCCCCTCTCTGGGGAGACACGCAGGCACGGGCCTCACCCACCCGCCCCCCAACAGCCCGGGGAGGGGGGCTACCACAGACCGCTCTTTGCAGATGGGGAAACCGAGGCACGGAGCGGCTTGGCCCATGGCAGAGTGCAGCAGGAAGGAAGTGTAGTTTGAGCATCTCTCACTCCCAGGCCCGCGTTCCTAGACTTGTCCCCCAGGAGCACAGGGGTCGGGGTGGGACCCGGGCCCTGGCAGGAGCAGAGACCGCGTCCCCCGGAAGCACCTGGCAGGCTGGATGCCTGTGGCCCTGGGCTTGGCGCCCCACACGGGGCCCCGCCCCGTAAAGTGGGGGGCAATGACCGAAGAACCAAGGGACCCTGCGACCCAGTCAGTTCCCATGCTACTCCGCCCCCCACCCGGGGACTCAGTTTCCCCAGTGGTGACAAACAGGGGTGGGTGGGCCTGCGCGACGGTGGCCGAGTGTGCCCGGGCTGCCTGAGGGGCGGCAGCTCTGCTCGGCTTGGGCCGCCGGGGAAGTGGGGTGCGGCTGGGCCGCTGAGCCTGTCACCCCGGCTTTATGGCTGGGAGAGCCCTCCACCCGCCCACCCCCGTTGCAGTTAGGGTGCTGCCCAAGGTCAGGGCGGTCTCCGCCGGGAAACACCCTCCCGGGCGCCGCGGGCTCAAAGTCCGGAGCGGCCTCCTCCCGGGGCCAGCGCGTCTGCCCGGAGGCCCAGGGCTCGGCCGCCTCAGGACACGGAGGGACGTCCAGCTCCCTCACTCGGGGGGCACTGAGGGACAGCAGGTCCGAGGTGTCGGTCGGACCCCCCTGATGGCCCGGGGCTCCCTCGAAGGGCCCGGCTGGTGAGGGGACGGCGTCCTTCGGCACCTCGGCCAGGGTCTGAGGCTGCGCGACAGTAACCCCTGCCCGAGCTGTCCCCGCAAGCCGGGGGGCGGGGGTGTCAACACTCCCGTCCTCGCAGCCCTGCTGACGTGGGGCCGAGAGAGAGGCCCGGACACACGCGCGTCCATCTTCAGGGACCGGCCCGACCGGCCTCGCGCGTCCCAGAGCAGCCACGGAGACGGGGTTGAAGCTCGGGGCTCAGGGGGTGCCGGGGGGGCTCAGCTGGTGGAGCCTCTGACTCCCCGTTTCCACCCAGGGCCTGATCTCTGGGTCGTGGGATGGAGCCGTGCATCAGGCCCTGCCCCCGCGAGGGGTCTGCCGGAGATCCCCCTGCGCCGCTCCCCCGCCACGCGTGCGCACCCTCCCACGCTCTCCCTCAGATAGGTAGATCCTGACAAACACATACACGTGTGCTCCTGTGGACGGACGGAGGGAAACGGCACCCGCGGCGTGGGGGGCACGTTGGCTCCCACCCGCCCAGCAGGCGCGTGGAGCCCTGGGGTTTCGGGAGCCCGCGGGGAAGTCACGAGACCAGGGGTTTCTTCCAGGAGCACAGTCTAGTCTCGAGGGTCAATGTGGACACGGGTTCCTTTTGTGATTCAGAGAGAGGCCCAGGGAGCCCCTGGGGACCGCTGCGCCTTGACCGGAACACAGGGAGTCCCCACCAAGCGACCCTCCCAGCGAGGCTCCCGCGCCTGCAGCTGCAAGTCCAACACCTCCGCTGGCTCCTCCCACGGCCCCGGCCCACGGCCACGCTGTGCCTGAGGGCCCTTCCCCCTCACCTCATTCAGCAAACTTCTACTCCTATCTCAAAGCCCTGTCCCGGCCGTGAGGGCGCCCTGGCTGCGACATCTGTCACCCCACGGGTCACCGGGGTGGGTGGGGCGGATCCGGCCGGCCGGGTGGGCACCTCTCCCGAAGCTGGGCGCTCTGCCCAGGAGGACGACCTTCCCGCCCCAGGAGGGCCGTTCTTGGGTGCGGGGTCTACGGGGAGCTGCGCTGGAACCTCCGGGCGCGCTCTCGAAGCCCTCTGTCCTCCGAGGGCCAGATGCACTCCCGAGGGGGACAGGCGTGGAGGGCTGACCCGGGGGCTCTCGGCTCCTGCTTGCTGACCCTGACCCGCCTCGGCTGGACGATGGGCCAGGGGAGCTCCCGGCGGGCCGTGGCCAGGACGATGGGGGCAGCTAAGCCCGCCGGGCTCCCGGTGTGTGATGGTGACCACGACGACGAGCGCAAGGAGCAGGGGCCAGGCCTGGCTGAGCTCGTTCCGCCTCCGGCCCCCCCGGGAGCTCGGGCTCCTCACCTCCACTCTTAGACGAGGAGGCCAAGGCCCACGGGTGCCCCGACTTGCCCTAGACAAACACGATGAGGGGTGTGCTGGCTGTGCCCTGGGTGTGCCCCGTGCTCACCTCCCAGTGACCCCCAAGTCCCCCATCGTGGCCCCAGGGGCCGGCTGCCCAGGGCCCGGCCACGGCTGGGAGGGGGCAGTAGAAGGATGCCCCCCACCTGGGCAGGAGGAGGCGCCGTCGAGCAATCCCGGGTTGGCCAGAGGTTGTGCTGTGCCTCTTCTAGGTCTGCAGCGTTGACCTGAAATGTTGGGGTCACAGAGGGAGGGCCGGGCTGGCGCGACCCCCGGAGGACCCGGGGCCTCAGGTGTGTGGGGGGCAGAGTTTGGCGCTGGGGGTCGGAGGCTGGAGACGGCTGACCTCCGCGTGCCCCCTGGAGCTGGTTCGTCCCCTCCATGGGCTCAGCCTCTTGTCTGACGTGAGCGGCTGCGTCAGCTTCTCCTGTGGATCCCGGTACACTGACCTCTTCCCAGAATCCAAAGAGCTCCGGGGCCAAGTCTGGAGCCTGAGGACCCTGGAGATGAGGATCCTGAGCCGCAGGGGTGGCCCCAGCAGTGAGGCCGTGGTGTGCGGGCACCCGGGGGCTAGACCACCGCACACAGGCCCTGGGCCCCCGTCCAGAGGGGCCTCCTCGCTGCCCGCCCCCGCGGCCCCGGGCCAGGGGAGGAATCGACCCCCACCGCCCTCCACCCCGTCCCCAAGGGCCCACGGGGCCAGGATGAGGCAGGAGGGCAGTACTGGTTCTCCGGTTGAGCCAGAGGAAAGCACGGCCAGATAAGGCCCCACGAAGGCCCTGGCCAGAGCAGCCACCCTTATCAGGCGTCAGGCAAAACCAACAGACGCACAGGCCACGGCGGGGCTGGGCAAACAGCCCCTGGCTCCCCCACTCTGTCCAGCCCCAGTGCCCCGCGCCGCCCCAGCAGAGAACCAGCCCGGCTTCCCAGGCTTATCTCCACCTGGAGAGGCAGTCACCTCCCTGAATCAACGGAGCAAACGCTGCCGGCCGTCCCGGCTGCACGACCTACCGACCCTGTAAGTGGGGAAAGTGTGAACAGCCTTTGTGGGGAAAAGCCAGAAGGAGCTCAAAGGAGGCCGCTCCGTGGACAGAGTGGGGAGGCCCGCACGTCCTTCCACCTGCAGCCTGTGGATACGCCCTGCCCCGCCCAGAAAGGTCACCGGGGGGCAGGCACCCCAGTCCTGCCACCCCTCCCCGAGTCACGGAAGTCCCTGTGCGGCTGCTCCTTATCCCACAAGTGGTAAGGGTGCCCCCTTCCCTGCCAGGCCCTGCTCACAGCGGGTGGCGCAGCGCAGGGCATGACAGCATGCTCCCGACTGACGCCTACCCGCAGGGTCGTGCATGTCCTAGTGCTTAGTCCAGCATCGCTCAGAGCTCGGGGACCGTCGGCCCCATGGAAGGCTCCCTGCAAGGGACCCCTGGTCAGCCTGTGGGAAGTGTGCGTGCTGCCCCCACCACAGCACTCATCCACACGTGAAAGGTTAGGGTGGGGGTCCTCCCAAGTGTCCTCTCTCTATTTCACCTTGCTGCCCCTTCCACCCGGAGCCCTTTCCACGAATGCTTTGAGAAACCCGCTCAGCATCTTCCACTCACCCAAACCTCTCACAGCTCAGAGAGGGGACCCTCAACCCATTCCCACAAACGAGCTGGACCCAGCGCCGGGGTCCGACGGCCTTCCTGGCCATCCCTAAACCTGCCACGTGCAGGGCTGTCTTGATGTCAAAGCTCCCGCCGCCCCCACCACCAGGAGGGGGCAACACATCAGGCAGATGGCACGTGAGCAGGTGCTGGTGGGACTCGCCGGCAGAGGTGCTGGCTGGGGGCCTCCCCTCGACACAGGCACCACCCCTCTCTCAGGCGAAGAAGGGAGGCTCGGGAGGTACAGGGCCCCGCTCAGATCGACCAGCCAGGAATGAGAGCCCGGTCTTCCGGGCCCAGGTGGAGCGACCTTCCTGCAAACAGGTCTGGGCTTTCCAGGAAACAATGTCCGAACCAGGAGTCGGCCACAAAGGGACCGTGCAGAGAAGTGACCAGACAGTAGGGAGTGGTGGGGTCTACAGCAACCGGCG
Source organism: Canis lupus baileyi (assembly GCF_048164855.1). NCBI lineage: Eukaryota > Metazoa > Chordata > Mammalia > Carnivora > Canidae > Canis > Canis lupus. Next base: position 48,477,228 of record NC_132863.1, on the reverse strand, counting down.
AGCCCCTGCCTGTCCTACGGGAGGACCCTTGCCCGTGCCCAGTGTTGTCACAGTGTGCTGTGTTTTTTCCTCCAAGACAAAATAAATCTGGATTTTTTACATAAGTTTTCCCCCTTTTAAAAACATGGTGCAAAAAAAAAAAAAAAAAAAAAAAAAACATGGTGCAGGAGCCCGCACAGCTGCCTGTTTGCAGCCCCGGATCTCAATGCTCAGGCAGGAAGGACCCGTGTGCAGGGCGCACGGCTGTGCCCGGAGGTGCCAGCCTCCGTGAGACCTCCCCGGACCTCTCAGCCATCCAGCGTGAGCGCCTGCGCATCCTCCGTGTTCCGCCCCCCCCCCACACCCCGTCTACCCCACACTCAGGCTCAGGAGGGCGAGCCAGGCCCGCTTGCTCACCAGCGTGTCCCCAGGCCTGGCCCGGCGCACACTTGGCAAAGGACTCAGGAGAGAATGCGTTGGCGCCTCTCGGCCAAGCCCAGCTCCCGCGGCCCCCAGGAAGGCGCCCCTCCCAGCACTGCACCCCTGCGCTGAGGAGGGTGCCCACATAGATGTGGGGGGTCTTTCCTCCGCAGGCCCCGAGGGAAGAGGAGGCAAGAGGCGGGGAGGGAGCTGCCCCAGGCGCTGCAGCGGCCTCTGGCCTCCCCGTCAGCGGGGGCGGGTTCTCCGCGAGATGCCAGCAGCTCCTTATCTGCTCTCCGGAGGAAGCCACGCCAGGGCAGGGGGATCCTGGGGCCCGGGACGCCGGCCCACGTCTGCATCATCGGGAGACGGAGACGCTGCTTTTCTTCGGAATGATCCATCTGCAGAGACGTTCCAGCTGCAGCGGCGGCGGCTACACGGGAAATTCTTTGCACATGAGGAATGGGGCTGGCGCGGGCTGGGCGGTGCCTCGGAGGCAGGCGCAGCCTGGGACGGGTGAGAGTCAGGGCTGGAGCCCGGGGCCGCGGGCCGACCTGCCCATCTGCTCCCCCAGCTGAGGGGCCGTTGGCTGAGGCCGGGCAGCCCAACACAACGGGGCGCCTCCCTGGCCAGCAGCATCGGACCCCAGGAACTGGGGGCCACTGGTGGCCACTGCCCCGTCGGGCTGCACGGCTTGGGTGGCCGGTTCCGCAGCAGAGAGAAGCCTTTCCATCCTGCCATCCAGAGCCCAGGCCCTTCAGACAGGGGGGCCTCCGCTCCTCTCCCGACGACACACACCCCCCCGCAGGTCAGGGAAGCAAACAAGCTGATAAGGGGACACGGCCGGCAAGTGACGGAACAGCCACGTTCCTGGACAGACTGGCCAGCCCCCGGGAGGTCATCCACTGACCCAGCCTTCAGGAGGGGGCAAGCCTGGGACCCTCGGCCGGAGACTCAACTTCCCCCTTCCCAGGAACAGGGCCCACGGCGCAGAGTCCAGGAGTGGGGCTGGACCTAACCGCCCACCCCTCCCAGGGACACCCAGCTGCTAGCTCACAACTGTGCCCTGCGGCGGCCCCCAAACATGGCCACACACACACAGGCCTCCTGGGTGCTGGCAGGCAGCAGCTGCCCTCCCCAGAGGCTCTGGACCCCAGCGGGGAGGCTCGGCTCCCTGCAGCCCACGCGGTCTCTGGAACAGCAGAGCCTGCTTGAAGCCCCTGGACAGGCTGAGGTGCTACCCGAGGCCACCGGTCACAAGGGAGTGCAGAGCCCAGGAAGGAGGCTCCTGCTAAAGCCAGAGCTGCCTAGAGCAACAAGCCCTCTTGTGGGCACAGGGGTCTCGCCCGGCGCCGAGGCAGGGAGCTCAAGGGCCCGGGTGGCCAACCTGGAGGTCAGCGTCCCAGCCAGGTGCCCACCTGGGAGTGGCCAGTGTGCAGGTCCCTTGCCTGCTCCGGCCCTGGGCGCAGCCGTGGCTAAGAAACGCCCAACCGCAGGGAGCAGAGGACCCAGGGCGGACTCCGGGTGGGTCGCCAACCAGAAGGGCAGAAATCCCCTCCCCTTCGAGGCGCCTGTGTGCGCCTTGCACACGGTGTACACCGGGGTGTGTGCCTGTGCGGGCGGGGCTGGGCGCCCGGGCTGGTGCACGTGTGTGCACGGGGGCCCGGGCCGTGCAGGAGCTTGGCCGTTGGTGCCTCGCTCCGGGAGCCTGGGGACTGTGGAAAGAACGGGCCAGGGCCTCGGAAGTGCACCCCCCCCCCCGCCCCCGGGCTCAGACGGAGACCCCAGGACACCTTGGCGCCCCTCCCTGCCCGGCTCGGGCAAAGAGCAAAGTTACCCTCTTCCTGTGAACTGAGAGGCTGGGGCCAGGCCCAGGCGAAGCCCCCGCACTCCCTCCCCCAAGCGGGGTTCCCATGACCGCTGGAGCAGCCTCACGTCGTCCATTTCCATCGCATTCACGTTTATTTATCTACGTACTATTGCTCATTGCAGGAAAGATGGAAAGGGCAAAAAATTTAAAAGAAATAAAAGGCGTGCGAGGTCCCGGCTCTCCGATCATCCCCTTGCCTCCGAAGCGTCTTCCCACGCCGGGGTCTCACGGGTCCTCTGCCGCCAGCTGCAGCGGCGGGCGCTGACACCACCTGGAGTCTACACTGAGCAGACGCTCCGAACGCGATAAACCCGGCGTCCTGCCGGCGCGGCGGGCGGGGCGGTGAGGGGGCTCCTGGGCTGCCCCAGGGCCGCAGACCCTGGCGGGGGAGTCCAGAGGCGCCCAGGAGACCCCGAGCCCAGGGGCACGTGTGATGGGGCCAGGGAGCACCTCCCTGGGAGCCCCCTCGGGAGGACGGGGCGGAGAGTGGGAGCAGCAGGGACGAAGGAGGGAGGAGGGGACGGAAAGGAAGGAAATCCTCCCGAAGATGAAAGCAAGAGCCCGTGAAGGAAAGACCGAGAGGAAGCCCCCGGCTCTGGCTGCCGCCCCGGCCGCCCCACAGGACCAGCGCCCGCCACCCACCGCCCAGCTGCCTCCAAACTGAGCCTGTCCCCATCCCAAGGACGTGCCCTGGCTGCCACCTCTAGAGCGCGGGCGACCAGGCGGGCCCCCAGCCCCAGCCCCCGCAGTTGGCCCCCTAATAAGTCAGCAGCTCGTCCCAGGGCGGGGGCATCAGCCAGCCGGGCCCCGTCTGCATCCCCACCGCGTCGGCCCCCTGGAAGCCCCAGCACCCTTTCGTCTGGGTGGCGGCCCTACCCGGGCCGCGCTTTGGCCTGGGTGGCCAGATAAAACACAAGCCGTCCCGTCCGAGACGAGCTTCGGCTCCACACCGGGACAGCCTTGGTACAACCCCGGCCCTGCTACTGCAGGACACATCCTAACCTGAAGCGCTGTTTCCTGCTTGTCCCAAACTCGAGTGTAACTGGGGGCCCGTGTTCCCGTCTGCTGACTCCTGCCACCTCCGCTGTTTCCTGTCTGAGGCCTCTCCACCGACCCCACAACACCTCCTTCCTGGGTCCGGGTCCGTGGCAGGATGCCCTACCCCACGGGGACCAGGAGGGGACCAGACCAAGGGCTGCAGGCATCCACTCCCAGCCCCCAAGCGGTCACTTCCTAGGGAAGGGGCAGGAAGCGCTGGCTGCCCCCTTGGGAGGGCCCGGGGGTGGTGCCCACGTCTTGGCCCTGTGGCCTGGGCCCTCCGCCTCACGGCCTCTGTGCCGCCGTGATGCCCACACACCGTCCTCTCCCTGGAAGAAACTGGCCTCAGACCCGCATGACCTCCTGCAGGGTCGAGGTGATGATCTGGGGGTCGTTCCCAGCGTCACACCCAGGAATGCTCTATCCCCCCGGTGGGGAAGAGTGGCCCCCTCCCCTTTGCCCTGGGAGCCACCCGGCCCCTCCCAGAGGGTCCTTCCACCCAGGAGGCCGGCAGCAGGCAGGTCAGGTGCCCAGCACCTTTGTCACTGCCATTCACAAGCTCTGGAGCCACGTAGTGAGAAGGTCCCGCTGGCCCCCTCCCTCGATGGGTGCGGAGCTAAGGACCGCGTCTGGATGGAAAGGGAAGAGGACAAGGGGGAGGAAGGCAGGGAGCCGGGGTGGTCCGAGCCACCCTACTGTTTGAGCTGCTTTCCCTCCTGGGATTTCCCCGAAAGGCTGTCCGTCCACCAAGGTGGAAACACGCAGGCAGATTTGCGCTTGTGCGGTACACGCATGTCTTGTACGTGTAGGTGTGCCTGTGTGTGCAAGCATGTTTGTGTTGGGGCTTCACTGAGGGCGTCAGCACCCAGCCCAGGGCAGGAGCCCGCACCCCGCATCCCCGAGGCCCTGAGCAGCAGCCCTTACCCGGGAGCACAGACCACGCACAGACTCTGACGATGGCCATGGGGGCCCCGCCCCCGCTGGGCCTCAGTGACGCTCTGCACAGGACAGAGGGACTGTCGCCAGAGCGAAGGGCAGGGCACAGTGAGGCCCTGACCATGGCACCTCCCACTGTACGGCCCTGGCGAGGTCGGTTTGTCCCCCGCTCCGAGCCTCTGGGTTACTGTGGTAGCTCCCCTAAAGCAGGTGCAGCTGAGCTCCAGGTGGCCGCTGAGCCGCCCGCAGAGTGCAGGGACCGTGGACGCTGGCACCAGGGCTCCTGCTGTCCACACGGGACCCTGTGTACAGATGTGGGCACCTGATGTCCCGGGGAAGCCTCATCTACAACCCACAGGCTGGAGCAAAGGAGTCTCCCCAAGAAACGGATGTGCCATGTCCTGTCCGTGCTGCCGGGCCAGGGCTGTCCGTGTCACCAACGTGAGTCACACTCGGCCCGTCTCATCCCAGCGCTGCGCGGGCAGGGGACATGCCCGCCCCCAGGCAAGGACAGCGGGCAGTGGGCCACAGCCGGCGTAGAGCGAGCGGAGGAAGCACACACGCACCACCAGACGGCTTCGGGGTGAGGGTTCACAAACAGGATTCCCCAGACCCCACCCCCTTGGCCACTTACCTCTGGGTGTGCGCTGCCAGCTCCAGATAAGGCAGTGACCCGGAGGGGGCTGTTTGCAGGGGGGGAGCCTCTGGGGCGTGGGGGTTGATAAACAAGGATCCTGCACCCCGACCTGCTTAGGGCAAAACCATGATCTAGGGAAGGACCGGCAAGGGGTGCCGTCCCTCCTGGTGCGGGGCTGCTCCGGGCCCAGAGCGGGGGGCACCGCTCCCCAGTCAGAAGCTCCAATTCCAGGGACAACACATGGTTTTGTTTTCATCTGCTCCGGCCAAGTCAGCGACACGGAGCCTCAGGGGTCCCAGGAACCGCACGATTTTGTTCAAGGTCAGGCTGGGGCAGACCTGACGGGGCGGCCGTCCATCCCCAGGGCCGGCCTGGGAGTCGGGCTGTTGATCCCCGTGGCCCGGCCTGGTTCCAGGCAACGAGCATGAGGTCACTCGTGCTGCAGTCATTTACACCTGAGACACGGGAGGGCTGCAGATCCAGCCAGCCGCACCCCTGCACACCCCCCTGAGCTCAGGCCCGAAGGAACCAGAGACCCCTGCCAGACAGCCAGCTGGGTGCGTCCTCAGTCCCCCCTGTCCCCTGTCCCTGCTCCTGCACTGAGGCTCCCAAAGGGCCTCCCCGGCGGGCCCGCCTGTCGGGGGGAGCTCCGGGGCCTGGAAGCCGGTCATAAATACCTCAGTGTGACAGGGCACTGGCCCAAGCTGCAGTCCCGCCGAGTGGGGAGATAGGCCCCTCGGGGGGTGGGTACTTCTCCCCAAAACCAAACTTGCCTCGAGTCCCTCCCCGGAGGACCCCTCTCAGTGGGTCTGGCTGTCTGGCAACCTGGCCTCCCGGCTTTAGTGCTGAGGGACGTCAGGAAGCGGCTTTGAAAGTGGATTAGGTTACATCAGTGATAGGGAGGCCGTGAGCTGGTTTCCTCTCCGGCTCCAGGCCCCCCTGGGTCAGCCACAGTGCAGGCCGCTCCTGGAGGAGCACAGAGCCCAGAGTCTCCACCTCGGCCCCGCCCTGGCCCTCGGGCAAGCTCTCCCTGGAGGCCTGGGTCCTCGCCCTCCCATCTACAAAAAATGGGAGTGAGGGGCCCCACCCCTGCCCCGGGCCCCCATCCCCCGGCCTTCCCGGTCCCCTTTCTCCAGGGCCCCCCCCCCCGAACACAGTGCGTCACCAGCCTGGATTGGGAAGTCACTCTCCCTGGTCACCAGGGGCTAACGGCCAAAGCTCTCCTCTCGCGGGGGTCAGATGGCGCCCCCCAGCCACTCTGGCCAGGTCTGCAGGGCAGGGACAGTCACAGCTGACCTCCGGGGCTGCTGTTCCTCCCTGTGCCACTCCCACTCCACCCCACCCCGCTCTCAGGGCCCCCGGAGCACACGCTGGACCCCACACTCTGCACCCCTCACCTGGCTTCCCTCAGCGCTCGCCCGGGGCCCGCGGACTCCCCTCCTGGGGCCGATGCTGCAGGACCTCCCGACGCCAGGGCGAGGGGCAGGCATTACCATCACCCCCGTTACAGACGAGCAGGGGTGCAGAGAGAAAATTCACCCAAGGTCACACAGCCGTGAGATGGCAAAACGGGGCCCCAAGGTCTGACTGCTTCGCACTCGCAGGCTCTGACCTGCTGCCCAAAGCTCCCCTCGAAGCTCCGTGTCTGCTGAGGAGGCAAAACAGGAAACGGCCAAAGACCACGACACATGACACATGACGAGGCACAGGGACTGGAGAGGGCAACTTCTCAGGGAAAGCCACACAGAAAGGGATTTGCAAGCTGGGTGTTGAGGGATGTGTAGGAGTTCAGCAAGTAAACAAGACGGCAAAGGAAGGGCCCTGTAAGTTGGGGAGCAGCATGGGCAGAGGCTTGGCTTGCAGCTGGATGAGCTAGCAGGGGGACGGGTCCTGGCCTGGGCGGGGCACCCGGCTCCCTCTGGAGGAGGAGCAGCTGCACAGAAGGGTGACGGGACCCTTTAGTATCAGGAAGTCATTTGTGGGGGGGAGGGGAGCTTGGGCAGGAGGGGGCACCTGGGCTTTGCAGTTTGGGCTGAGACGCCTTCTCTTTGGCTCAAGTAGGAGACATCTGTGAAGACCACCGGACGCTCCTCCACCCTGCGGGCCGCCGGGGCTGGTGAGTGAGGGTCTGCAGGGCATCCAGCCTGGGGGGGCCCCACCGCAGCCCCCACTCCCGCTGGTGAGCGGGCCCCAGCCCCAGACGCCCCGAGCGGCCGCCCAGCGCCGACGCCAGCAGGCTGCCCTGTGTGGTGTCCAGCCAGCGGGGAGGCTTTGAGAGACCAGGGTCTCGAGGCAGCTCGGCGGCGCCCTCACCCCCTCGGCCCCCGGCCCCCCCAACACACACATTCTCCCGGGAGAAGAGTCTCAGTCTTTCCATCCTAAGCCTAATCCTGGTCCATTTTACAGATTTGTGAATACAGCAGAAGCCCCCCGAGGTCGCCTCCCTTCGGGACCGTTTGCCTCCTGCGTTTGTTTTAATTACCTGGTTTAATTATTAGCTGTGTGACCTTGGGCACCTTCGCTAAGCTCCCTGGGACCTGGGAATAATACTGACGTCATCGACACCCCGGGGATGATGGCGGGAGGGTCAAGAGGAAACATCACAGGACAAAGCCCGGCGCCCACTGATGCTGGGATTCGCGCTCAAGGACCAGACTGGACTTTATTCCTGGTGCAAAGTACGCGCCCTCCCCCACGGCCCCTGCCCCATCCCAGGCTTGCGGTGGGGCTTCTCTTCTTCTCTGGACCGGTCTTTGGGGATAGGGGTGGGGTCTCCCTCGCCTCCCCTCCCTTCACCCCCAGGGGCATGGGGGGGCAGCCTCCTTCCACCGCCCCCCCACCCGCACTTTCTCCGTGAACGGGGCTCTGAGGGTAGGAGGAAGAGTGCGGGCTCAACCCACTTCGTGGTCCCCTAGCGCCGCAGAGGTCCCCTGGCAGTGTCCAGGACCCTAGTAGCACAGGGACACATCTCTGCCCTTAGGGGACCCACTTTGAAAGAGAGAAAGATCCACTGGCCAGGTCTAGAGAGGGGTGGGGCAAGGAGGGGCCCCTGGGCTCACACCCCAGAGGGTGGTGTGGGGAGAGCAGGGGCCACAGGAGCCCATCCTGGCAGGTGCATGGGGCTTCTGAAAGCCAGAGGAGTTGGGGTGCTGGGGGGGTGTGAGGGAGGGGCTGGGAACGGCAAGGGGGAAGCCCTATGGAAGTCCACCTGCCCCCCTGCCTACTGACTCCCTGGCAAGGCTTGTGGAGAGTCCGGGCCTTTCCCGCCACCTTCCAGCACAGCCCTTCCTGGGCAGCCCAGCCAGGTTCACACTGGGTGCCTGGACATGCACCCAGATCCCCGCCTGCTGCAGGCAGGGAGAGCGCAGGGAGAGCGACAGCCTCCCCCCCACCCAGCCCATTCCTGCAAAGGAAGACAGTTCACAGCCCCAAGCGCCCTGGCCAAGGGCCGCCTGGTTCGCACGCTGCCCAGCACTGTCCTGCCCAGCCCAGCAGGTCCCTCCGTATCTACGGTGCAGTCCCCTCAGAGAGCTTGGGGCCTCCTGAGGAGGCTTGGGGCATGGGTCAGCCAAGCCCCAGAGAGGCCCGGCTGCCACAGCCCTACCACCACGGGCCCACCCAGGGAGCGCCCGGGGGCACCTCCATGACCTCGGGGGGCCTCCCACCCATCGCACATTGCCGGTTCCTGGAAGCTCCTCTGGGCCCGGCTCCACAGCCACCAGCAGGGGCGACTAGTCCCACCTAGGCCGGCGGCAAGGAGCCCGCCCCAGGGCTGGCGCCGGGGAGTGCATCCAGGTATTCAGGTGGCGCAGCCTAGAGGCCCGACCACGCCCCCTCGCCGCCCCCACCTCCCTCCACGCTGGGATCGCCCAGGTTGCCCTGCTTGGTCGGAAACAGGAAGCCGTGGGGCTGCGGCTGCACTTGGGCATGGGGCGGCCCTCGTCCACCCGGTTGGAGCCCAGGGACACGGAGCGGGGCGGCCGGTGGAACCGGATCCGGCCCGGGCCCCGAGCGCACCGCCACGCGGGAGCGCGGCCACTGGCTCTCGGGCTCGTGCGCAGGAGACCGACCGGACACCGGGCAGCCTCGGAGCGAGCCGGGCCGGACAGGGACCCGCGAGTCCCCCGAGCGCACTAGGGACGTGTCAGCGTCCCAGCTCCCCGCTCCCTCAGGGCCGGGCCCCGTGTGCCCAGTGCCCGCGCCCTCCCCGCCCGCCCCGCGCAGGCCTGCTCGGGTCACGTGGCGCGGCCGCAGCCCCAGCGCTGACCCCGCGGGAGGGGAGGGAGCCAGGGAGGGAGGGAGGGGCGGCGGGGCGGGCCGGGGCGGCGCGGAGGGGCGGCGGGGCGCCCGGGATTCCCTGCGGAGCCGCGCGCACGGGCTCCCAGTCCGCAGCCCGCCCGCCCTCCGCGCCGCCCGGGAAGCTCCGCGGCCGGCGGGGGACCAGGCGAGTGGCCCGGCCGCCCCAGGGCTGCCCGCGCCCCCCGCACCCCTGCGCCCCCCGCCCCGCCGTCCACCCCGGCCCAGCGCGCGCCGCCCGGGCGCCCAGCAGCCGTGACCCCGACGCGGCCCTGTGCCCGCAGGTCCCCGCCGCGTCGGGGAGGATGTACCCGAGCCTGGCGCTGGCCCCGAGCCCCGGCCAGGCCGCCTACACCGACTCGGGCGCCTTCCTGCCCGCGCCGGCCGCCGGCTCCCCGGTGTTCGTGCCGCCCGCGCGCGTCCCCCCCATGCTGCCCTACCTGCCGCCGTGCGAGCCGGGCCCGCAGGCCCCGGGGCGAGGTGCGCACCCCGGCTGGGCGCAGGCGGCCGACTCGGCCCCCTTCGGGCCCGGCAGCCCGCCCCCGCCGGCCGCCCCGCCGCCCGCAGCCACCGCCTTCCCCTTCCCGCACAGCCCCTCGGGGCCCGGCGGCGGCGCGGGGGCCCGGGACGGGGGCGCCTACCAGGGCGCGCTGCTGGCCCGCGAGCAGTACCCGGCCCCGCTCGGGCGGCCCGTGGGCGCGTCCTACCCCGCCGCCTACCCGGCCTACGTGAGCCCCGAGGGGGCCCCGGCCTGGACCTCGGGACCCTTCGAAGGCAGCGTCCTGCACGGCCTGCAGAGCCGCCCGGCGGGCCTCCCCGGCCGCCGAGCCACCTTCGGTGAGTGCGAGACCGGGGCGCGGGCCCCACCGGTGCAAACCCGCACCCCACGAAGCTCGGCCCTGGGGAGGGCTCTCCCGCCGCCAGGCCCAGCGGCCAGGCCCGGGACTCGGGACTCGGGACTCGGGGGCTGAGATGAAAACGCGCGGCCTGAGCTCTTCTGCACGTTGGTAAGAAAGCGTTTCTACGTTTCGTTCATCTGAGCCCAGCGTTCTGGGCCGTCCCAACTACAGGCTACCTCTTAAACCCTCTTCTGAGGTTTTGGAGGGGATTTTTACAAAATTCAAAACACGGGCTTATCTAAGTAAGCCCCCGCGGGGTCACCTCTGTCCTAGAATGTTTACATATTCTAATTTGAGACCTGGTTTCAATTGCTCCCCTGGGGTATAAACTTGGATAATGGATCCGGGCCTGTAAGGCAGAGATTTGCTGGCACCGGGGACTCTCTCACCCCTGCAGCCAAACACCAAGAGCCAAGCCTGTGTGTGCTGCCAGAAGCGACCAGGTCCCACTCCGCAGGCGGAGGAGCCCTCGCTGGCCCACGGTCCAGCGGCCTTTGGTCCCCACTGGCTCCTCTGCGCAGGAAGCGGGAACCCCCGCCTCCTCCACTCCCTGCCCCCAATGGAGCCCAGGGCAGCCCCACCAGAGCCCAGGGCAGCCCCACGGGGATCGGCCCCCAGGGATCAACCCCCAGGACGCCCGGCCCAGCCTGGAGGGAGCCGGGAGTGGCCGCCTCCCTGAGCAGCCCCAAGTGCGCAACACGGCCCAGCTGCACTGTTGTTTTGGGGGGACGGTGGCTGCCCCACAGTGAAGCTGACGGTGAGGGCGCCGTGTCCCCTGTGGGATGTCACCGTCCACTCAGCCTCACCACCACTGCCCCATGTGAACAAGGCCCCTCTGCGGCCTCCCTCTCCTGGCGCCGCGACCAGGCCTCCCCGGGGATCAAAGTGACACCCCGTGGGGGGGGGACGATTCCCTGCTGTGCAATCTGAGCTTTGATTTATTAACCTTCCCCCAACCCACAAAGGCAACGCTAACCGGTGTCTTTTAATCTGTCCTGAACTTCATTGTATGTAAATTTAAGACGTAGAATAAAATTAGATAAAATAAATTTTAAAGTAAAACAAATTCAAGGCGCACACAGTGCAGGGCAAAGGCCGCGCTTGCTGTGGGCGGTGGGAAGCCAGAGCCTCGGCCCACGAGCTGCCCGTCCCCGTAGTGTCGGACTTTCTGGAAGAGCTCCCCGGCGAGGGTCGCGAGTGTGTCAACTGCGGGGCGCTGTCCACACCGCTGTGGCGTCGCGACGGCACCGGCCACTACCTGTGCAACGCCTGCGGCCTCTACCACAAGATGAACGGCGTCAACCGGCCGCTCGTGCGCCCGCAGAAGCGCCTGGTGAGTGCCCGCCTGGCTGGGCGGCTGGAGTCCGGGTGGCGGGGGTGCAGGAACCTGAGGTGCAGAACCGAGAAGTGCGGAACCGGAACCGGGTCGGGAGTGCTCTGGGCAGCTGGGAGGCCCCGGCCCTACAGCAGGACCGCCACCTGGGTCCCAGCCGGCCTGCTGGGGCTTGACCCTGGGGCTCCGAGCGGGGCGGGGCGCGGGTGACTTGGCCCAGGCCTGGGGCCGACGGGGAAGGTGGCCGCTGGGTGCGCTTTGTCAGAGGACATTGAAATCCTCCGCAGGAGGAGCCCTGGCCTCCCTCCCTCTCGGGGAGCATTTTCCACCCGCTACCAGGCCGTGGGGGCTGAGACTTGTTTTCACTTTTGGTTTTACTGCTGTGTGGCCGGGTACACAGCAGGGGACAGGGACTCCGCTTTTGCCCCCAACAGGGCGGGGTCCCCAAAGCTGCATAAAGGTTTGTAGTGACTTAGTTCTACACCATCCTACAGGCCAACTCGGATGCGCCTGCGGTCCTGTACGGGGTAGGGCCTGCCTTTGTTTGCGTGGCCCTGGGGTCCGAGGTCTGGGCACGGCTGTTTCTCAGGGAGCCTAGCCTTCTGGTCCAATGCTTGTGTGAGCCGGTTCCGGCCAGTTCTGGTGCCTGGGACCAGTGGGGGGCCAAGGTGGGGGCTGGCGCCGGGCTGCCCCTGCGGATGCTGTTCCGGCTGCGTGGCGCTCGGGAGCCGGCCTTTACTGTGAACCCAGCGGCTGGGCTGTAGGAGCCCCCGACCAGGTCCCCCCGACTTCCCTCCACCCACGCTGTGCCTCCTGGAAGGCGGGTACCTCAGAATCCATATCACCCCCTCACTTTTCTCCCTGCCCCTGTGATCATGGCCCCCGGCCTGAGGCTCTGCGGCAGCGGCTTGGCGTCTGAGGTGGCCTCACTGATAGGGAGACTGAGGCTAGGGCGCCCGGGGGCTCCGTGGGTGAGCGTCTGACTCTTGTTTCGGCTCAGGTCGTGCATGATCTCAGGTCGTGGGATCGAGCCCAGGTCAGCCCTGCGCTCGGCGTGGAGTCGGCCTGGGGCTCTCCCCCCCGCCCCGCCCCTAACCCTGCCCCACGCCCTCTCCCCCCCCATAAGAATAAACCATTCTTTAGAAAAATGGAAATTGAGGCTAAGAGTGACCATGTCCTGGAGGACACAACCCCACCCCCACCCCGGGGTCCCCTCCCTGCTCCATCCATCCTCCCCAGCGGGGTCGCACCCCTCCCAGCGCTCACCTCCCAGCAGAAGTTCCTGCCCTGGGGGCCCAGCAGACGGAGGTCACCATCTAGGCATCAGGACGATGACCCCGGGGCTCACAGACGCTCAGAGGGCACGCGGTCCGTCCAGGACTGTCTGCCCCGGGCTCCTGTGTGCCCCCCGCCCGCCAGGAGCCTGCTGTCCCTGCCCAGGCCCCTGCACACGCCGTCCCCGTGCTCTGTTGTACAGATTCGGCGGGGCGCGTACATGGGCCTTGGCCACCTCTGCGGACTGGTCTGGGGACAAGGGATAATTCGCTGTAAGGATGCCTCCTGGGGTGAAGAATGTCCCCGAGGCCACAGGCCTCAGAGGGTGGGCAGCCTGGTCACCCGTGTGCCTAGGCCCGTGCAGCTCTGAGTGGGGAACGTGTTTGCCAAGCGGGGCTGGGGGTCGGGGGGTGTTCCTGTAGCCGTCCTGCTCCCGCCGGTCCTCGAGCAGGCTCTGATTTGTGTCTGGGTTCCTGCCTGGCACCCAGGGAGGGTGGCCCACTGCTTCCCCGTGCTCCCCCGGAAACGTGGAGGTTGTCGGAGCGTGCTGGGACCAGAGCCGGGCCCACAGGGCTCCGGACACAGGGGACTGGCCCGTGGCCCCAGCCTTGGCCCCACCAGTGCCTCACGCCCCCTCGCGTGTGGCCAGAACTAATGCCCCGGGACAGAACCGTCCTAACCTTCTAAATGATTACAAGTGTCCTAGAAGCTTGTCACCAAGAATGGAGGAATGTGACAGTAACAAGCACGTGTGTCCCCCCCCCCATGGGAGCCCTGTCCCTTCTGCCCTGGGCCTGCCGCCTGCATCCTCAGGCCCCTCGAACCTTTGACCTGAGGCTTCTGTCACCGGGGACAGTGGGGTAGCTGCGGTGGTCCTGCCGGGCTGACCAGGTCCCCTAGAGCCACCCCCCATCCCCCCGAACGTCAGAGCCCCGCGGCCAAGGCCGGGGGACCGCTGGCGCCAGCTCCGGGAAGCAGCCGGTGCCACGTGGGGCCCAGCATCCTTCGCCCAGCAAATCCGGACCTTGGTGAGGACCCTGGGTTTTCCTTCCTGCACGGCCCGCCGCGTGGACTCGTCCCTTGGCACTTGTCCCTTGAACCCCAGGGCACACACGTGTCCCCCACATGTCCTTTCCCAAGGCATGGAGGACCCGCTTAGCGTCGGGCCACGTCCTGCTGCTCTGCTGCTTGGGAGCCGAGGCGCTTACTTGCAGAACTGCTTCTCCCCGTGCGCTCGCCTCACCCCTGCAGGCCGGCCACCCCGCTGCGGCGTGGGCCCCCCGCCAGCCCCGCCCCGGCTCCGCACTGCCCACCGCCCATGTCTTCACTTGAACCCGAGGCCTGCGGGCCTGGAGCTCAGGGCAGCTCAGCTGCGAGCAGGCTTTGAAGTTTAACTTCGTTTGAAAAGAACAGACCAAAAGAGAAAAACAAAATTCAGCCAAGGGAGGCCTGGCAGCTAGGAGGCCCCGGGAGGCCAGGCCCCGCCGCTTGTCCCAGGCCGTGAGGAAGGACAGCCGAGGCGGGGAGGGCCGGCCCGGGGGACGCGTCCCGGGTGTGCTCGGCGCTCAGCGGAGGGAGGCCCTCTGTCCGCGCCGGAGCCTCTGCCCGCCGTGTCCCATCGGCCGGAGGAGAGGGAAATATAAACCAGCAAATGCTTTGAAATCTTTTTCTAGGTCTTATTTTCTCCCGTTTTCTTAGTTTTAATTTATGCTTTCTAAAAAATAATTCACTCCTAATCCGGGTTCCAGAATCCCCCCCCCTCCCCAGGTGCGGCGTGCGGGTGAGTGAGCTCCTGGGGCTGCTTCCCCGCATGCACGTGGCATGTCGTGTCTCGGGCTCTCCTTCTTCTGAGACGCTGCTCTGCTCGGGAGCTGTGGGGGACGCTGGGGGAGAGCGCAGCCAGCCTGAGGGTGTGTGCTGGGGGTGGGCACGTTTCTGTAGGAAGGACTCGGTGTGAAGGGGCTGTGGCCCATGGGAAGGCCACGGCCCTCCTACCTTCCACTACGGTGCGGGTTTGGTGCGACAGCAGTGTGAGCCCTAAGGGAGCAAAGATCGGTAAGAACGCCTGAGGGTCCCAGCCGGATGCGCCGCAGGAGGTGGGACCTCACCGGCTAAAATACAAGACACCCCAGTAAGTGTGACTTTCAGACAAACGGCAACTGGCACCTTGACGTCCGTCCCACGTGCTGCAGGAACACGTGCTCTAGAGCACTTGCTGCTCGTCCAAAGTTTGCATCTGTGCATCCTGATGCCTGGGGCGGGTCCCACGGCCTCCTACCCCTTTAGGAAAGGGGATGGATGGGGAGTGGGGGCAGGGACCCCGCCTCACGCTGGACGGTGGGCTCCAGGAGGGCAGGGGGCACCCCCCGTGTGCATAGCTTCTGGCACCCGAGGGACAGGTGGGACAGCGGGATGGGACAGGGAGGGGACACTCAAATCACGTCCAGTGAAAGCAGCCGCTTGCTAGGCAAGGTCAGGCTGGGACCTGTTGACTCTGGGTCCGGTGCTCCCACTCTGAGCATGCTCTGTCTGGGTCTGGCCGGGGCTGCAGCCACCACTCCCCTTCCGGCTCTGCTGGGCTCCCGGCTGGCCGCCAGCTTCGTCCACTCTGGCTCGTGCACGAGTCCCAGCCCCGCGTACCCCTGGGGGACCGCTGGAGATCCTGGCTGGACATCAGGACCAGGTCTCCCCAGCCAGGCCCAGAGGCTTGGCCCTGTGTTCTCCTCGAGCCTCCGCGGCCTCATCCCTGTCCTGCCTTTTGGCCCTTTTGTCCTGGAGCCTGGGACATAGTCCTGCCTGGAGCCCGGAGGCCAGGCCTTCCGTTAAACAGGGCAAAATTCTCTGGAGCAGGGGCAGCCGCCCGCCCGCAGCTGGAAGTGGAGGGGAGGGGAGGGGAGGGGAGGGCGGGGAGGCTTTGAGCTTTCTTGGGAATGGCTGGGCAGAGGGCTTGAGACCCACTCCCGCCCCTCCTCCCGGGCCATTCCCGGGGGCAGGCCTGTGCCCTCGCCCTGCTGACCGCAGCCTGCGGGAACACGGTGGGCAGGAGACGGTGGGCAAGGCTGGCCTCGCTCAGCCACTGCAGGAGGAGGGATACAAGAGACTGTTGAGAGAGAGGGAAGCTGAGGCCAGTCCGTGTCTGTCACTCCCAACCCAGGACACCGTCCTTTTGCGGTTGCGTATCCCCCGCCCCCCACCCCGCTCTGTCGGGAGAATACCAGGAGGACACGCGTCCCCTGGGGTCCTCACGGGCTCCAGTCCTGCCACCCAAACACCAGATCGGATGTGGCCTGGCCTGACCCCGGCTGCCACGGGAAGGTGGTCAGAGACCCTGCATCACACCCTGTGGGGCCCCCAGGGACCTGCCCGGGGGGTTCAGTGACGTGGAGGAAAGGGTTGGGCCGGTTTGGGGGCACTGGAGGGCCGGGCCTGGGGATGAGAACAAGGCAGTAGTGCTCCCCGAAGATACAGCCTGGGGGGCCGGGGGCGGAGCTGCCAGCTGGCTGTGTTGAGGGCACCGGGAAGGGCTTGGGGTCCGAGGGGCCTGGGGGCCTGCGCCCAGCACGCGCGTCTAGAGCTCCCAGCGTGCAGGTGACCTGGCCCTCCGACGCGGAGGTGGGCTGGGCTCGGCAGCTCACGGAATCCTGAGCCGGGGCAGGGCCCCTTCCCGGGCCTGTGGGGTCCAAATTCCTGAGCCCCAAGCACCCTGCTGGCTCAGGACCCCCCGGAGCTGCTGCTGTCTGGACCTCACCAGGCTCTCCCATGCAGAGGTCTGGGGCCCCTGGTCAGATGGACCTGCAGAATCGGGGGTCAGTCCTGCAGGGAGACGCCGGGGCCTCAGGAAGGTTCCGGATGGGTTGATCTTGCTCTGCCCTGCGACACCGTGGCCAGCACCAGGGAGGTGCAGGCAGGCGACCCTGGGCCCTCAGCCCACCACCCACTGCTTGAGCTGAGCACGCGCTCCAGATCCTGTCTTGGAAGGCGGGCGCCCCGCGGGACCAACAGGTCTCCTGCAGGTGCAGCCTGGGCCTGAGGTCCCGGGGGACCCTGGGCCCGGGGGAGCTGCTCCGTCCTCGCAAGCCGGGGCGAGGGCCCAGCGTCGGCAGCTGAGGGGAGATGGTAACAGAAAAGCAGCTGCTCTCCTGCCGTGGGTTCTTCCTGAGGACCTGCCCCAGCAGGTGGGGCTGTTCTCACGCCCTTTATACTGAGGGGGACACTGAGGCCCAGACAGGGACTATCCCGGGGCTCAGAGTACGTGTGGTCAAAGCTGCGAGGAATGGAGACGGTCCCTGCCCAGGGCAGACCTCACCACCTCGGTGCCCCAGCGCCTTCTCGCCCTGCCCCACGTGCCCCGGGCCTGGCCGCCGGTCAGTCCTGAGTCCGGCTCGCATCCCTCCTGGGCCGTGGTGCGGAGGCCCCCCCCTCGCTAATGCCGGCGTCCCCCGTCCACAGTCCTCGTCCCGCCGAGCCGGCCTCTGTTGCACCAACTGCCACACGACCACCACCACGCTGTGGCGGCGCAACGCGGACGGGGAGCCGGTGTGCAATGCCTGTGGCCTCTACATGAAGCTGCACGGGGTGAGTGGACACGGTGGGCGCAGGGAGCGGACCCCCGCTGGTCAGTGGGGGGTAGAAATGGGGTACTGGGGGGCAGGAGACAGACAGCGTGGGGCCCCACTGAGGCTCCTTCAGGGCTGACGGGGCAAGGGGCCCAGGGGTGAGCAGGGACAGGACCTGCCACCCGCCCCTACCCGCCCCTGCCTGCTCCTCCCAGGTGCCGCGGCCCCTGGCGATGAAGAAGGAAAGTATCCAGACGCGGAAACGGAAACCCAAGAGCGTTGTGAAGACCAAGAGCAACTCAGGTGCATGGGGCCGGGGCCTGTTGCTGTGCCAGGCGGGAGCCCCATCCCCAGCCCTCCTGGGGGTGCACATTCGCCCCATGGAGTCACCTAGAGTGTCTCAGATGCTCCATTAGACGGTTCCATGTCTGGCTCAAGCACCGTGCTCCTGACTGCGCCCTGGTGGCGCCTGGCGGGGGGGAAGGCCCGGGTGCCGTGGGGCAGGAGGGCAGGTTGAGGGGGCCCCACCCTGTCCCTCCATTAAGTGACCCGCGTGGCGGGGCCTGGCGGCTTCTGTAAATGCCCCCCCTTCCAGGAGGCCTGGGGAACGGCACAGCCTCGCCGCCCTCTGTCCTGGACCCTGAGAGCCCAGCGGCTACCTTGAAACCCAAACCCAGCCTGGCATCCCCTTCGTGCCCCGGGTCCAGCATCACCTCCCAGGTAAGGCAGGTGGGATGGGGTGGGGTGCCCAGGGTGGCTCCTGGGTGCGTCCTAAGGGAGCCCCGACTCCCCAACCCGGTCGCACCCCGTCCCAATCCCCGGGGGCCTCCCCCAGGAGCTCAGGGCTGGGCACACAGGTGAGCACGGGTACCAGCAGCTGGGCCGTGGTGGGTGTCAGGCTTCCAGCTTCGTGTGTCATCCTGCCGATGGCGAGGAGCCCCCACCCCACTCCAGGGCCCTCGGAGGCCCAGGGGTAACCTGGCCGGGTCGTGAGGGCTCCTTGCCGCCATCCTGCATTCCCCGGGCGTCTCCATTCTCCCTGCAGGCCCCTGGTCCCGTGGACAACCCCCTGGCCCCCAGCCACTTGGAGTTCAAGTTCGAGCCCGAGGACTTTGCTTTCCCCTCCGCAGCCCTGGGGCCCCAGGCTGGCCTGGGTGGGACCCTGCGCCAGGAGGCCTGGTGTGCGCTGGCCTTGGCCTAGGTCCTCGGGCACCTGCGGCCCCTTGGGCTGCCTGTGCAGCCCCCGCGCAGCAGAGAGAGGCCACCAGGCCTGCAGAGACGGGCCAGCGGGACCGGGGGCGCCGGGTACCTGTGTACAGACAGCCGTCAGGCCCCAGAGCGGGAGGAAGGCTAAGGGGAAGCGCCTGGGCCCCCACCGTGGACAGCAGGGGACGCCCCAGCGGCGCTGCCAGGCTCTGACCGGGCCACTCCGGCCAGGGCTGACCCGGGGCCCCCGCCGCCACCTCGAGCTCTCTGGTCAACATTTGCCATCACCGTGTCTACAAGTTGCTGCAGTTGGAACAGCCCCAGCCCCCCGGAGCACGACCGGGATGGCCGAGGCCAGGCAGGCAGCGTGAATGAGGGGACCTCCTCAAGCCTCACTCAGGATCCGTCCCTCTCTCACGTTCGATGGATGCAGCCACGCGCCGAGAATGCCCCCGCCCGTGCGTAAAGGACTGCCTGGGACAGATGTGCAGGTCGTGCGCCGTAGCAGGACGCCACCCCAGGGACAAGCCGTTCACACCGTAGTCATCCTCTACCTGCATGTTTATTTGGGTGGTTTTCCCGGAGGGGGCACTAGGGGGGCCTCATGCTGACCGAAGCTGCATATTGTGACCGTTTCTGACAGGCAGGGTAAAGGACCTGGGGCCCCGTGCTGACCCCACAGGCACTGTCGGGGCCGGCGGTGGGGTGACCCCACGTCCTGGCTCACCTGGGATCACCCCAGCTTAGTTCGTTGTCCCAGCGGAATTGTTACTAACCCCCGTCTACCTGCGGAACCCCCCCCACCCCCGGTTGGTGCTCTGGAGGGTGACAGCTCCGCCCCGGGGAGCCCGATGACCTGGCCGGGAGTAGCTGGGCAGTGGGAGGGGACTCGGCAGCGTCCTGGCTTCTGATGTAAAGCCCGGGAGCCGCAGCTGGGACGGCTGTGCCCCCGCCCGCGTGGGGCCCCCCTGCCTGGAGCGCGTTCCCCGGACGAGTCCGTCCGCCCTGAGGTGGCACCTCCCGTTCAAGCAGCACAATTTCCGAGTGATCTTGTCTTGTTTTTTTCAAAGACAAACGATGCCTTAAGAAAACAAATGTAAAATAAAGACTTTGACCTTGCATTTCGTTTTGCCAAGTGCCTGTGGGGTTTCCCAGCCATCCCCGCCACCACCGCTCCCTTGGGTGTCTCCACACGTGGCTCTGCTGGGCCTCACTGGACACTCGAGTCACCCAGGAGGCCCTTAAACACGGTGGCGTTGAGGTCACCTGCCAGCACGGGCAGGGGAGGGACAGGGGGCCACCTGGGGCCGCACTTGGAGGAACAGGTGGACGGGGCCTCAAGGCCGCACCTGCCCGTCCTGCCGTGCTGGCCTGCGATGAGCCACGGGGAGCGAGCCCGGCTTTGGGGCACTGGGTTCCGCCCGACACCGCCTGGCTGCCTGCTGACCCACGGTGAGCAGCACGAGACCCACCCAGGGACACGGGGACATGGGCATGGGTCAGGCCCCCCGCAGGCCGGGTGAAGCCGCCACCCACCCTCTGGCGTCCACAGAAAGCCACCAGCACAGCGCGTTGGTCCCGGCTATGAATCCGGGTCCCCTCGCGTAGCTACAGCAGGGGCCGCCCAGGTCTGGGGACCCGATGGGCCAGTTTCGTGCAGAACCTTGGGGCCCGGGAGCCTGCGTGGTGGCCAGCGCCCCAGGTCCCTGCAGAGCCACACGGGGAGCCCCGGGGCCGGGACTGGGCTGCAGAGGAAGGTCCCCGGGGCAGCGGCCCGGCCAGCACAGTCAGGAAGCAGACCAGGCAGGAGACGGGGCAACAGATGGCACCTGCAGGGCTTGTGCCCGTGAGTGGACGAGGTGGACGCGGCCTGGACGTGACACCCCCGGCACGGGGTGGGGACAACCCGCTGCCGCCTCGTCCCCATGCCCACCGACCCTGCTGCCTTTCCCGGGAGACCACTCACGAGTGAGCCAGGGAGGGCAATGCCCCCTTCCCATCCGGCCCCACCTGAGACCCAGGTCATTACTTTGAGACAACCTAGTGGCAGTGCCCGCCTCCCGCTGTGCAGCCCTGAGCAGCTCTGTGGAGGGCAGTGTCGTCCCCCTGCCCCTCCGGGCCCACCTCAAAGGCACCGCCAGACCTGCCTTTCCTCGGGCACCCCAACTCCAGGCCCCGAGTGACGGAGACGGCGGCAGGCCGCAGAGCGCCCTCGAGGACCGCACGGGGCACGCAGCCCCTCCCCTGGGCCTGCACCGTGTCCCGCCCTGTCCATCCCGTCACGTGGCCTTCGCCCTGCAAGGGGGCTGCTGAGGGACACCAGGGCCCAGGAGGTGGCACAAAGCACCTGGCCACGCGGGGCCCACACGGGGACCTGGGCAAGGAGGGGACGACGGCACAGCACCATCATACAGGAAGTTATCTCCTGGGAGCCCGCGGCCTCTGTCGGAGCCTCGGTTTCCCCATCTGTAGATGGAGGAGGAGGCCACGTGCCTCTGGCCGGGTCTGCAATGCACACACATGCAGCCGGTCAGGGTCTGGAGGTGTCCTGGAAGCTCTACGCAATCCAAGGGGCCTTCCCGGAGGCGTCCACCGTAGGGCAGGGAGGGTCCCCACGGAGCAGAGGAGGGGCTGCATGCCGCGGCCCCCGGGCGTCCTGTCCGTGAAGAGGGTCCTTGACAGGAGGGGACGATTTGACGGAGACGGAAGGAAGAAGCCATCATGTGCCGCGCCCAGGAAGGGGGAGGCCGGGCGCCACCGCTGGGCATGGGTGTCCCGCTAATTTAAGCCTTTCTGCCCCTGCTCCTCAGGGCGGAAGCTGTCAGGACCGGAAGGAGGCCTCATATAGCTCCGGCACCCCTTCCTGCAGCCTTCCTCCCGCCAACCCCCCCGCCCCGGCTCCACCCGGCCGGCGGCCACAACAGGATGAGCCGGAGGCTGGCAGGCGTGGGCACTGCGGCCCCCGTGGGAGGACGGGCCCAGGGACAGGCCCAGCCTGGCCGCGCTCCGGTCCTGACACCCTCCTACCACCTTCAGGGCTGAGGTCGACATGCAGGAGCCCAAGGGGCAGGCCTCGAACCTGCTGCTGCCCTGGCCACAGAAAGTGTCCCCGGAGCCCCGCGGGGCATGCCGGGTGCAGGTGCCAGGGGAGGGAGCAGCCCCTGCTGCTGAAGGGGAGGCGTTGAGTGCACAGGGCATCCCCGGCGGGGAGACCTCTGGGGCCCACCCGGCACCCACTGCGAGCCCCGGGATCTGCTGCAGATGCAGATGCAGAGCCGCTGGCCTGAAGCAGCGCAGGGACACCTCGCAGGGCTCCTCCAGGGGACCCCGCCCCAGGTCCTCAGGGACGCGGCCAGGGTCCTTTCTGACTTTTTTTTAAAAAACATTTTCATTTATTCACGAGAGACACAGAGAGACAGAGACACAGAAAGAGGGAGAAGCAGGTTCCCTGCACGGAGCCCGATGCGGAACTCGATCCCAGGACCCGGGGTCACGCCCTGAGCCAAAGGCAGACGCTCCACCGCTGAGCCACCCAGGGGTCCCTCCTTTCCAACTCTTGCTGCGTGTGGCCGAGAGTGTGCTCAGGGCGCACATGGGGTGGACACGCGGGGTGCACACATGTCCCCTAGGGCTCAGGAGCCGTGCCCGCCCAGCGCCACCCCACAGGGCAGCCCCAGGGCGCCGTGAGCCACTAGGCCGGGGGGGGGGGGGGGTGCGGGAGCGGCTCCCACCGAACAGCGCGCTAGGAATGGGCGCAGATCCTCCAAGGTGCTCGGCTGCGAAGGGAACGCGCTTCTTAAGAAGGGAAGATGGTTGTCTGGGTAAGTGGTGCAGGGCACCAACTTTGTATTTGACCAAATAAGGACATTTCTGAGAAAAGAACAGTTGCAGCTGTCACCATCGTCAAGCACAGGCCATTCCGCCACCAGACACAGCCGCCCACCGTCTCCGGGGACGGGACGAGGCCTCTATGGCTGCTCGCGGCTTTCCGCAGCCGCAGACCTCGGGCAGCGTGGGGCGGCTTGGGCGGCCACCCTCGGGGACACGCACAGACACCTGGACAGAGGACGGTGGGGCCTCGGGGTCCCACCCCCACGGGGAGCCCCGTGGGGCTAACAGAGGCCCAGAGGCCAGGTGTCCCCAAGGCCGTGAGGCTGTGGCGCCAGGGGTCCCGTCCTTCCTCCCACATGCGCTCCGGCAGAGGCCGAACCGGCCCCAAAGGGGAGGGGACTGGCCGAGCCCCACAGTCCTGCTGGAGCCGGGGTGGGGGTGGCAGGCCCTCGACGACCACTCGGAGGCCATGGCAGCCAGCCCCCCCGCAATGCCCTGCGACGCCCGCCAAGATGTTGACACGGACGGCTCCAGCCGCCTTATTTATTATCTGATAAAGGGCTCTCGGCACCGCCGTGGACGGCGTCTGGCCGCGCTGGGGCCTGGGGGAGGGAGGCGGGTGGGTGGGAGGACAGGAGGCCAGAGCAGCCTCCACGCTGGGCCCCGGGGCGGGACGCACTGCGGAATCCGGGCTTGTCCTTCCCGGGCGGGCGGCTCTCCCTCCCACTGCCACCGAGCCCGCAGGCCCAGCAGGAGCCGGCCCGGCGCGGGGGGACCTGGGCCGCCCCGTCTGGGACTGAGCCCTGCAGACCTGTGCCCCGCGGTCCCCTCGCCAGCGCCCTCCCATCCAGCTGCCCGTCCTCCACCCCCGACTTGGCCCGGAGCTCAGACTTTCCATGATGCAAATCTGGGTCTGTCTTCTTTGTTTCCAAACACTCGGGCCCAGGTGCCAGCCCAGCAGCTGCCCAGCGGGCCAGAGCCCAAATCCCCGGGACCTCGGGGCTCCCCTCTCCCACACCCGCGTGCCCTCTCAGGTACAGGGGACACCTGCCGCATCCACACTCGCCATGCTCCGGGCCTTCGCGTGCTTCCCTCTGACCGCGATGCCCGACCCGGCGGGACATGGCTTTCAGGGGTCAAGACCCTCTGGCGCTACCTCCTCCACGAAGTCGTCCTCGGGCAGTGCCAGGAGGTGACTCCGAGTCCCCACCGCCGGCTGCCCGTGCCCGAGAAGAAGGGTGGGGCCAGCGGGCCCTCAAGATCAGGGCTCCCAAGAGTATTGACCAACTGCGCTTTCTGTGACCCGGGTCTCCCTAAGCCTCCAGTTATGAGCAGAGGAGACAAGCCAGGGGCCCCGAGCCTGGCCAGCTCGCGGTGCTGGCGGCATCAATGCAGGGGTGGCCCGGGGCCCCTGCTGGCTCGGGGGACAGGCTGACCAGCCCCTCCCGGGCCCACCTCCATGGGGTGGGGGCTCCCGTCTCTCCTCCGTTTCCCTGTCCTGCTGAGGACAGCCCAAGACGGGAGACAGAGGGGGTCAGGCAGGGTCCCCAGGAGGGCAGAGGGGAGAGGAGGGGTCCTGGTGAGGGAGATCCCCAGAAGCACACCCCCAGGGAGACTTGCATGGGGTGATCCGCAAAGGCCACGATCCCAGACCCGTGGAAGGGAGTGAGGGCAGGGGCGTGCAGCCGGGCTGACCCCGCAGGCGCCCAAGCGGGGCCAGGAGTGGGCGTGAGTGTTGACCCTGCACCAGCACGGCCCGTGCGTGTGGGGAAAGGGCTCCGGGAAGCCCGGTCCAGGACTGGGGGCCATCGGGGGGCAGGAAAGAGCACGCGGTGGAGCCAGTCCCGACAGCAGGACCCAGCACCTGGCCTGGGGTGGGGGTCACAGCAGGGGGGGCAATGAGGGCTTCAGAGCCCGGCAACCTCAGGTTGGCCACGGGGTGGGGCAGGCCTTCCCCTAGAAGGCTGGGCCCCGGGCGTCTGGGTTCCCAGAGATTTGGAAATGACCCTGCAGAGGGGGGTGGGCGGGGTCTTCCTGTCTGACCCTCAAATTCACCTTTTCTGCGTGGTGTCTCCGGGTATAACAGGTGCCAAGCTGTGCAACGTAAACATCTTAGCGACCACACAATTTTCAAACCCTGTTCTCGCATTTCTTGGTTTTTCGTATTCAGAAGACCTCCGAACAAGGCGGACAGCACCCTTGACCTTGACCTTGACCTTGACCTCTGAGAGGTTCTGGTGGCCAGAAGGTGGTTCTGGTGGCAGGTCACATCCGAACCAGAGCAGGCCACGGGTAGGACGAGGACGATGGAGCCATTGTGTCTGCAGACTAGGAGGGGTGAGGCTGGGAGGGGGCGGGCGGGGGATAGAGAGACCGACACGGAGAGACGGACACGGACAGACGAGCACAGAGGAACATGGACAGATGGACATGGAGAGATGGAGAGACGGACACGGAGAGAGACAGGGAGAGGACAAGACACTGACCTGTGACCCCCGACCCTATGCCCCTCCCCCTCCCTCAGGGGCTTGTCCAGGTCTTGTGTCCCTTCCCACCACGTGACGCCTGCTGGACGAGGCCCCCAGCAGACCCTGGGGGGACACAGGACAGGGAGGACGGGGCAGTGGGCGAGCAGCTCCCCGGGACAAGGCAGGCAGGTGGGAGGAGCAGACACCCGACGGCAGCTTCCAGGGGCAGAGCCCGCCAGGCCGCAGGGGCGGCAGGCGAGGAGTTTTTCTGAAGATGAGACAAATACTGAAGGCCCCTGACACCCTGTGGGCAGGACCCAGCACTTCCAAAATGGGGGGGCCACACAGTGCTGGGGCCAGACAGCGGGGAGCCCTGCCCCCCAGGGAGAGCCCCCCGGTCATCCCGGGGCACCGGCCAGCTTGAGGCTGACAATACACGTCCTTGGGATCTGAGCCACCTAAGAAAACTCGGGGCTGGGTCTGGATGGTTTCCATGTGGCGTCCCCAAGGAGAATGGGCCAGGGGACTTGAACAGGACAGCTGCTGGCCTGTCTCCCACCCTTGGTCACCCTTAGGGGACAAGGAAGGGTCTCGAGGGCGGGGAAGGGTCCCAGGGAACAGGGAAGCATCCCGGGGGTGGGGAAGGGTCCCAGGGGTGGGCAGCGGCTGAGCCTTGACTATGGTCACCTTTCCATGGGCCCGGAAGCCTGTCCCAGGCGCACGGAGCAGGGTAACCCCGGGCAGGCTGTGGGCCCCCCATGACCCTCGGGGGCTCCGGGAGGACGGGACAGGGAACCGTTGCCCCTCCGTAGCCCCACTGACCCCGTGCACAGCCCGGAACCGGGCATGAGGGGAGCCAGCGGCGTCAGGACTTTTTCCAGAGCTTGTGAGACCCCGAGGGCCGCGGGCTCCTCCCCCAGGCCCGGGAGCTGAGGACGGCGGCCCCCCCAGACCCTCCCGCCGGGCCCCCTGAGCCCCGGCCACTTGACCTTCCTCAGTAAAATATGAGGTCAGCGGCTGCCGCGCCCCTGCCAGGCTCTCCAGGCTCCCCAGCCCCGCGCTGCGCTGCGGCCGCCGCTCTCAGCCACTTGCACATAAACCTCCTTTGTTTATTTTATGAATGAGCGAGGACATTAAATACTCAAATAAAGTACATCCACGCACCCGAGGCCAAGAGACACTTATACAGCGCCAGCCCCTCGTGGGGGGGCTCCGAGGACCCGTGGCCGGGCCAGAGGGGTGCATGGGGGGCTGGGGGTGCACGAGGGGCAGGGGGACTGGGCGGCAGGGGTGGAGGGATTGGGGGTGCACGAGGCCGGGGCGACTGGGGGTTGCTTGGGGGGGGAAGGGCTGCATGGGGGCAGGGGGACAGGGGGTTGGGGGACCTGGGGGTCCCGGACAATAACGGATGGGGGTGAGTGGGGCCTGACAATGGGGACTGAGGTCAGTCCGGTGACCGCAGCCTGGACCACACGGGCCTCTGCCCCCAGCAGGAACGACAGGACATGGAGGGGCTTGTCGCCGTCCCCAGGCACAGCTGCACCCCGGTCCAGCCCTGGAGCAGACAAGGAGCCCACGCTGGGTCCTCCCTGTGACCCCCCAAAAGGAGATGCAGCCCCTGGAGACCCAGGAGAAGAGGAGGTGCTACGAGATCCTTGGGGCACCTCGGCCCCCTCCCCAGCCTCCTGGACGACCGTCTCCTCCGCTCCCACCCACCCAACTGCCAGTGCCAGGAAGGGCCCCCCTCAGCCTCAGCCCTGCTCAGCCCCTCCTGAGACTCCGCGCCTCCACGGCCTCCCCCGAGCCGTCACACAGGAGCTCACTACCTCGATGGGCCCTTCCCCCCCGGGCGGGCACCCAGCAGGTGGTCAGTAAACACCAGTCCTGGGTGCGACTGCCGACGGGCTTCAGATGGATGAGGCGCCACCTGCCCAGGGGCCCAGGGCCCACTTGGGTCCTGCAGAGAGAGGTTGAGACCCAGGGGACTCTCACGCTCCCTCCTCGGCGGAGACACGCTGGGAGAACCTGGCCAGGACAATGGGCTCTAAAAATACACCGGGGCCGGCAGGATTTCCCAGGAACATCTGTAAGTCCTGTCCGGCGGAAGTTATAAATACTAAGTAATGTGAATTCAGAGTCATTACTCATCTGGGGACAGCCACGTCCTTTGTGGGGACAAGAGATGTTTTTCCTGATTCATAATTTATTGCTCTTTACAGTTAAATCTAGCTTTAGGTCAAAAAAAAAAAAAAGGAAAAATGAAAACAGCGGGGTCTTCCCTGGAGCCGCTGAGAGCCGGGGCGGAAGGTCAGGAGCCGGGCTGGGCAGGCTGGGGCCATCGCTTCGCGGCCACGCTCCCCCCAAGAACCCTCCCAGCCGGTCGCTTGAACAGACACGGCTTCCAGGGACCCCAACCCAGTGTCCCCAGGGATTGGGACCCCCGTGGGCACCAGGGGCTCAGGGCCAGCCCGGGACTACGTGCCCGCAGCACAGACCCCTCCTGCCCCTGGGGCCGCTGGCCTCACTCCTCAGCAGTCTCAGGCACGAGTCCAGAGCCGGGCACCGCTCATCGCTGCCCCCGCAGCAAGCGTCTGGATGGACTCGTGCCCGCCCGGTCCACGCCGAGAGCCTGAGAGCCGAACCCCCTACCTCGGGATGAGGTGCGCAGGGAGAAGCCCGTGTGACCGTGAAGGCGGAGATCCCGGGACACTTCCACGAGCCCAGGAACCCAGCGTTTGGCGACGGCGATCACCAGGAGCCGGAGAGCAGCCTGGGACAGGTTCCACCCCCGGGATCTCGGACTCCAGCCTCCAGAACTGGAAGAAAATCAAGTTCTGTTGTTGAAGCCCGAGTCTGTGGGGCTTTGTCGCCGCGGCCCCAGGACACTCGCCTCCCAGGCCTGCTCACCAGCCTTCTGCTCCCCCCCGGAAAGACCTCACCCTCCTGCCAGCAGCAGCAAACCCACCACCCATACGCCCATATGGGCCTGGGTCCTTTTACTTTTTTTTTTTTTTTTTGAGATATTTTATTTATTTATTTGAGAGAGAGTGTGAGAGAGAGCAGGGGTGAGAGGCAGAGGGAGAGGGAGAAGCAGACGCCCCGCTGAGCAGGGAGCCCGACGCGGGCTCCATCCCAGGACCCCGGGATCATGGCCTGAGCCGAAGGCAGACGCTTCACCGATGGAGCCCCCAGGTGCTCCTTAGCCCTGATCCCTGTAAATCAAAGTGTGTGAACCTCGCAGCCATGGCTCCCCTGAGCTGCCCGGCATCATCCCCAGAGTAAAGAAACTGAGTCCCAGGGACGGGAAGGCAGGGGTCCTGCTGGGCCACGGAGGGTCAGCCCCTGCCCCGGGACGCTGCTCACTCCAGTCTGGGGGGCAGGCGTGGAGACAGTAGGGCACCCGGGGTCCGAGAGAAGGAGGCGACCTGACCCTGCTCTCAGCGAGCCGTCCCGTTTAGGTCCTCTGGGCCGTCACCGGGATCTGCGACATCCTCATCACGCACGCGCCTGCCTGCCGTCCAGCCTGGCGCCGTCCAGCACAACGTCCCTCAAGCCACGTGTGCAGCCCCAGAAGGTTACCATTTCAGCACGTTATCACCACAGAAGGTGCTGGTGTGACCCTCGGGGTTCTTGTGCGTGTGACCTGGGTCTTTGCAGTCCCGTGCGTATGCCACACCCACTGGGCAGCTGGGCCGGGCACAGCAGGCAGGAGCCAGCTCGAGGTCTGGAGAGCAGGGGACAGCCTCGGCCCCCTGGGCACCCCCGTGACACCCGGCCAGCTGGACTCCTGGGGTTAGTTTCCACCCCAAAGAGGAAGGCCAAGCCGGCGCTCGGAGACGAGGGTCCACGGGCACAGCCCCTGGCAGTAATGGATGGGGTGGGCCTCCATGCAGCCTCCTGGCCGACACCCCAGAGCAGTCGGGCCACCCAGGCAGGGCGGGGGTCGTACCAGGCTCTGCTGCCAGGCGGAGGTGTCTGCTGATGCCGCCGGGCGAGGAAGGGGCCTGGTGGGGAGACAGCCAGGACGGGGGAGGCCCGCATTCTCCAACGAGGGCACAGAGACGGGCTGCAGGGTGCCTGGCTGTGAGGGCACGACCCGGTCGCCCTGGGGCTGGGGGTACGGGCCTCCCAGGGCCACGGCCAACTCCAGGCACCCTGCTCCCACAGCGCACTGGGCAGCGCCCATGGAGGGTGGACAAGTGCAGACGCAAGGTGCCCCCAGAACGCACCTGCCCCATCCCCGTGGCTGGTCACCAGGCTCTGCAGGCCTGCGGGGTGGTGAGCACAGACAGCCAGCCCGGGCCCCACGGGCCCTCCACACGGGCAGGGTGGGCCTCGATGGACGTAAGGTGTCGTCAGGGAGGGAAGGGTGCAGGCCGGGGAGGAGCAGGGACCCAAACCAGCTGTGTGGCCTTGGGCAAGGCACCTATTTCTCTGTGCCTCGGGCTGGCGCCACCCTGCCTGTTACTGCAAAGACTGGCAGCCCCCCAGGCTGCGGGCGCAGGGGGGACGCCGAGCCCCCAGTGAGCTCCCCGGGGCTGTTCTGGGGCCCACACACAGGCAGGTCCTGCAGGGGTGGGGAGCAGGGCGGCAGCAGGGCTGGGTGGCGGGGGCTGGGGGTGACCCTCCCAAGGCCCTGCACACTCCCTCCTCGGCTCCTGAGTGTGCGCACAGCCGGGTGTGAGTGCACGAGTCTCCTGCGCCATGGCCCCGGGTCCCCGCAGACCCCGCAGTGCCACGGAGTGGTGACCCCGGGGACCCAGCTCGGAGCCCCTCTCAGCCAGGCTCTCGGGTCAGAGCTGCCTCCAGGGGGAGTCTGGGGGTGGGGAGGGCCCTTCCTGCCCGCCCCCAGCTCCTGGAGCTTGTGGCCACATCCCCCCATCCCTGCGTCCGTCCTCCCACGATCCCAGGAAGACGCCAGCCGTCGGGTCAGGGCCCACCCTACAGGCCCCACCTTGACCACGCCTGCAAAGACCTTATTTCCAAATGAGGTCACACTCACATGTCCTCGGGGTTGAACTCCAACATATCTTTTATGGGACCCAGTTCACCCCCAACAGCTGCCAGTCCCGCTGAGGTTCTTCAGAGGCAGCCAGGGCCCCCGCCCTGCCTCCCAACCCCGGCCTGGAGCGGATATTTGAGTGGGGGCTGGACCAAAAATGTGTGAAAGAGGAAATGAGAAAAGCAGAGGAGTAGTGCAAAGGCCCTGGGGCAGGAGCTCTCAGGGAAGGAGGGGAGCAAGGAGGTTAGAGGAGGGCACAGAGGGCTCACGGCCTCCGGGAAGACTGTGCTACTCTGAGTAAAGGGGGGCTGTGGAGAATTCAGGGGACAGAGGGGCGGGGCGGCCCGTGAGCCCCCTCACAGACCCCTCAGAAGCAGGACAGAAAGCACGCGTGCTGGGCAGATGCCAGCTCGGGGGCCAGTGCAGGGGTGAGGGGGACCCAGACCCCAGGTCACGGCAGCTGGGGCAGCGTCCCCGGGGCTCAGGGAAGTCCGAGGGCCAGCAGCCAGGCAGGCCTCCCTCCAGGGGCGGCAGGGGCCTGTGGCCTGGGGTCTCGGCGTCTCCGGGCAACCCCTGTGCACCTGTTCCTGCCTGGCCCACGCGGTCCCCTCCGGTCCCTGAGGTCGGAGCTTGAGGGGGCCTCGCTCCAGCCCAGTGTCCTCTGGGCATCGCTGACGTCTCCTGACGGCCCCGGCCCCGGTGTGGTGACGGATGACAGCCACACGCCGCAGAGGAAGACCCGAGCCGGAGCCCTGAGGCCCCCTGGGCCGGTGGCCGCCCGGGGCGTGCGCTCAGGTGTCCCCGCGTCCAGGCTGCCCGGGCCGCACGCGGACGGAGCACGTCTCTGAGGCTCGTGGTGCGGCCTGCGCGGGCGGGAGCTCTGGCGCCAGCCCTGGGCTTGAGGCCGGGCAGCTGGCCGTGTGCCTGGAGGCTCGCTGGCCACGCCGAGCAGCGCAGACCCCTCTGGGGAGCCCTCGCGGGACGGGCGCAGACGTAGCGGCATCTCCACCAGAGAGCCTGGTCCACGGGGCCCGAGGACCCCTGCCCGCCCGGCCCCCCGGGGACGCCGCCAGCTGCCCAGAGCCGCAGAGGCCCTGCCTCCAGGACAGGGGGTGATGGGGGGATGGGGGTGGCGGGATGGGGGGGGCAGGGGGACAGGGGGGCGCTTCCATCCCATCCTCTCTTTTTCTTTAAAGACGAGACCTTTGTGCGTCCCTTTGATCTTCCATAAAGCGCCGTGGCTCCTGCTCCGTGTCGGCCATGACATTGACAATTGTTTATTAGTTCTAAAATAGCTGAAATTCATGTCAAACATTCCGCATGTTACAAAAATGTTTATGAAGTGTTATCACCGTTTATGTAACTGTGCGTGTTTGGGAAAGCAACGCGGGGCGGGCCGGACCACACAGGCCTCGGCCCCAGGGCCACACCCCCCCCGGCCCGGGGGGGTCCCCGAGCCCGCCCCCGGCTCCACAGGCCTCCCCGACTGGGGGGCTCCCACCGCCTCTCAGGTCAGGGCACCGTCCCCCGGGCCACCTGGCCACCCAGGCATGTCAGGTGGGGAGGAAGGTGTCTGTCCACCCACCGCCCAGAGCAGAAGGCCACGAGGACGGCCTTTCTCCCTGTGGGGCGTTACTCCAGAGGGGCCTCTCCCACCAGACTGGCCCCGGCCCCCGACGTGGGGTGCATGCTGCCCTGCTGGCCCCTCGGGCCCTGAAGTGTGCGCACACCTCCCCCTGGAGGGGCTCCCTTAGGAGGAAGGCACTGGCTTCCTGCCCGGTGCTCTAGGTGGATGATGCCGAGGCCGCTGGGGGTCCCCGAGGGGGTGGGCTCACATCCGGGGTCAGAGAATCCAGCGGGCAGCGCCAGCGAGGCGCCTCAGCTCCTCGGCTCCCCGGCTCAGGGCAGCTGGAAGCCCTGGTCTCCGCCCCCGGCTCATCCTCTACTGCAGGACGGGAGGGTGTGAACGGCTACTTGCTGTCACTTCAAATGCATTATCCACTGTGTGTCACCTGCTGCTCCCAAAGGACGTTAGGGCACCGCCGAGCGAGCGGCCAGGCGAGGGATCTGCTCAGCAAGCGGGAGGAGCGACCCCGGGAAAGCAGCGGCGTGGCCGGATCTCGAGCACATGGCTCTGGCCACGGAAGCTGCCCACAGCGGGCTCGGGGCTCGAGGACGCCGCGGGAGAGCAGTTCATCCCTGGTGACGGGACGCGGAGTGGGAGGCGTGGTGGGCGGGAGGCGGCGCAGGTCCCGGGAGGGAGGCCGAGAGAGCCCCAGGCCCGCGAGGAGAGGGGGAGCCCCCCACGATCGGAGGTGCCACGGCTGCGCGGGCCCGTCAAGCTCTTCACACCCGACACCACAGGTCGCGATGCTCCGTGGGCCTCCTGCCGCCGGCGCCGCTCCAGGCTCGGGATAGAGCGCGTCTGCATCGGAGCCAGATCCCCGAAGAGCTGAGAGCGGGACGTGGGCTCAGCCCCCGGGGGAGGCACAGCGGCAGGGGGCGCCTGGGCCTGAGAGGGGACACGGCAGGGGCACATGCTACCCCGCGACAAGCCTTGAGAACACGATGTCCAGGGCGGGAAGCCAGACACAAAGGCCACTCGTGGGACTCGGTTTGCGGGCAGCGTCCACAGAGACCGGTCGGGAGACGGAAGGGAGAGGCGGCTGCGGGGCGGGGGTGCGGGGCGGGGGCGGAGGGCAGGCAGTGGCTGCTCCAGGGGCACGGGGCCTCCTTCCAGGCACCACACCCGGCGGTGGTGACAACCACTATGAAGCCACTGAGAGTCACTGAGTAATGTTCACCCTACAGCGGTGCATTTTTAAGTCATAGGAATTTCACCTTAAAAAAAAACAAACTACCTGGGGGCTCAGTGGTGAAGCGTCTGCCTTGAGCTCAGGTCATGATCCCGGGGTCCTGGGGCCGAGCCCCATGTCGGGCGCCCTGCTCAACAGGGAGCCTGCTTCTCCCTCTCCTTCAGCCCCTCCCCCTGCTCATGCTCTCACTCACTCTAATAAATTTTTAAAAATAAATTAAGGGATCCCTGGGTGGCTCAGCGGTTGGGCGTCTGCCTTCGGCTCAGGGCATGACCCCGGGGTCCTGGGATGGAGTCCCGCATCGGGCCCCCTGCATGGAGCCTGCTTCTCCCTCTGCCTCTGGCTCTGCCTCTTCCTGTGTCTCTCATGAGTAAATAAATAAATCTTTAAAAATAAATTAATTAATTAAAATAAATTAAAAAAAAAAAAACAACCGAGCAACATTTCGGAAGATCCTACCCCTGGGTGTGCGGGGTCCCCCGGGCGGACATGGGCACGGCCCTCCCACCGGGGCGGGGAGAGCTGTGACGGGAGCTCAGGACTCCGTCCCCGGCAGGCCCGGCTTGGGCAGGGGGACAAACCCCAGGGGGTGGGCTGGTCAGCACAGCCAGACACACCCATCCCGGTCCTCCCCGCCCATCAGCGCCCACAGACAGCTCCCGGGCCGGGGGGCTGAGCGCTGCCAGGGGCCCACCTGGTCCCCTGCACATCGTCAGTACCTCCCCTGGCCCCTGGATTGCTCCTTTCCCTGGGCCGTTCAAGCTGATTCCTAAAATACTTTAATCCTGCACCACGGCAAGTCGCCACCTGACAAGGAGCACGTGGGAGCCAGAATTTCCTCCTGGGCAGATCTGGGGTGAGAGCAAGCCCTCGGGACACCCCAGCCCTGCCCGAGCCAGGAGGACCATGCACTCACTGGGGGCCAGGTCGCCACGCCCCTGGCCCAGGCCGTGCTCAGGCCTCCATCCTGGGCCTGCAACGCTCTGGACAACCTCCCTGAGGAGGAGGAGGAGGAGGGCCCGCGCCGGCCAGCAGGTCCACCCAGGTGGCCTCCCGCCGCCCTCCAGGACGCTGGGACCAGAGCAAGAGGTATTTGGATCTCCCTTCCCACATCCTCATCATGTAACTTTCTTCTTGGCCATAAAATTCTGACTTTTAGTATTTTCAAGGCTCGTTTCCCATAAAACGACAATATTAGTATTTCTCTAAAGACACACGTACCATTACTGTATCTTTACGATGTGTGTGGGATGTATGGTGCATGGACCGTGGCTTTCTGACGGGACGCTCCTGGCCACCAGGCATCCGCTACAGCATCTTGGTTTGACACGCCGGCCCCGTGCGCCGCAGGAAGATGCAGTTTTATTATCTGTGATGTGCCGACACGCAGCCCAGCTCCAGGCCGGGATCGTTCCCGGCACGGACGCCTCCTCACCCCCGCCCCCTCTCCTAACGTCAGGGATCGCGGGGCCCCGACCTGCCGTGATTTACAGTCCCCACTGCGCACGTGGATAAATCCCGCAGCTCCAGCTCGGGGAAGCCAGAGGCCGCTCCGCGCAGGCAGGCGGGGCCGGGAGCGCTGCCATTGGCCGTCGGGGCTGTTTGGATCCGGGGACAGGCAAGCAGAAAAACAAGTTTTCAGCTTCCCGGAGTCGGGCGAGGAGGCGCAGAACTGCTGGCCCCGCTCTGAGCAGCCCCAGTGACCAGGACACTGCGTTCAGGGGCAAGACGACCTTGGCAGACAGACCCACTCCCTAAGCCCACGTCCTGCCTGGCCCGCGGGCTAAGGTCTCTCAACCCTTTTTAGCCACAAAAATACAACAAATAAAACAGTCCCGGGAGTGCACGTGAGGGGCCGGGAGCCCCCACCCTCCCAGAAGGAAGCTGAGGCCGTGCAGCGGGGAGGTAGCCCCAGGCCCCACTGCCCCCTCCCCAGGCCCTGTCCTCCACCAGCGAAGTCCGTCCGGGGGCAGAGGGAGATTCCGTGCAGCCCCACTCAAAACCTCAGAGTTATTTGTGGATATGAACACATTCTAACGCGCGTGGAGAGGAGACAAAAGACCCAGAGAACAGAGTTGGAGGGTGCCTGCCCGCCTTCGGGGCTTCCTGCAAAGTCACAGCCATCACGAAGCACGTCCTGGATGAAGACGGATGGACAGACCAGTGCAGCAGAACAGAGCCCCGAGGGCGCCTGCACAGCTCAGTCCGTGAGCGTCTGCCTTCGGCTCAGGTCAGGATCTCAGGGTCCTGGGATCGAGTCCCACGTCGGGCTCCCTGCCCAGCAGTGAGTCTGCTTCTCCCTCTCCCTCTGCCCCTCCCCTTGCTCGTGCTCTATCAAATACATAAAATCTTAAAAAAAAAAAAAAAAAAAAGAAAAAAGAGCAGAGCCCTGAAACAGGCCCCACGAATACAGTCAACTGATGTTTGACAAAGGAATGAAGGCAACACGACGGAGCAGAGACCGGCTCTTCCACAGTCGGTGCTGAGCCCCCACGGACGTCCACCTGCGGAAAAACAAATCTACACACAGACCTACACCCTTCAGGGAAAATCACTCCAAGTGGGTCACAGACTTAAATGTACCGTGTAAACTATCAACTCCTCGGGGATAACCCAGGAAGCAACCCAGGTGACCTCGGGGATGGCAATGACCTTTTAGACACAACACCAAGTCAGGGTCCGTGAAAGAGAGAGCCGACAGGCTGGTGCGCGTGAGAATTAAAAACGTCTGCTCCCCGAAAGACAACACCATGAGAGTGAGAACACAAGCCACAGACCGGGAGGAAACACTGGCCAGAGAAACAGCTGAGAAAGGGCCGTCGTCCAAAATACAGAAGAACTCCTAACACGCAGCAACAAAAACACAAACAACCCGATTAAAAAAAGGGCCAAAGCCCTGACCGGCCCCTCACCACAGAGGACCCGCAGGCGAGCCCCTGAACTCACGCCCCTCGGCCTGTGTCACCAGGAAATGCCGACGACGAGGACCAGCGAGACGCCCGCACTCCCGTCAGAAGGGCCCAAGCCCACCGCGCCCACGATGCCAAGCGCAGGCGGGGACGTGGGCCAGCAGGGCTCCCTGGGGGGCCGGCGGGAAGGCGGGACGGCGCGGCCACCTGGGAGACCCTCTGGAGGGCGACGCTGACAAGCCCGAGCCCCCTCCTACCCTGCGCCCCAGCGCCCGGGCGCCCTGGGATTTGTCCGCAGGAGCTGAGAGCCCACGTCCACGATCCCGCTCACGGATGTCCACGCGGCTCTGCCCGGAACCGCCCACACTGGGAAGCGGGCAAGGCGCCCCTGGGCAGGGGGGATGAGTCCGGGGCGGTCCGTCCAGACGACGGGCTGTCACTCGGGCTGACGTGAGAAGACGCGGAGGACGCGTGTCCCCAAGCGAAGGAAGCGCACGCGGCGTGACTCCGACCCCGTGACCTTCTGGAAGAGGCACAAGTACGGAGACGTGGACCGACCGGTGGGCGCTGGGGCAGCGGGAGGCGGGGTGCGGGCAGGGGGAGACGAGCGCGTGGCGCGGGGGGACTCAGGGCAGGGAGACGGCCCTGCGTGATGCGCTACAGCCGATGCCCGTCACTGGACGTCTGTGCAAACCCGCGGCGCGCGGCGCCCAGAGGGACCCGAGGGCCAACCGCGGACTGTGGGTAATGACGACGTGAGTGTGTGGACTCATCCTGGCAAAACCAACACGACTGTGGTGAGTGATGAGGACAACGGGGAGGCCGTGGGGGAGGGTGCAGAGAACCTCCGAGCCTCCCTCCCCGTTCCCTTGTCGACCGACAACTGCTCTAAACATACTCTGTAGGGGTCGTCGGGGGCTCAGTCGGTGAAGGGGGCCCTCGGCTCAGGTCATGACCCCGGGGTCCTGGGGTCGAGCCCTCGCGTCATCAGGCTCCCTGCTCAGTGGGGTCTGCTTCTCCCTCTCCCTCTGCCACTCCCCCTGCTTGTGCTCATCTCACTCCTGCTCTCTCTCCCTCCCTTTTTCTCTCTCTTCTCTGCCTCATAAATAAAAAAATAACATCTTCATAAACATACTCTATAAAACAACAAGAAAACCAACAACACTCCTCGGAGGTAAGCTTTGGAACGTGCCAACATGTTTTCCCCCTTTTTGCACAACTTTCTGAACACCTAGAAGCAAATGATTGCCTTCTTTTCACCCTCCTCCTATCAGCGAATACTGCCCAAACCTGCCTGCAATTGTCTACACCTCTTCTCAACCCACTTGCGTGCACCTCAGAGACCCCCCCACCCCGGACCGCCCACCCCTGGCATCACGTCCCTCCACCCTAACCTCCGTCCTGGGGGTCCCCTGTCCTGGAGCCCAGCCCTGTGCTGCTGGCTGATGCCCCATGTGCCGAGCACAGACACGACTGCTTGCCCAGGAGGGCCGCCTCCCGCCCCAGAAGTCCCTTCCAGTCCTAACGCCTGGACGAGTGGCTGAGTAGACCTCCAGGCTGGAAACCACAGTCTCAAGAAGCAAGACTTTGCTCCAGAACCAATGGAGAGACGTCTGAAAACATGCCGGATCCTGATCGCCCACCTAGGACCTCTTCCTTCCTTTCTGGAAGCTTCCAGGGTTGCGTCCTGATTCCACGTGTTTGGCAACATTGCCAGTCCTGAAAGGTCACCTACAGTATGATCCCATTTATATAATATTTTGGAATGACAAATTTTAGAAATGGAGAACACGTTAGTGGCTGCCGAGGTTCAGGGAGGAAGGCCCAGGGGGAGGTGATGTGGCAATAAAGGGACCAGAGGAACGTCTCAAAAGGGTGTTGGGAACATTCTGTCTCGACGTGGGTGGTGGGTGCAGAAACCTACAGAAAAGACAAAGCTGTAGAATTTCAGGCCCACGTACACAGGCAAGCACAGAGTAGGACGATGCTTTTTGGGTCAAGGCCACCCTGTTCGATCTCTTGATTATTTCCTACAGCTGTGGACAACCCCACAATTGTCTTAATAAAAATTTTAATTAAAGTAAACCCAATGGGGCAGCCCCAGTGGCGCAGCGGTTTAGCACTGCCTGCAGCCCAGGGTGTGATCCTGGAGACCCAGGATCGAGTCCCACATGGGGCTCCCTGCATGGAGCCTGCTTCTCCCTCTGCCTGTGTCTCTGCCTCTTTCTTCGCTCTCTCTGAATGAATAAATAAATAAATCTTATAAATAAATAAATAAATAAATAAATAAATAAATAAATAAATACATAAGTAAACCCAACGATGTAGGCTATTTCTCTTGATTACTGTGATTTCGGTGCCACCTTCGATTTTGCACACATTCTCCTCATCCTGATCCTATCCCTGGCAGAGACCCCGCAGTGCACTGACCCTGAGCCATCCTCCCGCCCTGGCCCGGCCCCTTGCTGTTGCACCCCTGCCCTGCATCTCCTCCGTGGCCCAGCTTGGAGCCCAGCTTGCAACCCTGCTGCCCCTGGGAACATGCCGGGCATCCTCCTCACAATTCCAGGCCTCGTCTCTGCAGGCATCAATCGCACCTGTGCTCAAGCAAGAAGCCATACAGC
The DNA here is from genome assembly GCF_048164855.1 of Canis lupus baileyi. NCBI lineage: Eukaryota > Metazoa > Chordata > Mammalia > Carnivora > Canidae > Canis > Canis lupus. The sequence goes on along the minus strand of NC_132863.1, from coordinate 48,439,133 downwards.
GTATTGTCACAGGGGGAAACCCAAACAAAGTCCAGAAATGGAAGCAGCTCCAATGTCTGGGGCGGGGGGGGGGGGCAACAGCGACATACAGTGAAGACGTTCATCTCCAGGGATGCCCCGGAGCTGTCGGAGAGGAATGGGGACATTAGGTTTCTAGGACTAACCGATTATACACACTGCCTGAGAGCTCCACCTCTGACCTGTTGACCCCCGGTGTCCAGGGCAGGGCCTGGGCTTCTAGCATCTGTCTATCTGTCCATAGATTTATCCATCCATCCATAGGCCAAACTATGTATCCATCTGTCTATTTACCTACCTATCTATCTACTATCCATCCACCCACCTATCCATCCATCCATCCATCCATCCATCCATCCATCCATCCATAGATCAATCTGTGTATCCATCTGTCCTTCTATCCATCATTCTGTCTACCTATCCATCCTCTGTCATTCCTTGATAGATGACGTCATCTACCATTCCTTGACCTGCCCTCCGAGCACTATCGTAGGTACCCAAATGTTTTTATCAAGAACCCAGTCGACTCATTCTCATAGCTGCACAATTAAATACCTGAAAAGTTTTTTTAAAGTCCTAAAGCTGGGATCCCTGGGTGGCGCAGCGGTTTAGCGCCTGCCTTTGGCCCAGGGCGCGATCCTGGAGACCCGGGATCGAATCCCACGTCGGGCTCCCGGTGCATGGAGCCTGCTTCTCCCTCTGCCTGTGTCTCTGCCTCTCTCTCTCTCTCTCTCTCTCTATCATAAATAAATAAAAATTAAAAAAAAAATAATAAAGTCCTAAAGCCTTTGGCAGATCCTCAGAAAGTTCAACAGCGCGTCCACTCCTGGCTCTACACATCCAAGAGAACCAGAAACACCTCGTACCCAAACGTTCACGGCAGCTCTACTCGCAATCTCCCAAAGGTGGAAACGACCCAAGTGTCAGTGAACAGATGAGTGAGAAACACACCGTGGTCCAGCGTAGAGTGGAATGGCATCCGGCCCTAACAGGAGTGAAGGGCTGGCCTCAGAGATGTGATGTTCAGTGAACAAAGCCAGACACAGAAGATCACATACTCTAAGCCTCCACTTACAGGAAACGTCCAGAACAGGCAAATCCATGGAGAATAAAAGTAGCTCAGTTGTTGGGGGGAATGTGGGGAGCCACAGCCACTAAGTACGGGGTTTGGTTTTGGGGTGATGAGGATGTTCTGGAATCAAATAGTAGTTGTGGTTGCACAAATCTGTGGAGGTACAAACGCCACCGAACTCGACACTGTTCGATGTTCAGAGGCAGAGAGATGGTTGCACAGACAAGGACGTGCCCAAGCAGAGGACACAACAGAGGGGAATTTGGCCTTATGTGTGAGTGGCCACCTTACGGCTCCTGCGCTATCAGAAAATAATTGTAAAATTGGGTGCCTGGTGTGAGGCCACGTGAAGGGAGGGTTGAGGGGTGCGTGCCCCTCCCAGCTGCCCAGACCAGGTCCACTGGTGCGCCCCCTCGGCCCGCTGCTGTCAGGAAGCACCCTCCAACCCCAGCAGGGTCAACAGAAGCCTGTGTGCACAGAGGGTGGGGACAGGGGCCCCAGAAAACAGCCTGGCCCCTTTAGGGCACCCCCACGGGGCCACATTAATAGGTGACCCATTTATCTGGGGGGCCAATGCGGCAGGGACATCTATCAATCCAGTAACACAAACAGCAGGCAGGACAGGCTGGGCTTCTCAAGGTGCGCTTGCAGATGGCTTTGAAGCCTTATCTCCCACCCCTCCCGAGCCGGGGATGAAAGCCTGGGAGCGCCGCACCCCTGGGCCAGCGCTGTGCCTCCAGCTGTCCCAGGAAGTGGGCTGGGGGCCCAGGGAGTCCCGGCTCCGCAACCCCTCTCCCTCGAGTGGGGAGGAGGGCCGCCTGGCCCAGAGCAGCCCTGGGCCGGGTTCTGGGGCCGCCCCTGACTCCCCACGGCCCTGGCATTTCCAGCTGAGAGTGGGTGCTGAGGAGCAGCCTCGGAGCACTGACACCGGGCCTGTCAGCCGGGGGACGAGTAAGGCTCCGTGGCGTCGTGCGTGCCGAGGGCCCGGGGGGGTCCTGCTGCCCGGCTAGTTCTTCACGTTCCCTGGCACCCAGCATCCTAGGGCTTCAGGAAACATCGCAGCAAGGAAGCCAATCCTCACACCTCATCTTCAGGTTACAGACGAGTAAACTGAGGCTCAGAGGAAGCTCATCACAGACCCCGGGCCGGGAACCCCCAGGACCACACTTGGACACGCAGCGTGGGGAAGGAGAGTTTGTGAAAGACGGAGCAGCAGGATGGGTGGAGCCCACGGCCTTCCCTCCGCGCCCCCTCGGGGAGGACCCAGCCCCTGGACCCGACTCCCCACCTGTTTGGAGGGGCCACACCTTGTCAGGGAGCACAGGTGCTGCTCTCGGACAGATCAGGCTCCAATCCCTTGTGAGGTGATGCACCCACTCCCCAGCCTCGCTTTCCCTGCCTGTCAGATGGGGAGGGGGTGCCAAGGGGCTCCGAGCAGCATTCAGGACGGCGTCCCGTCATCATCCCCGTAAGATGGCAGCAACGGGGGCCTGAGTGCAAGCAGGAGACACGCACTCATCCTCTAGGACCCACCACTGTGCACACACTGTCCAGGGGGAGGTGTCAGGGACCCTGGGTGGTGTCCCAGGAGCAGAGCAGTGGCCGTGGCCCCCCACAACCCCGGGGCCACACCAGAGTCCAGACGAGGCCTGAAGGAGGCAGGTGGGGCAAACAGGGACGGTGAGGCCGGTGCCCAGCAGGTTGTCCTGCCCCAAGGCCAGCCCTAGCTGTGCCTGCCCAGCAGCTGGGGGAGGGGACAGGGCTGGGGCTGCTGGCCGGTCCTGTGGGTGACAGGCACTCACACTTCCTGGTCCTAAAGAGCAGTTTGGCTTTTGTAAAAATCAACTTTATGGGGACCCCTGGTTGGCTCAGCGGTTTAGTGCTTGCCTTTGGCCCAGAGTGTGATCCTGGAGACCCGGAATCGAGTCCCGCGTCGGGCTCCCTGCGTGGAGCCTGCTTCTCCCTCTGCCTGTGTCTCTGCCTCTCGTTCTCTGTGTCTCTCATGAGTAAATAAATAAAATCTTTTAAAATAAATAAATTAAAATCAAAATAAACTTTATTCTTACAAAACCAAACGTCCCGTTGCCGTTCAGTCCAGCAATCACGTTCCTCAGCTTTTACCCAAAGGCGTAGACGACATCCATCCACACAAAATCCTGCCCACGACGTTTCTGGCAGCCGTAGCTGCAACGGCCAAAACTCAGAAGCACCCCGATGCCCCTCGGTGGGTGGGGATGAGCCCCCATCCACGCAGCGGGATGGTAATCACCGCAGCAGGAAAGGGGCTACGGGACCTGCAGAGACACAGCAGAACCCTAAGCGGAGGCCACTGGTGACGGAGGCCACTCTGAGGCCACTGCGTGATGTGCTGTGGAGGCAGTGGAGACACCGGCGGTGGCCCAGGGCGGGGGGGAGCGGGGAGGTTTCAGCCGGGTGACAACACTCCGCATGACGTGACGCCACAGTGGGGGCTGCACAGAACAGGCACCGCCCACCCCTGACGGGGATGCACCTGCGCAGATTCATCCCCGACGTGATTGCAGCAGCCGTGAGCTCCACGGGGCCGCGAGGTCGTGGGGCACCTGTGTCTACCTTCCAGACCCTTCTTACACCTATTGTTGGGGCACCGACACGGGGCAGCCAGAGCCCCCGCCCGTCCGCTGACCTGCGCTGTGCGCGGCTCCCGGGGCAGCAGCTCGGCTTCCACTCTGCGGACGAGGCCCTGGCTCAGAGAGGCTGGGTAGTGGGCCGAGGTGGCTGCACTCTCCAGGGGAGAGTCGGGGTTCAAACCTGGCTGGGGCGGGGGCAGGGGGAGCAGGACACACGCTGGCCCGTGCGAGGCTCGGCGGCGCTGGGGGAGAGGGTTTGCCCCTGCCCAGTGTCTGCCCTCCCCAGGGGTCACCCTGCCCCAGCACACACGTGCAAAGTCACAAGGAGCAGACGCAGGCCCGGTGCACCCAGCCGCACGCAAGAACGCCTCCAAACCCCCACGCGGGGGGCAACCCTTGGAGCCGCGATCACGAGCACGGACACGGTCACCTGAGGCAGGGCCACCCCCCCACCCGATGCTTCACAGCGGGCTGCACGCAGACACCCCGTACACGGGGCTCCGACAGGCGCAGGCAGCGGGCCAGCCTTGTGCAGGCGGCGTCCTCGAGGCTCCAGGCCCAGCCGCGGCAGCCCCTGGGGACCTCCCCTGCGACAGGAAGTGTCTCCTGGGACCTCAGCAGGGACACTGGCCTGGAGCCCCGGGGCTGCTCTGAGCTCTGAACTCTCCCTGGAGTCACGCGGGTGCCCTTGGGGGAGGCTCTGGCTCCCGCGCGGCTCTGAGGGTGCAGGGCAGGGAGCTGGGGTCGGGGCGACAGGCCTGTGCTGGGTGGGGGACGAGCGAGCATGAGGGCAGGGGGCACGCAGGGCAGCATCACGGGCCAGCGCAGCCCCCCAGGCCCCCCGGTTTCTGCAGTGGCCACGCGTCCCAGCACAGAGAACAGACGCTGTCCCCCTGCGCCTCGGCGCACGGGGGCCCCCAGCCTGCCCTGACCCCCAGAGAGACCCCCGACCTGGCCCACCCGCCGTCTGGGAGGGCAGGAGACAGGGCTGGGTGCGGGTTTCCCTGACCCCTCGGCTCTGGCGTTCCGCCTCCTGAGCTCTCCTGGGAACACACCTGCGCTCATCGGCCACCCCCTACAGACGGGGAAACTGAGGTCAGGGAGGTCAGCCCATGCTGAGCGGGGACGTAGGCAAGAGGGGCCCCCACAGGCCCTGCCCTACGGCGACAAGGCCTGCTACCCCCTCCCCGCGGGCCCTGGTGTCCGGCGGAGGCCAGAGGCACAGGCCACACGGTAACTATGGGGAAACAATCCCGGGTCTGTGTGGGTTCAGCCCCGACCCGTCCTGCCACTTTCTGCGCGGAGACAGAACCCGTTGGGCAGCTTCGGGCAGTCTCTGCCTCCCTTCTGCTCCTGGCTGAGAGAACCAAGAACCTGTCAAGCGGGTTTGGCCAAAATTGTGCCTTGTTGCCCGTGCAAGTTCCCGCACTGCTCACTCCTGTCTCCCTCAGGTGGGGAGCGCTGGGCTCACGAGGTCGCAGAGGTCGCCACACCGAGGGGCCGTGTGAGTAGCTGGGGACCCCGCGGCTGGCGGCTCCAACAACCGGGGTGGGGGGGAGGGCCTGGGGCCCCCGGGGGTGCTGGCCACGAAGGCTGAGCCCCAGTCTCCGCTCGCCGAGCAGGAGGCGGGGGTCAGCACGAGAGGCGCAGCCACCTGCCCCAGGGCACCCCGTCCAGGGGGCTGAGCGGGCAAAGGAAACTCCCGGGCGGAGGGTCGGGGCAGAGGCCAGGCGGCCTGACACCACCACACCAGGAAGTCGTCATCTGGTGAGGATCCGGGGGCACCGGGAATGGGCTGGTAGCCAGACCCTCCATCCTGGGCCTGCCCACTGCCCAGACCCCCACAGAGCAGAGGGGTGCAGCCGTGGAGGTGAGGGGCATCCACGGCCCGGTCGCCCCCGGCTCAGTGCTGGGCACCGGGGGGTACTCAGCTGCCCCCCGCTCCGTGTCCCTTGAAACACGGTGACAAACAGGGACATGGGTCCTGCTCAGCCTCCCCTGACCAGGCCTCAAGGTGGAAGCCAGCGAGGGTGCAGCCCCAGAGGGCCAGCCCGTCCTCAAGGAGTCAGGTTGCAGGGCCCGCTGTTACCTGAGCCCGCCAAGCAAGCGCGCACCTGCCTTGTCCTCCGTGCATGTGTGCACGTGGGAGCCACAACCAGGTGTGCGCGTGCGCCGGCGTGTACATGTGTGTTCAGCTGTCGGTGAGCCAATGCAGGGCTGTGTGCCTGCACAGGGGGTGGCCGAGGGTGGCACCGAGGGCACGGCGTGCATGTGTCGGGGTGCTAGCACACGGTTAGGATACTGCCTCCCTGCGTGTGTGTGGGCATCGTTCACTTATGCATGCCTATCCCTGGTCTGCGTGTCTGGCGATGTTAGAAACCACCCCAGCGGCGACGTGTCCCTGGACGTGAACCGACCTGGGAGTCGCTAGGCCTGGGCTCTGCCCCTGGCAAGCTGGCCACCGTGGAAAGGTGATGTCGCCCCGAGCCTCAGCTTCCTCATCTGTGCAATGGGCTTATCATAGTTACTTCATGCCGAATGGGAGACCAGTGAGTGGGTGCCCGGCACCGGGGCTCCCAGGCTGGCCCCTGACCACCAGCCGGCCGGTTGTCACCGGAGCACCCACCAAGGGCAAAGAGTCCTGACAGCACCAGGGGGCACGGACTCTTGCGCCTGCAGGAGCCCGGCTCAGGGTCCACCCCCACCGTCTGCTTCAGGGACAGGGACACTGAGGCACAGCCAGACAAGCGATGTGGCCACAGCTGCCGTGGACGCGTTGCCGTCACCACAGAGGCCCCTCGAGAGTGGAGAGAGACTCGAGCGCCTTGTCCGCTTCGAGGCTCGCTCAGTCCCGAATCTGTAGAATGGGCCAGTCGGCTCCCGCAGGAGGCCGGGGCGCCAAGCCTGGCTGCAGCAGGTGCTCCGTAAGGCTCGCACCGAGGACCCTGGAGCGTGTCCGACTGTGTGCCTGACCCCCTGCGGGCCGGACAGGAGGCAGGGAGGGCGCAGTGACGGTCACTTGGGAAAGGGTGGGTTGAGGTACAGACAGCCCGTGGGCAACCTCTCTGCACTCAGCTCCCTCGGAGAAACCTGGGGGCCACGGCAGCGCCCCTGCAGCGCTTGGAGCCTGGCACAGCGCCCGGCACAGAGGGGACCCTCAGGAGCAGCCGCCACTGCTATCTTTACTGCTCTGTCGTTGTTGTTCCACGGGTGGGTGGAGAGAGACAGGAGTGACCGCAGGGAAGGAGCCGGGTCGGGACCTGCACACCCGAGGGGTACAGGGGAGGCCAGGGGGTGAGGAGCCCCGCTCCCCCACCACAGCCTCAGACCCTGGAGGAGCCCGGGGCCGGGCTGGCCCAGGAGCAGGGCAGGAACCCGCACCGCTGTGGGCATCGCCCTGTAGTGCCCGGCGCAGGCCTTCTGTGCATGAGGCCAGTGGCCCCGCCCCTGGACAGTCACCAAGACTCAGTGGACCCAGAGTGTCCCTGCAATGCAAGTGTGTGCCTGTTGGAGCCTGAGTCCTTGCCCTCAAACTTGGGAGCGGAGGGTCCTTCCTTGTGCAAAGGATCTTTGCAGCCCCGGTCCCTGTACTTGGCCAGGACAGGAGGCGCCCCTGTGAGCAGCACTGTTAGCCCCCGGGCTGCGGGGGAGGGGGTGCGCGTGGAGGGACCGCGGCCAGGGGACACGGGGGCCTCCGTCTGCACTTGGCTGAGCACCCGGCCTGCCAGGTTCTTGGCTGAGTATCTGTCACCTGGGCACGCATTGCCCGGACACCCATCACCTGGAACGTGTCACCTGCACAGGTGTCACCTGGACACGCATCACTTGATAGAAAGGAGCCTTAAAACAACCTGCCATGGGGCGGGGTCCCATTACCCCCCAGTGAGAAACTGAGGCCCCGAGAGGTGAAGCGATGTGCCCAGGTCACACGGGGGTTACAGGCAGGACGGGGACCGACGCCAGGGCTGCCTGCTTGGACACCCCCAGCTTTAGCCCTCTGCCCAGTGTAGGTGGCAGGTGCGTAGGGCCATCGAGTGGCTGACCCACCCGCCCTTCCTCCCACCTGCTCCTTCCGGGGGTTCAGCCCCAGCAGAGACCTTCCAATCTGGGCATCCAGAGGGGAGGAGGTGGGTACCCCTGAGCCCGTCTGAGGCCCTAAGGAGCAGAGCTCAGGCATCTCACCCCAGCGGCCGCCCAGACACCCCCTCCTGTGCACAGGCTGCACAGGCCCAGCGATAGCAACCCAGCTCCTCACCCCTGTGGGCTTCTCCCTGACCCAAGCCCCATAGCGACACCCCCAGACCCAGCAGACCTTGGCTTCTGGAGCCCCTGGGGCCCCACAGCTGCTGTCAGCACTCCTAGCAGATGCGGAGCAGCCTGCTGGGGAGGCCCGGCCCGCAGAGCCCTGGCACCACAACCTCCTTCTACCCACACCTTCTTCCCAAAACCACGGGAGGCTGCGGACTTCACCCCCTCCCCCACCCCCCGACTGCCACCTCCCTCCACCTCCTGCCCCTTCCTTGGACCCTCCTCACATTCCCGGAGAGTGGAGGCCCGGATGGGGTGCTGCCCTGGAAGACTAACTCTGTCTACTTGGCCTTGGCCAAAGTGTTCATGTCACCTGCCCACCTGAGGAGGTCACACATCCCCATGGCACCATGACCCGTGGGCTGGTTGGCCCTGGGCCTCCCAGGAGATGAGAGGAGAGGCTGTCAGCATGATGCACCCCTTCTGGCTCTGCTTCCAGCCACCAGCACACCCTGCCCTGTGTCCCTGCTGCCCCCTGCCCGGCGTGCAGGAGAGTGTCTCCTCGTGTCCTTCAGAAACCCTGAGAGTGGCAGCCAGGTGCGGCCTGCAGGGGTTGGGGGCCAGAAGGAGCCTGGGGGCAGGCCGGCCTAGCACCAGAGCCCGCATGGGCCTCTCCCAGACCTACAGGCACCGTCGGCTCCCTAGGGCGGCTCCTGTCCGGGCAGGGGGAGAGCTGCCTGTCTGGCGGGTCTGGGTGGAATTTCCAGCGCTGCAGCTCAGCCCCTGCGCGGCCCTCCTCGCCCCGCCTGCCCCAGCCTGAACCTACAGAGGCCGCTGCTCACCGCCTGAGCTCCAGGGGCCGCTGCGAGATAAAAATCTCTGTGGCCAGCGGTGCGGGGCCCTGGGGAGCTAGTCCTTGGTGATGTCAAGCCCCAGCTCCCACTTCCCACTGGGTGGCTGGGGAACATGACACTGCCTCTTTGGGCCTTGGTTCCCCCATTTGGAGAGGGGGCTCCTCACAGCCTGGCGGGGATCAGACAGGCCGTAAAGGAAGCTTGGGAATGCGGCGGGGACTATCACTTACACCAGCTCGAACCCCGGTCTCCCAACCCCAAGATTTAGGGTCTGGTCTCCCAACCTGCAAGGATGCCCCTCGTCGGGTGAGTGGCGGCTCCCAGCCTCGGGGCAAGGGACCCTCCTGAGTCCTCACCACTCGGCACACAGCCACCCAGCAGCCACCCCCATGCCCCTGGCCATCACTTGGGAGTGGCCCGGAGCCCAGGCAGGTCCTCAGAACGAGTTAAGGAGCCCCACCTTCCCACCACACCCCAGCCGGCCCCGCTCAGCTGGCTCCCACAGCCCCCGCAGGACACGGACCTCACTCCGTCCTCTGGCCGAGGCTTCCGGTGCTCTGACGCTTAACTTCAGGTCCACAGAGCCCGCTGAGAGCCAGACCCCACAGTCCACTTTCCCCGGGCTGGCCCCAACCCGTCGCTTCTCCCGGGGCCTCAGGGTCTACTCTCTGCAGTCGGGGGCGCCCCCAGCCCGAGGCCCACTCCCCCAGGCCACCACCCCACCTCCCGAGAACCCAGAGCATCAGGCCTCTTCTGTGCCACGTGTGCCTGAGCCCCAGGTCCGGCGGGCTTCCAGGTGTGGCTCCCGTGGCGCGGTATCGCAGCGTGCTGGCACCCAGGAGTGGGGGGCAGTCCCTCCTCCCGGCGGAGGCCATCAGCAGGGGTGCGCAGGGTTCCCCGTTCAGGGCCGTTCCTCAGGGTGCTGCTGCAAACACTCGGTCGTGCACGTGTCTTCTGTGCAAACTGAAATTCAAATGAGACGGGGTTCCCTTGAGCAGCCCCAGGGAGGAGCCGGGCCAGCCTGGAGTGATGGGGCCACGGGCTGCTCTGAGCAGAGGCCGTCAGGGGCCTGCAGTCTGCTGGGTGGAGAGTGTGTCCTCGCGAAGGGGTGGCCTGGGCTCCGGCGGGCGTGGCCAGGGAGCGGAAGGTGAGGCCTGGGTGGATGTGGGAGGCCAGCCAACGGGTGCTGCTGACAGGTCAGTGCGGGATGCCAGCAGAGGGGCCAGGAGGGCCAGGCGTTCAGCTGCCTGGTGGCAGGGCCCAGCAGACCCCAGGGCTCCTTGGGCGGAGGACCAGAAGGGCCACCTCCCCCCCCCCCCCCCCCGGTTGGTGACATGCAGACAGGAAGAGGGGAGGCTCTGGCCCCAGGGGGGCCAGGACGGCCCCACTCTGTCCCCTGGGATCCTGGGAACCTGGGCCCCTCCTCCCCACGGCGCACCGGCGAGGCCAGCAGAGCCCCAGCCCTGCGGTGGGGATGGTGCTGAACGCAGCCCAGTGTCCACCTGAACAGCCACAGTTATGCAGACCCGAGGGGAACGCGGGAGAAGGGGCGCTGGGGCCTCAGCCCCCCTAATACACGCACCACTCAGAGCACGCAGGTCCGCACGCACATGTCCACACTCAGATCACACACGGCAGGACACGGGCCCCCGGCGCACAGCCCGGCCCGCACGGCACGCAGCCTGAGTGAACGGCAGCTCGGCGCAGAGGCCTGGGCGTGGTGGCCTGCACCCGCCCCAGCGACTGGCAATGCCCCCTCCTCTCGCGGGAGCTGGAAGACTTTCCCAGAAGGGCTCTGCGTGTTGCAACCAGCTCAGGTTAACAGAGCATGTCATGGGTGCCCAGACCCGGGGCCCAGCCTCCCAGGCCTGGGGCCATTCTGTGGCCACAGGGGCAGTGGCAGGGGAGGGGGGCGGGGCAGGGGGGACCCACAGCCCTGTGAGCTCACTCCTCCCAATGGCCTGCCTGCCAGAGACCTCTCCAGGCTGGCAGGGTCTCAGAAAGACCTGGAAGGCGGTGAGGGCAAGGGTGCCCAGGCCCTTGGCTTGCAGGCCCCCAAATTCTGGTCTTGGGCAGCGACCCAGCTAGGTGCTCCTGAGGACGTGTGGGGAGGAGGGGGATGGGGTCAGCGGTCTGTGGCTCCTCTGCAGAGGGACTTCTGTCCCCTCCGTGGAACCCTGCAGCCTCTCAAACGGGACCCACTTCCTTGGGCAGATGAGGCTGGTGTGTGTGTGTCTGTGGATCTGTGTCTACATATGTGCCCACATGGGGCCCTAGAGCCCACAGACTCTTCCCAAGCCAACAGGACGTCTCCCCACTTCGTCCTCTGCAGGCTGGGAACACAGGGGCGGTAGAGGCCGAGGAGCCATCGCTCTACCCTGAGCACAGAGGGGTCTGGCCCCGAGCCGTTGGGAGCCATGGAGAGCTTCACGGAGTCACTGAACAGACTGAAGGACGTCCACGAGAACGAGGTCCGGGGTGAGTGCCATGCGAGTGGGTGGGGCAGCCTGGGGGTGAGTGGGGTGAGTGGGGGCAGGTGTCTGCAGCCCTCACCTGGGCCAGGTCAACGTGCTCCTACAGGTCACCTCCCATTCTTGCCAGGCCTTGGGACCCTGCCTTTTGGCCCCGACAGGGAGTCCTAACCCGGAGCCCAGAGTGGCCATGTAGGCAGGCGCCCAGCCTCGGGACGCATCCCTGAGCGCGCCCTGGAGGTCTTCTCCCCCAGGGTCAGCTGATGGCAGAGCAGAAATGAAGAGCCAAGCCTGCAGCAGAGGGCCCGAAGCTTTGGTGGAGATGGGCCCCTGGCCCAGGGCGGGGCAGGGGGTGCTCGGCAGCCTGCAGAAGCTCGCCCACCTCTAGGAGTGGGAGCTCATGGCTCCCCAGGCCCGTCCAGAACATACCAGGGTTTGGAGCTGAATCCCTCTGCTTCCCTCCAGAACCCAGCCCACACACCTGTCCATTCCACCCCCCTGAGCACAGGGCTGGAGCCACCCCACACCCCCACTCTAGGGCCAGCCAGACCCTCCCAGGACCTTTCTACAGCACGGACACCCCGCCTGAGGGCCTAAAGGCCTGATCTCTTCCCCAGCGACCCAGACACGCAGGGGGGCTGTGTGGGCTGGCCGACCGCGGGCAGACTACAAGTAGGTGGCAGAGGCAACCTCCTGCTGGGGTTTCCTCAAAGGACCTGTTTTATTTCCACACTGGCTGTGCCCCCCGCTAAAAACACGCCAGGACTTGGCCAGGTGGCCGGTCACTCCCAGCATCAGGGGCCCTCCCAACCTCCAGGCAGGCACCAGAGCCAGAGACCCCGAGGGGGTGGAAGCTGCCGGCCGGTGCGGACTGGGAGCCCACCAGGTGGGCGGCCTCGGGGAGTCAGTGAGGGGGTCCACGGAGGGCCCTGCCTGACAGTCAGGGACAGGCGGTGCCCCAGGCTCTGCTGCGTGACCCGGCCTGACCCCCACCCCTTTTCTTGCTCCTCCAGGTCTGCAGAACAAGCTTCTGGAGCTGAACTCAGAGAGATGTCGGTGAGTCGGGACAGACCCTGGCCCAGAGCAAAACCAATGAGAAAGACAGTGGCCACAGTGCAGGGCACTAAGCCTGCCATCATCCAGGGATGCAAAAGGGGAAACTGAGGCTCAGCGTGGGGGTGGGGGTGAGTCTGGTCCAAGGCCTTCCTTGCCTCCAGGAGCTGGTGAGCCAGGACTGGAACCTCCAGGCCCCTGAGTGAACGGGGACCCTCCAGGGGGTGGGCAAGCCGCATCCACTTGGGGCAGCTGGGGTACCAGTAGGAGCACTCCTTGGGGGCCCCTAAGGCCTGGGGGGCAGGCTCCTCACATCCCCATGTCATCTATGGGGCTGCAGTCCTGCTGCAATGAGTGGCGTGCGGACCTGGCCGGTCACCGAGGCAGCCTCGAACGCTCGCATCTGGGCATCTGGGCCGAGGGCTTAAGCGCGGCCCTCGCAAGGACGTCCCCACGGAGGGGGGGAGGGGGGGGCGCCCAGCAGGACCCTGGCGGGCACCTCCCCGGGCAGGGGAGGCCAGCGTGGGGGGACAGCGTGGGGCTCCGGGCAGAGCAGAACCCCCACCTGGGCTCCCCCTGCAGCGACGCCCAGAGGGTGGAGGAGCTGTGCGCCAAGAACCACCAGCTCCGGGAGCAGCAGAAGGCGCTGAAGGAGAACGTGCGGGTGCTGGAGAACAGGTGCGCTGGGGCGGACGGGGAGGGGCTGCGGGGAGGGGCTGTGGGGAGGGGCTGCGGGGAGGGGAGAGGGGCTGCAGGGGAGGGGAGGGGGCTGCAGGGGAGAGGAGGGGCTGCGAGGGAGGGGAGGAGCTATGGGGAAGGGAGGGGCTGCGGGGGAGGGGGGTTGCTGGGGAGGGGGTTTGCAGGGGAGGGTGGGGAGGGTGGGGAGGGGCTGCAGGGAGAGAAGGGAGAGGAGGGAGAGGGGCTGCTGGGTGGGGTGGGCATCTCCACTCTCCATCCCCCTCCCCGCCCCCCCCCCACATGGGGATCCTCAGAGCTGCACTTGGGAGGTTCCTTCTCAAACTCCGCAGAACCCACAACTCAGGAGGGCTTAGCCGGCAGGGTAGGGGTGGGGGGGCTGCCCCAGCTCGGGCATGCCAGGGGCACATCTTGGCAGCGGGCCTCAGTCTCCCTCCTCCCTCCTCTCCTCCTCCCTCCTCCCTCCTCCCCACGGCAGGCTGCGGGCTGGCCTCTGTGACCGCTGCATGGTCACCCAGGAGCTGGCCAGGAAGAAGCAGCAGGAGTTCGAGAACAATCTCCTCCAGAACCTGCAGCACGTCTTCATCCTCAGTGAGCCCTGCCCCCTGTCACCTTGCACCTCCGTGTCCCCTCAGTGGGAGTCCAATGAGGACTGGCTCAGCCTGACATGGGGTCTCAGGGAAACGGACAATAGTACAAGGTCCCCGCTGGGCCGCGCATGTCCCTCAGCGGTCAGCCACCTGGGCTGGGGGGCCCCTGCCCTCAGGACCTCCACCCCGCCTCCCTGTAAGGAGGACAGTCCCACAGAGTCCGGAGGTCCCACCGGCCAATGAGGAGCCCGAGCCCCCGAGCCCTAGGGGGCCACCCCAGAGACCAGCTCAGTACTGGAGGGTGGGAGGGTTCCCAAGGCTGGCGCACCCCGCTCCATAGCATCACCCATCGGGTCGTGCAGCAACCCCCAGCAAGCCCCAGGCCGAGCGCTGGGTCACAGCGGGGCAGGTCACGGGTCGCGGGTCACAGAGGGGACTTCCTGCGCAGCCCAGCCGCCCCCACACCCAGCCTTTCACTAATCAGTGCCTTTTGCAGCCAACGAGTTGAACCGGCTGCAGGGGGAAAATGAGACACTGAAGGAGGAGATGAAGCGGCTCCGGGGCCCACGGTGAGCAGGGAAGGGAACCTCTCGGTCCCCAAGGCCCAAGCCCCGCAGGCCCCGGCACGAGGTGCAGAACCGTGGCCGTCAGCCCAGCACCATCACCGCAGCACACGCTGCCACCCTCTTGCAGTCTAACAGATGGGAGATCCAGGGGACACCCTAGGAACCAAGCTGGGGCCCCCAGCCCCGCAGCAGCTGACACCTGCCACTCCCCTGGGATCACATATTTGAGAGAAGCCAGCCCTGTGGCATGAGCCACTGATGGTGGAGTCCCGGGCAACGTCCAGAGAGGGCTCCTTCCTGGCCACCTGAGTGTCCCTGCAGGGTGGCTTGGCCCCAGGGGACTGATTGTCTCTGGGGGCGCCGCCCTTGCTCACTCTCCCTGTCTTTGCTTCCCCTCTGGGTCAGGCTCAAGCCCCAGTACAGGGAGGGCGCCTCAGACCCCCCCTCACCCCGACTGCTCCCCTCCCCGGGCCCTCGGAAGGCCGTCACGGAGAAGACGCTGGGAGGCCATGAGGAGGCCGAGGACGACCATGCAGGTGCGAGTCCCCGGAGAGAAGGTGCTCTGAGGATGAGAGACCAGAAAGCTGGGCCTGCAGGACTGTGGAACCCCCTGGCTGGGGGCGAGCCGCCCACCCTCTGCGGGCCTCCCATTCTGCCCTGCCCACTGCATTTCCTCCCACAGAAAAGTCTGCGGGCTACAGGACATCTCCAGTGGCCAAAATCTCCCCGAGTACCAACCTGCCTGAGACACGGGCCCCAGACATGGTGAGGACAGACCCCCAAGGCCCAATCCTTTCTGCCCCAGGCAGGAGGCTGGCAGCTGGCACCCTGGTCTGTGCCAGGTACTGCAGGCCAGCTCCACACAGCAGGTGCCTGTGCCCTGTGCCGGGCAGGGACCGCTGGGTGGAGGCGCAGCTCAGAGAGGGTGGGTCACCTGGCCGGAGTCGCACGGGGACGAGGGCACAGGGCTGCAGCCGGCCCCGCCCAGGCTGACCCCTCCACCCGGCGCAGAGCCCCCAGCGAATCTCCAACCAGCTGCACGGGACCATCGCAGTGGTGCGGCCGGGCTCCCAGGCCTGCCCTGCCGACCGGGCCTCAACCAATGGGACACCCCCCTTGCCACTCGCCAGGAGCAGCCCCCCCAGCCCACTCTACGAGCACAGCCTCCCCCTGGACAGGTGAGGCCCTGCCCACTGCCACCGCCCAGAGCAGCCCCCGCCGAGCACCTGGTCTCCAAATCCAGTCCCACCTTTTGGGAGGTGGCCAGCTCAGGGGTAGGGGGGTGTGGGAGCAGTGGATGGGCACTGGGTCCCAGGAGCCCCCTCGGAAGTGATCTGAGACCGTTCTCAGGATCTGAGAGCATCGTACGCAGGTGGGCCGGGCCCGGCAGAAAGATCTCCGTGGGCGGGTCCCTGCTCAGAGCCCCAGGCCCCGGGTCACCTCTGGCCTCTCCATGACCGTCCACGTGGGCCTACCCCTCTCCACGACCTGCCTTGTGACTGGGGCAACTGACCTGTGGGCCTCAGGCCCTCACCCGTGAGATGGGGACTAACCCCGGGGCCGCAGCAGTTGGGCTTCTCATCCTGCAGCTTCCTGCGGGCCTCCCGGCCCCCCGTCACGGCCTATGAGTCCCTGAAGCGCTCCCTCCAGGCTGACCGCCTCTGCCTCCTGAACCGCCACCTGTCTCTGCACCTTCAGAGCCCTCACCGCAGCCCCCAAGTCCCCGCCACGGCCCCCGGTGGCCCCCGGCCCCAGGGCCTGAAGGCTGGGGAGGAAGAGGCCTGGGAGGAGCCCGTGGGCCTGCTGGGGCTGCCGGGCGCCCTGGTGGACATGCGAGACCCTCGGCTGGAAGGGGCCCTGCACCTGCTCCTGGCCCAGCAGCTGCGGGCACAGGGGCGGGTGGGCAGTGCCAGGCTGAGGGGCCCGCCCACGCCAGGGGGGACCCCGCCCTCCCCACCAGTCAGCTCTGACTCGGAAGGCCCCCAGGGCGAGGCAGCCGGGGCAGCCCCGTCCGGAGGGGGGCACGTGCAGCCCGCGGGCCCAGGCAGCCCCAGGGGAAAGGAAGCCACGGCCACACGAGACTATGTCCCAGACAAGCCCCTGGACCTCTCAGAGCGGGGCCGGGGCCGGGATGCCCCCAAGCCTCCCGACCGGCCAGGGTCACTCAGCCCCCCAACTGCCCACACTCCTGGCCCGGAGCCACCTCAGGGAGTGGAGCCACCTGCCCAGTCTGGACCCTGGGGACTCAGCAATGGCACCAAGGGAGCGAGAGCTCCAGAGCCAGAGGAGCCCACCACTCCCGAGGTAAGGGCCCACCCTCCTCTCGGCCCCCACATGCCCCCAGCCCAGGCCAGCATCCCGCCGGGCCCAAGCTGTGTTCTTCCCTCTGTTCCATCGGGCTGGTCCCCCGTGGGGAAGCCTGGCCTGATTCACACTAGAGGGGAGAGGGCTAACCCTCCGGCTGCAGCCCCGGGCGCAGCGAGTCTCACAGGCCACAGGCCGCAGGCCCTTCCCAGTTGGGGCTGGGGGCAGGGCAGTCGCCTCAAGTGAATTCAAGCCACTTACTCGCTTCTCCCCCAGGACCCCTCCCAACCTCTTCCGGGGCCCCAGCACACCACGGCCTCTCCAAGCGGGACGGGAGCTGAGGCGAGAGGGAGGCCAAAACCTGACCCCCACCCACACAGGCCCGAAGCTGATGGCCACCCAGGTAAGGCTGAGTACCTGGGGGCTCGAGACCGTAGTGGGAAGGGAGGGGCAGGGGTCAGCATCAGCTCAGGGGGGCCTGTCCTAGGGCCTAGCTCAGTCCCCTGGGCCCGTCCAGCCAAACCCTGGGTCTAGGGCTTGGACCCCAGCTGTGGACCCAGAAAAGAGATGGGGGTGCTCAGGGCGGGCACTTCTCTGACCACAGGTAGTGAAGGGAAGAGCATCCTCCCAATTAGGGCTTCAGGGCAAGTAGTGAGCTCCCTGTCACAGGGCGACCAAGCTGGGGACAGCCCGGCTGATGGGGTCACTGCTGAGCATACAGGAGATGTTGATGGGTCACCCAGTCCCTCTGTGCCTCAGTTTCCTTTAGTCGCCACTCCTAGTCTGGCCTGCTGGAAAGGTCTATGCTTCTGCTAGACTCCAGGGCCCCCCACCCGGCCTGACCCACATCCTGCACCCTGCACCCTGCAGAGCTCAGCAAGGCCCAAGTGCAAGGGCTAGAGCCAGACGAGCTGGACACCTCGGACCCCTCGGACGATGAGGTGGGTCCCCGGCCACACCGCAGTGGAGCCACTGAGCCAGGGCTGCCCCAGGCTCGGGGGAAGGTCCTCGTCCTGACCACATCCCCGACCCCGCAGGTGGGCCTGAGCTCTGAGGTGGGGGCCCAGCCGAGCCCTGCAGGGGAGGGGCCCAGGTGCTCCTGCACCACGGAGCACAGGCCAAGCCTGGCACGGAAGAGGAAGCGGCCCTCGGTGCAAAGGTAGGAGGCCGGGCTGCGGGGGGCGGGGGCGGGGGGCAGCCGAAGCGCAGGGTCCCCACCCCGCCTTGCTGGCTGCTTGGAACCGGAGACCACCCTGAAACGGCTCCTGGCACAGGCCCCCTGGGGGAGGGACCCGAGTCAGGACAGCGGGAACCCGGGCTCTCTTCGGGCCACTGCGCAGCCCAGCCCGTCAGTGGGGGCCTGTTCCCAATCCCCCCCCTGAGGTGGGTGGCACCGGGCTGTGGCGAGATTTCAGCGGGAAGAGGCTGAGGACAGTTGTTCGCAGCGTCTGGCATCAGGGCATCAGGGCAGGGGTCTCCCGGCCACAAGCAGCCCCCAGGCGGGTGGCTCGTGGGGGGGCCTCTGGGACTCTCTGTCCTCAAAGAGGAGCCGCAGGGAGGGCGCAGGCCTCTGGGTGTGCAGAGTGTGCTGAGGACGGGGCTGCTCCAGTGTTTGCGTCGGCGCCCAGACACCCTCTTGTTTCCTGCTGTGGCCACCAGGCGCCCGTGAACACCCAGCTCGCGGGGCACGCCGCCCGGGGTGTGTGCAAGCAGGCCCGCAACGGCAGGCTGGGCTGTGGCCACCACAGTATGCCATCGTTGCCGCGAAGGTGACAGCGGCCTGTGTCTGCCAGGGCCGACGGTGGAGGAGGCCGGCACACCTGCCCCGTTCCGAGGCACTTCCTGCAGGGCACGTTGGGAAACTGCCCTGGTGGCCACAACCCATAGGGATGCTTGGGTATCCACCCCACCCTCCGCTCGGACCCAAGCTGTCCCCGTCCCCGGTCCTCCCCGCCGGGCGAAGACAGGGACCGCCAAGCAGGCCCCAACCCCGCAAACACACACTGCTGGGCGGTGAGACCAGGGCGCTGCCCCAGCTTGTGGCTGGCACCCCGCACCAAGGGCAGCGCCCAGGCAGAGGTTCAGGGTGACCCACGGAAACCACTGCCTTTAGGCCTCACCACCCTGCCCAGTGATGGGTCGTCACGGTTTCCGAGGTGGGAAAACCAGCCCTCAGAGAAGTAAGATGACCTGCCCAAGGTCACAGAGTTGGCACGTGGGGTCAGGATTCCAACCTGACTCGTCCAACCCAGAACTGGAGCCCGTTCTGCATCAGACACGGGCCTAGGCCCAGCCTCCCGGCAGGACCTGCCTGCAAGGGTCCCGAGGACAGACAGCCCTCCCCTGTACCCAGGCCCATGGAGGCACCCCAGCAGCGCCTTGGGCATCCTAAGAGCATTTCCCCAGAAGGTCCTGGACCTTCAGCGAGGCACCCGGACACTGGGGCCAGATGGTCTTCGGGGTCGCACACCTGCAGAGAGCCCACCCTTCCACCAGACGCCCACACTCACCCTCCAATCAGACCAGCTCTGCCCGGGTGTCTGTCGCTTCCAGGAACAAGTCGGCTCTGCGACGGTGGGCTCAGCTCCCCTGCCCCAAATACTGCCCTGAGGCCCCGGCAAGGAGCCAGCATCGCTGTGAGACAGCCATGCCGGCCGCTGCCGTGCCCCGGCTAACCTTGGCCCACTCTCCACAGCCTCCAAGAAGCCGCCACCAGGAAGAAGGAGCCCAGCGGAGCCCCTGACAGCACACGAGGGCTCCGGGAGCCCAAGGGACCCTGAGGACAGCAGCCCCTCAGCCAGCGACAGCAGCTGGGAGGAGACTTAGCAGGCTGCTTCCAGGGGCACCACAGCCTGCCCAGCCACGGCTCCCCGCCTGACCCCCAGCCCAGCAGCCCAGCAGACAGCCCAGCACAGGGCAGGAGGCGACAGGGTGCTGGCCCGTGTCCACAGGGGCTGGGAAGGCCGAGGCGGGTCTCTGGCTGGTCATTGAACCCTCCATCTCCGCCCGTCTCAGAAATGACCAGCTGGTCCTGCTGCTCCACCCTCACCCTAACATCTGTTGCCTTGGGGGAAGCAGAGTTCGGGGAGGCAGGGGGCCCGCAGGCTCCAGCCCAGCCCCCACCCCTACCGCTCATAGGCAACCCTTCCTGGGCAGCGCCCCCACCTCTCACCATCCCAGACTCCGCTGGCACCCCGACTCCCAGGCCCCTGCTGCCGGGCCACCCCTTCCCTGCTGGAGCGCAGAGCGTGAGTGGTGGTCTCAGGCGCCCCCTTGTGGAGTCCTGCAAACACGCTGGGCCGTGAGGGTGCCGGGCACCCCAGCAGAGAGCGTACCCGGGAACAAAGGTGTCAAAGACCTGTGCGGCTCGCAGAGTCAGGGGCACCTGGGTCTCCACCTGCCTCTACAGGTGCTTCGAGAGGCTGTGGAATGCACCCAGGCCTGAACAAAACCAGCCCCGTTTGCCGAGGGGTACAGCCACCAGGGCAGCCTGTGGGGAGGGCTGCAGGGAACAGAACAGGCACAGAGCCTCCTCCTCACTGGCTACTCCTGAGGTCCAGGCCCCACATCTGCCACTGACTGCTCAGCCACCTGCAGGGCCTCGGGGCGGCTCGGCCAGGATTGCACCCTTCGCGCTCAGGGATACCCTGCTCCCTTGACCATTGTCACTTTAGGAGGGTATGTCTCGGAGCACTTCTGTAGAGAACCTTACCCAGGTTCCCGAGCCCCATCCCAGACCCCCTGAATCAGGGCCTTGGCGGCAGGCCTGTGCATGAAGTTTGGGAAATCGAGAACTGCCCGTTGCAAGGCAAAGGCAGGATGGTGGGCAATGACTGCACTGGGCGAGGCCTGGGGCAAACTGGGGGTGCAGACCTGACAACGAGAGCCCCACGTCCCCATGCTCGCTGCGGCCAGCCTGCCTGCTGGCGCAAAGGCCAGAGGGACTAAGTTTCCAAGAGGGAATGTGCAGGTGTGTATGTGCACGTTTGTGTGTGAGTGTGTGAAACCTCCTGTTGAAAAAAGTTGTTTTGTTTTTTCTGAAATTGAATAAAAAGCTGTGTGCTCCATTCACATGTGACTTGCAGGCTCGGGTTGGCTCAGGTGTACCCCAGGTGGTAGAGAAGCCACATGGGGTGGGAGCCCAGGGAGAGGGCACAACAGACCCGGCAAGAAGACCACGTTCCTCCCGGGATCCCTCCGACACCCTCAAAACTTCACTCAGTGCCATCTGGCAAAGGAGACATGGCCCAGGGCTCAGCTCTGCTACCTGCTGCAGACACGCACAGGTGTGGAGCTGAGAAGCCACAGATAACACACGCCCATCACTCTGTCCCTCCACTGTCCCCTTCCTCTCTTCTTCATTGATGTCAGCTTAACTGTGAGCTACCAGTTTGTCAGCTGCCCACCTGCCAGGGTCCCCCACTAGCACCAGCTGGCCAGCACTGAGGGCCCACTCTGTGCCAGGCTGGGCGCAGACCTTTACAGCCCTGGTCCCGCTCCTCCCTTACAGGAGCCCCATGAGGCACACAGTTAGCACCCCCACTTGACAGACAGAGAAGCTGAAGCTCTGGGAGCGTAAGTGACTCACCCCAGCTGTCAGGTGGCAGAGGAGGCTCTTAGCCACCCCATTTCCGGGCATCGGCAGGCAGCAGCGGCACAGGGCACCACCTGTGGGCAAAGGGACTCCCCACCGCGGGCCTTCAGAGAGCAGTTCTCCTGCCCCTGAGCACCTGGCGGCACGTGTTCAGTCCCCATCAGCACTTGGTCAAGCCCCTCCACCAGGCATGGGAGAGGCTTTGAAGACCAACTTGGAAGAGCAGAGGGAAGAGGAATGAGGACAGGCTGGACACTGGGTGAGCCTACCCGTGGTGGCAAATGAAGATCAGTAGGAGGGGACACGGCCACTGGCGGGGAGGGGGGGGCGGCGAAAAGGCAGTGGGTCGTGCAGGACGGACAGGAAACTATCTCAGGAGGGATCCCTGGGTGGCGCAGTGGTTTGGCGCCTGCCTTTGGCCCAGGGCGCGATCCTGGAGACCCGGGATCGAATCCCACATCGGGCTCCCAGTGCATGGAGCCTGCTTCTCCCTCTGCCTGTGTCTCTGCCTCTCTCTCTCTCTCTCTGTGACTATCATGAATAAATAAATAAAATCTTTTTAAAATAAAATAAAATAAATAAATAAAAATAAAAGAAAGAAACTATCTCAGGGGGTCTGTCCCGCCCCCACCCTCTCCACTGACCACTGAGCACTGCGCGCTGGGTAAGCTGCCCACAGAGGCACGCTCAGCTGTGGCGACCAACCCACCGGCAAGTGCCCAGCCCTGCAGCCGCACAGCTGACCCAGTGCTGGGGGGGCCCTTGATCCTCACAACACCCTGAAGTCACTGTCCAAGGCAGAAAGCTGGACAGAGCAGAAGGGTGGCGTAGAGGTGGGGCAGGACCCTGTCCCCGCAGACGCGGGTGGGCTCCTGGGGGCTCCAGGAGGCAGCACCTGAGCATGGAGGCACCTGCTCTGAAGTCAGGGCCACCTGCATACAGAAGAGGAAAATGAGGCCTAGGCACCTGGAGGGCTCAGGGTCACCCTGCTGCCGTGGGAGTGCAAGACCGCCCGGGGTTGAAGGCCCAGCGCTGCCCCCACCCCCCACCCCCACCCCCGTCTGCCATTCCTGGCAGGTGTCTTCTTCGATTGGGAAGGGAAGCCGAGTGGCACCGCCCGCCCTTCCGGGGAGCTTTGGGGCTCCTGGGGGGAAGGCCCTTCGCAAGCTGAATCCCCCCCCCGCGGGAAGGGGGCAAGGCTTCAGCTCCCCGCACCCCCCCACCCCGCACCCCACGGGAGACGTGCGCTGGAGCCTAAAGGCTCCGGCTAGACGGAGGCTGAACTTGAACGCCGCCGCCCCGCGGCCGCCGTTTCCGAGGCGGGGACTCGAACCCGGGGCGCCGCCGCCGCTCGGCCCGGGCCAGGCCCCGCGGGGCCGTCTGCAGGTTCTCCCGCTCCCTCGGGCCGCCGCGGCGCCGCCTCTAGGACCCGGGGGAGCCGCCCGGGAGCCCCCCCCCCGCGCCCCGCCCCCGCCCCCGCGCCGACCAATGGGTGGGCGGGACGGCGGGACATTTGCATGCGGGCGCGCCTCGGCCAATGGGCGGCGGGCGCGGGCGCATGCGCGCAGGCGGGGCGGCGGCGGCGGGCGGCCGGCGGGCTCAGTCGGAGGATGGCCGCGGCCGCGGCGGGTGGAGCCCCGGGCCCGACCCCCGGCCCCGCCAGGGCCCCGCCGCCCGCCGGCCCCGGCCCCGCCGCCCGGGCCCCGCCGCAGGCGCTCCGGAGGCGCGGGGACTCTCGGCGCCGCCAGGCCGCGCTCTTCTTCCTCAACAACATCTCCCTGGACGGACGGCCCCCGAGCCTGGGCCCGGGCGGGGAGAAGCCGCCGCCGCCGCCGCCGCCGCCGCCGCCGCCCGCCGAGGCCCGCGAGCCGCCCGGGCCGCCGCCGCCGCCGCCGGGACCCCCGGGACCCCCGGGACCCGAGCCGCCCGCCCGCGGGGCCCCCCCGCCGCCGCCGCCGCCGCCCGCGCCCCCCGCCGGCCTCCCCGCCACCCGGGCGTCGGCGCCCCAGGGCCTGCTCAGCCCCGCGCCCGGCCCCGGCCTGGGCCTCCCGCTGGACGGGCAGCGCCAGAGGTGAGCGGGGCGGGGGCGGGGCGGGGGGGGGGACCGGGGTCAGCGCCCCGGAGGCGCGGGGCGGGGCCTCTGCGCGGGACCTGGGGCGCGGGGCCCCCGTGACCCCGTGACCCCGACAGGCCCGCACAGGCCTCGGGGTGGGAAGGTGACCCTGCGCCGCGGGAGTCCGGGATGCGTCCGCCGGCTCAGGCCCCCCTGACCGCGCCAGCCCCTCTCAACCTTGGCAACCCCGAGCCTGGCCGTTGGGGTTCGCTCAGCCCTTATCAGCGCCCCCGGACGCTCCCGGCTGCTCCGGACACGCCCCTCCCCCTGGGCTCTGCTCTCAGGCCCCCGGGGTGCCCGGGCCTCCCCGCGCTGTCACAGAGGCTCCTGCGCCAGGCCACAGCCCCCCACCTCCGTGCCCCCACCGTCCCCTCTGAGCTCAGGGCCCCATCCCCGCTCGCACTTGCCCTCCCTGCCCTGACTCCATTTCCAGGGAGCCCCAGGACAGCCACCCCCCCAAGCCCTGCTCCTCCCGTCTGCCTGACACCCCACTGTGTTCCCCTGGAGCTGCACCTCTGGGTGCCCCTGCCTCGGCCCCTGAGGCTGGGGTGACCCCGAGCCCTCCCACCTTCACCCTGAGGGGTGATTTGGGGCCCAGGCCTCCGTCCTTCGGGAAGGCCACTGCTTAGCGACTGTCCGCAGGGCAGGCCCTCCGGAGGCTGGCCCCGCGGGTGTGCAGGGAGGCGCCCTGCGCAGGTGGGAGGCCCGGAGACCCGGAGACCACCGCCAGGCCCTGGGCTCAGGGTTGGCCCTTCCCACCTGAGGCCATCACGGCTGTAGTAGCCGCAGCTGCCGCTCGCCCTGGCCCTCGATGGGTTGAGCCAGAATTCAGGCTTGGTTGTCCGAGTTCTGGTGTGTGGCCCCCGGAGAAGAGCTTACCGAGGTGGCCGTCACACCGTAGACGGGAGGACTTCAGCTGTACAGAGACGCGGCTGCCTCCTGGGCGGCCCGGGAGGATCTGACCCTCGCCACCAACAGGCCTGACCAAGGCCCCAGAGACGGCACGGGGCTGAGTGGTGCCAAGGGGTCATTCGGCCCCGGACATGGCAGCTCGGCACCACGCTCCTGCCATCCTGGGGAGGTGGGGCTGCTCATTGCGCAGAGGCCGAGTGTAAAGAAGAGCTGTTTCGCTGGTGGAAATCGGTCCATTTTACACCAGAGCCCTGAAGCATACTCGTCTTCCTCCTTGAAGCTAGAGAGTCAGCCCTGAGGATGGTCCCAGGTCACCCCGGGTCTCTGGAGTCCCTCTGTGGTGCCAGAGCCGAGTGGCAAAGCCCCTCTGTTGTGTGATGAGTTGAGGAGCTTCAGGGGAGAGGTGGTGCGCCTGCTGCCAGGCCTGTGTGCCAGCAGTGTGGGTCTGCTCTCCACCCACCGTCGGACGCCAGGCCGCCCCCTTTCGGGGTGCGTGTGCACTCTGGACAGATTGTGCGTCATCTTAGGTTCTCTGGTCAGCAGATGGCGGCCCTGCTGCGGGCCAAACCCTGCAAAGTGGGCTAGGCAGCAGCCCCCCCCCCCCCAGACCACGCTCCAGGGAAGGGCTCGGGGCGCGGATGTTGGATGCAGCGCCTGTAACCAGGAGTACTACGAGGCCGCAGTGGCTGGTGGTGCCCTGCACTGCCTGTTCCCAGGAGGAAGCTGGCACGGGATGGGATGTGGCATGAGTGCCGGGGTGCCCGTTGGTCTTCCTGCTGCACCCACGCCCGTCCCCATGTCCCTCCAGCCGTGGCCTGAGCCCCTGCTCTGATCCCTCTCCCGCCTCTCCTTCCTGCCTCTGGGCCACACCAGCTCTGCCCACAGGGAAGTCGCCGCAGAGCGCGTGGGGCACGTCTGGCCGAGCCAAGGGGGCCCCTAACTGCAGGCCCGGTCTGAGGGTCAGTTGTGTTTCAGGCGTGGAGGAGACTGAGGGCCTCCTGAGGTCTGTACCATGTGTGGTTGTTTGACCCAGGCTCTGCGGACAGATGGCTGTCATCCTAGGTCCACTGTCAGGGGCTCTGTGACCTTGGGCAGGAACCTCACTGAGCCTCAGTTTACTCCTCTGTGAAGTGCTTTAGCCTTACCTACCACCCACCTGAGGGGCTGTGTGAGGTCGGGTGAGGTCAAGGGCTGGGGGGCGTGGGGGGGGGCGTGGCGGGAGCCAGGTGAGCAGACACTCTTCAGGAGCAGGTGAGTGCTCTCGCTCAGTGAGTGCTCTCGCTCAGGCCACACCGGGAAGTTGCATTTCATACCCAGGGTTCAGCCCGGTGTGGCCTCGTGCTGAGCCACGGAGCGAGTCATTGGAGTCCATCCTTCCCTCCTCAAACCTCTAACGGGCTGTTTCATTTCAACACTGCGGTCACTCAAGGCCAGCAGGCGGGCTTCTGGGCTCCTCCAGCAGGAACAGGTCCTCAGGCCCCTGCTGGCCTCAGGGCAGCCCTGGACAGCAGCCGCCACTTCTCACACTGTCTCAGGGGTCGCAGGTCTGAGATCGAGGCAGGGCCTCGCTCCCTTGGGAAGCTCCAGGGAAGGAGCTGTCCTGCCTCCCCCAGCTCCGGATGGCTCCGTCTTACGTGGCTTCTCCTGCGTGTCTGTGTCTGCACCTGGCCTCTTCCTCTCCTCATAAGGACCCCAGTCACTGGATCGGGGCCCACCCTAATGGCCTCATCTTCACTTGGTCACATCTGCAAAGGCCTTGTCTCCAAATAAGGTCACAGTCACAGATGTCAGGGGTTAGGACTTCAACACAACTTCTTGGAGGGCACAGCTCAGCCCTCTAGGGCGCCCACGAGTGCCCAAGGTACTAAGGACAGGGAAGGTGAGCCAGGGGCGCTGCCATGAGGCCGGGTACATTGCTGTTAGCGGAGAGCAGAAACCCCTGTGATTCTGGAGGGCTCACCCTGGAAAGGGCCTGGGTTTTAGCTGCTCTGCTGGCCAGGAGCCACCTTGTGTTCCCGAAGCTGTCAAACTCCTGTCCAAATTAAGCCAATTTTGGTGTAGCATCTGACATTTTGCTTACAATTCTGATTTGGGGGGGCTCTTGTTGGAAGACAAGTGGGAGATGGTTGCCGATGAGGCTAGAGCCTAGAGGCACATTACCCCGTGGTGGCCCAGAGGCCTTGCCGAGACCTGGCTCCCAGAGACCACCTTGGGTCCCATCACCAGGGGAACTTCAGGCCTCTATGAGCAGATGGCTAGAATTTGGAGTTTGTGCTTTTCCTGGCAGGAACTTGGTGAAGTGGGGTACCCAGGACCACCACTCCTTGGCCGAGTGTGCACAAGGGTCTGCAAGGACGGGTGGCGTCCTCAGAAGGGCACGGAGCAGGAGCAGCTCCCAGGTCATTGCACGGGTACCCGTCAGCCCCACGCCAGCTGGTCTGACCCCTTCACTCGGCCCCTCACTTAGCTTGGGGGTCCTCGGCCCCCAAACAGACCTGAGGTGGGAGCCCTTCCTCGGCTGGGCATTTCTGCAGGTACAAAGTGAAGGATGTTCATCAGGTGTAGAGCTGTCTGGTACCCACCTGTCTTCCTGTTTGCAAGCGCGCTTCGCGTTCGAGGTGGGGGGTTGGCAACGCTAAGAGTGAGCCACAGCCAGGCCTGTGGTCCGTGTGGTGCCACCTGTGCCTCCCGACAGCCTCGCCCACACCCATGACCCTGACCCCTTCTGCCCCACAGGGTCCGATGCAGGCAGCCTCGGGCCAGTCATGGCGCGTAGACGCCGTCCCGCTGACCCTGACCCTGACCGGCTCAGCAGAGGGGCTTCCTGGCCCAGGGGGCTTGGGTTTGCCCAGACATCCGGGGACAGAGGAGGGTGGCAGCGCCGCTAGCAGAAAGCCCAAGTTCTGTTTATTGTAGCTTGTTTGTTGGTGGTGTTTTTATGGGGGTGTGAATGCATATTGCACTCAGGGGCAGCACACACTGTCCCCCAGCAGCTCTCCGCAGCCAGCACCCCTAGCACGCCAGCGCCCCAACGTGCGTCACCCACGTCATAGAGCTTCACGACGGAGTCGGGGCGCTCTGTGTCTGGGCACGCCGGGAGTGCAGCGGGCCCGGCCTCCTGCTGGCCGTGCAGAGCCCCCCCCGGGGCGGATCCCAGAGAGGCTGAGCAGGGCACCCTTGGCCGGGGCCATCCGTGCTGGGGGGCTGTGCGGGGGACTCACGGAGGGGCTGGACTTTCCTGCAGGGGAACCACTGCCAAAGCTTGACTGGCCTCACTGTCATGAGGACTTTGAAAGGGGCACTTGAGCGACCTCCACGGCCCGGGAAGGGTAAGCCCTGCCCCAGCACCCGGGCGGCCCCTGCAGGTGGTGCGTCCATGACCAGGCCTCCGATGCCTCGCCTGTGGCTTGGCTGCCGGCTTCCCCGCCGCCTTCCCCTCCTGGGAGCCCGCAGACTGGCTGCCACGGGCGCCACCCGACACGCGGTCACCTCCACACCCAAGGATTTTGGGATCCCTGGAGTGTGCAGGCTGCTTCCCTCCTGCCCACAAAGGCTCCCCTTCCAGAATGTTCTGCAGCCACCAGCTTGTCACCGTGCCTCACTCAGACCTCTGCAGACTGGGACGCTGCCCCCTTCCCCAGGATCTGCACGTCAGCCTGCCTCTGAGAGCACGGTGGGCCACACACCTAGGCCTCCCAGGTGCCAAGTGCCCCCGCAGCGCTGCGCCTCAGAGCTCGGGGCTCCGTGACCGGCGCCGTCACAGGCTCTCCATCACAGCCCAGACAGCGCATGTGGAGCAGAGGCGAGTTCAGGAAAGGAGCACTTGAGGGGTGGCCTTGGTTCCAGCCCAGCAGGGCCCATGGGCGTGGAGTCGCAGTGTCACTGCCGTCGGCGAGCATCCGGACCACCTGCTATCACGCGCGTCCCAGCACCACCTGGCCCACCGGGGGACCTCGGGCAACTGGCTCGTCTCCCCACGCGCCAAGTGAGAGTGGTAACAGTGCCCATTGCATGCAGCTGTCGTGAGGACTGAGTGTGTAAAATGCTTATTAGGAGGAGAGAAAAGTGGAAGAAAAGCACATACCTGCAAAAGCAACTGGGAACAGGTTTAAAAGCTCCATGAGCCGAGTGGCGTCAGCCCTGAGCCCCCGGGCAACGTGAGTGAAGCAGCAGAGGCCCGTGTGTCACCTGCCGCTCTGTCGGGCCCTGAGCCTGGGCCCCGCACATGATGCCCCAGGTGTGGGGAGCCCGCTGGGAAGCACCTGGGAGGTGCCCTGAGGACGCCCCACGCTGCTCCGGGGGCCCGAGCCTGCCACCAGGCTGGCACAGAACCTCCAGGGCGCTCGGGTTCCTCCTAAGGCGGCTGCTGTTCTCGGCACGGGTCCTGCACACACACCTACTCACTTGCAGCACACACCCCCACACGCACCCTGTTTCATAGGACCCTGGGCGTCTGCCCACCTCGCCCCTCCTGCTGCCCTGTGAGCACCCCTGCCTGCAGAGGCCCCTGGTGCCCCCACCCCTGTGTCACCCGGCCGGTGCTCAGGCGGCCACTGCAGCCCAGGCTCCCCTGGCTGACTGACCCCTGCGCTCACATCACCCCCTAGCAGCGTCCTGTTGTGTGATCTGGGGCTGGTTCCCAGCTTCTGTGCCACCACAGGCTGTCCCCCTGTAGGGAGAGGTGGCGGCTGGGCCCCTAGCACATGGCGGGGACTGCCTGTCACCCTGGCTCCTTGGGGACTCGCTGATCTGGGTGACTGGACTCCAGGCTGGCTCCACCCAGCGAGGTGGCCTGACCGCTCTGGGCCTCGTCTGCAAGCCAGGGGCCCTGCTGCTTCTGCACAGGCTGCAGCTCCCAGAAGTGGCTTCCTCGGCCGTGTGTCGCCTCCCCCACGCCCTCCCCAGGAGCCCGGACCCACTCACACTCTAGACACACGGGGCACCTGGCACATGGCCCAGCCGGGCACAGCACCGTGTTGCTCCATTGCCTAGACTACCCAGCCTTGGCCTCTGGGAGCCTCCCTCTTGCTGGGAAAGTGTGGGGACCTGGGGCCCTTGTATGTGGCCTTGTACGTGGCCCTTCCTGGGGGATGTGCGTGTCGGCCCCATGAGGACTAGGGGTCGACAAGTGACAGCGGCGCTGGCCTCGTTGCCAGGAGCCTGGCTCCGTGATCTTGACCTGAGGGTGCGGCTGCACGGGGTCTCTGAGCCCTCGGGCTCGAGAGGCCCCCGACACGGGCTGGGAGCCCAGGGGTGCTCCTCCAACTCTGGAGGCCCTCCTGAAGCCCCGCCTGCCTTCAGCCTGTGGGGGAGCGTGACCTGCCCTGCCAGTCCTGGGCCAGAGAGGACTCGGGATGGCCGGGCTGAGCTCTGGGAGGTGACAGAGCAGCGGGCCAGGGTGCTGGTCCCCCTTGGATTCTTCTGGCCAATTGATCCTCGGCGGCCCTGCCCAAGGCTGAGACCTCGGCACAGACAGGCTCCTGACCCGCGCCCCAGGCCTGTTAGCTGATGCCCTGCTCTGTCTTTCTACAGAAGGCGAGTGGCCTCCCAGCGCTGCTCGCTCGAGTTCCTGGAAGACGCTGTGGGATGTGCCTCCGTTCAGAGGTAAGGTCTCGGAGACCCTGCACACCCAGCCACCGCCTGCTGTGGGGCCAGAGGGTGTCTCCAGGGGGCGGAGAGTGACCTGGTTTTTACCCGGCAGAACCAAACACATATCCGGATCCCCAAGACACAAAGGCCTGAAGAAGACTCACTTCATCAAGAACATGAGGCAGTATGACACGAGGAACAGCAGGTACCAGGTGCCCGGGGGGAAGCCTGTGGCCGCCCAGAGGCGGGGCTGGCATCGGTCCTGGGCCCCTGCCTGCAGCCCTGGAGCTGCCCGCCACGCCTAGCCTCGAACCTCGGGGGGGCCGGGACCTGGGTGAAGAGCCACACAGGGGACGCCAGCTTGAGTAAAGTGTGGGGTGAAGGGACGCAGGGCGGCCGTGGTGAAGCAGTGTGGCCATGAGAGCAGGGCTCAGTGTTATTTGGGCAGCACAGGGTGGTTGACCTTCAAGGCGGGATCCAGGTGTCCCAAACCGGGGTCCAGGACTGGCACGGGGGCCCTTCGGGGCTCCCATTGCCCCCCTCGCCCCAGCCCTGCTCAGGGAGCTCTGTGCTCTAGCAGGGTCCTAGACGCCCCCCCAGCACGACCCCTCGCGTGACAGGCTCATGCTGGGGCTGAGGGGCAGGCCCGAGCTCTGGGCTGGCTTCAGGGAGCGCAGGTGCCAGGTCCCAGCCAGAGAAGAGGGGAGTCTCCCCTGCTGGAGCAGGGCAGGGCAGAGCTGGACCCAGAGGGGAGAAACACGTTCCCGCACTGGGCACCTCACAGCCAGTTTGGTTCGGGACGTTGACTCCACCAGCGGGTCATCCAGGCTGGCTGAGCGCGGGCCCTCCCGTGTCCCCTGGGCACCCCCTCTGCCTCTAGTACCCTCCAAAGCCCGGCCCCTCCCAGTGAGTCCCGACCCAAGACCTGCCCCTGCCTGCCTGAGCCAGGCGAGACCTTCCTGTGCTGTACGTCGTGTGGAGGGGATGCGCTTGCCCCGGGACGGACCGCCCTCAGCACCTGGAGGGAACCGGCGGGACCAAGGACAAGCACATGGACTGGCTCTCCTGTCCCCTGGACACCCCAGGCAGCTTGCGCCACCCAAGTCTGGGCGGGAAGGGATTCTCTCCCAGAAGCGCCCGCCACCTGCTCTGACCGACACCTCCCCGCAGGATCGTGCTCATCTGCGCCAAGCGGTCCCTGTGTGCAGCCTTCTCGGTCCTGCCCTATGGAGAAGGCCTGCGGGTCAGGTGAGTGGCCCGGGGAGCCCGGGAGTGATCCCGAGGCTGCCGAAGCTGCTCGGGAGCTCCGAAGGCCACGGGGCCCTGGCTCTAGCAGGGGCGTGTCCGCACCGTTACTTCGCTTGAGCTGCTTAAGTGTAGCTGCCTGGGACGCTCCTCATGGGGATGCTGCTGTGCGTCCGTGCGCAACTCCATGACTCCGGAAGGACACAGCCATTGGGGGGACAGCACCAGGGGACCTGGCAGTAGGGAACCTTCCCCTGGGACAGGCCCGGGCAGTCTGGTAGGGGTTGGAGCTGCTCCAGGGTGTTCTAACGGGAAGCGCGTGGGCCTGGGAAGGGGGGGCACCAGGCGGCCTCCGGGGGCAGAGGAAGGCAGCAGCTATCTCCCACCGTACATTGCAGTGACCTGAGGGTGGACAGCCAGAAGCAGAGGCACCCGTCCGGCGGCGTCTCTGTGTCCTCTGAGATGGTCTTTGAGTTGGAAGGCGTCGAGCTGGGAGCAGATGGGAAGGCAAGCGTGGGTGCCGTGCACGGCTGGGGCAGGCGGGCGGGCGGGCACGGAGCTTGTGCTCACTGAGGCAACGAACACATGGAGGGGCATCTCCTTGAATCTTCTAAAACGCGCAGTGTCGGTGGGAGGAAGGCACACAGCCCTGTAGAAATGGGCCTGTCGCCTCGCTCAGCAGCCAAGTGACGAGAAATGACCTGAGTGTGGATGGTGTCCCGGTGCCACGTCTGCACCGGTGTCAGAGGCCAGGGGCTTCAGGGGCAGGGAGGAGGTTCCCGTGCTGCGGATCCCACACAGGATGGCAAGGGTGGCATTTGTGGGGGCCCTTCCTGCAGCAGGAAGGGGTCAGGCAGGGCTTGCTTGGACCTCTGCTCTTGGCACGGGGCCGTGGGCCCAGGGACGACAGAGACTGAGCCCAGGCACCCTTGCTCCTCCAGGTGGTGTCTTATGCCAAGTTCTTGTACCCTACCAATGCTCTGGTCACACACAAGACGGACAGCCACGGCCTGCCACCCCAGCCCCGGCCCAGCGTCCCCCGGACTCTGCCGGCGTCCAGATACAAAGCTGCCCCAGCCAAGTCAGCACCAACCGGCGCGGAACTAGGTAGCCTGGTGTGCCCTGACCAGGCGCAGGGCTGGCAGCCGCACGGGCTGGGCACGGGACAGCACGTGGCTGGCAGGGCGCCAGGCTTGGGAGCAGGGTCAGGAGAGTAGGGGCTCCCGTGAGAGCAGCCTCGGCGTCACCTGACCATGCGCCGCGGAGAGCCCGGGTCCACAGGTGGCTTGGGGGCTGGGGTCCCTCCCCGTCAGGACAGCCGCCTCCACCCAGCCCTCAGGGACGGGGAACCACGGCCTGCAGCCTCTCCTGGCCCCAGGAGCATGCTTCCCTCTGAGGCTTGGTTAGCAGAACCCGGTGGGCCAGAGCTCGGGGCTCGCGGTGCGTCAGGGCTGCTGTCTGCGTGCAGGGACTGACGTGGGCGACGCACTGGAGTACAACCCCAACCTCCTGGACGACCCTCAGTGGCCCTGCGGCAAGCACAAGCGGGTCCTCATCTTCGCATCTTACATGGTACGCTGAGCGCCAACTCATGCCCACACCGCACACCCCTGTGGTTTGGGGGCAGCCCGGGCCCCCCATGCCCAGGACACTGGCAGCACCTTGGGACAGGAGCGGGTGGGCAGGCCAGAGGGCCGCTGAGCTCTCCGCCTGGGGCCACCATGCCCTCGGCCCCTCCTGCCTGGGGCATCATTGTTACATCTGGTGCCTGAAGCCACAGCACGTTCACGCTTGCAGACCGGGCCAGCATGAAGTCGCCCCCAGGGCCCGGGCGGGGGGCCCCAGAGCTGTGCAGGGCCGGCCCCCACCCTGCTGCCTTCTGCACGCAGACCACGGTGATAGAGTACGTGAAGCCCTCTGACCTCAAGAAGGACATGAACGAGACTTTCCGAGAGAAGTTCCCCCACATCAAACTGACGCTGAGCAAGATCAGGAGGTGAGGGGGCTGAGGCGAGGTCTCGGGGCCCCGCCACCGTGATGGGCCGTCCCTCCCCCATTTCCAGGGAGTCCTTGAGCTTGACATACGCAGACCCAGGGCCCTCTCCTGCCGTGTGCCCAGGCCCGTAGCGGCAGCCCCCCGGCCCCCTGCCTTCCACCTCTGCGGGCCAGGCTGCATTGCTGCCTCTCGTACCCGCACCTGCTGGTCCTCCTCCCTGACGCCCACGACAGCGTGGGAGGTGGGCACTGTGCTGCCCCCATGACACATGGGATCGAGGGCCGAGGAGGCTTGCCCGAGAGCTCGCGGCGAGTAAGCAGTGGACCGTCCGGAGCGGGGCCTCCCGGTGCCTGCCCTGGGTGCTTCTGGTCCCCGCGTCACACCGGGGGGGAGGGGGGTGGCTCCACTGAGGTCCAGATGCACGTCAGCCTGTCTGCGCCTCAGGGCCTTTCTATGGGCAGTTTTCTCCCCATGTTGTCCCCCTCGCTGCTACAGGACAGCAGGGACTGTGTCCTCTGTGGTGTCCCCTGGAGGACGATGTAGGTCCAGGGGTACAGCTCAGTGCGGGGTGGATGCTGCGGGCCGAGTGCTGGGCCATCCTCACCCGCAGGGGATGGGGCTCTTTGCGCAGCCCAGAGGGCCATTTGTGGGCAGGGAGAGGGTGGCCGCTTCCTCGGCCCGTGCCCGTGAGCACCTGACCTCGTGCAAACCTGCAGTTTAAAACGGGAGATGCGGAACCTTTCTGAGGAGTGCAGCCTGGAGCCCGTGACGGTGTCCATGGCCTACGTGTACTTCGAGAAGCTCGTCCTGCAGGGCAAACTCAACAAGCAGAACCGCAAGCTGTGCGCTGGGGCCTGCGTGCTGCTGGCCGCCAAGATCAGCAGCGACCTCCGCAGGAGCGAAGTGAAGCAGCTCATCGACGTGAGTACGCCTGTCCTGCCGCCACTGCCACCGCCCAGCCCGGCCTCAGCCCAGCCTGCACCCCCCCATGATCCCATCCCCCCAACGCCCAGGCCTGTACCCCTGCCCCCATTCCCAGGCCTGCACCCCGCTGTCCCCCCACCAGGCACCTGGAACCCGGCCTGCGCCCACACCCAGACCCACTGCCCTGGGTGGGAGGCAGAGCCCGGGCCCCACGTAACCTTCTCCCTTTTTCAACACAGAAGCTAGAAGAAAGGTTTCGATTCAACAGACGGGATCTCATTGGGTTCGAGTTCACGGTGCTGGTGGCCTTGGAACTCGCGCTCTACCTTCCCGAGAGCCAGGTGTTACCTCATTACAGACGCCTCACGCAGCAGTGCTAGCCGCGGCTGGCCTCCCCGTGCCAGGAGCCACCGGGACAGCCCCGGCGCGGGCACACACACACTGGGGCCCAGGAGGTGTTCTGGGCGCTGCCGTGCACGCCCACCCAGCGGGGGCTCGCCTGCCCTTTGCGACTGATGCCATCGTCTTCACACCCTAGTGTCCTTCCAAAGCGCACTGTGCCACCACGTATTCCCGAGGGCCTGCTTGTGTCATCACAGGAGCAGGATGGGAGGTTTTGTGTTCCTCCCCACGTGCCTGCAGGCGGGCTACACCGGCCGCTCACCGTGTAGGGTCATCCCGGCTCTGCGGCACCCTCCTCCTTCACGTCTTCTGCAGGTATCGTGGTGGAGATGGGGTTTCCAGACCCACCGAACACCAAAATTGCTGAAGTTAACACTGAGTATTGGTCTTGGCTGTATTGGGTTTTTGAATGTGGAGACGCAGCACTGCACCCCCACGGCCTGGCTCCCTCGCAGCCCACAGCGCCCCGGGGCTGCCCACCGCCTCCCCTGCACCCACAGGCGGAGCTCTGGCATTTCGTTAAGGCAACCAGAGCAGACTCCAGTTTGTGTCCTTCTTTACTCTTCCAAGCATCGTGTCACTGTGAAATCCTGGTGCCCGAGTGTCGCACACCCCAGCGGGCCTCGGCGCAGACACTGGCCTGCCCCTCGGGGGACCCGCCCCTCACCTGTCACCAGGAAACCCTGCGACACTCTGGACGTTCAGGATGACTGGATTGCTTGCTCTTGGCTCTTGATCTTCCTAAGCAATATTGTCACGGAGAAAAACAGTGTATTTATTGTTACTTGGGATTTGGTCCTATGGGTCTTTTTAAGGGAACAGAATTGGTTACGTGAGATCTGTTGAAGCTGTGACCTGAAGCCACAGTCGATCCTCAAGCAGACGGGAGACAGGCTCTTCCACAGCTCTGCCCCCCACGGCAGCATCTCCCTAAGGGGGTTCGTGCTCACTTCTTCCAGGCAGGAAGGGGTAGTGGCCGTCACTTGTAAAGAGGCCTGTATCCCACATGCCCACAAGGCCCGTGGTCTTGGCGTCCTGCACGTCCCGGCCCCGCTTCTCCAGAGCACAGTGAAGGACCAAGAGGGTCTCCCCCTTGGGTGAGCTGCTGTCAAAAATGACGTTGGCTGGGCCAGTTAGCTGCTTCCCTACCACTGTCCTGCAAACCTGTCATGGGGGCTACAGCCTCCCACCCCTGTACTTGTGTGCACATGTGCTTCTGCACAAAGGAGACCCCAGTGCTGCTCACCACGGCCCTCAGGCACCAGCAACTCCGTGCAGCCCGGCCCAGTGTCTGCCCGCAGGCCAGCTGGGAGCCTACAGTATGGAGGCCGAAGCCCAAGTCCGTATTCCCACTGTATTTATTGTAGAGTACCTCCCTGTCCCCCGCAGGGCGGCTGAGCCCACATGTACCCTAGGGAGGAGGATGGAGCTGCGAGGTCGGGCAGTCCCCTCCTGGGTAGGAGCCTGGACCACTGGCGTCTCAAGGAGGTTCTTGGGTTATGAGCGTGGAGAGGGACCCAGCCCATGTCCGCGTTGGGAACTCCCACGTGGACCTGGCCCCTGCCCGCCTGTAGCTCCCCACCCCATGCGACCCTGCGCATCCTGTGGTCAACGCAGAGCTGCCCGTGTGTTCAGCAGTCCTTCGACAAAGCCAGTATTGAAGCCAGCCTCAAGCCCTCGTTCTCTACAAGCCTGGGTGCGTGACTGGAGGGCCGGCCGTGGCCCTCGGCACCTGTGCATTGAAAAGCGTGCTAAGCGGCTATCTGACCTCATTGTCAAGTCACGTGTCATGATTTGTGTGCAAATAGTCCTGTATTTGTGGTTTCAAATAAATGTGGTTTTGCAACATACTCTGTTGCCTCCTTTCAGCGGAGCGACGCCCACAGTCACAGAACAAACCAACACAAATGGGTTTTACTGTTTATTTACGACAAATGTCCCCCATCCGTGGTCTTCTCCCGTCAGAAGTTCCTAGGATAAAAGTAAAAACGTTAAAGCGTCAATCCTAGAGAGGTCCGGGCCCGCGGGACCCACGCCAGCCCTCTTACTTTGAAACGATGCCGTCGGCCTTGGCCAGCCGGAGGATGGAGTCATCAGACTCGCCCTGGAAGAAGGCACAGGAGGAGGTCTGGGGGCGCAGGCCGGCCCCCTGCAGGCCTCAGCCGCTCCCGTCCCTTCTGTGGGGAGGGTCCTCGCCGCCCCGCAGCCGATGCCCCCGCCAGGAAGGGGCGGCCGTGAGCCAGCCTCCAGGACTCACCATCCTGCGAATGGCCCCGCAGATAGCGTAGGTCTTGAACTGCCCGTTGAACCTGCCGGTCACCTTGTCAACCTGCAAACGGCCCGCGACGGTCACGGAGGCCTCCGCGCGCCGGTGGCTCCAACCCCGCGGCCGCCCCCGGAGCCGCCCCGCTCACCTCGGCCACGTTCATCTGGATGGACGCGTGGTCCTTGGCGCCGATGATGCGGTTGCTGGCGGAGCTGCGGGGGGCGGGGAGCGCGGTGAGCGGGCGGGGGCGCGGGGGGAGCGGCGGGGGGGCCGCGGGGGCGGGCGGGGGTCGCTCACCATTTCCGCGGCACGTACAGGTCCACGAACTCGCCGGCGTCGTTCTGCATGTCGAGGGCGCACCTGCGAGCCCCGCGGCGCCGTGAGCTCTGCGCCGCGGCCCCAGCCCCGCCCCCCGCCCCCCGCCGCCCCGGAGCGCCCCGAACCCCGGCCCCGACCCCCGCCCCGGAGCCCCCAGCCCCGCCCGCCGCGGCCCCGGCCCCCCGGTCCCCCGGCCCCCGCCCCGGAGCCCCCGAGCCCCCGAGCCCCCGAGCCCCCGGCCGGGCGCGCGGCCCACCTGCTGCCGCCACCACGAGCTCCAGCGCAGAAAGGAAGCGCCGCGTCCCCCGGCAGCGGTATGGGCGGGCGGGGCGGGGCCACGGCGAGTGCTTCCGGGTCGCGGCGCGCCGCCGTCCGTCCTGACGCACTTCCGCTTCCGGCGGCGGGGCGGGGCCTCGGCGCGGCGGGCGGGCGGGCGGGCGGGCGGGCGGTGGGGCGCGGACTGGCGGGGGCGGGACCCCGGGGTGCGGCGGGCGGGGGCGGGGGCCGGGGGACTCCTCCCAGCTGGCGTGGAGTCGGGTCCAGGCGCTGGAACCACAGACTCTGGGGAGAGAACAGGGCACGAGCTTGAGGACGTTGGACCTGGTGACGTCGATGGGAGACCCGAGGCTTCGGGGCCGACCGAGCTTGCGGGAACGGTGGACGCGACGGCGGCCGGCGGGTGAGGTCGGCCCGGCCCGGCCCGGCCCGGCCCGGCCCAGCCCAGGCGCGACCCCGGCCCCGGTCGAGCCCCGCAGGAGCCCGCTTCTCCCTCCGCCTGGGGCTCAGACCTCGCTAAAAACAAAGACAGACCGTCGGCCCTGGAGGGCCGGACCTGGAGGAAATCCTGCAGATTGCACGTCTGATAAGGGGTCGATGCCCGGAGCAGAGCCGGGGCTGGGCGGAGGCAGACGTCACCAGCGCGGCGGTGGGCGGTGGGCGGAGGGCGGTGGGCGGAGGACTCCGGGAGGCCTTTGCCCCGACATGTGCGAACGACCCCTGAGCACGTTAAGGGATGCGGGGCGTCCGCGGGAGGGGGCGCCCGGGAGGACCAGGAGGCAGCACGACCCGCATCAGGACGGCAAGAAGGACGGCCAGAGCCGGCCTGAGACATCGGGCCAGACCGCCACGTGGGCGGCCGCTGCGGCGGGGAGTATAGCGGTTCCTCAATCAGAAGCAGAATCATCAGGCGGTGCGGCAAGTCCTCTCGGGAGCGAGCACACAGGACAATTGGAAGAAGGTCTCAAAGGGATGTTTGTAGCCGCGGCGCTCGGGCAGCCAAGAGGCAGAAGCAACCCGCATGCCCCGTCGGTGGGTGGATGGATGAGAACATGGTCTTCGCACACAGAGGAGTGTTATTCAGCCTCAAAAAGGAAAAAAAAGGGATCCCTGGTGGCACAGCGGTTTGGCGCCTGCCTTTGGCCCAGGGCGCGATCCTGGAGACCCGGGATCGAATCCCACGTCGGGCTCCCCCTGCATGGAGCCTGCTTCTCCCTCTGCCTGTGTCTCTGCCTCTCTCTCTCTCTCTCTGCGTGACTATTATAAATAAATTAAAAAAAATTAAAAAACAAAACAAAAAAAAGAATCTGAACCTCAAGGTTCAAGTATATGCTGAGTGAAGTACACAAAACATGACAAATACTGCTCAATTACACTTTTAAAGATCTTATTTATGGGACAGAGCGCACAAGCAGGGGGAGGGGCACAGGGAGAAGCAGAGGCCCCCGGCTGAGCGGGGAGCCCAGAGTCCTCGCATCGTGACCTGAGATGAAGGCAGGCGCTTTGCCAGCTGAGCCCTCAGTTGCACGTCTGTGAGGTACTGAGACTCCTCAATATCAGGGGGACAGTAGGGTGCTGGTAGCCGGTGCCTGGGGAAGGGGAGCAGGAGTTCGCGTTTAATGGAGACGGAGTTTCAGTCCTGCAAAATGAAGAAGAGTGCCGGCGATGGAGGCTGGCGATGGTAGCGCTTACTGATGTGTTTAATACCATTGAGCTGTGCGATTACAAATGGTTAACGTAGTAGGTTTTTCATTACGTGTGTTTTGTTTCTTTAAAGATTGTATTTTTGGGGCAGCCCCCGCGGCGCAGCGGTTTGGCGCCGCCTGCAGCCCGGGGTGCGATCCTGGGGACCCAGGATCAAGTCCCACGTCAGGCTCCCGGTGCATGGAGCCTGCTTCTCGCTCTGCTTGTGTCTCTGCGTCTCTCTCTCTCTCTTTGAATGAATAAATAAATAAATCTTAAAAAAAAAAAAGATTGTATTTTTAAGTAATCTCTGCACCCAACATGGGACTCAAACCCACAACCCCGAGGTCAACAGTTGCATGCTTCACCAACTGGGCCAGCAGGTGCCCCATGTTACGTGTATTTTAACACACACACACAAAAAAAAGGTGGGACGCCTGGGTGGCTCAGGGGTTGAGTGTCTGGCTTTGGCTTAGGGCGTGACCCCGGGGTCCTGGGATCGGGTCCCACGTCAGGCTACCCGCAGGAGCCTGCATCTCCCTCTGCCTGTGTCTCTGCCTCTCTCTGTGTCTCTCATGAATGGATGAATAAAATCTTTAAAAAAAAAAAATTAGACTATAGGACACTAATGGGTGTATACAC
The DNA here is from genome assembly GCF_048164855.1 of Canis lupus baileyi. Classification (NCBI taxonomy): domain Eukaryota; kingdom Metazoa; phylum Chordata; class Mammalia; order Carnivora; family Canidae; genus Canis; species Canis lupus. The sequence goes on along the minus strand of NC_132863.1, from coordinate 48,399,692 downwards.
TCCTCTGGGACAGAGTCCCAAGGCCAAGTTCTTGAAGGGGAAATTCTGTGCCCTGCACCGTCCGGCCCATAACATCTGGCTGAGCCCCTCTTAAGAAACCCTGCTCTCCGAACAGGTCCCCCGGGGGAGCAAGGTCCCTGATGGGAGCCAGGTGGGTCTCTCAGTAGGGCCCCTGCCACCTGTAGGGGAGGGGTGGGGTCAGGCCTCTAGAGCCCAGGTAGTGACAGCCTCATGGCACCTGCACCGTCCCCAGCAGCCACTGTGGGGCGTCCAAGAGCTGTGCATGGCGCCGCCTGCAGCTCCGGAGAGGCCCTAGGACGGAGGTTCACCGGTCTGTTCCCACCGCGCTCCCCCGCTGCCCGAGCTGAGCCATCCCCTCAGACCCCTGGGCCCTTGCCACAGGGTATATCGTCTCCTGAGCCTCCTGTGGGGACTCCGGGTTGGGGAAAGGCCAGAGGCCAGGAGGGACAGAGGGCGTGGGGGGCAGGAAGACCTGGCACCTGAAGACACTGCCCGGCTGAGCCCTTCTGCAGAGCCCAGGGCAGCCCCCAAGAGCTCGGCAGCAGCTGCAGGGGAGGCCGTCACGGTCCCTGAGTGCACCTGTGCCTACTCCAGAAGGTACAGAGGTTCCCGCCCTCACTCTCCCCTCCCAGGTGCTCCGGATAACCTTAACCGTCCACACCACATGCGGATCACAAGCCAAGCTTGTGCTCTTCCTCTGCCTCCTGACTGGTGACTGGATACATTACTCAGCCGCCTTCTCCCGGCCGTAAAGTGAGGGAGATGGTAGTAGAGCCGCCCCCCCCCCCCCCCACAGGCCAGGGCGTCCTCACGCAACTGACGAATAGTGCAGTGCTCAGTACGAGTGTGGCACTCGGAGCCCTCAGCACACCAGCATCACCATCACTGTCATCACCACCGTCATCATCGTTGTTCTCATATTGTGGCCCCAGGTCATACGGCTGGATTTGAATCCTGAGCCGGTGACAGGAAGTTGCACTGGAACCACCCGATCGCATACAGGTCCCCGCGCAGGGGCAGGTGATGGTGGCCGGCAGCACGAGGTCGGTGTCCGCGCAGCAGCCCCGCCCACGCCCCGGCACATCCTGCAGCCCCTCAGACACAGGTGAAGCAGGCCCTGGGCTGTGGGGCAGCGCAGCCTTCCAGGCTCCCCTCCCCTCTCCCACAGCAGCTGTTTCTGGGCCAGGCGGAGCCAGGCCGCTCTGAAATGCATTGTGTGTGGAAGGGAACCAGCCCCAAACCAGGAAACCCTCCTTCCGGGCCCGGGGCGGGGGCCAGGGTGAGCGGCAGGTCAGGGCCGACCAGACCTGGCCAGGAGTTGCAGCCACCGGCCCCTCCAGCCCGCCCTCCAGTCTCTGCGGGAGCACCCGGCTCCCTTCCCTGGGGCCGAAGGGCAGGGAGCAAGCAAGCTGCGGCCTCCAGCGGGGTCCTGGCACCACAGCCTCCGGGCTGTCTCGGACCGTCTCTGATCTCAGAGGCACAGGCGGCCGCTGGCCCTCCCCAATCTCGAAGAGGGTCGTAGGAGGTCGTGGTGGGCATGAGGCCCACCCTCCAGGTCCGCACCACTACGCAGGCCGAGCGCCCGGGGAGCCGGGGAGGGCCGGGCCGGCACCCCGCCCCCCTCGACTTCACCTTATTTTGTGATCTCATTTTTCATTTTATTTTACCGTTTCACTTTCTTTTATTTATATGTCAGTTTATTTTACTGCATTTCAAGTTTTTTACTTTGTCATTTTACTGTTTATTTTACTCTATGAAGATTTTTTTCATTGAGTTGTAACCCACATGTGACGAAAAGCACGAGTGCAGATGCCGAGGGTTCCACCCTGGACGCTTGCCCCGTGCCCACCGAGCCAGGCGGAGCTGCCCGAGGGCCCTGCAGTGCCGGGTCGCCGTCGCGCTGGGCCAGTCCCCTTCCCGCCGACCCAGGCTGTGGGTGAGGGCGCTCGGGAGCCCGGGCAGGGGGCCGGGCCTGTGCACCGGGTGGACCTGGGGGCAGCGGGGGGACGGCGAGGTGGGGGACACCCAAGCCCATCCCATTGGGTCCCCACCCCTCCCTTGGGGGCTGCCGGTGACAGGAAAGGAGGCCCTTCCGTCACGAGCACCCGCAGGGCGTCCAGCTGGCTCGTCCTGGGGACACGAGAGGGTTTGCCAGGCTGGCGGGAGGCCAACGCGCTCCAGCCCGACCGGGTGGGGTTTCGATTCGGCGCAGGCAGGAAAGCCCATGGGGCGGAGGCCAGGGTCTGTGCCCAAGCGCCCCGAGCCCTGGCACGGACGAGCCTTGACGCAGGCGCCCCCATCTCGAGGGCCTGGGGGGCCCGGGAGTGGCCTGTGTTCCAGCGCCGTCCCCCTCCCCTGGCCCTTCACCTTCCCAAGCACCCCTGGTCCCGTCCTTCTCCCGGGGTCCTTCTCCCGGGTTCCGGGTCGGGGTTCCGCAGGAAAGGGGAGCGGGGAACTGCCAAGGTTGGCGAGCAGTGCAGCGGTGGCACCGTGGCACCGGGGGTGCTGCCACTCGACACAGGGAGCACCCGGCACCACCCTTTTGCCGTCGGCGAGGTGAGCCAGCAGCCGTCGGGCCCCTCGGAGGGCCGGGCTGAGCGTGCGGGTGGGCAAGCAGCGTGGGCAGCGGGCCCCGGGCCGCAGCTCCCAGCCGGGCCTTGCCTACCACCGCCTCCTGCGGGCCCCGCGGCCAGAGCTGCCGCCTCCTGGGGACAGTCCCACCCATGGCACCCGGCGGGGCCCACGGCCACCCGCGCAACCCGAGGGGAGGTACAGCGGTGAGCCCATTTTACAGAGCGAGAGGCAGAGGCCCAGGGTGAGGAAGTCGCCCCTCTTCCCGTAGCCGGACACCGGTGGCAGGCGGAGGGGTGAGGTGATCGGGCCAGGAGGCCTCTGTGTGGAGGGGGGCGGGGGGTCCTGGGGCTTGGTGGCTGCAGACGGCGGTGGTGAGCACCCCGGGGACGCCCGCTGTAGCCCCAGTGACTAGACAGGTGGGTGAGTGGCCCAGGTCCCAGCCCCGGGCGCTGATGGGAGGGCGCTGTCGGGTCTGCCCTGGGGGGCGCCAGCCACCCGCCACCTGCACCCCGCACATCAGCAGCTGCCCCAGCTCGCCCCACGCTCCCAGGTCACCCGGGACCGCCCAGCCACGGAATCCACATTCCTGCCCCAGGTGTGCGGGCCCCGCTCAGGCTTGTCTGCTCCACTGGCTCCCTGCTCCTCCCGGCCTGCTCCTCCCGCCCTAGCTCCTCCCGCCCTAGCTCCTCCCGACCCCCCAACTCCTCCTGACCCCCTAGATCCCCCAGCTCCTCCCAACCCCCAGCCCCTCCTGGCCCCCCCAACTCCTCCCAAACCCCAGGCCCCCCAGCTCCTCCCAAGCCCCAGCTCCTCCTGACCCCCTAGACCCCCCAGCCCCTCCTGGCCCCCCCAACTCCTCCCAAACCCCAAGCCCCAGCTCCTCCCGGACCCCCAGCTCCTCCTGACCCCCTAGACCCCTACCTCCTCCCAGGCCCCCCCAGCTCCTCCCGGGCCCCCCAGGCCCCTCAACTCCTCCTGACCCACAGCTCCTCCCAGGCCCCCCTAGGCCCCCCAGCTCCTCCTGGCTACAGCAGCTCCACCCCCTCCCCAGCCCAGCTCTGCAGGCGCTCTGGGCCCCAGAGGCCCTGGGGTGTCCAGCTCTGCCCTGCCATGGCATGACCTGCCATGACCTGGTGCACATGGTGACGGGCAGGTGGCTGTGGTGCCAGAAGCTGTCTGGGCCCAGGGTGGGCAGTGGGCGCTGCAGTGTGCCTGGCACATGCTCCCCGACCCCAGGGAGCGCGTGACCCGAGGAAGAGGCCCAGGACAGCGGGTCTCACCCGGGGTGGCTCTCCCCAGGACCCGTGCCAGGGTCGTCACAACTGGGGGGAGAGGTGCCACTGGCCACTAGTGCCCGGGACGCCCCCTCAGGAGGGTGTTGTTCCCCAAATGCCTGGTCTAGGCCGGGTGGCCAGGGAAACCCTCTCTGAGGGGGGGACGTTGTCACCGGGGGGGACACGCCCTAAGAGGCCCTTACGCCCACCAGTGTCCCCAGCGTCCCTGCAGCGAGGGGCGTGGGCAGGGAGAGGTGCGGGCTCAGCAAAAGGCAGAGGTTCTCAGCTCCCTGCGGCCTCCGCCACTGCCTCCCCTGGGGGGCAGGACATTCCCGGCCCCCTGGGGCTCAGGTGGGCACACGGGCTGCCACCAAGGGAGCTTCGGGGGGGTAGGCAGGACCGAGCAGCGTGGCGCGGTCAGCAGGGCTGGAGCCGACCAGGGCGGGGTCATACATAGCCCCTCGGATGGCCGGTTCCCCCCCGGAGCATGGGTGCCCCACGAACACGGGGGTCCGGGGAGGCCAGGCCTCTGACCTCAGGGCGCCCGGCAGTAGGTCTTTGCCTTCCCCACGGCTCCTCGCAGGTGACGCCAGGCGTGGGGCCCAGACGGTTTTCCAGAAGGAGAGGGCGGCCTGGCGGGAGCCTGCGCAGCGCCATGTGTTTACACTCCCCGGCGGAGCCGCAGGCCACATGTTTGTAAACGTGGGAGCCGAGGCGGATAGAGGCCTGCAGCCGCCCAGCCACCCCCACCCCCCGGGTGGGCGGGGCCCCAGGGCTCCCCAGGGCTCCCCTCCTGCCCAGCCACCCCACCCTCGTGCCTCCCCCGCCTCTCGGGTGTCCGTGAGCCACCCGTGTTTGAAATCAGGGTGACACAGTGCGGGAGCCCCCGACCCCCCTCTGGCCCCCCGGGGGATGTGGCGGGCTGAGGCCAGGGCCCAGGGCTCACTTCACAGTCGGCCTCTGGGGCGCCAGCTGCAGGTCACCTGCACGGTGACCGGCTGTGGGACAGTGCGAGGGGGGGCTATGACTCAGCGTCCTCGCACACAGGACCCAGGCTGAGTCAGCACGCTGTTTAGGGCTGGGGGTTCCCGCAGAAGCACGGGCCCAGCTGGTGTGAGGGGGCAGGCCGTGGGGGGTCGGTCCCCGGGCGCCCTGACCTGTCCCGCCGGCACCATCTCTACCTGAGGCCCGACGCACACCCCTTCCTGCCCCAGCTGCGCCTCCAGGGCCCCCTCGCGGCCTCCGCGACCCTCTGGACCCGGAAAGGCCAGCGGCCGAGCTGTGCCCCGAGCCGTCTCCTGGTCCCTGGGCGGCGTCCTCGGGGAGCCCGGGTCCCAGGACACATTGGGTGGCTGCGGGCATCGGACTGGGTGCTTTCCGGGCTGCCCCCCGTTTCCCGGCACACCGGCCCGGGAGGCCCCCACCGTCTGCGCCTGGACACCGTGCCTGGCGCCGCCACAAACCCCCGCGGACACACGCCGCGTCCCTCCGGGCGCGTTCCCACGTGGTGACGCGGGGCCGAGTCTGCAAGGGGTCACCCCCGCTGCCCCGACGGCGGCTCCGTTTACTGGCTGGCGTCTTTGTCCCTGGCCGTGGCCACCAAGCAGCACTGCGCCGTGGACCTCAGGGCCGAGAGGTGTGCCGGGGGGGCGCTGAGCTGGGACCCCGTCAGCCTGCCCGCCCCGGGCCTCCGGCCAGTGAGAGGCGGCGGGCACACGACCAGGACCCACGCAGCGCGGGGCTCCTGGCTCAAGATAAATCACAAAATGATAAAGCAAAATAAATAAAATATGAAATAGCGGAGTGAATGAAGGAAGCCGGTGCCACAGACGGGGCCTGGGGTAGGCCAAGGGGGGGGCACGGGACACCTTCCTCACAGCCTGAACTGCAGCGGGACAGACGGCACAGGCGCTGCCCAGGCCCCCCCCCACTGGGCCCCCCCAGCCTGTGGCCTTCGGAGCACATCCCAGACGGCGGCCGCCGACACCGTGGGTGAGCCTCCTAGGCCAGCCTCAGTGTCCCTTCTGGGAAATGGAACAGTGACTCCCAGCAGCCACCCCGGGGCCCCCACATCGTCCTCAGGAACCCTGGCCGAGGAAGTGGCTCAGCGGAGGCGCGGAGGGTGGTCCGGCCCGGCCCGAGGTCCAGTCCTGTGGTCCCGCCTCGCTCTGTCCCCTGGACAGCGGGGGTGGCAGGCGTCCCTGCCGTGCAGCTGGCCCAGGGGCGCTGCACCCGAACTCGGAGCAGGCCGTTACCACTCGCCTCCCTCTGCCCTTGGCCCAGAGCCCCCCGGGTGGCAGCGCCCGTGTGCTGGGGGAACACGGGTGGGCAAGCGCATGGGCCGGGAGGTGGTACCTCCTGGACGAGGTGGACACCCCCTCCACCTGCTGTGTCCTGGGGCCGTGCGGCTGCTGCAAAGCTCGGGGAGGGGGGCCGTCAGCCCCGTGTGCCCCCGGCCACCCCAGTCCCCAGCCCGATCCCAGGGCTGCCGGGACCCCGTGACTACAGCACACAGGAGTGGCCCTGCCACCACTGCTGCTGACCCTCATGAGAAATGAATCTGTTCTCCGAGGACACCGGCACTGAGGCCAGACATGGGGGTGGGGGGCCTCGGGGCTGCCCGAGTGGCGAGCTTGGCAGATCTAGGGCATCGTGGAGGGAGACCAGAGAGAGGGCAGCCTGAGAACGAGAAACCCGGAGAGCAAGAGTCCGAAAAGACAGAAAGGGGAAGGGGAAGCGGAAGGCGGGGCCCTAGGAGATGACAGGTGGCCCGGGGACCCCGCCGCTGCGCTGGGGGAGGCACTGGGCTCAGGCCCCGCCACCAACGTAGAGGAGGACCCTGGTGGGGACCACCTGCCTGCTGGCCGGGCCGGAGCAGGGCCGCAGCCTTGGGCACCCGTGTGGCCTGTGCGATGCCAGGAGGGGTGGGCTGAGCCGCGTTCTCGCCGCGACGGCAGACCCGGGAGGGCTCAGGGCAGTCTGCTCGTGACGCGCGGCCATGGGGAGCAGCAGGTGGGCCCCAAGCAGAGCTCCCAAAGCTGGCGAGGGTTCGGGGCTACCCTGCGCCCTCCGAAGTGGTGGGGGTCTGGGGGCTGTTGGAGGTGCTCCCAGAGGCTGGCTCATGGCAGCCCTGGCCCTGCCCTTCCCGGGGGATCAGATTCCTCCTGGACCGAGGACTCCTGGCCATATAAGGCCGTCTGCGGGCACCTCCTGGAGAAGCTGCAGAGCCCTCACCCCGCCCGCCCCCCGTGGGAGCCAGAGCTTGGCCAGGCCCCGAGGATGGAGGCTGGGGAGGGGCCTGCTGGAGCCTGGTCCTGCCATGGCAGGGGGGCAGGCCTTGCCCTGGGCACCGTCCCGGGCTCCCCTCACCTGGCTTCCCCAGGGCCGCCCGGGCTGGGGTGTGCAAAAGGGACGTGGTGCAGATGGGGTGGCGAGAAAACTGGGGCCAAAGGGCAAGTAGGATAAAAACGGCACCAAGGAACTGCTGTGGCCGCCATGGCCGCCGTGACCCTGGGGGCTCCCCACCGCCTGGACCCCCACCACACAGCCCAGCAAGCGCCAGGAGGTGCCCTGACGTGGGCCACCCTTAAGAAAGGTGCATGGGGCTGGGGTCCTGGGAGCACCCTCATCACTGGACCGGGCCTCCTTTCTCTCCCAGACACAAGGATGCTGGACGTAGCCGGCCCTCGGCCCTGTCCCTCCCTCCCCGTCCCATCAGGTGGGGCCTGAGGTTTGTTGCTGAAGCTGACCCCTGAGGCCACGGGGGTGGGGGGTGCTTGCAGGGATGCAGACGCCTGGCCCATCGCAGATGCCCCCTCCCCGACATCCCCCCGGCAGGGGCCAGAGCGGCGGGGCTGTCGCATGCACACCGTGGCGGCTCTCTGGCACCTGCCCTTCACCAGGCCTGGAGGTACGGCGGGGCCAACAGGGCAGGACACAGCTGAGATTTCATTTAATAGAATGAAGAAGTCCGGGAAATCAGAGCAGCCCAACACCCACTGGCTCCGTGGGTGGTTCCTGGAGGGTCCAGACCTGGGGCGGGGAGGGAGGGAGGGAGGCGGCCAGACAAGGGGGTGGGGGCTCCACGATGTCCCAGGTGGGGGTGACAAGGCCAAAGTCCCCCGCGAGGGGGAGGGGAGCAGGATGCTCCTCAGCAAGGACTGGACGGAGGGGCCTGCTGGGCGGCGAGGGTCTGGCTCCTATTCTGAGCCAAGTGGAAGCCCCCAGTGGCCTGGGGGGACGGGGTGCAGCGACGTGGAGCCGTAAGAGTTCCAACCCACAGAAGCAGCCTCTCGCAGTGCTGAGCTTTCTGGTTCCTTCCAGCTAATGGTGCATCTCCCAGAACCAGGCAGCTCCGTGTCATTCGGAGAAGGGCTCTCCTACACTCATCCGGAGTCGCCAAGGCTGTGGGAAGGGGACACCCAGGCTGGACCCTGGACAATGAATCCTCTGGTCCAGGACTCCGTGCACATTGATGTCACTTGCCTCATGCCGCGGAGGGTCATGAAGCCCCGTATTTCTGAGCATCCTGGGGTCATGTGCTTTTATAGGGCAGCCTCCCTGTCCAGGGCATCAGTTGGGAAGAAGGCAAGCCTAACTAGGGGAAGGAGCTTTGGGAACCATCCTGGGAGAGCCTGGGATTGCGGGCCTGGCCAGCCCTAGTCTCCTGGCCCCTGAACACCCCTGAGCCTGTCTATGGCCTCTCTGGTGTGCAGATCCACCTCCCACCATCAGGACGCCCACAGGCCGGGCCTGCAGTAGGTACCCTGAGGAGCACGGCCTGGGAGCCGGGACCCTCCTGAGCTCTGGGGTTGGAAGGCTTCCAGAGCAGGGGCAGTGGCCGGGCCGCTGGCTCCTGCTCCTGCTCGGGGTCCGCTCAGAGCCTGGGGGACCGCGGGCCTCACAGCCAGGGAGAGCCCAGTGGGGGCCGGCGGGGGCCGAGGGCAGGTGCTCCGGCCAGAGCAGCAGGGGCCGTCCTGGGCCCTCCTCATGCCGGGAATGCCGGGCTCTCACCTGGCCCCATCCTTCTGAGCAGCGGCCCTCGTGCAGGGTGGACGCAGGCGGTAGCCCAGGACGGAAAGGGGTGCTCCTGGCCTAGGGGAGGGGCCCAGCGATGCTCTGGGCCTCTTCCCGCCCTCGGGCCCAGGCCCCCGCTCCCGAGGCCCGTCCCCTGCCCGCTGACCTTCGCCCGAGCTCCTAAGCTCTGGGCTGTACCCACTAAAGGCCCCAGGAAGGCTGTGGGCTGAGCAGTGGCCCAAGGGGACCGGGAACTCCCTCTGTTGGGCTGGGTTTATGACCTCCCGACGCGGCCTCCTCCCAGCTGTGAGACTGCAGGGTGCCCAGCTGGTCCCCGTCCTCCTCCCACACGACTGGCTTCAGCCACAGCCAAGGGCGTCCACCAGACTCCGCTGCCCACGTTCCCGCCAGCTGGGTTCCCTGGAGGGGCATCAGAGCAGCCCTCAGAAAGGGAGCACCCCCACTCCCGACCAGGGCGCGGGCCACTTGGCAGGCCCTCTTCCCACAGAGACACACTTCCCTAGTGGGCAGCGGGGCCTGTAGGCCTCCCTCGGCCGAGCTGCGGGGCCTCCTCCCCTCACACCGGATTCCACGCTGCCTGCAGCCTCTCGCAGGGGTGTGGGCCGGGCCGGGAGGTCCAGCACAGCTGCCTGGCACCCGTGTGACCTGGGGCACGCGTGTGGACAGAGTCGGCACCCCAGGCCCCTGCTTCCCAGAGAGGCTGGCTCCGGAGTTCAGCTCAGGCTGACGCAGGTGTGCCCTGCACACACACACACACACACACACACACACACTCATCTGCCCAGAGGATGGGCTGAGCAGGGGGCTCCTGGGGATGCCTCTGAGCCGGGGGAGGGGCCTGCCCTGGGGGCCAGAGGTCCAGGCCAGGAGGACCCCCACACGCATCTCCATCTCCGACCTCCTCAAGTCCCAGTTCCCCTGCGGCTGGGTGCAGAGGGGCCTGGCCGGTGCTGGTCAGAGTTGGGCGGGAGGAGGAAGCCAGGCTCTTCCGAGCCCGCCCCTGGAGCTCACTCCTCGGATAATCTGCCCCTCCCCCACCCCGCCCCTCCCCCACCCCCACCCTGGACAGAGGGATGGAATGCCGGCCCCTGGCTGCCCGCCCCCTTGCAGGGGGACACTTCCTCATGGGCCAGCGTCAGCAGTGCCCCATAAATGTGGGGGGAGGAAATGACTGACCAAGTCCTTCTTCCTTGCTAACTTGCCCTCCTGACTGACCCCCAGTTTTGGCCTCAGTTTCCCCACTTATAAGAAGGAAATGTGGCCGGCCGGCCTGGGAGTCAGGAAGCAGGGAGACGGGCCACTTGGGGGTGACTGGCTGGACACGTGGGCAGGGGCTAAGGTGGAAGAGATGCCTCCCCGCCGGCCCTGCCCACCTGCCCCCAGAGGCCCCTCCGTGAGGCCTGTGCAGCCTGGCGGGGGCAGCAAATCCACCCTCCACGCCGCCCCCTCCCCGGGCACACCAGCTGGCACGGGGTGGGGGCACAGGGTGGGCACATTCTCCTCTGCCCATCTCACCCCCCCACTCCCAGCCACCAGTTGCTCCGGGGGCAGCTGTCTGCCGGGAAGCGTCTACCCGGATTAATTAACCCTCCCCGCACCGGGCGCCCCGGCTGACGCGGCACATTCTCTGGCAGCCTCTCCTCTCTCCCGCCTGCTCGGGGCCTCGGATGGCGGAGGCCTGGCCGCTAGGGGGCTCAAAGGGCACCCACCCTCCCCCTCTGCCGCCCCCAGGGACGTGGGGGAGCTGACCTGGGGTGAGGGTGTGGGCTGGGAGGCTCCCTAGCTATCAGGACCCCGAGCTATCAAAGGGGGGCCAGGGTCCAGAGCGCAGTGCAGTGATGCGCAGGGGAGGACCTCTGGGCAGGAGGGGGGACGGGGTGGGGACAGGTCAAATTCCCCATCTGGGAACTCTGCTACTGCCCAGAGGTGGCTTCCATCTGTCCCTCGCCAGGGATCATAAATTAGCTCTTGTGCTGGCCTGTGGGCTCCGGGACTCCAGATTACCGCCCCCCACCGACTCCCGCCCACCCTCCGGGCCAGCTCCTCCCCCACTCAAACCTTCCCCTACAAAGGTAACCGCCTCCTTCCGCTCCCCCAGGTAGAACTAAAAGAAAAGTTACGAAATCCTCCCGGCGGGCTGGAGGGTCATCTCCACCGCGTATTTCCTAACTCAGAGCAGAAAGGGCCGCCAGCTCCTTGAGAAACAGGACCTGCCAGAGGCCAGGGATGGCCAGGGGGGTGTGGGTGGTGGTGCACCCCTCCGGAAGGGCCGCAGCCGCAGGACCCCACTGGGACCAGCTGGCCGCCACCCCATGCACTCATTTCACCCGCCACCAGGCCTGTCCCGGGGGTCCCACGTGGGACATACACCCAGCTGGCCTAGCTCGGAGAATTGCGGGGAGCTGCCAGCCCAGCAGCTGCACATGCCCCCCTCACCCCCCAGGCTCCCCATGAGGCCGCTGTGGGCTAGGAGCCGGAGGGGAGGAGACCCAGTGGCCACAGCCCCCCTGAACACAGAAACAGCTGGGACACAACCCTGAGCTCCGGCCTCTGGGTCCTGTGTCATTTCCCAAGCATCCTCCGGCAAGCGGGGGCCTGCCCAGCAGGGGGAGTGGCCCCGAGCGGGAGGGCGGGAGGGCTCGCAGGCTGGCGGGCACCGAAGATGGTGGAGTCCATGGCTCCAAGCACAGGCACCTGGGGCACCGGGGCGGGCTCCCAGCCGGCCACCGCGCTCAGGGGCTCGCGGGTCCTTTGCAGCCCGTCTGCCCAGCGCCCGCCCGCAGGCTCTGAGCATCCTCCCTTGGCCCCGGGGCCCGCAGTGGGCACCTGTATCTGAGGCCCTGGGATCCGTTTCCCTATTTTAGAATAATTAAAAGCCGAGTCTGTGCAGGGGGGAGCTGGCAGGGTGGAATTGGAGCCAGAGGGGATCCCTGGGTGGCTCAGGGGTTTCGCGCCTGCCTTTGGCCCAGGGCAAGATCCTGGAGTCCTGGGATCGGGTCCGCGTCAGGCTCCCTGCATGGAGCCTGCTTCTCCCTCTGCCTGTGTCTCTGCGTCTATCATAAATAAATAAAAAAATAAGGTAAAAAAAAAAAAAAAAGGAATTGGAGCCAGGGACGCATGGGGTCCCCAAGCCGGGCCTTTCTATCCGGCTGTAGTTCCGACTCCCTCGGCCCCCAGGCAAGGCCACTCAAGGCTGGTGGGAGCGCACCGTCACCTGCACAGTGGGGCCGACCCGGGGCGCCGGGCAGGGGCAGAGCGAGCCCGGGGCCCGCGGGAGGCTGCACAGGGTCGGCGGAGGTCCCCGGAGCGGTCCGGCTCCCGCGGGGCAGGCGCCCTGGGCTGAGCCGGCCGGGCCCTTGGAGGGGCCTGACTTGCCGCCGCAGCGCCCGCCCCGGGGCCGCCGGGGGCGCTCGGCCGCCAAGAGGTGCCCGAAGTTAGGGAAACAAAGAGCGGAGCCGCGGGCTGGGAAGAGCCGCCGGGGCACCGGGGCGCGGGGAGGGCGCGACCCCACAGCCTGGCCCCGGGCCAGCAGGTGCCCCTTCCCGGGCCGGCGCGCCGGGGTCCGAAGGGTTAAGGCCCGCGGCCGCCCCTCCCCGGGGCGCGGGGCTCGGGCGCCCGGGCGGGCCGGGGCGGGGCCTGGCGTCCGCGGGCGGGGCGAGCCGAGCGGCCGCCGCACTCCCGCCGGGCTCCCGCGGCGCCGAGGTCCCGGGAGCGAAGATGGCGAGGCCGGGCGCGCGGCAGGGCGCGGGGGGCGCGGGGGGCGCGGGGGGCGCGCGGGCCGGGGGCGCACGGGGCGGGGGCGCGCTGCTGCTGGCGGGCCTGGCGCTGCTGGGCGCGGCGCGGGCGCGGGCGGCGGCGGGCGGCGACCTCAGCCTGCACCCGCCCTACTTCAACCTGGCGGAGGGCGCCCGCATCTCCGCGTCGGCCACCTGCGGGGAGGAGGCCTCGGCGCGCGGCGCCCCGCGCCCCACCGAGGACCTCTACTGCAAGCTGGTGGGCGGCCCGGTGGCCGGCGGGGACCCCAACCAGACCATCCAGGTGAGCGCGGCCCGGGCGGGGGCGGGGGCGGGGGCGGGGGCGGGGGCGCGGGGCGGGGGCCTGGCCGGGCGCCCAGGTGCGGACCGGCCCGGGCCCGCGCTTCGGGACGCGGAGGGGACCCGGCTCGGCTCGGCCTGGCGGCTCCGCGAGGGAGGCGCGCGCCCCCCGGTGAAGGACCCCGGCGGGGGAGGGGGCGCCCGCTCCGCCTTGCCCGGGACGGGCCGGGACCTGCCGGGCGGAGGGCGCGGGGCGGGCGTTCCTCGAGTCTGGGGCCAGACCTGCAGGCTCTCCCGCCCCAGCAGAGGGTGAAGTGGCTCCTCCGCGTCTGGGGTGACGCACCCTCCAGGTGTGCGGGGTGGCGGCCAGCAGGGGTGTTTTTAACCGGGGTGGGAGCAGATGCAAACCCAGGCAGCAGGTCTGCCCCACAGGTGCGGGGGCGGGGGGGTTCTGTGGGCCTCAGTCTCCCTGGGGAGATGGGGTTGCAACCCCTGCAGACCCCCCAGAAGGCGGGCCCACCCGGCCATGAGTCTGTAGGTGCGAGTGGGTTAGGTGGCATCACCTGGCAGGGACACCTGACCAACAGCAGGGCTGTGAAGACCCTCTGGACTGCGGTTGAGTGTGGGATCCCATGAGGCCCCTTGGCCGGTGAGGCCTCCTAGGTTACCCTTGGAGGGGGGCAGGGTCGGCGCCAGGGGCTCCTTCACACCCATACTAGGCCCGTCGCCCCACCCCTGCCGAACCTTAGGAAGAATGGGGGCCCCAAGGCAATTGTAACCTGAGTCATCACCCTCCTATTGAAGAGGCAGGGGAAGGGGAGGAGGGCACTTGGAGGCGGATTAGCCAGGGTGGGTGACTACCGGAGGAGCCTCAGCTGGAGGAGCCTCAGCTGGACCCCCTGCACTGCCTGCCCGCCGCTGCCCTGGGCCCCGCCACGTGGGGAGGAGCGGAGCCCAGCAGGGAGCTGGCACCACAGAGCCGTGCCGCCCATGGGCTCACCTGTGTGCTCCATCTGAGCCCAGCGCAGCTGGACGTTCAAGCCCACATTTCAGATAGGGAAACTGAGGCTCAGAAAGCTGCACTGTGGACACCTGCTGCAACCCCCACAGCCAGGCCAGGAGCCGGCTGGGGCAAGTGGTGACAGCCTGACCCAGCTGCCATCAGAGGGTCTGGGTGGTGGGAAGGAGCTTGTGTGGGTGGGGGTGTCCAGAGCTGCCGCACGGGGGGCCGGCCGGGCCCTGGATGCCCGTCTTCCCAGCTCTCTGGGCCCTCTCTGAGCTCGCACCAGCGCCGCCGCCTGGATCCCTGCGGGCTTCCTTACTGTGTTTAGAGGAGCAGCCTGGGGCCCCGGGGCCAGAGCCCCTTTCCTGTGCTTCGCCCTACGGGTGCGGCTCCTCACCTGCAAAATGGGCACAGTGCGAGAGCCCGCATCACCTGAGGCCGTGAGCTTGGGCTGAGGAGCCCGGGAAGCCACGGGCTATGCAGCGACTGACCCAGTGACTGACGCTGACAAACATGGTGTCACAGGGGAGGGAGCACGGGGGAGGGTGCTCCTGAGTGAGCCCTGGAGCACCAGCACCCCTGCCCCCACAGCTCAGGGTTGGGCAGGAGAGGGGAGAGCCGGAAGCTTCCACTGTGGCCCTCATCCGGAGGCCGCCAGGTGTGCAAGGATGGGCACTAGCTGCTGGACACTAGCTGGACAGCCGCGTGGCCCCGGGGGACAGAGGACCTGCTCACTGTCTTGGTCTTTAAGGCGCTGCCGCCAGGCCCCAGCTGGAGCCGAGGGGCTGGGGCAGGAGGGGCCGGGGAGGTGACGCCCACGTCCTCTGTGTCCCAGGAGCTCAGTCTTGGGCTAGCACGGGCCTGGGGTCTCAGAGGATGTGGGGCCTGAGCAGAGGGGCTAGCAGCTCCCCGGGCCCCCGGAAGAAGGGGGCAGAGGCTAGCGGGGTGTCCCATGTGGGACCTGCTGTTTGGGCGAAGTGGTCCTGTGGGCCCCGGAGCAGACAGAGGGCCCCGGGGACATTGCAGCGCCGTGACCTCAGGTGGGCACTGCAGGAATTCCGGGCTGGCCCTGCGCCCCGCAGGGGAAGTCGGGGGCTCAGCTACCGGCCTGGTGACTCACGGGGAGGGGACGTCCTTACCGTTGCTCCCTATTTCCTTACTCTGTTCCTGGCAGGACCCTCTGCGGCGGAGGGTGGAGGGAGCTTGGTTCCCCCAGCACTGTCCACTGTGATCTAGGTCAGGGTGACAGCCGGCCGGGAGGCCCATGTCACCAAGAGATGCCCACTGTCACCTTTCATGGGGACTAGAGTCACTTCTCCTTGAGTCTCTGGGTGGGCCCGAGCAGAAAGTTTCCTGGGCCCGTGCACCCAGCTTCCGCCTGGGCTTGCTTGGGGGGTCAGGGGTCTGACCACAGGCGGCGTTTTCTGGAAGGCCCACGTCCTGTAAGTCCTGTAAGGTCTGCTACCACCCTCGGCCCCCCAGGCCCCTGATGGCTCACACCCATGTTTGTGGTGCTTCCAGCAATCCCTTGGGCTCCTCCTCTGTTTATCCTGGGAGCCAGAGCCCGGCTTCCGGTCTGGGGGTCACGTTTGAGCTAGGCAGTGGAGCCTGCGCGGAGTATGCTCCTTTCCCGGCTCCACTCCCCAGGTGTGGCAGCTTCGGGGGGGGGGCAAGGTAAAGGGGGGGCAGCCCCCCCCGAGCTCTAGGCCCCTGGGGGGGGGCAGTAAATTGAGAATCACTAAGAACTGGAGAATTTCAGGTCTGTGATAGGATGAAGAAAGGAGGGTGATGCGTGGGGGTCGGCGGGTTAGCTGCCTGGGTGGTCTAGAGCTCTGGGCCCCCGCGCAGGAGGTGACATCTGAGCTGAGACAGGACAGCAGACGAGAGCCCAAAGCCCGCTGGCAGGAACAAGGTCTGAGACAGGGCGACCCAGAGCACCTAGCACAAGGGGTCCTGGGAGCCTGCTGCGTGGGCGGCTGGGTGCCTGGGGCCGGCGCATGTGGTCTCACCGGGCAGACCCGCCTTCGTGCAGTTGTGGGGTGTCCGTGGCCACCAGGCCTGGGAGTGGGGGAGCAAGGGATCTCCCACGCTCCCACCTCCAACTCCTAGGACGAGGTCTGGCCCCCTGGGAAGTCGGGAGGGGTGGGGCAGCCACATTTCCCAGACGCGGCCTCTGGGGCCTCCGTCAATGCCAAGTCCCAGAGGGCTGCCTTTGTGTGCAGAGGGATGGCAGGTCTGGTTTCCTCCGGGGTGGGGGTTGGGCCTCTGCTCGGCGGGCGGCCAGGGCCCAGCTCTGCCCACCCACCCCCCGCTGCCCCCCACGCCCCCGGGCTCCCAGCACCTGCTCCTCCCTGCTAGGGACAGGCCTCCAGCAGGTGGCTGGTCCGTGACAGAAGCAGCTGCCAGGCCCCGTGTGGGATCTGTTCATCTTGCTGTGGCCAAGGCAGGTGCCAGCGTTACCCCCACTCTTCGGATGGGGACACTGAGGCTCATCGAGCCGTGACTTGGCCTGGTCCCAGGGCTCGGAAGCGCCAGAGCCGGGAGGTCCAGGCCTCGCCTGGGCAGCCTCCACTCCGGGGCCTCTCCCCACAGGCTGCCGGAACGGCTTAATTCCGACTCTCTGGAGGCCCTAATCCAGGCTCTGGGTGGGAGCCTGCCACCAGGGTTGTGGGGGAGGGGGCCTGCCGTCCTAGCCACCTTCGCCCCTCCCTGCCTGGTGCTCCCACCCTGGTGCTCCTGGGCCTTCCGTGCAGGAGTGTGACGTCCCCCTGGAGCGGCCCTGTCCCTCGCGGTGCCACTGGCCTGTGTGGGGTGTGCTCCTCGCTTCTTCCCGGCCCCGGGCCCGCAGGGGTAACCCATCTGCCTGGAGCACACCCTCCACTTGCAGTGTAGGTCTCAGATGCCACCTCCTCCGAGAGGCCCGCAGGGATTTTCCCACCGAAAGAGGGTGCTCCTCTCCTTCCCTACTCCCCATTTCCCCCACGAGGCCTGTGGCCGTCTTTCCCACGAGCCGTATCCCCTGAGTCCAAAATGTAGTGGGCCCTCGACGCGTGCTTGCTGAGCAAACGGGGGAGCGGTGGGCGAGGGGGGGCGGTGGAGGCCCGTGTGGTGGTGGGAGGGTGACCCTGGACCATCCGACCCCCCCAGGGCCAGTACTGCGACATCTGCACAGCCGCGAACAGCAACAGGGCGCACCCCGTGAGCAATGCCATCGATGGCACGGAGCGCTGGTGGCAGAGCCCGCCACTGTCCCGGGGACTGGAGTACAACGAGGTCAACGTCACGCTGGACCTGGGCCAGGTAGGGTCCTCGCCCCTGCGGCCGGAGCTCCCCCTGCTGCGTGCAGGGGAGAGGAGGGCGGAGCGGCGCACCGGGTGGGGGTTAGGGAGAGGGGTGGCTGGTGGGTTGCGGAGGGGGTTAGGGAGAGGGGCGGCGGCTGCGGCGGGAGGCCGGGTGTTTACTTGGAGGAATTCCTTCGCGCAGAGCCTGGCGCTGCCTGGCGGCCGTGGGAGGGGCCCCAGGAACGAGGCGGCCTTGGAAGTGGACATTCCTGGAATACCTGCGCTGGGGGGGCACCTTGGGGTTAGGTGCGCCTGGGGAGGCCTGGGCTCTGTGTGCCCCTTGGCCCTTGACGCCCTGGGCAGGGGGAGGGGGCAGGCGGTTCTCAGTGACCGAGGAGCCGGCGTGTTGGATGTGGCCGAGGTCGGACTCCCTCAGGCTACGTCCTGCTCCCAGTGGCCTCCGGGCCCCTCCAGGGACGGGCCAGCAGTCACGCTGCCGCCGGGCTGCGGTGGGGGCAGGTCGAGGAGGCCGAGCCGGGGAGTGGCCACCACCAGGCCTGCAGGACCCTCCCGTCCCGGTGACCTGCGGTGCCTCACTGAGTTTGAGTCAGGACCGGGTGCCGTGAACCCCCTCACTGGCCTGCTACTGCCACCAGCTGGGGACCCATGGGCAGGGAGCCCCCCGCCCCCCAGCTCCTTCCCCCTGCACTTTGGCTGCCTCTCCCTAGGGCACAACAGCCAATCCTGGGCCCAGGCCACCTGCCGGGATCTGAGCCCACTCCCCTCACCACCCACCTTCTCCCCACCAGGCCTGTGGCCCCAGGCTGGAGGGGCAGGGAGTCCCCAAATCTGCCCACGGGCCCGTCCTTCCAGCAACGTCCCCACCTCTCCTAACGCCATCAGGGCGACAGCGGGATGGAGGTTCAGCAACGGCAGACGCCCACCGGGTGGTTCACCTGGATGGAGGCAACCCCAACTGTGAAAGGACTTGGAGGGGAGACGGGTCCTTTCCAGCCGTGTTGGAGGGAGAGCGACTTACCCACACACCTCTCCCTCCCCCCCCTCCTCTCCCTCCCCCACCCCTCCTTCCTTTTTTCTGCCCACTGGAGTCTCTTTCCACCCCCATCCCTCCCTGCCTCCTCTCCAGGGGCCGCTTGGATGGGGCTGGGGGACGAGGGAGGACAGCCCCTGCCCGCCGATGTGCTGTGGGGTCGGGCAGGGCAGATGGACCCAGTTTCGAGCTCTGTGGGTGACAGAAATCTTCCTGGGCATGTTTCCTGCCGAGACGGGCTCCCAGAGGATTTTCCACATGCTCCTCACCCCCGTGGAAAGGGAGCTCGTAGCCTCTGAGCTGAGCCACCGAGGAACGACAGGTCCCTTCAGGGTGCACCTGCTTGCTGGGGTTGGGGATGGAAACCGGGTCCATTGGTGCCCTGTTGGGGAGTAGAGAAGCCCCACATAGGGTAGGAAGAGGACCAGGGAAGGTTCTGGGCAGTAGAGACCACTGGGGCTGGAGCACCAGAGGATGTGTTTGGGGGTCTAGAATGTGGCCCTTGTAGCGACCGGGTCTGAGCCCTCAGGACCCCTTTGTCTGGTGGTGTCCTGAGGATGGCCCCAGGGCAGGACCCGTGAGCCCACTTCCTGGTGCAGACAGGGTGACAGGCTGAGCCAGGGGGGCCTGGCCAGGCCAGCACGGCCCAAGGGCCAGAGCCCGGGATCCTGGCCGGGTACGGGGTTTTCCTACTTTGGGGCCAGGCAGTCCTCTGAGGCATGGTCCTGGGGTGGGGCTGGGCTTCAGTCAGGAAGCGAGGCTGAGCGGGCAGTGGGTCTGGGCACACCCCCTGTGGCGGGCAGCCAGCAGCCTTTGTTCTGGGATCTGGAGCGGATTCCCCGGGAAGGGGGAGGAGGCAGCTGGCACTGGGCATCAGGGGGCCTTCCTGCCCCCAGGAGAACAGAAAGGGGGCAGGTGGGCGGCGTGACAGCTCCCAGCTCGTGCCTGATGAGTGGGCACCGGGAGGGTGGGGCTTGGTCCCCGAGGTGTCCGTCTGCCTGGGGTGTGGGGGCCCCAAGGAGCCTGCTCCCTCTTGCCCTGAGTCACCTCTTGTCCCCTGTGGTCTTTTCCGTCTTATGGTAGGCGGGGGACGGTGGAACCGCCTTCCTTCCCATTTTGCAGATGGAGAAACTGAGGCTCCGGGACAAAGTCCTGGCTGGGACGGGCAATGGGGAGCCCCGGGCCTTGGCTCCCTGCCCTGCTTGTCTGTGGACCTTGGCCGGGAACCCTCAGACCTGAGAGAACCAGGCTGTTGGCCGGACACTGCTGGGTGCCAGCCCCAGAAGTGGGTCTCCTTCAGGGGTGCAGGAGGGGGCCCCACACGGAGTCCCAGGGACCTGCCGGGGGGTCCTCCTGGGTCCTCCTGCCAGCCTGAGCCTCCCCTTCCCTGTACCCGGGGCAAGGCGGGTGTCGTCTCTAACCGCCCGGGGTAGATCCTGGCTCATGAGAGCTGCCCCGACCAGGGGCTCCGCCATGGGGTCCCAGCCCCCTCCTCCCCCGCCCCCCCTGCCCAGGGGTCTTTTTTTTTTTTTTTTAATTTTTATTTATTTATGATATCACAGAGAGAGAGAGAGAGAGAGAGAGGCAGAGACACAGGCAGAGGGAGAAGCAGGCTCCATGCAAGGAGCCTGACATGGGACTTGATCCCGGGTCTCCAGGATCACACCCTGGGCTGCAGGTGGGGCTAAACCGCTGCGCCACCGGGGCTGCCCCCTGCCCAGGGGTCTTAAGGAGCTGGGCAGAGCTAGCTTGGGCTTGCTGTGGGGTGGGGGCTCTGTCCCTTGGCAGACGTCCCCTGGGGCCTGGCCATGGAGGAGGGACTCTCCCCGGCGGTCCCCTCCCTTACCTGCCCGCCGTAGGCACACTGCCCACATCTGGCTTCAGGTGGGGAGTGCTGACCCCCCCAGCTGTTCTTCCCCTGCGATAGGGCAGGGCGGCCCTAAGTCTTAGCCCTGAGAGGCCAGGTATGGCGGGGGAGCAGGGCGGAGGGGGACCGGGCCCCGGCATCGGGGGGTAGGCCGGGGTGGTTGAGGACTAGAAGTGCCAGGCTCAGGAGTCTGTGCCCTGCTTGGGGGGGCAGCAGGGAGACAGGACACCAGATGGGGGTGCCGGGGAGCAAAGCTTGGGCACAGCTGCTGACCGTGGGCAGTGGGTGAGCCCCCCCCGGCACTTGGGGAAACTGAGCCGGTGTGGAGGACCAAGACCCCGGGGTTGGGCTTGGCCACGGCCCGGACGTGTGAGCTGTGCCTCCTGTGGACGCGGGGACGAGAGCCCCTGCGTGTGGGCGACATGCCTTGGCCAGGGCCCCAGAGCGCACTGGCTGCCGGGCTCTTAGGATCCCCGTGCAGCCCTGCCCTGCCCGCCCCGGGTCTAGGCGGCTCGCCCTCGGACGCCGGCCGGCTCGGGGCTCCCTGGGCAGGCCTCCGGGTCCCGGTGTGCCTGCGGGCCTGCCGGCTTAGGAGGCTGCGGCCGCTGGCCTGGCGTCCTGGCCCA
This sequence comes from Canis lupus baileyi, assembly GCF_048164855.1. Taxonomy (NCBI): domain Eukaryota; kingdom Metazoa; phylum Chordata; class Mammalia; order Carnivora; family Canidae; genus Canis; species Canis lupus. The sequence continues at coordinate 48,378,924 of NC_132863.1, read as the reverse complement.
GCTGGGCACGCGGCCATGTGGCCACCATCCTGGCAGCGTCAGCGGGGTTGTTCAAGGGAAGTGGCAGGAAGTCTGGCCCAGGCTGGCCAGGCTCTGGTTACGCAGCCTCTGGAGCCAGGACAGGTGCGGGGGCTGGACCGGACGTGGGCCCTTGAGCTGGGCTCCCTGGGGGAGGACGCTGGGGATCCTGGTGGCGTCCCTGGGGTAGACGTCCCCAGGTCAGGCCCACTTCTCGTGAAAATGAGGAAGACCCTTTGCTCAGAAGACAAGGGGCCAGAGGGGCCACCCGTGTCCAGGCCTGGGGGCCGTTTGTCCCCTGCCCTGCGTGGCTCCTCTGTGCGACGCTTGCACGCGGCCGTCCCAGCGTCTCTCCTCACCCTGGGCACGCACACCTCCCTGCCACCTCCTGTGTCCCCGCCAGGCCCTAGCAGCCCCCAGAGCCTCCTGTTTTCTGGGTTTCAAACCCCACGCATTGGTCTCCCGTAGGGTCACTCACTGAGACTAAATTGTTTAGGTTTGGGGGCTCCCCCTGGGATAAACTCTACTTCCTGTGGCCCAGGATTGACCATCTGGTCTGACCTGGGCCAGGCTGCAGGGAGGAGGGGACAGGGCAGGGAGCTCGGGCCTGGGGCCGGGCCTGAAACCTTCAATGCTGGAGGCCCAAGACAGCCCTTGGAGGGTGGGGGGGTGGGGGTGTGTGTCCCTGAATGGCCCCCGGCCCAGCGCTGGCGAGGTGCTAAGCCGTGCAGGACACTTGTCTTCCACTCTGCCCAGTGGGCTCCTACACACCTGTCGGAGGCCCCCCATGGTCCCCGACACCTCTCCACCCTGCTGTGCACACCCGTGCGCCGGGCACCCCGACCAGCAGAGCGAGCCCTGAAGCCACCGAGCATCCTCTGCATGTCCCAGTTGTGCCTTCCTGCCCGTGGTGGCTTCCCACCCCCTGCCCCTCCTGGCGCCGGTCCACGAGGAGCCTGTGCTCAGGGCCCCGATCCCGTCGTGCGGATCCCGTCATCCCGTCGCGGCGTGCGGCCGGCTGTGCTTGTTTAGGCAGCGGGGGGCTGGAGGACACGCGCCTGCCCCGGCCCCGCCGGCCGATTTGTCTTCGTCGCTGCCCGGGTTTCCAGATGGGGTCTGTGCTGGGAGGTGGGCAGACATGGGGCCGGGGGCCTGAGGGTGGTCCCACAGTCTGGGGGGAACCCAGGAGGTCTGGGTGCCCCCGGGGCTCACTCCAAGGGGAAGCCCCGGACGCCTGTCTAGGAGGGGCTTCCTGCCTCTGCCCGGCCACAGCCTGGGACCCTGGCCCGGCCCGGGAATCGGCACGGGCCCTGCTTCCTGTGGGGCCAGGGCTGAGTCACAGACTGCCCGGTGATTCACACCGCCCAGCCCGGCGGAGGGGGCGGGCTCCCTCCTCCCCGGGACCGGGGCACGAGGGCCGGCCCGGGTCTCCCCAGCCCCGAGGTGGGCCAGGGCGGGGTGTGCCCATCACGGCCCCGCCCTTGGTGATATGGGCGCCTGAGGCCACGAGGTTGCTGACCAGCTGTCCCCCCTGCCCCCTTCCCATCCCTGGGGGCGTCAGAGACCCCCACGGGGCCCGTGGCACCAGTCTTCTTCGTGGGCTCTCCCCTCGTCCAGAACCCGGCCCTGGCCCTGCACACTGTGCGGGGTGGCTTCGGGCCTCTGCGGCACCCCTGCTGGGTGGCTGCCCTCCCCCCCGGGGTAGGTGGTGTCCGCCTGCTGGGGGCCCTTGGAGCCATCCCACCACCTTGAGAGGCACTGTCCCTGAGCCACACACCTCTGCTGTTTGTCTTCCTTCTGCTCTGTCCCAGGAGGGGAAGTGACTGCCCAGGACCACACAGCCCCCTTGATGCCTGGGAACCAGCCCCCCGCCCTCTGGGCCTCCTGCCCTGGCCCCAGCCCCCATCAGGCAGCGGTCTCCGGGGCCTGTCCCCCTCCCGGGGAGGCCTGACCCTCCGTGGCCAGGCTGGGTGTGGGGGCCGGGGGTGCGGTGGCCGAGAGGCAGGTCCGGCTGCTGTGCTGGAGACGTGCCGGCCCCCAAAATAGCCAGATTTTTAAAAATAACTCGAGAGGCTTTTGTTTGGCTTTTGCTTTAAAAGACATTTTTTTCCTGCTGCACAGAACTTTGTAGCAGCGGGAAAGGTCAGCCCCAGTTGGCAGCGGAGCTGAGCAGGCGGGCCGGTGGGGGAGGGCCAAGTCCAGGAGGCCGGGCCGCTCCGCGCCCCAGGTCACGTCCAGGGCGGCCGTGCGGTCCTGGCAGCCGGGACCGCGGGACAGGGGGGACCGCCGGGTGCGTGGGGGTGGCCGTGTCGGGCCCCTCTGTGACAGACAGTCCCTGGGTGGCAGACAGGTGGACGCAGGGCCTTCCCTCCAAGCGTCCCAGGGTGCTGTGCACGGGGCGGACGTTTCCCTGCCGCCCTGGTGCTGCCCTATCAGTGCGTTCAAATCAATATTTGTGCAAGTGCTCTCAGCTGGGAAAAATGCGACCAGCCGCCGACCCGGGGGAGGGACAGCGCTGGCCAGCGGAGGGGCAGCCCGGTGGCCTCGCTCGGGAAAGGCGGGGGCGTCCCCGGGGGCTTGGCGGGAACCTTTCATTTCCTCGGGGCTTTGGCGGGGCCTAACCGCTGCGCCCGCCCCCCAGCAGCCTGTGGGCGTCTCGCACACGCCCAGGCCCTGCCCTGCTGTGCGCCCCTAAACACCCGTCCTGGCATATGGGGTCCCTTGCGGTCCCCGGGGCTCCCGGTAGTGCCTGAGGGGTGGCCAGGGTGCCAGGCTGGGTGTAGGGTCCATAACCCCAGGCCCTGAAGCCCCTCCCCCGATGGGCAGGGCTACATAGATGATGACCTCAGAGCCTGGCTGTGGGTGAATAAGCTTGTGCCCCCCCAGGCCCCCCCAGAGGCGGCTCTTGGCTTGAATTGGGCCTGTCTCTGCAGACGCCAGGCCTTCTGGGAAGGGCAGACTCAGAACGGGCGTGTCAGGGGCTCGGGACCTTCCCTCCCCGCACCCCATTCTCGCCTTCTCTCCTGGGATGACCACAGAGGCCTCAGGTTGAGGGGGCTGGGGGTTGACTGTGGGCCTCGGGCAGCCCTGAAGAGGCCCCAATGCTCTGGGATCGGCCCAGCTGGTCTGGGGCAGCAGGTGCCAGAGAGGACCTGTACCTGGGGCCGGTGGGGCCCCACGGAGGGTGCAGTGGGGGCTTGGAGCCTGATGTCACCCTTGAGGCTGGTGCACACTTCACTGCCCACCTGGGGGTGCCCCTGGGAGCGGGGCGGGGGTGTGGGCGCCCCTCCCTGGCCCGAGGTGGCACATCGGCCCGCTGTGTGTGCCCATGTCCGGGACCTCCCACTCCTTCTGAGAGCCCTCCCAGTGCAGACCGGGGGTGTCCCGAACCCCGCTGTCTTCCCTGTCTGGTTTCCTTGGAGCCCAAACGGGCCCAGCCTGGACGGTGGCCTGCCTGCTTTGTTCTCTTGGCTTCGGGGCAGAGGGCTGGGGGCGGGGGCAGCACTCACAGGCCCTCAGGGCTGCAGGGCCTGGAAACCACCGTCCCTCCCCTGAGGTCATCGTGTCCGGAGGCTGAGGCTGGGGTGGGTGCTGGGATGCCACCCCCGGAAGTGTGCGTGCAGGGCACAGCAGACACGCACGGCTGGCCGTGTGAGGGTGGGCCTCCCAGCCGGCGGCCTCGTCACCCAGACGGTGGACTGTTCCCAGTGACCTGGGCCCCTCCTGGGATCTGTGGCCCAGGGCTGGGGGCTCTGGGCGCTGATGGGAGAACCCCTGGCCGTGTGCCACATCCCCAGGGAGCTGGATGAGGGGTACCTTTGGCAGCGAGAGCCCAGTTCTGGCGCCTGGGAGGGTGCTCCAGCCTCTGGGGGGCAGCCGCCTCTTGGAAGGGCCCCTTAATTACCCCTCCGCGCATGCAGTGTGGATGGGCTATAGTCGGGGCTTCCGTGAGGAGACTGCCCGATAGGGCTGGGGGGCCGAGGCTAAGGCCTGCTAGGTTGCAGGGCCGGGGGACGGTCGACAGAGGAGGGACCTCACCAAGCCCCCTGGGCACAAGTCAGAGGGGCGTCGGGGATGCTGACCTCTGGGCAGGAGGAGGTGAGAGGCAGCCATGAGCACCCCCTGGGGCCAGGGACAGGATGCAGCTTCGCCCTCCCCTGCCCGGGGCTACCCCGATGTGCCCTCTGCCTGCGATGCTCCAGCCTCCAGCTCCTGGGCTGGCAGGCTCCCCCCGGCCCAGCTCTGAGGGGGCTCATTCCCCAGTGTGTCTACCGCAGGGGGCCTCGGTGGCCGGGGGCGGTCAGGGGGAGAGGGGGCAGGTCCTGAGTCAGCCCCGAGGACGATGAGGGGGGTGACCGGGGTACGGCTGGGGCAGGGACCCCATCCTGGGAGCTGCCGGCTGTGTGCGGAGGCCAGGCTCCCGTGGGAGCTGGGGCCAGCGTCTGGCCGCTGCCCGGACCGGCCACCAGAACTTCAGGGGCAGTGGGGCACCTGCGGTGGACACCGGACAGGCTACCCCCAGCTGCCCCTTCCATCCCAGGCCTGCCGGCCTGAGGGACCCCTGCGCCTCTGGGGCAGGGGTGGAGGGAGGCACCCCCAGGCCCAGGGGGGTGGGGTCCCCGGTGCGGGCCTCAGCAGCCCCGGGTCTGAGTGAGCGGGGCTGCTCCCTGAGCCGGCCGGGCCCCAGGAGGCCAAGCCCACGGATGGCCGAGAGGGCGAGGAGAGCCCAGCCACGGGGCGGGCGGCCCCTCTGCCCAGCGCGGCCGACACCTCTCCGCCCCGCAGGTCTTCCACGTGGCCTACGTGCTCATCAAGTTCGCCAACTCGCCTCGGCCGGACCTCTGGGTGCTGGAGCGGTCCACGGACTTCGGCCGCACCTACCAGCCGTGGCAGTTCTTCGCCTGTGAGTCTGCGGCAGGGGCCGGCCAGGGGCGTCCCTGGGGTGGGCGGCCGTCACCAGGCTCTCAGGGTCCCCGCCGGCCCGGCCGGTCCCCCCGCACGCCCGCCTCCCGCATGCGTTCCTAGAGGCAGGTGCCTGTCGTGACGTGGGGCACAGCTGGGCCCAGGGGCTGGTGGCGCAGGAGGCTCCGGGGCCGCCCCGCGGCTCCCTCCAGGCCGGCTTTGTGGTCCGGCTGCTCCTGCGGCAGCAGAGGGAGCCGGGTGGGCGGCGGGACCTCCGTGACCGGTCACGGTGATGGGGAGCCTGGGTCACACGTCCCTGAAAACTGCATGGGCAAGGGTGGGGGTGGGGCAGCCCTCTAAAGGGGAGTCGGAAACGGTCCCCCAATGTCGGGGATGAGGAGGGCCATCGGGGGGTGGGGGCGCCCGTTCTCGGCAGAGAGGGCGGGTGTGGTGAAGCCGGGAGGGTCCGTCCGTGTGGGGCGGCCACGTTCAGACCTGCCGGGCTCTGGGGCTCCTGCCTGCACCCCGCCATGCCCTCCTGGGGTGGCCTCTCCTTCGGCCAGGAGCCTCACTCTTTTTGCAACAAAACCCTGTGGGGTCGGTGGGGCGGCCCATGGGGGTGCGGCGATGTTCGAGAGCCTTCCCGGGGCCCTGCACCCTCACCCTCCGCCCGGTTCCCGCAGCCTCCAAGAGGGACTGTTTGGAGCGGTTCGGGCCACAGACGCTGGAGCGCATCACGCGGGACGACCACGTCATCTGCTCCACCGAGTACTCCCGGATCGTGCCCCTGGAGAATGGCGAGGTGGGCCCCGGGGCGGCACGGGGGCGGGGGGGGGGGCCTGCTAGTGCGGCGCCGGCCGCTCCCTGGCCTGACCCTCCGCCCGACCCTCTGGCCCACGCAGATCGTGGTGTCCCTGGTGAACGGGCGCCCTGGGGCCATGAACTTCTCCTACTCGCCACTGCTGCGAGACTTCACCAAAGCCACCAACATCCGCCTGCGCTTCCTGCGCACCAACACGCTGCTGGGCCACCTCATGGGCAAGGCCCTGCGGGACCCCACCGTCACCCGCCGGGTGAGCCACCCGGCCAGTGGGCGCGGGGAGGCGGGCTGGGCTGGGGGGGGCGCGGCGCTCACCGGCCGCGGGTGCAGTACTATTACAGCATCAAGGACATCAGCATCGGCGGCCGCTGTGTGTGCCACGGCCACGCGGACGTGTGCGATGCCCAGGACCCCGCAGACCCCTTCCGGTGAGGCCCCGCCCCCTGCCTGTCCTCATCCCCTTCCCAGCTCAGGGCCGCCCTGGGCCGGGCCCCAGCCGGCTGCCTCTCCTGTCCCGGCGAAGCCAGGACCCTGGGCGGGGGAGTCAAGGACCTAACTGGCTTGCCTGCCCCTTCTGGAGGGTTCTAGGAGCTTCCCTTGGTGCTCCGCACGTTTACTCTGCGGCGTCGGGGAGCGGACGCGTTTTCTGTTGCTCAGGACTTTGACTCTGAGAGTGTGTGTCGTGAACTCAGGCCCTTTCCGGGCCATCAGCTCTGCCTGTCGGCTCCCCCTTGTACCTCTTTTCTTCCGGAATCCCGTTCCATGGACGGGACCTTCCTGCGGTTTCCTGTGCCCCCCGAGCTGCTCCTGCGTCCACCTCCCCATCTCCTGAGCTGCCTCGGGACCAGCACTCCGGTCACAGATCCTCCAGCTCAGTGTAGCCCGACTGCTGCCTTTAACTCCAGTGATTTTATCTTCGTTTATCCAAGTTCCCATTGGTTCCTTGGCCACACCTCCCTGTATTTTAGAGCAACACATTTTTGAGGTTTTAGACGCCTTAAACATTCTTATTTTACAGTTTCTACTACTTGCTCCCAAGCTCCTGGGGTTGGGTCCTGCTGACCATCGTGTTGGCGGGCCTGGCCGCCCGTGGCCCCACCGCCTTAGCCGCCCCTCGTCTGTGGCCTGGCTGGGGACGGTCACTCGCGGGGGCCTCTGCTGCCCACTGTAGGGTCCCGCAGCCTGGCCCCGCTCGGGGTATTTCTCGTGCCCTGACTACGCAGACGGCAGAGCCAGACGCGGCGACCCAGTGGCACAGGCTGAGCTGGGGTGAAGATGGGCCTGCTCCCGGGGCCGCCGCCCCTGCCTCCTCTGCCCTGGGGGCCTTCAAGGCACCGCTTGCAGGGCAGCAGCGTGGACTCCCAAGGCCCCGCAGACCCTGGGGAGGGGGACAGGGCTCGAGCCGTGTGCTCTGGGGCCTGGGTCTCCATGGGCTGGCTTCGGGGCCCGGCTCAGGGCACGCCCAGCGCCATAGCTGGGTGCTGGCCCCGGGTGCTTGTGGAGGCGTGTGGCGGGTGGGGGCTCCCAGCGGTAGGTGGCTGCAGCCTCGGTCCTCAGCTGCGGCCCGCTGGCCCCCGACCCCGAGCCGGCCGCAGCCGCTCTCCAGGACGGCAGGCAGGATCCGGGCCCTCCGACTGGCGTCCGCCCCACTGCAAGGGGAAGCAGTTCCTGGCCCCTGGCCCCTGGCCCCTAGGGAGGAGCCCTGGACGCCCGGGGGCGTCTGGCTGAGCTCGTGCTGCTACGTGAGCCGGCCCTTGGAGCTGGCCCAGGGAGCCGGGGCGAGGAGGGATCCGCTCCAGCTCGGGGACCCGGGGCTGCAGGCTGACCACCCAGGGCCCCTGCCCCAGCCCTGCCCTGCCCGCCGGCATGTGTCCCGTCCCATCCCCCAGCCCTGGGGAGGCCGTGCGTGGCCCATGGTGCCCCTCTGGGTCCACAGCGGAGCCCCTCCCGTCCCGTTGTCCCCACAGGCTTCAGTGTGCCTGTCAGCACAACACGTGTGGGGGCTCCTGTGACCGCTGCTGCCCCGGCTTCAACCAGCGGCCGTGGAAGCCGGCCACCACCGACAGTGCCAACGAGTGCCAGTGTGAGTGCCCGCACGCGGCTCGCCCGGGCCCGTTCTGGCCACCTGGTGTTGCCACGCCCGGGGTCCCTGTGGTTCGTGAGTCGTGCCCCGGGTCCTGGCGAGGCGGGGTCCCGGGGGCCCCTGAACATCTGCCCCCTTCTCTCCAGCCTGCAACTGCCACGGCCACGCCCACGACTGCTTCTATGACCCCGAGGTGGACCGGCGCAACGCCAGCCAGAACCAGGACAACGTGTACCAGGGCGGTGGCGTGTGCATCGACTGCCAGGTGGGGAGGGGGCTGGGGGGCTGGGGGGCCGGGGCAGGGCCCCAGGTGCAGGCCGCCGTCCCGCGCTCACCCGTCCTGTGCCCCCCAGCATCACACCACCGGCATCAACTGTGAACGCTGCCTGCCCGGCTTCTACCGGGCCCCGGACCACCCCCTCGACTCTCCCCACGCTTGCCGCCGTGAGTGGGGTCGGCCCGGGTGGGGCCACGGGGTGTCCCGAGGCTCCAGCTTCCCGTGCCCCGGGGGCCCTCGCGCGGCTCTGGGAGGCCCCGCCTGGCTCTCACGCCCCTGCCCTGTCCTGGGGCCCTGGGCTCGGGGTCTCACGACTCCCCGGCCCCTGCCCAGGCTGCAACTGCGAGTCGGACTTCACGGACGGGACGTGCGAGGACCTGACCGGCCGCTGCTACTGCCGCCCCAACTTCACGGGGGAGCGTTGTGATGCGTGCGCCGAGGGCTTCACTGGCTTCCCGCACTGCTACCGTGAGGGCGTCGGCCTGGGGGGACCTGGGGGTGAGTCCGGGGGGGCCTTCGGGCCTGCTGACGCGTGCTGTCTCCTCCCTCAGCGGTGCCCTCCTTCTCCCCCAACGACACCGGGGAGCAGGTGCTGCCGGCCGGACAGATCGTGAGTAAGTGTCCCCGAGGCCCCCGTCCTGCCCTGGACTCCACGAGAGCAGTGGCTGGGGGGGCCCCACGAAGGCCCCGCAGAGAGGGAGGATTTGTCGCGGTTACTCTAGTTTCGGTTCTAGTGTTTTTCTGCAAATCCCGCGTATCGGTGCTAGGAACCCTCCGAGAGGACGGGTGAGCATAGAGCGGAACAGAAAGGTGCCCGGAGTTGCGCCGCTTTCAAGCGATGGCTCTCCCCACAGCTGGGACCTTCCGTGTGCTGCACACGGTTTTGGGCCAACGTGGTGGGTGGGTGCCGTGGTCACTGCTTTGTGCTTCCGCCCGCCCCGGTCCTGTAAACACGTCACCTCATGGTCCGTGTCATCGCACAGATGCAGTATCTCATCAGTCACCCCCAGTTGTTGGAAATTTAAGTTCTTTCCAACTTAAAAAAAAAACCGCTACAGTAAACATCCTTGCAGCTCAAACTTTCCATAAATTCTCGATAATTTCTGTAGAACAATTTCCTAGAAGGTTCTGAGTCACAAGATGTGCGTGTTTGGGGACATTTGTGGCCGTAAGTTGCCAAATCTCTCAAAAGAGAGAAATAGCGTGCAGCGTAGTGACGTCCGCGGCATCGGCAGGCGCAGATGTCCTCGCCGTGGGCACCTCCCGCGGACTGTTGGCTGGGCTGGCAGGATGCTCACCCCCTCACCCCCGCCCCGTGTTTCTGGAACCGGGCTCGTGTTTCAGGGGACGTTGTGTCAGTCCGAGGGGCAGGCGGTGTCCCTTCCTAAGGGCGTAACCGTGCGTTCGACAGCTGGCGGTGTCCTGGTTAGACGGCATTTGACGTTTGGCATCTTGAGCGTTTCTTTGACGCATCTGTAAGGTTGGATCTTCTTTCAAGTGTCTCTTGACCTTTCGGCTGTTTTCCCGGGGACCCGGTTGTCGGGGTGTTCGCCCACGCGTCTGTCCGCGCCCGCCTCTCCCGGCCCCATGTCTTCAGGGCTCTTCTCTTCCGTGCCGGTGTTTTAACCCTCTTGTGTGGTTCTGTTGAGGGCGTGCTTGCCCCTGACTCAGTCGTACGGAGGTGGCGCGCCCCGAACTCAGTCTCCCGCCTGCCGGCCTTCGACGGTCTCTTCTCTGCCTGTAATCGTCGGCTTTTCATCGGCGGCATCGATGGGGGTGGGCAGGCTTGTTCCAGAAAGAGCCAGATGGCGCTTGCTTGCTTCCCACGCTGAGGACCAGGCGTCCTGCCTTGGCTCTCGAGCTCTGCCGTCGCGCTGTAGCTGCCGAGTGGCATCGACCGCGTGGACGTGCACGGGCCTGGCCATGTTCCGATAAAACTTTATTTACAAAGCAGCCAGAGGAGGGGATCCCTGGGTGGCTCAGCGGTTTCACGCCTGCCTTTGGCCCAGGGCGCGATCCTGGAGACCCGGGATGAGTCCCACATCGGGCTCCCTGCATGGAGCCTGCTTCTCCCTCCTCCTGTGTCTCTGCCTCTCTCTCTCTCTCTCTCTATGTCTATCATAAATAAATAAATAAAATAAATCTAAAAAAAAATAACAAAGCAGCCAGAGGAGCCCGGGACTGTGGTGTGCTGATGCCGGGCCTCAGTGCCGAGGGGCCCCGTCCCCCCGCGGCCCAGGGTCGGCGCCCAGAACGGCCCACGGCCGCGCTGATCGTACCGGGACTTCTACGCTAACTGCACCCGTGTGTCTGCGTTGGTGACGGAGCCCGGTTGAAAGCCCTCTCGGTGGGGTTCTTGGGTGCGTGCCGTCTTGTTTTGGTTTTGTGATTCACCTTGAAAATACTTGGAAAATGACCCGTACTTGGTCACGCTCCACAGTGGTTTAAAAATCACAGGAATCACCCGTTTCTTTTTTCTTTTCTTTTTTAAAGATTTTATTTATTCATGAGAGATACAGAGAGGGAGGCAGAGACACAGGCAGAGGGAGACGCAGGCTCCATGCGGGGAGCCTGACGTGGGATTCGATCCTGGGACCCCGGGGTCACGCCCTGAGCCCAAGGCAGGCGCTCAACCCCCGAGCCCCCCGGGTGTCTCTGAATCACCCGTTTCTTAAAAGTTTGATAGAGCTTAGAAGGGCGTCTGGCCCTGACACGTGTTCAGTGGAGATCTTGGGTTACGGTTCTCGTCCCTTCCATGCTTGTTGTGTCTGTTCGTTCCCTAGCTCGGCTCAGTCCGTTTCAGTCATTTTTATTTCCTAGCAGATTGTGTCCTTTGGATTCGAAACGTATGGGTGTAACGTCACGCGCAGCATTCCATCGTGAGCTGTACGTTTCTCTTATCATCTGTTTTCGTTTCTTTCTTTCGTTTCCTCCCTTTATCAGACCTGTCGGAAGGTTGACGGGTTTATCGGGGTTTTCAAAATACGGCTTAAGAGTATCCCATCTATGAGAGCTACTGGGGTTTTTCTCTTTTTCCTTTGGGGGAGAGATTTTACTTCTTAACATAGAAAATGTTGAACTTAAAAAAAAAAAAAAAGAAAGAAAAGAAAATGTTGAACTAAAACCTTTAGATCCATCTGCTTCTTTCTTAAGGAGTCGAGGGGTGCTAGGTACTCGGCATCGTGCTAGCTCCGGGTGCGCGGCGTCGTGACTTGAGGATCGGGCACGCTGCAGAGCGGTCACCACGGCAGCCGGTTAACCCTTGTCACCACACAGTTACAGACTCACTTTTCCCTGTGATGAGAACTTTGAAGGCCTCTTAGCAACTTCCAGACCCGCCCTGGGCTGTGGTTGCGTCCAGGCGCCTCGCCCGGTCACGGCCACGCGAACTACGCGTCTCACGCCTGCACGTCTGTGCCCCCGGGTCTCCACCGCCGGCCCCGCGGCCACCAGCGGGTTCTCTGTTTCCGTGAGCTCGGTGTTTCGTGTCAGCGCTGGGTTCCCCACGTCAGTGAGGTCACGCGCGCTTGTCTCTTTCTGCTTCCCGCCGTTTCCTCACCGCTTTCCCGGCTTCCCGGGCCCAGTAGCTCCACTCTGTCTTCGTTGTTGACAAAACGGTGCAAAGTGTGGCTTGTCAACCAGGAAGGTGTCTGCAGACGGCGTGGCTGTCGTGACGGAGGGGGTGGCCTCGCACGCGGTGGGGGGGTGCTGGCCGTCACCTGGCCCAGGGCGCGAGCAGCGGCGTCCAGGCCGGGCCCGGGTTGCTGTGTGGCTGGGCCCCCCCGACGGCTGCGGCCCAGGCTGTGGAGCACTTCGGTCTCCCCTTTCCTTGCAGCCTGCCCTGCCCAGAGGACGGTCCCTCGTCCTTTCCCGCCCTGTCTGATGGCTCTGCATCGCGGTCAGATCCGCTAGCCTGCAGTTTCTGCTCTTTGTCTTTGGAATTGGAGATTTTCTTCGCTTCTCACTTAGAACGTGACCCCTTCGAGAATGTTCCACGGCCATACAAAGGGGTCACATGTGCTGTGCGGGGCGCAGGTCCCCGTATACATCCACACGTGTTCAATATGCCCTTTATTTATTTTTTTATTTTTTAATTTTCTTTCAATATGCCCTTTAAACCCACGCCGTCTCTTCTCTGTCCTCATCAGCCTCTGAGGCCAGTATCTTCAGCCTTTCTGTCCAGGGCAATGGTTTTGCCAGAACCTTCCAGCTGAGCAGTTTGGCCCTATGCACCTGGTGACCCCGTGGTCCTGCTCTGAGTGCATGGGGCTTCCTGCAGCTCCGGCGGGCCAGGCCCCCTTCCCTGCAGCGGCTCCCTGTCGTCCCACCGATGCTTGTGGCTTTGGGTTCTCCGGAATGTTCTGGGGTCTCCACGCTCTGCTCACCGTCTCTGCGCCGTGCTGTCCCTTCACGAAGCTCTCCGTGGCCCGTCTGGGTCCGTGGTTCAGGGAGCATCTTTTCAAGAGGACGTGAGTTGATTTTCCTTCAAGAGCCAAACGGAGGCCTCTGGTTCTGCCTCGTGAGAGTAGCCGGGGCGCGGGCAGGGCCGTGGCCGTCAGGCAGGGCTTGCTCCTGCTCTTTCTGTGTCATTGATCCTCCTGCGCAGGTGTTTGCCACCCGCGTTCTGCTGGGCAACAGGACGTGTTCCGGGGTTTGGTGATTTGTGCTTCCTTCCCGGAGGGTTTGCGAGTTCTGTTTCTCTCTGCTGGTCGGGCCTGGGGTCGCCCTTACGTTTGTGACAAACATCAAACCATCATTTTCTATAAATAACAGCATCCATGAGCTCTTTTTGTGCATCAGTTAAGGCGTTCAGCACGTATTTTTCTCCTCTTTTCTAACCGCACAATTATTTATAAAGATGACCGCTTTTTTGCCTCGTTATGGTTTTGTTTTTACATCTTGTCTGGTTGTATCGACGCCTGCAGTTGACTTCGTAGCTACATTATAAACAACTAATTGCATGTCCTCCGAGCGCCCTGATTCATTGCAGGCGCTTTTCCAGAGGCTTCGGCTCTGCCTTCTGGCCATTTTGGTCGTTTAGTTGTGTGAGTGCAGCACAGCAGTGTGAGGAGACGAGTTTGAGGCGGGCAGTGTCCTGCGGGGGCCTGGGGTCTGCAGGCCCCTGAGGCCCCCTCCCCTCCCTTTCCCCCCAGACTGTGACTGCAGCGCCGCCGGGACCCAGGGCAACGCCTGCCGCCAGGACCCGCGGCTGGGACGCTGCGTGTGCAAACCCGGCTTCCAGGGCGTCCACTGCGAGCTCTGCGCCCCGGGCTTCTACGGCCCCGGCTGCCAGCGTGAGTGTGGCCCCGACTGCCCTCGCGTGGACCCTGGGGGCCCGTCCCCTCCCCGACTGACACCACGTTCCCTCCCTGCAGCGTGCCAGTGTTCCAGCCCCGGAGTGGCGGACGGGGACTGTGACCGGGACTCGGGCCGGTGCACCTGCCGGGAGGGCTTCGAGGGCGCCGCGTGCGACCGCTGTGCGCCGGGCTACTTCCACTTCCCTCTCTGCCAGCGTGAGTGGGGCCTCCCCCGCGGGCGTGGGTGGGCGGGGGGCTCGGGGCACGGCCTGCCTGGCTCAGGGGGCCTCCGCGTGCTGCTTCGCTCCCCAGTGTGTGGCTGCAGCCCTGCGGGGACCCTGCCCGAGGGCTGTGACGAGGCTGGCCGCTGCCCCTGCCGGCCGGAGTTCGACGGCCCTCACTGTGACCGCTGCCGCCCGGGCCACCACGGCTACCCCGACTGTCGCGGTGAGCGGAGGTCTGGGGTGGGGCCCGGGTGGAGCCGGAGGGCCACCCACGAATGCCCAGGGCCTGACCCCGTGTCGCCTGCAGCCTGCACCTGCGACCCACGGGGTGCCCTGGACCAGCTGTGCGGGGCAGGCGGGACGTGCCACTGCCGTGCTGGCTACACGGGCGCCGCCTGCCAGGAGTGCAGCCCCGGCTTCCACGGCTTCCCCGACTGCACCCGTGAGTGTGGCTGCAGGGGATGCAGGGTGCGGAGGGCGGGCACGTCCCTCCCGCATGCCCACATCCTGCCTTCCTCACCCAGCCTGCAACTGCTCCGCCGAGGGGTCCCTGCACGCATCCTGTGACCCCCGCAGCGGGCAGTGCAGCTGCCGGCCCAGTGTGACAGGGCTGCGATGTGACATGTGTGTGCCTGGCGCCTACAACTTCCCCTACTGCGAAGGTGAGCCTAGTGCAGTGTGTGTGGCACGTGCCGCGTGTGGCCTCCCTGCGCTGTCGCCCTCGTGCCCACGACTGCCCACGTACCGTGTGCACATGCGTGCTCTCACGTGATCCGGGGCGGGCGGGTTGGGCTGCCTGTGGTCCGTGCTTTGTGCAAGCGTGCCCTCACAGAGCTGCCCGTGCACAGCACGCATTCACACGCGTGTCCGTGCCGGCGGCCCTGGGGCGTGTTCTAACCGCTGTCTGTGGCCGTGGGGGGCGTGGGCCCTTGTGGGACCAGAGCCAGCAGGCACGCACATGTTTTCACGCCTGCTCACCCGGGTGGGAGGCATGGGTGCGGCTCCCACGCAGCCTCGGGTCCCAGGCACCCTCGGAGTCAGTGACCGACAGGTGACGATGGGCCGGGTCTCTCCACAGCTGGCTCCTGCCACCCTGCTGGCCTGGCCCCGGCTGGCCACCGCCTTCCCGAGGTAGGTCCCAGGCCGCCTTTGGTGGGGCCAGCCCATCGCTGCCGGGGAGACCGTCACTGTGATCACGTGCTCCGTCGCTTCGGCATCCTCGGGGCCCGTTTGTCCCCTGGCTGGTCCTCTGTCCCTGATGCGGGGACAGGCCAGAGATGGGGCCGGGTTGGGGCTGGGGGGCTGCGGGTTGTGGGTAAGAAGGCAGGGCCCGCCCGGACCCTCCATCTCACCTCCTCCCAGGCGCAGGTGCCCTGTACGTGCCGGGCCCACGTGGAGGGGCCGAGCTGCGATCGTTGTAAACCCGGGTTCTGGGGGCTGAGTCCCGAGAACCCCGAGGGCTGCACCCGTGAGTCTGTGGGTTCAGGGTGTGCGGGGGCTGGGCAGACGCTGGGGGAGGGCCGCGCAGGGCGGTGAGGGCTGGCCCCTTGGAGTCCAGGCCCGCTCTCTTCTCCGCCAGGCTGCGACTGTGATCCTCGGGGCACGCTGGGCGGACTTACCGAGTGCCAGCCGGTGAGTCTGAGGGCCGAGCTGCCCAGGGCCCAGGGGCCCAGGGGCTGTGGGGCAGGCACGTCCAGACCCCCCCACGGCTGGGTCTCACCTTGCCCCTCGGCCACAGGGCGACGGCCAGTGCTCTTGCAAGCCTCACGTGTGCGGCCAGACCTGCGCGGCCTGCCAGGATGGCTTCTTCCGGCTGGACCGGGCTGACTACTTCGGCTGCCGCAGTGAGCGCCCCCTCGGCCCTCAGCCCACGTTGGGGGGGCAAGGGAGGGACACGTGGGGCTGCTCCTGGGTGCTCTGGCCGGGAGGCAGGGAGGGACAGGGGTCTGCAGTGCTGCACCCCTGACACACCTCCCTAGCCGGTCCCGGTGCCCCGTTACTGTCCAAGCTGCGGGCCACCCCCGGGGGTCAGTGTGAGCTGGGTTCTCGGCGCCCGTGGCCTCCACAGCTGGCGGCCGGGCGGGGCCCAGGCAGCCCTGACCTTGCTCCCTCCCGCTGCAGGCTGCCGGTGCGACGTTGGCGGTGCGCTGGGCCAGGGCTGCGACCCGAGGACCGGCGCCTGCCGGTGCCGCCCCAACACCCAGGGCCTCACCTGCAGCGAGTGGGTGACCCCCTGCGCGGCCCCGGGGGGCAGGGGGCTGGTGAGGCAGCGGACCCCGAGGCCTGCCTCTGACCTCCCTGCCGTGGCCAGGCCGGCGCGAGACCACTACCTGCCTGACCTGCACGACATGCGTCTGGAGCTGGAGGAGGCGACCACGCCCCAGGGCCACACCGTGCGCTTCGGCTTCAACCCCCTGGAGTTCGAGAGCTTCAGCTGGAGGGGCTACGCCCAGATGACGCCCATCCAGGTGGGCGAGGGGCCGCGCCTCCCCGACGGGGGCTGCGGGTTCCCCCTGGTTGGTGGGGAGGAGAGGGGCCCTTGGGGCCAGGGCACCGGCCACCCCGATTCTCCATGCCCCCCCCAGCCCAGGATCGTGGCAAAGCTGAACGTGACCTCCCCTGACCTCTTCCGGCTGGTCTTCCGCTACGTCAACCGGGGGCCCGTGAGTGTGAGTGGGCGAGTGTCGGTGCAAGAGGAGGGCAAGTTTGCCACGTGTACCAACTGTGAGTACCTGGGGGGCTCCCAGCTCCCCCACTGCCCGGCCTGCCCCAGCCCTGCCCCAGCCCTGCCCCAGCTGCTCCTGGCCCACTCCTTCCCCTTTGCCCCCTTCCCCTTTGCCCCCCTCCCTCCGCCCCACCTGGGGCCCCAGCGGGGGTGGGAGCCAGCCTATGCCCTGGCCCTGGGGGCGCTGCAGCCTGGCGTGGCCCATGGGCTGAGTCTAGGGGTCTCCCCGTCCACATCCCCAGGCACAGAGCAGAGCCAGCTCGTCACCTTCCCGCCCAGCACGGAGCCTGCCTTTGTCACCGTGCCCCAGAGGGGCTTCGGGGAGCCCTTCGTGCTGAATCCTGGCACCTGGGCTCTGGTCGTGGAGGCTGAAGGGGTTCTCCTGGTGAGGCGGGGGCTGAGCGGGCTGCAACGGGGCCCAGGGAGGGGGCTGGAGTACCCACCTCTCGCCCTGCCCGCCAGGACTACGTGGTGCTGCTGCCCAGCACGTACTACGAGGCAGCCCTCCTGCAGCTGCGTGTGGCCGACGCCTGCACGTTCCGGCCTGCCGCCCAGCGCTCCGGGAACAAGTGAGGGCTCGCCTGGCGGGGTGGGGGGCCGGGCCTCCCTGTGCTCAGGCCGCCCACCCCTGCTGACTGCCGTCATGTCCCCCCAGCTGCCTCCTCTACACCCACCTGCCCCTGGATGGCTTCCCCTCAGCGGCGGGACCCGAGGCCTTGTGTCGTCACGACAACAGCCTACCCCGGCCTTGCCCCACGGAGCAACTCAGCCCCTCACATCCACCACTGGCCGCCTGCCTGGGCAGTGACGTGCGTGTCCCTGGGACCCCATGGAGGGGTGGGGGGTGGTCAGGACCTGGGGAGGGCGTGCCCTTGTCTGGGGGAGGGGGCGGTCTGGTCTGTGGTGCAGTGACAGGACACAAGTTTGACCTGGGGCATCAGGACACCTTTGGGGCCAACTGTAGACGGGGTATCAGTGACCCCCACCTCTGGCTTATCATGAGGAGGCAGCAGGTATTTGTTACCTCTGAGACCCAGGCTGGGCTCTGGGCAGCAGGCCCTCACCAGTGCTGAGGCCAGCGGGCCTTGGGGAGGCAGGGGAGGGTGGGAGAGAGCAGAGGCTGGAAGGCCAGGTGGCCATGGGGTGTCCTGGCGGGCTGCCCCAGGCAGCGAGGACAACAGGTGCACAGACTCTGGGGTCAGAGAGCGGAGGCTGTGGGAGCAGAGGGTGGGAAGGCCCGTGTGCAGCAGTGTCCAGGGAGGACGCGGAGGCTCGTTCTCCATGTGGGGCCTGGGGTGGGGCCTCTGATCACTTTGTCCCCCCAGGTGGACGTCCAGCTCCAGCTGGCAGTGCCACAGCCAGGCCGCTACGCCCTGGTGGTGGAGTATGCCAATGAGGACGCCCCCCAGGAGGTGGGCGCAGCCGTGCACACGCCCCAGCGGGCCCCCCAGCAGGGAGCACTCACTTTCCACCCCTGCCCTTACAGGTGCGCAGGGAGGGGAGAGGATTCAGGTCTGGGGGAGCCGTGTGGGAAGGCTTGGGCCCCAGGCCCCCCCCCGACCCCCTGCTGACTGCCGCTGCCCCTCCCGCAGCGCCCTGTGCCGGGCCACAGCCCTGGACACCCAGCACCACCTGGCGGTCTTCCACCTGGACACGGAGGCCAGCGTCCGGCTCACGGCCGAGCAGGCCCGCTTCTTCCTGGTAAGGCCCTGACCCTTCCCCTGCACGGGCCCCAGGCCCCCCCTGTGGCTTCAGGCCTTTCAGAAGACACTAAGCAGCATCAAAGTAGGGGAGTGCTGAGCCCAGGGGCCATCACCAGCACCACCGACCGTGGGCACCCAGTCACGTTTCTTCTGGAATCTTCAGGATTTGGGTATTTTTTTCCCGTGGCCACAAATATATACTTGTTTAGAGAGCATTCCTGCGGCCACACGGGGCGGGGGGCCTGTGATGGGTTGGAGCTGGAAGGGAGACACCTCCTCGGTGCTCTGAGGACTGAGTCACGGTGACGCGGGCCTCTGCACACCCGTCTGCGACCACGAAGCCCCGCGCGGTGTTAACCGTCGCTCTGACGCCCAGAACCGAGTGGGTGTCAGCTGGACACAGGAGCTGTCGGAGCGTTGCACTCTTACCGTGTTTCCTTGGTTCTGGTCTTTAGAAAATGTATCAGTCGTGCACATGTTCTAGTAAGTGCGTCAAGTGTTGACGAGAGACTTGCAGAGGGGAGGACCCCGTGGCCGCCCGCCGCGCTGGCTCGGCCCGTGGTGCTCAAGGGCACGGACCACGTCCCTTCGGCCCAGCCTGCTGGCGGTGGGGCACGTGCAGTCCACGCTCCCTTCGGCCCCATGGCGGGGAGCCAGGTCATTGCAAGGTGTCCACAGAGCCGCGTCCCGGGCATGCCCGGCATGTGCCCCAGCACCCAGCACCCAGGCCGGGAAGCCGCAGGCCCCGCCCCAGACACCCCGCAGCCCTGGTGGCCGCCCCCCGGCTCTGACAGCCACCTCATCTGCCTGTCCTGGGGTGCGTAACCCAAACCACAGTGGACACGGGTCAGAGATGGGTCCCCGGTGTCACCGCGGCCACACAGCGTCCAGGCCTCTGCTGTGGGGCACGTGCAGACGGCTTCCGGGCCTCACGTTTGGCTGTTTGCCGCACCCAGACCTGCGTGGTGCTGGGCAGCACGGGCCCGAGGGCCGCTCAGCTGAGTGCTCGTCTGCGCAGGGTCCCTGTCACTGAAGCTGAGGGGGAGGCCGGTGGCCCACGTGCAGCCGAATCACCGCAGGGGGCGACAGGCTGGAGCCCGCGAGGAGAGCCGAGTGGTGCTCCTGGCCTGGAGACCGTGGAGCAGGGCTGGGGCTCGTGCAGCCGGCGGGGCCGGGGGGCAGGGGGCAGGGACTTGGGGCACAGACGGGCCGCCGTGGGACGTAGAGGCTGGGCGGCCCCGTGTGCGTGTCCTCGTCACGCCCCGTCCTCCGTCCGCAGCACAGCGTCACCCTGGTGCCCGTGGAGACGTTCAGCGTGGAGTTCGTGCAGCCCCGGGTCCACTGTGTCAGCGCTCACGGCACCTTCAGCCCCAGCAGGTGGGGGGCCGGGGGGGCTGGGGGGGGTGCGGCGGGGGGGCGGCTCGCAGGACTCACCTCCTCGCTCGTCCCCAGGGCCTCCTGCCTGCTGTCTCGCTTCCCGAAGCCGCCCCGGCCCATCATCCTCAGGGACTGCCAGGTGTTGCCGCTGCCACCCGGCCTCCCGCTGACCCACTCGCAGGACCTGACGCCCGGCGCGCCCCCGGAGGGGCCCCAGCCTCGGCCCCCCACGGCCGCGGACCCCGAGGCAGAACCCACTCTGCTGCGCCACCCCCAGGTGAGGGCCTGGCCAGGAGGGCCGCCGCGTGCGCTCCACCCTGGCCGTGGGCCCAGCCCTGCGCCTGCTGACCGGAGCGTCCCCCGCAGGGCACTGTGGTCCTCACCACGCACGTGCCGGCCCTGGGCCGCTACGCCTTCCTGCTGCACGGCTACCAGCCGGACCACCCCACCTTCCCCGTGGAGGTCCTCGTCAGCGGCGGCCGAGTCTGGCAGGGTGAGTGGCCGTGGGGCGCGGTGCGGGCGGGCCCCAGCTGAGGGCCTGCCGGGGTGTCCTCAGCCCCACGGTGTGGTCGTCACGAGATGTGGACGGATCCGTCCTAGAGGCCAGTTCCCAAGTGGGGTGCCCGGGGCCCAGTGCGGACGGCAGCCCCAGCCTCCCGGCCCCGTCCCAGCTCCCACTCGATTCCCTTATGTGAGCCGCGGCTCACCCTGTCATGTGACGTTGATGGTCCTTGTGTTCTCACGTACGTGTGTTGTTTTCGCTGGGCTGAGCTCAGGGACCTGCACCTAGCGGGCCTCTGAGTGGCCTCAGGCGAGTCACGTGTGCGCGTCGTGACACAGATGCACCGTCCTCGGCGGGCATGGCCCCGTCCCGTGGGCGTCTCTTCCTCCCTGGTGACTCCAGGAGCGCCCCTGGGATGAGGCCGTGGGCCAGAGCTGGTCCGTGGGGTGCGGGGGGCACACGGACCTGCCTTTCCTTCCCCTCCAGGCCATGCCAACGCCAGCTTCTGCCCACACGGCTACGGCTGCCGCACCCTGGTGGTCTGCGAAGGCCAGACGGTGCTGGACGTGACCGACAGCGAGCTCACCGTGACCCTGCGTGTGCCCGAGGGCCGGTGGCTCTGGTTGGTGAGTCCAAGGCTGCCGTGTCGCAGGCCGGGTGGGGCTAGCATCTCTGGGTGCAGACGTCCTGAACCTGTTCGGGGGCCACTGGCCTCTCAGCCGGGGTGCGTCCTCCGTCTGCCTTGGCCCAGCCCCACGCCAGGTGCCAGGGAGCAGCAGCCCCCCGGCCTCCAGGCCATAGTGTGAGGCTACGGTGCAGGGCGAGGATCTTCAGAGCCGAGATGCGTCCGCCAGCCCCTGGGGCCCTGCTGGTCGGGGCGGCCTTCCTGGAGATGGAGGCCTGGACGGGAGGGGCATGGGGGGCCGGGCGCTTCCCCTTGGCGGGCCTCCCACGGCCCCCAGGGCTCCATCAGGCCACGGAAGCCGACCTCCTCCCGCCCCTGCCAGCCTTGCTGGGGCCCAGGGCTGGCCTGTGACGCTGCCGCTACCACCTCAGTTGCCCTGCGGGCCGCTGGCCAGTCACAGAGACCCCCGGTGACCCGCTGGCAGGCACTGGTACCCTTCCCCAGCCCGGGTGCTCTCCGGGTCCGCGGGAAGGTGACGGAGCCCCGATCCCCAGGAGTATGTGCTGGTGGTCCCCGAGGAGGCCTACAGCTCCAGCTATCTCCGAGAGGAGCCCCTGGACAAATCCTATGACTTCATCAGCCAGTGTGCCACCCATGGGTACCACATCAGGTGGGCCGGGCTGGGGGCCAGGGCTGGGCTTGGGAGGGTCAGGGTGGGGGACTGGGGTTGGGGGGCAGAGCGGGGCTGCTCGGGGAGCAGGGCCGGGGCCTCGGAAGACAGGGCCGGGGGCTGGGGGGCAAGGCGGGGCCTGGGGTTAGGGCTGGGGGCTCGGGGGCAGTGCTGGGGCTCTGGGGGCAGGGTGGGAGGCTCAGGGGGAGGGTGGGGGCTTGGGGGACAGGGGAGGGGCTGGGGGGACCAGGAGCTTGGGGGAGGGGCTCGGTGTGGGGGCAGGGCCAGGCTCGGGGGCAGGGCTGGGTGGGGCTGGGAGCCAGGGCAGGGGGGAGGCGTCGGGTAGGGAGGGGCGGGCGAGGGCTCTGGGCCTCACCACCAGCTTCTCGCCACAGCCCCTCCAGCTCGTCCCAGTTCTGTCGCGAGGCTGCCTCTTCCCTGTCTCTCTACTATAACAACGGGGCTCGGCCTTGCGGCTGCCACGAGATGGGCGCCACGGGCCCCACGTGCGAGCCCTTTGGGGGCCAGTGTCCCTGCCGAGCCCACGTCATCGGCCGGGACTGCTCCCGCTGTGCCACCGGCTACTGGGGCTTCCCCAGCTGCAGGCGTGAGTACTGCAGCCCGGAGCGCCAGCCAGGGGTGGGCTCTAACCCGAAGGGGCTTCCCGGCGGAGGGACACGTGGCTACAGGGGCAGGAGGACGTTCTGGAGCCTCGGGCAGCTTGTGGCCTGGGCCCTGCCCTCTGTCGGGTTCCGGGGACCGGGCGGCAGTTCCGGGCAACTGGCCCCCCACGTCGGGATCTGCCTGAGGCGTGGGGCCCGGAGCTGGGTGACACAGGCCGGCGGGGCGGGGGCTCACCACACGTGCGCTCCCCACAGCCTGTGAGTGCCGAGGCCGTCTGTGCGACGAGCTCACGGGCCACTGTGTGTGCCCGCCACGCACCGTCCCGCCCGACTGCGTCGTGTGCCAGCCCCAGACCTTCGGCTGCCACCCCCTGGTGGGCTGTGAGGAGTGTAACTGCTCGGGGCCCGGTGTCCAGGAGCTCACGGACCCCACCTGTGACGTGGACAGTGGCCAGTGCAAGTGAGCAGGGCGGGAGGGCTGTCCCGCGCCCCGGCTGGTCTCGGGTCCGGGTGGCGTTGCCACGGAGCACACTCCCTCCGGCCCCGGGCGGGGAGGGGTTCGCCTTGGGGGGTCGCCGCCCCCTGGGGCTGCTGCGGTCTCAGTTCAGCAGGAGAGGTGGGGTGGGGGGAGGCTCAGCCAGCCTCTGAACCCCTCGGCAGGTGCAGACCCAACGTGGCCGGACGCCGCTGTGACACCTGTGCCCCCGGCTTCCACGGCTACCCCAGCTGCCGTCCCTGCGACTGCCACGAAGCGGGCTCCATGCCCAGCGTGTGCGACCCCCTCACGGGCCAGTGCCACTGCAAGGTGTGGGGACAAGCGGGGCCCGGGTGGGGGTGTCAGCCGCCCCCGCCTCCCGCGCTGCCAGCTGAACCCCTCCGGGGCTTCCTGGGCGCTTTGGGGAGAGTCAGCCCACGGGCAAGGGGGTGACAACGAGCCAGGGCGGGTCGGGCACTGCTGCATGAGGCCGACTGACCCTCTCCCCCGCCCCCAGGAGAACGTGCAGGGCCCGCGGTGTGACCAGTGCCGCCTCGGGACCTTCTCCCTCGATGCCGCCAACCCGAAAGGCTGTACCCGCTGCTTCTGCTTCGGGGCCACGGAGCGCTGCCGGAGCTCGGCCCTCGCCCGTCGGGAGGTGTGCGGCCCGCGGGACTCGGGGAGGGGATGCGTACCACCCTGCCCCACGGCATGCCCCGGTGTGGAACGAGGCCCCGGGCCGCGGGACGGTGCTCAGCTCCGGGTCCCTCCCGTGCGCCCGCAGCTGGTGGACATGGAGGGCTGGACGCTGCTCAGCAGTGACCGGCAGGTGGTTCCCCACGAGCTGCGCGCGGAGGCAGAGCTGCTCTACGCTGACTTGCGGCGCGGGTTCGAGGCCTTCCCTGAGCTGTACTGGCAGGCCCCACCCTCCTACCTGGGGGACAGGGTGAGCGGGCCAGCGGGCCCTGGGGAAGGCGCCGTGAGGGTGTTTGGGCCGCCCTGGAGGGGGGAGGACGGCAGTGGGGCCGCCCGTGTCCAGGGAGGGATGGGCCTTCCGTGAGGGTGCCGGGGCCTAGTCCCAGGGGTGCCCAGGACCTTGCTGTCAACTCTGGGCGTGTGGTCGGGATCCGGCCGGGTCCCATCCCTCTGCCCCACCTCCAGGTGTCATCCTATGGCGGAACCCTCCGCTATGAGCTGCACTCGGAGACCCAGCGCGGAGATGTGTTCATCCCCAGGGAAAGCAGGCCGGACGTGGTGCTGCAGGTGACCGACGGGGTGGATGTGGCTGGCTGGGCGGGCGGGCACAGTGGGCAGGAGCGGGTCGGCCCAGGTGCAGCCCTCACCTGCCCCCGCACCTCCCAGGGCAACCAGATGAGCATCACGTTCCTGGAGCCGGTGTACCCGGCGCCCGGCCACGTTCACCAGGGACAGCTGCAGCTGGTGGAGGTGAGCGCAGCCGGCCCGGGCGCCCAGGTCCCTTGACCCCGGGGGAGGCCCAGGGGCCCCCAGGACGGGAGACGGGCCCGGGCGCGGGTGCAGGCTCCTCCCGTCCCGCTGCCCGGGGCCCGGCGCTCCCTCCCGCTCGGATTCTTTCGGCTCCTGGGCTTCTCCCCCGCTTGGGGAGGTTGTGCGTCGTCGTTTCTGCCGCCTCCCGCGCCCGCCTTGGGAGCAGCGGCTCCTCCCGCACCGGGTCTTAGGTGTCTCGGTGACTGGAAGTTGAGGTGTTTACTGTGCTCCGATTTATCAATTTTCCTGCGTGGTTGGGGTTTTTGCGTCTTATTTAAGGAAGGGCTCGTCTCTCTGAGATCAGAAGTACCCGCGTCTGGAGCTGGCATTTGCGCAGGGTGGGCGGCCGGGCGGCTCCCCCCGCGGGGCGGGCTGGTTTGGCTGCCTGCCGAGCCGCCGTGCCCGTGGTCTGGGTGTGTGGTCGGGGTCCCACCGAGCTGCTGTGCCCACAGGGGAACTTCCGACACACGGAGACCCACAACGCCGTGTCCCGCGAGGAGCTCATGATGGTGCTGGCGGGCCTGGAGCAGCTGCACATCCGCGCCCTCTTCTCCCAGACCTCCTCGGCCGTCTCCCTGCGCCGCGTGGCGCTCGAGGTGGCCGGCGAGGTGGGCGGGGGGCCTCCGGCCAGCAACGTGGAGCTGTGCATGTGCCCGGCCAACTACCGTGGAGATTCGTGCCAGGTGAGGCGGCGGGCATGGGCACCCCCGGCTCTGCCCACTTCGCCCCCACCCGCTGGGCACTGCCGTCCCCGCTGCCCTGCCTTCCTGCCACGGGCCGGGCTGACCCATCTGCCACCCCACTGTCACCTCTGTCCCTGCCCGGCCCTCTGTGCACACGGCTTCCCTGGTCCCTTCACTGCCCCGTCCACCCGTCGTCCGGTCCACCGCGGCAGGGGCCCCCTGCCCACACCCCGCCGTCCCTCTCTGTCACGCATTCCCACCTGCCCACTTGCTTGTTCATCTGAGGGCCTTTGGGACCCCGTCAGAAGAGGTGTGTGGGTTACAAGGAGGTGGCCCCAGCCCATGTGGCAGGGCTGCTCAGCTGAGCTAGGGTGTCCACGTGGCTTTGGGGGCTGTGACTTCACGTGTGGAGCGAGTCAGGGGAGGACCCCGCGGGGTCTGCGAGCGCGGTCCATCCTCTGGCCCTGGGGGTGGCCGCGCTTCCTTTCCTGACCGCTGGTGCCCCTCCCCCAGGAGTGTGCCCCCGGCTATTACCGGGACACCAAAGGTCTCTTCTTGGGTCGCTGTGTCCCCTGTCAGTGCCACGGCCACTCAGACCGCTGCCTCCCTGGCTCGGGAGTCTGCATGGTGAGCAGGGTCCAGCAAAGGCAGGGCAGCCACCCGAGACAGACCGGGGAAGGTGGGGGCCTTGGGTCGGTGCTTGGGGTGCACTGGGGGAAGCCCGGGGGAAGGGAGGTGCCACGGACGGGCCCTGGATGGCCTTGGGCATAGAGCCCCTGGGGTGCGAGCTGGGTTGGGGTGAGAGCTGATTAGACCCTGCTGCTGGGAAGCAGAGCCTCCGCCCCCGGTGCTCACCTGTCCCTCCCGCCCCAGGGCTGCCAGCACAACACCGAAGGTGACCACTGTGAGCATTGCCTGGCTGGCTTCGTGCGCAGTGGGTCGGAGGACCCCACGGCCCCCTGTGTCAGCTGCCCCTGCCCCCTCTCGGTGCCTTCCAACAAGTAAGTGGGGTCAGCCCATCCAGGGGCCCGACCGTCGCGTGGGGGCCTACGCCTTCACGGCCCGGTAGGGAAGGTCGCCATCCCCTAGCTGGTGGGGTCAGCACCGCCCTCTGGAGGTGGGGGCAGCTGGGGTGCGCTGGCCAGATGGGGCCCCTGGTGGTGTGCAGCGGTGAGAGAACCCCCTCTGTGCCTGCAGCTTTGCCGTGGGCTGTGTCCTGCGAGGGGGCCGCACACAGTGTCTCTGCAAACCCGGCTATGCGGGTGCCTCCTGCGAGCGGTGAGCGGTGGGGTGTGCGGGCAGGGGGGCAGGCGGGCGGATGGACAGACCTGGGGGCCGCAGGGTGGGCGGGTGGACCTGCGGGCGGGGGGCCAGGGAGGGACACAGGCCGCTGACCCCACCCGCGTCGCAGGTGCGCACCCGGCTTCTTCGGGAACCCGCTGGTGCTGGGCAGCTCCTGCCAGCCGTGCGACTGCAGCGGCAACGGTGACCCCAACCTGCTCTTCAGCGACTGCGACCCCCTGACCGGTGCCTGCCGCGGCTGCCTGCGCCACACCGCGGGGCCCCGCTGCGAGAGCTGCGCCCCCGGCTTCTACGGCGACGCCCTGGTGCCGGGCAACTGCACCCGTAGGCGGGCCCAACCCGGAGGGGCTCGTGGGGGCGGCGGGGCGCGGGGCAGCCCACCCGGAGCGGGGCGAGCCGGCGGCGGGAGTGAGGGGCCCAGGCCGGAGAGGCCCGGGCGGGCTGGGGGCGCAGGGAGGCCGGGGCCAGGCGGCGGCTACAGCACGGCCTCTGCAGGGTGTGACTGCGCGGCGTGCGGGACAGAGGCCTGCGACCCCCACACCGGGCGCTGCGTGTGCAAGACGGGAGTGACCGGGCCGCGCTGTGACCGCTGTCAGGTGGGGCTGCCGGGGGCGGGGCCTGGGGCGGGGCGGGGCCTGCTGGTGGGGCGGTTCTCGCTTGGGGCGGGGCCTAAGGGCAGGGGCGGGGCTTGCATGTGGCGACTCAGCTGGGGGCGGGGCCTGTGGTGAGGGCGGGGCCTGTGGGGGCGGGGCCTGCAGGTGGGGCGGCCCTTGGCTGGGGGCGGGGCCTGCTGGTGTGGTTCTTGGCTGGGGGCGGGGCCTGGGGGTGGGGCCTGCAGGGGGTTTGGCTAGGGGCGGGGCCTGGTGTGGTTCTTGGTTGGGGGCGGGGCCTGGGGTAGGGGCGGGGCCTGCTGGTGGGGCAGTTCTTGGTTGGGGGCGGGGCCTGCCGGTGTGGTTCTTGTTGGGGGCGGGGCCTAAGGGCAGGGGCGGGGCTTGCATGTGGCGACTCGGCTGGGGGCGGGGCCTGTGGCTGAGGGCAGGGCCTGTGGGGGCGGGGCCTGCAGGTGGGGCGGCCCTTGGCTGGGGGGCGGGGCCTGCAGGGGGCAGTATGAGCCCCCCCCCCCCCCCCCCCCCGCAGCCTGACCGCACCCTGTACCGCAGGAAGGATACTTCGGCTTCCAGGACTGTGGGGGCTGCCGCCCGTGCGCCTGCGGACCCGCCGCGGAGGGCTCTGAGTGCCACCCCCAGAGTGGGCAGTGCCACTGCCGGCCGGGGGCTGGAGGGCCTCAGTGCCGTGAGTGCGCCCCCGGCCACTGGGGGGTGCCCGAGCAGGGCTGCAGGCGTGAGTACAGTGGGTGGGTGGGTGCTGGGGGGTAGCTGGCGCCCCAGGATCCTTTGCCCGCCACTCACCCTGCCCCTCCCCACCTAGGCTGCCAGTGCCAGGGGGGCCACTGTGACGTGCACACAGGCCGCTGCACATGCCCCCCTGGGCTCAGCGGGGAGCGCTGTGACACCTGCAGCCAGCAACACCAGGTGCTGGTGCCAGACGGGCCCGGGGGCCATGGCGTCCACTGTGAAGGTGTGTCCCTGCACTGCAGGCCTGCTCGACGGCCACTCCTGTCTCCCCAGCTCCTCCAGGTCCACGAGGGGCCCCTGCCCCTCACCACCTGGTGGCCCTTATGTCTCTCTCCATTTCCAGAGAAGCCTTGTGACCCCTGCCCCCCTCTCAGTTTTCCAGGGGACCCCTGGACTCCGTGCTGGCCACACTCCCGCCTTTTGATCCCTACCAGCCCTGGCCCCTGGCCAGCCTGGAATCCCTTGAGCTTGTACTGACTTCCTGGCACCTGCCCCATGTTTAGAGACCTCTTGATCCCTGTGCTGACTTTTCAACCGGTCCTAAAAGCCCCATGCTTCCCTCTGACCCTCACCAATCTCATCCCCTTCGGCCCGGCTCCATATTCCCGGGCCAGCTCCACGACCCTGGGCTGACCCATCCCCACCACGGTGACCCCACAGGGGTCCTTCCCTGCCCCCGCGCCAGCCCCTGCCCCGCACTGACCCACCTGTGCTGCCCGCAGTGTGTGACCACTGTGTAGTCCTGCTCCTCGACGACCTGGAGCAGGCGGGTGCCCTCCTCCCTGCCATCCGGGAGCAGTTGCGCGGCATCAACGCCAGCTCTGTCGCCTGGGCCCGGCTGCACAAGCTGAACGCCTCCATTGCCACCTTGCAGGTAGGTACCTGTCGGTCTGGCCTTCCTGACTGTCCTCTCAGGTTGCGGGCTCTCACCTGCTCTCCTCCCCAGAGGCAGCTCCAGAGTCCCCTGGGCGTCCGCCACGAGACAGCGCAGCAGCTAGAGGCCCTGGACCAACAGAGCTCGAGCCTCGGGCAGGATGTGCAGAGGCTGGACAGCCAGGCAGGCCCCGGGGACCCCCGCCCGGGAGGCCCCTCCCATCGAAAGCCCCTTCCCCTGGAACCCTCCCCATCAGAGACTGCACCCCCAGAGGCTCCTCTCTCAGGGCCACAGATCGTCCCTCTCCCAGGGCCACAGATCCTTGGTTCAGGCTGTGGCCTGATGGGATGCTGTGTCCACAGGCCACGAGAGCCCTGGCCCAGGCCAGCCGGCTGCTGGACAGCACTGAGGCCTCGCTGGGCCGGGCACAGACGCTGCTGGTGGCCATCCGGGCTGTGGACCGCGTCCTGAGTGGTAGGGGCCAGCCCGGCCGGGCAGGGGATGAGGGCAAGCCGCGTGGTGCTCCGGGTCCGCAGGCTTTGAGGGACCGGCAGGGTTTGGCTGTTGCTACGTGGCCGAGGGAACAGCAGGGCAGCGTGGGAGGCAGGAGAGGGTGCGGGTACGGCCAGACCAGGGGCAGGTGGGCGCCGTGGGCATGCCGGTGCCCTCCTTGGGGATCCCCTGTCCCCCTTGGGGGTACTCTGCTCTGTGGGAAAATCTGCTTAGTTACAAACAGGTCTGTTGTGAAGAGAAAAGACGGGGGGGCAGGGAGGAGGTGGGATGGCGGCTGACCTGGGGCAGGGGCTGGCGGAGAGGAGGCCGCGGGGTGCTGGGGTGGGGCTGGGGAAGGCCAGGGGGCCGGGCAGCGTGCTGGGGCCCCGAGAGTGCTCGGCTGCGGTCTCGGGCGTGCGAGTGAGTGTGCAGAGGTCCGCCTGGGCAGCAGGCCGGCCCGACAGCCCTCCCCCGCCCCCAACAGAGCTCGAGTCCCAGACGGACCTGCTGTTCCCGGCCAATGCCTCCGCCCCGTCGGGCGAGCACGTGCGCCGGACCCTGGCCGAGGTGGAGCGGCTGCTGGGGGCAATGCGGGCCCGAGACCTGGGAGCCCCGAGGGCCGCGGCTGAGGCCGAGCTGGAGGAGGCCCAGAGATGTGAGTGGCTGCAAGTGGCTTGAGCTGGGCCAGACGGGGGCTGGGCAGGCCCAGGGAGGGGGGGAACCCGGATCCTCACCCAAACCACCGTCCCCACCTGGGCGCAGTGCTGGCCCGTGTGCAGGAGCAGCTGACCGGCCGCTGGGAGCAGAACCAGGCGCTGGCCGCACGTGCCCGAGACCAGCTGGCCCAGCACGAGGCTGGCCTCATGGACCTTCGAGGGGCCCTGAACCGGGCGGTGGGCACCACTCGGGAGGCTGAGGAGCTCAACAGCCGGAACCAGGAGCGCCTGGAGGACGCCCTGGTGAGGGGCCCTCTCCCCCTGCCCACTCCCGCTCCTATCCTGTGGCTTCTTGTCACCGCCCCGTCATGCTTCCGTTCCTGTCCCCCTGTGCTTCCCCCACGGACTCCAGCGGCGGAGGCAGGAGCTGTCCCGGGACAACACCACTGTGAGGGCCACTCTGCAGGCCGCCAGCGACATCCTAGCCCGGCTGTCTGAGCTCCTGCGGGGTATGGACCAGGCCAGGGAGGTGAGTGCTGCCCCTCCCGGGGGCACCGAGGCAGGTTCCCACGGGGGCTCGCGTTCTCCAGGCTATGTGGGCCGCTGGCCAGAACACAGACTCTGGGTTCCCGGATGCAGGGAGACTAGTAAGGGGGTTGAGGGTCCCGCTTAAGGCCCCACCCGCCCCCACCCAGGAGTATGAGCACCTTGCTGCCAACCTGGACGGGGCCCGGACGCCACTGCTCGAGAAGATGCGGGCCTTCTCCCCAGCAAGCAGCAAGGTGGACTTGGTGGAGGCCGCGGAGGCCCATGCGCAGCAGCTGCACCAGCTGGCCCTCAACCTGTCCAGGTGCGAGGCCTGCAGAGTGCCCGGGGGCGCAGCCGGTCTGGGAGGGCTCTCGGAGGAAGGTCCCAGCAGAAGTCCCGGCCCGCATTGGCTTCACGGGATCAGAGAGGCCCGCCTGGCGGGCAGCGGGGCAGGGGCTGGAGCGGGCGGGCAGGTTGGCCCGGCAGCGGTGAGGCAGGAGAGCCTGAGGGTCTGGCCTGCAGGCCACTGACCTGCCCCGTGTCCCCAACCCGCCCGCACGCAGCATCATCCGTGGCGTCAACCAGGACCGCTTCATCCAGCGCGCCCTCGAGGCGGCGCACGCCTACGGCAGCATTCTACAAGCTGTGCAGGCCGCCGAGGGGGCCGCCGGCCAGGCCCTGCAGCAGGCGAGCCACGCGTGGGCGGTGAGGCCCTGAACCTGCCCGCAGCCCAGCGCGAGCCCCCTCACACCCCGGCCCCTGGTGCCCGCCAGGCGGGTCTGAGCCGCATCCTGCCCCCATGTCTGCAGGTGGTGGTGCAGCGGGGCCTGGCGCCCCGAGCCCGAGAGCTGCTGGCCAACAGCAGTGCCCTGGCGGAGGCCGCGCTCAGGGAGCAGCAGAGGCTGGGCCGTGGTGAGTGCCGGGGAGCCCCGGCTCCGGTCGCATTTGGGGGCGCGGTGGTCGGCGACTGAGGGTGACGGCTGCCCCGCGTGGGAGTCCTGCTCACCACCTGCTCGGCGTGTGGCCCAGGGAGCTCGGCAAAGACCTGCCGCCCACCCTGGCCTTGTGGGGGACCCCGGGGCTCCAGAGAGGCCGAGAGGGGTCTCTCCTGCTGTCCTGACTGGAGCCCGATGGATGAGAAAGTGCGGGCCGGGGTCAAAGGGCACATGCTCTGCTGCTAGAGCGTCGGTGCGTGCGGCCCCTGGGCAGTGGCCTGGCTCCTCTGAGGCTCCCTTGTGTTACCTGTGGGGTGGGGGGGTGACCATCTGCCGTGGGACCGGGCGGCTGCAGGAGCCTGTCGCTCTGGGGGCCTCCCCAAGCCCAGGGCCCTCGCGTCCGGGGGCCCCCGTCTATGTGCTGTTGGCTTTGGCCTTCCTTCCTGGTGAGGCGGGCGGAGGCGGGCTGTTGGCGTGGGCCGCACTGGGGTTCCTGGGGCTGAGGCTGCCTCCCCCCGCAGCGTGGGCTACCCTCCAGGGCACTGGGACCCAGCTCCGAGACGCCCAGGCCAAGAAGGAGCAGCTGGCGGCCCGAGTGCAGGCGGTGCAGGCCATGCTGGCCATGGACACCGGTAGGTCGGTCCTCGCCCCTGCCCTTGGCCCGTCCCGGGGCGGACAGCTCTGCTCCACGGCCATCGTGCCCGCCAGGGCTCTCCAGCGGGCTCTGAGGGGGGACGTGTTTGCACCCGCGCCGTCCAGAGCAGTGAGCGGCCCCCGCCCTGGGGACCTGCCTCTGCTCAGGAAACACCAAGGTAGCTCCAAGGAGCCGGTGAAGACGGGAAGGGAACAGGAGAGAAATAAAATGGGTTTGGGGGGGCACGGAGAGCGTGCAGCAGGGACGTTTCATCCTTAGAGGTTGGGGGCATTGGGCATGACCTGGCTCCCAGGTAGGATGTCCAAGGGAGGGTACAGTTGGTCGGAGGGCATGAGGTAGAGATGGGAGCCCGGAGGCCATGTGGCTGGAGCCAAGGACCCAGGGGAGGCCTCTGGGCAACGGGTGATGCGCCTGACCCAGGTCCAACCCGTGCAGCCACCAACTCGAGGGTAGGATGTCCCAGCAGGCTTGGGTGTGGGGCTGCAGGGGCTGAGGCAGGGCCGTGGGATGGATGATGGGGGCCGTGGGGGCACAGGGCTGAGCTGACGCGGGTGTGGCCTGAGAAGCTGACACCGGGAGCTCCATGGTGGAGGGAGGACACAGAGGGTGGTTCTTGGGGCTTTCGTGGGATCCGTGGGGGGTGGGCGCCCCTGTTGTGGGACCTCGTCAGGGAGGAGTGGGTGGTCCCCCCCAAGGGGACGTGAAGCTGGAGCGTCCTAGCCTGTGCCGTGCCCGCCACAGATGAGGCGAGCCAGAAGATTGCTCACGCCAAAGCTGTGGCCACCGAAGCCCAGGCCACGGCCGCCCGCGTGCAGTCTCGGATTCAGGACATGCAGAGGAACCTGGAGCAGTGGCAGGGCCAGTACGGAGGCCTGCGGAACCAGGACCTGGGCCAGGCGGTGCTGGACGCAGGCCGCTCAGGTGGGCCCCGGGCGCAGTGCCCCCAACGGCGGGGCGTGGGGGCGGGGTGGCCAGGCTGTCACGTCACCCTGTCTGCCCCTCGCAGTGTCCACCCTGGAGAAGACGCTGCCTCAGCTGCTGGCCAAGCTGAGCCTCCTGGAAAACCGTGGGGTGCACAACGCCAGCCTGGCCCTGTCGGCCAGCATCGGCCGAGTGCGGGAGCTCATCGCGCAAGCCCGAGGAGCCGCCAGCAAGGTGGGTGCGGGGGCCCGGGGACAGGCGCCCGAGGATCTGGGGCGGACACTGAGGAGCCCCCCCCACAGGTGAAGGTGTCCATGAAGTTCAACGGGCGCTCAGGGGTGCAGCTGCGGGCCCCTCGGGACCTCTCCGACCTCGCCGCCTACACCGCTCTCAAGTTCTACCTCCAGAGCCCGGAGCAGGAGCCGGGCCGGGTCACCAGGGACCGCTTTGTGCTCTACATGGGCAGCCGCCAGGTTCGGGCCGGGCTGGGCCGTGCGGGCGCCGGCTGGGAGCGGGCGGGCTGCGCCGCGTCCCCACCCCGCTGACTCCTGTCGCCACAGGCCGTCGGGGACTACATGGGTGTGGCTCTGCGGAACCAGAAGGTGCAGTGGGTGTACCGCCTGGGGGAGGCGGGCCACGCTGTCCTCAGCGTCGACGAAGATATCGGGGAGCAGTTCGCAGCAGTTAGCATTGACCGGTGGGTGGCCCGGCCCCCTGCGCTCCCCCTGCCGCCCCCCCCGGCCTGCCCCTCACCCCGCCTCTGCCCACAGGACCCTCCAGTATGGCCACATGTCCATCACGGTGGAGAAGCAGATGCTCCATGAGACCAAGGGTGACACGGTGGCCCCGGGGCCCGAGGGGCTGCTCAGCTTGCAGCCCGACGACTTTGTCTTCTACGTGGGGAGCTACCCCAGCAACTTCACGGTGCGCCTGGCTGGGGCGGGGGCGGCCCTGCACGCCCGTCCTACACACCCCACTCCGCGTCCACCTGCGCTCTTGGCGCCTGCGCCGGGGCTGGGGGCAAGGAGCCCTGACCGTGCCCTGTGCCCGCAGCCCCCCGAGCCCCTCCGCCTTCCTGGCTACCTGGGTTGCATTGAGATGGACACGCTCAACGAGGAGGTGCTCAGCCTCTATAACTTCGAGGACATCTTCGGGCTGGACACGGCCGTGGACAGACCTTGTGCCCGGTACGTGCCGCCAGGGCCAGGCCCGCATCCCCCCTCGGCTGCTCTTGGCTGACCTCTGACCTCTGGCCTGTAGCTCCAAGTCGACCGGGGACCCCTGGCTCACTGACGGCTCCTACCTGGACGGCTCCGGCTTCGCTCGCATCGGCGTGGAGGCTCAGATGGGCTCTTACAAACGCTTTGAGCAGGAGCTGCGCCTCGTGTCCTCCAGCGGCATCATCTTCTTCATGCAGCACCAGGCACGCAGGCCCAGCCGGGTGCACACACCCCTGGCCCCCACCCCATGCCGACCCTGCCCCCCACCCCATGCTGACCCTGCTCCCCACCCCATGCCGACCTTGCCCCCCTACCCCATCCCGACTCTGCCCCCCAATGCTGACCCTGTCCCCACACCTTCCCCATGCCAACCCTGCCTCCCAACCCCACCCCATGCCGACTCTGCCCCCCCCACCCCGACCCTGCCCCCACCCCATGCTGACCCTGCCCCCCACCCCAGGACCAGTTCCTGTGCCTGGCCGTGCAGAACGGCAGCCTCCTGCTCCTCTATGACTTGGGCACCGGCCTGCAGAAGGCCTCCCCGCAGCACACGCAGCACGAGGAGGTGCAGAGACTGCTAGCCCTGGGCACGGCCAGCAAGGCGGTGAGGCTGGGCTCGGGGAGGGCTGGCGGGCAGCGGGAGGGCCCGCAGGCGCACGCCTCACCCTCAAGGCCTGCACCCGGCGCCTCACAGATCCAGGTGTTCCTGCTGCGGGGCACTCAAAACCGCGTCAGCCGGGTGCTGGTGCGCGTGGAGAGGATCAACGTGTTCAGCGTGGAGCACAACAGCACCCTGGAGCTGGCCGACTCCTACTACCTGGGGGGCGTGCCGCCCGACCAGCTGCCCCCGAGGTGCGCGGGCGGTGCCAGGGTTGGCGGGGGGCGGGGGGCTCTGGGCGGCCGCCCTGACGCTCGCCCCCCGCAGCCTGCGGCAGCTCTTCCCCTCCGGAGGCTCGATCCGCGGCTGCGTCAAGGGCATCAAGGCGCAGGGCAAGTACGTGGATCTCAAGAGGCTGAACACCACCGGCGTCAGCTCGGGCTGCACTGCCGACCTGCTGGTGAGCACCCCCGCCCGGCCGGCGCCCCCGTGGGCCGTGCGGCAGGCCCCTCACCGGCACCCTCCCGTAGGTGGGACGGGCCATGACTTTCCACGGCGACGGCTACCTGTCCCACGAGCTCCCCGACGTCCCGCCTGTCGTGACCCACATCTACTCCGGCTTAGGCTTCCGCAGCACCCGGGACGACGGTCTGCTCTACCACCAAGCGCTCCTGGTGCGTGCACCCCGACCCCGAGCAGCGGCCGCGCGGGGTGTGGGGGCGGAGGGCTGGCGCCCGGGCCCCCGCCTGCTCTGCTGACCCGGCCGCGGTCCCCAGGAGGGGCCATGCCAGGTGTCCCTGCAGCAGGGCCGTGTGACGCTCCGGCTGGTGAGGATGGAGGTGAAAACTCAAAGGAGCTTTGCCGACGGCGCCCCCCACTACGTGGCCTTCTACGGCAACAACACGGGGTGAGCCTGCGCCGCCGGGGCTCCCGCAGCGACGTCCAGGGAGGGTGGGGGGCACTGGGCGGGAGAAACACTGCTCTCCCCGCAGGGTCTGGCTCTACGTGGACGACCAGCTGCAGCAGATGAAACCCCACCAGGGCCCGCCCCCCGGGCTGCAGCCTCAGCACCCCCCTCGGCTCTATCTGGGGGGCGGTTCCACAACCGGCGACGCGGTCAGCTTCACTGGCTGCATCAGCAACGTATTCCTGCTGCGGTGAGCCTGAGCCGTGGGCGGCACGGGGGGGCGGGCGGGCAGGTGCCGGGGTGCCCCCACCCTCGCCCCCGGGCTGACCCCGCCACCCTCCTCAGGCCGCTGGGGCCGCAGCGCGTGTTTGACCTGCAGCAGGGCTGGGACAACGTGAACGTGACCTCAGGCTGCGCCCCTGCCCCACGCACCCAGCCCCAGGGGCAGGGGCCTCGAGGACTGCGGGCCGCCCAGAAGGTGGGGCACCTGGAGGCTGGGGTGGGCGGAGCGGTGGGTGGGGGTCGGAAGGCAGCCCCCCACCTTCCTGCTTCCTTCCGCCCCCCAGGCCGGCCGACACAGCCGCCAGCCCCCCCAGGACCCTGCGTGCTCCTCACCCTGGCCCCTCAGCGCCATCCAAGACGCCTACCAGTTTGGGGGCCCCCTGTCTGGTCACCTGGAGTTCACCCACGTGCCGGCCACCCCCAGGAACGGGTAAGGCGGGGTCAGGTGGGGAGGCGCGGGGTGGCCGCCCTGGCTGACGGCCTTGCTCGGCTTCCAGGTTCCACATGTCGATGCTGGTGCGCCCCCACCTCCCGCGAGGACTCCTGCTCCTCGCGGCCCCCCTCGCAGATGGCAGCCCCTCCCTGGTCCTCTTCCTGAGCCACGGATACTTTGTCGCGCAGACAGAAGGCCCCGGGCCCCAGCTCCGAGTGCGGAGCCGCCAGCGTTCACGGACCAACCGGTGGCACACGGTGAGGAGCTGGGGGTGGGGGACAAGGGCCGGGTCCTGGGCGTTCCCATTCTGACGTCCCTTCCGGCCCGCAGGTGTCTGTGCGGTGGGAGAAGACGCGGATCCAGCTGACGATCAATGGGTTCCGGGCCCGGGACCAGGAGGGACCCGGCCAGCAGCACCAGGCGGCAGGGAGCCCCCGGCCCCACACTCTGTTCGTGGGGGGCCTCCCTGCCAGTGGCTTCAGCCCCCGGCTGCCAGTGAGAAGCACCTCGGGCCGCACCCCCTCCTCACTGACCCGCCCTCCCCGGCCCCTGGGACCTGCCGCCACAGCAGCCCCTCTGTCCCCACAGGTGGCCGTCGGCAGCTTCAGCGGCTGTGTGAGGAGACTGCGGCTGGACGGACAGCCCCTGGGGGCCCCCACACGGGTGACAGGGGTCACGCCGTGCTTCTCAAGGCCCCTGGAGGAGGGCCTGTTCTTCGCGGACAGCGGGGGTGTCGTCACCCTAGGTCTGTAGGGCGTGGCTGTGCCCTGGGCCAGGCAGGGAGGGGGGGCGCCCGGGCCTTCCTCACCACCCCTTCCCACAGACACCCTGGGGGCCCCTCTCGAGACCCTGGAGCTGGAGGTCCGGCCTCAGACAGCCAGTGGCCTGGTCTTCCACCTGGGCCGGGTGCAGGCACCGCCCTACCTGCAGCTGCAGGTGCTGGAGAAGCAGGTAAGTGGTGGGCCCGTGGGGAAAGGGGAAACGGGAGGGGGGGGTGCGGGACAGGGGCTCCCCTCCTGACCTCCCCCCGCCCCCAGGTCCTGCTGCGGGCCGACGATGGCGCAGGGGAATTCTCCACGTGGGTGACGTGCCCCGCAGCCTTGTGTGATGGGCAGTGGCACCGCCTGGCGGGTGAGTTGGCCCCCTCTCTCACCCCTGCTTTTCCGCGGAGTGGAGTGCCTGGGGGGCCTTGGGGGTGCAGCTGTGGGGCCCCCAGCCCTCCCCATCACATGGAACCTGTGCCCACAGTGACCAGAAGCGGGAACGTGCTCCAGCTGAAGGTGGACACGCAGAGCAACCACACCGTGGGCCCCGCGCTGGCAGCCTCAGCAGATGCCAGACCACCCCTGCACCTCGGGGGCCTGCCTGGTGAGCGCGGTCTCAGCCTGGGGGTGGGGGCCGCCCCACTTTCACCCCACCCTCCTGAGGGCGCGGCCAGGGGGGCACTGGCCGCTGCTCCAACCCGTCTCCCCCTCGTCCCTTGCTCCCCCAGGGCCCCTGAACGCTCAGGCGGGGCCTCTAGCCTACCGCGGCTGCATGAGGAACCTGGTGCTGAACCGGTCCCCCGTCACCTGGCCTCGCTCTGTGGGCGTCCAGGGTGCAGTGGGGGCCAGCGGCTGCCCCTCCAACCACGCAGCAGAGCGCCCAGGGGCCCTGGCTGGGCATCCACTGGAGGGCCGCCCCAGGCAGGCCGGCTCCCACCTCTCGGGGCCTCCTGCCCCCTTCAGCTGAAGTCTGTGTCTATTTATCTGGACTCTAGATTCTACAGGTGACGAGTCTTCTTTCTGGAAATGGTTTTTTTCAACCGGGGTTTTTAATATTTTTTATCTTTCAATTTCATTATGAGATTCCCCCTCCAATTTTTAATAATATGAGAATCTGCCCCGCTTCTAAAAAATTAAAAAGTAACTTCTGTTTAACTGGGTGTTGACGTTAGATGTGAAAGTAGAGCGTTCACAGGCAGAGCGCGACCCCGGACGTGCCCAGGGCGCTCCCCTCAGCAGCTCCCCTCCTGGGCACACAGCAAAACCAGAATTGGCAGGTAAAAGACAAGACCTTTATTTCTCAGCAAGCTGGAATGGAGGTGAGGGCGTGCGCCACCAGCCCCATCACTGAGGTCGCCAGCCGCGAATCCCAACCCCTTGGGGACAGCAGACAATTAATCTAAGCTCATGTCTTCCTCTTCGTCCTTTTTGTCCTTCCCGTCACCCTCCTGCTCGGATCTGGCACTGTTCTGCATAGCTTTGGCAAATGCTTCCACATCTAAAACGCGTTTAAAAACAAGAGGTGACCTTTCTAGACCCTGGCCTGGAACCGCTGACCAAATTAAGGCCCAGGACCACCGAGACCCCACGCCCGGGTGGCCAGCCCCAGGCTGTGCAAACAGGGGAGGCCTTTGAACTATAAGGATTAAGACAAACTCGGCCTTGGTGTGTGTGTGTGTGGGGGGGGGGGGGCGCACTCACCGCCCTTGTTGGCCGCCTCCACGGCCTCTGCAGGCAGCCCAAACTGGCACATGAGGGGGCCCAGCTGCCCCGAGGCCAACGCTGCGCTGAACATGCCCAGGGCCTGCAAAGGAAAGCCAGACAGGCCTGAGCCCCAGGGGAGAAGGAGGTGCGGGGGCCAGTCGCAGGGGCAGGGACGCTCAGTGACAAGGAACCACGCTGAAGGCAGGGCACCCAGGCCATAGCCTCTACCTGCTGGAACTGGGGCGAGGTCAGAGTGTTCTGGATCTCCTCTGCTGTCTGCGGCAGTGACTCCCCAGAGGGCAGGTAGGGCAGCAGGCGCTCCTGGACGTCCGCGTTGGCAAGGATAGGTGCCATGATCTCGGGCGTCAGAACACTGGCCAGGTCAACTAAGGCACAAGCACACAGCCATCAGCGGCTCGAGGCCCACACAGACACCCACGCAGGAGGCCAGCCACGGACACCCAAGCCCTGAGGTGTGGCAAGGTGAGGGGAGCAGAGGTGACATACGTGCAGGGCAGCGGCTCAGCCAGGGACATGCTTGGCCCCATGCCTTGGAAAGCCAGCGAGCGAGCAGGAAGGGGGCAGCAGGCACCTTCACCCCCCAGCCTGGAGCCGAGCAGCACGTGTTACCTTGCTGGCCGCCTCCAGGCCCGGCCGGCACGTTCATAGTAGCTAGAATGCTCTGAAGGTCGCTCAGCTGGATGGGCTGGGTTGGGCTGGCCGCCGTGCTGGTTCCATTACCTGAACTGGGTGCGGGGCTCGGGCTGGTCACCGAGGCAGCTGCTGGAGCAGAGGGGGCTGGGGTGGCTCGGGTAGAAGAGGTGGTAGAGGATGGGGTGACTGCTGCCGACTGGCTCCGGGAGCTGGGAAGAGGGAGGGCAGCCATGGAGCGGCCACGCACCCTAAAGGCGCCCACAGAGCACGTCGGTCCCGCTGCCAAGGTCCTTGTGTTGCCAGGAATCCAGGAACGGTCTAGACCCCGAAAAGGACCCTCCCCAGAGGTCTTTTTTGTCCTTCCATACCTCCTATGTCCAGTCTCCCTGGAGGAGGGGAGGCCTGGGGGCACCCAGGCGTGGTGGGGGGCAGAATACGAGGCTCACCTGGATGAAGAGCTGCTTGCTGGAGGCCCTCCACTCCCCAGTAAGCTGGCCAGGCCTGGCCCGGTCAGGGCCCCCAGCCCACCTGCAAGGAGACAGGAGTTCAGATGCCACACCCTCTCCCTGCTGAACACCCTGTGCTAAAACCAAGGGACGAACAGGGACGAGTGGTGA
The DNA here is from genome assembly GCF_048164855.1 of Canis lupus baileyi. Classification (NCBI taxonomy): domain Eukaryota; kingdom Metazoa; phylum Chordata; class Mammalia; order Carnivora; family Canidae; genus Canis; species Canis lupus. The sequence continues at coordinate 48,339,517 of NC_132863.1, read as the reverse complement.
CCACAGTGGGCTGCGGTGCTGGAGTAGTGACTGCTCACACCTCAGCATTCTGGAAGCTTATTTTGTAAGTAAGATCACTAATGACACACTGAGGTCCAAGGTGACACGTAGTCCAAACTTGGGAGAGTGCCGAGTGTTTTCCTTCCGCCCAAGAAACACACCCCTCCCGGCCCAACAGCAGGTGGTGGCGGGCAGGACCCCCAGAGTGAACCGGAGGGCCCCAGGCAGGAGCCTCACTCCCAGGCCAGCTGTGCTCCCCCTACCCACCGGCCTGAGGACAGGGGTCACTCAGAGCCAACGAGAAGCTTAAGAGGAAAAATTCAAATCCCCAGGCAATCTAACTGAAGGCCATCCACTCTAACAGGCCCGCAAGGGCGCGTGCACTTACCCAGTCCTCCAAGGCCAGCAGGTCCAATCAGCTGCATGAGCTGGCTGTGGCTCATGTTTCCCAGCAGGCTCTGCAAACCGCCCTCACCTGTAAGACAGAAGGTGCTCAGACTTGGGGCTTGGTGCTCGGGTCAACACCTGCAGGGAGCACAGGGATTCTGGGGGCTTCTGATGAGACAGTGCGCGCGTGTACGCGCGCGCACACGCGCACACACGCACACACACACACACACCCCTGGTACGTAGCGCCTGAAAGGAGCCAACAGGGTAGAGCTCAGACACTGCTCTATCACCAAGAGATGGGCGGGTGGGGGCGGGGGGCCTGACTTGGAAGTGATAAGAAACTTCTACCTTAGAAGCCTCCATTTCCACTTAAAAACAACCAGGCTGGGGACACCTGGGTGGCTCAGGTCAAGGTCCCAGGATGGAGCCCCACATCCAGCTCCAGGCTCAGGAGGGGATTTGCTTCCTCCTCTACCCTCTGCCCCTCCCCCATTACATGTGCTCTTCATAAATAAACAGAATCTTAATAAAGAAATGAAAAACCAAACAACCAGACTGCACATTCAGGGGTCCACGTCATTGACATCTACGGACATGCCAGCACATTCTGGAAGGTGATCATTACCGCCCAGTGCAGAAAGCTCATGGCCGCCACTCCCGCTGGTCCCCAAGGCTCCAGGCATGGGAGGGTTGTTCAGATACTCGTTGACCTTCCGGCAATGCTCCTCGTCCTGATCCGTCTTGGGCTCCTGCGGGGGGAGGACAGGACCACAGCTGCAGCCGAGAGCAGCCCACCGCCACTGAAGTAGCTAACAGACTGGCGAGGCTGACAGGTGCTTCCCTGTCCACAGCCACACAGCACCCAGCGGGCCCCGCAGGGCTGACGGGAACAGCAGCCCGACCATGTCACCGATGCTGGGGCAACGCTCGGTGTGAGGATGGGGAGATGAAGGCACCGAGCACCCAGTCTGCACACAGCAACGCCTCCTGGGCCTCCAGAATCTGCTTCTTCACACAACAGTCTAAAAGCCAGGAAGCCTTCCTGGGACCCTTTTATCACAGCACTGCCCACGAACCAGCCCCCACCCGGCCCTTCAGCGTTAGTTGGAAACTCAAGAAAGCCCCTGGCAGGCACGCAACTCTAGCACCTCGGGGTGTGGGCTCGTCAGGCAGTGTGCTGTAGGTGGCCCCAGAACCACGAGACAAAGCGCCCGTGACCGAGCACACCCCGTGGGTCTGCTGGGGGCCACAGACACAGCAGGGGGACCGAACAGAGTCCCCCACCCCAGGGCAAGGCTAATGATGAGCAAAATCAGGAAGAAAAAATGAAGGGCCAGTGGAACATTGCCCGGCAAAACCTTGGAGAAAAAACTCATGCCCCCCCCCCCCGCCCCGCCCCCGGTCTGTTTGCAAATGAAGTTTTATTGGACGGCAGCTGCAAGATCCTTACTCCCGTCTAGGCGGCTCGCACGCTACTGGGCAGCGTGGGCAGAGGCAAGCGTCCTGCCCTGCCCCCGGAGAGAAAACTTTTCTGCCTCGCTCCAGAACCACCGTCAGAACTGCAACATGCCCACGTATGCCCACTTCTAACAAGTCACTTCTGGGTTTTAACACAGAGATTCCCCTGCAGCCTTGGCATAAAGTTACTCTTCAACACGCTGCCTGCAACAAAATGACAAATGGGGATGGAAACAAGTCCAACCCCGGAGAAGGCACACTTGACTGCAGCTGTGGGCACCAGGGAGCCCTGGTGCACTGACCCCTGGAGACCCCCCAAAGCACACAACTGGGGTGGAGGAAAGGCAAAGCTCAGAAACATTTGGGAGAGAACACTCCATTTCTGTAAAAAAAACACACCAAGAACACCACACACAGTCACCCCTGCTTTTGCTCGCAGGTGCTCGTGGCCCAGGGTGGGGGAGGGGGGCTGAGAGACCAGCACAGCAGATGCTCTGCACCCACCGACTCAGCCACACTGGGTCCCCCCCCCACAAATCACTCTCATTGGTCTGCCAGGAATTCTGGATCCTACACGGGCACCAGGAGCGCAGCCACAAGTGTGTGGACTCTGGGAGGGGCCCCCAAGCCCCCCCACCAGGAGACACCGGAATTCTCAGGGTCTGGGACAATCACGCTCCGACGGCATCCACGTCTCGTGAAAACGAATTCCACCAACCAGGGAGCTTCTTTCTCACCTGATTTTATTTTTTAATATTTTATTTGAGAGAGAGTCAGAACACAAGCATGGGATGTGGCAGAGGCAGAGAGAGAAGCAGACTCCTGCTAAGCAGGGAGCCCGACGCAGGGCTCCGTCCCAGGACCCCGGGATCATGACCTGAGCTGAAGCAGATGCTCGAGGGACTGAGCCCCCCAGGCTCCCCTTCTCATCTGACTTTACGACGAGAAAATGCAGAATGCAAATAAGACGTCTTATGTACCTGCATCCAGAAGAACAGCCGTTTGGACCCTGCCTTGAACTTGAGCACGTACACCCTCCCGCTGGGGCACTGTGGCACGCGCTTGAACTCACAGTCGTCAGGGAAGATGATCAGGTCCTGCCAAGAGCCACACGTGAAGACGCAGTTAGAGTCACAGACGCGCACGCCGCTGAGCCCCGAGCCCCCCAGGAAACACGCTGGCTCCCAGGTCCGGGGGGTGCACCGGGCGCAGGGCCGAGCAGGGCCCCACCAGGTGGGGAAGCCGGGGCTGATGCGCCCACCACAGCCCTGCAGGCCGGGCGAGGGGCTCACAGGGCCCAGCAGGGAAGGTGGGCGTGCAGCTTCCAAGCGTTTTTAAGAAACGTCTTGGGAACGATGCTCAAAAACGAGTTAGAAGTTGACTCTGCCCTGCTCTTGACTAACAGGTGAGTCTGCAGAACAAAGACCGTGGAACAAAACAGCCGCTCGGGGACCGGCCCAGGCAGCACCCCCGGCGCCCGCTCCTCAGTCTCGGGTGCACAGAGCCTCCCAACACCCTTAGCTCGGCAAAGCGCAGACGGGGGCACCAGGCATCCCACGGACGCGCTCCACGTGCGGCCCCGGCTCGGCTCCGCCACCACCTGCCGCGCCGCCGCCGCGACACTCACGTCCTCCACGTTCCCCGACGTCCTGTCTTTCCAGCAGAAGTGGATGAGGGAGTCATCCGTCTGCTGAATGTACACCAGCCCTTTCCGCTTATCTGGGGTGACGGTAGTTCCTTTGAGTGACATTTTTCCCGCACGAAACTCCACCAAGTACTTGTTTGAGGACCCGCGGGAGCCGGGCACCAGGCTTGGAAAGAGCGCGCCTGAGGTCGTCATCCTGCAGGAGCGGCGGCGAGCAAGGCGGTCAGGGTCAGGGTCAGGGCCCCCGCCCCCGCCCCCGCCCCCGCCCGCCCCGGCCCAGGACCACCCCCCGGTCCCCCCGCCCCGCCCCCCGCGTCCCCCCAGCACCCCCGCCCCCCCGCACGCCGGCTGCCCGGCCCGGGCCCGACAACTTCACCAAGTCGGGCGGCGCGGGACGGGGCCTCGCTCGCCGGGCAGGGCAGGGGCGCGGGGGGCACCGAGGCACCGAGGCACCGAGGCCGCCCCCGCCGACGCGCCCCCGCCCGCGGCCCCAGGCGTCGCGCTGGGCGGACGGGCCGGCACGGCCGCGGCGGACCCCACCGCCCGAGGGCCGCCTGGAGCCGCCCCCCCGCGGGCCAGACCCCGCTCCGGGACCCCGACCGCGCAGCCCCGCCCCGCCGCCCCGCCGCCCCGCCGCCCCGCCGCCCCCGCACCTGCCCGCGCCGCGACTCGGCCGAGAGGCGCCGTCCGGGCTCGCTCTTCCTCCTCAGCGCCTGCCGGGCCCCGCCGGAAGTGCGCCCTCGCCCCGCCCCTCCCGCCGCTCTCGCCGCCGACTGGGCAGGCTCGGGGGCGGGGCCGCCGCGGGGCCGCCGGCGATTGGACGGGGCAGCCGTCCATCGGCCCGCCTCGGCCCGCCCCGCGCCCGCGCTCCCTTCCGGCGGAAGCGCGGGCGGGCGGCGCGCGGCCCAGAGCGGCTCCTATTGTTGCTGTGTCATAGGGGCGCGGCGGCGGCCCCTGGCGGCGGCGCCTGGAACAGCGGGGCGGCCGCCGACCGAGCGGTGGGCGTCGGAGTCGCTCCCCCAGCGCCGCGGGGGGCGGGGGCGCCGCGGGGGCGCCGGGGGCCGCGAGGGGCGTCCCAGGCCCACGAACAGCGGGCGCGGCAGGTCCCGAGACTTCCGGGGACGGCGCCCGGGGCGGGGCCGGGATCTGAGGTCCCCGGGGCCCTGGACTCGGGGACAGAAGTGCTGCCCCTGCCCCCGACCCCGACCCCGACCCCGACCCCGACCCCGAGACGGCAGCGCTGCGGGGCGGCCCCGCGCTCTCCCCCGGGGGCCCCTCCCCCCACTCCCCCCGGGGGGCCCCTCCATCTCCCCCGGGGTCCCCTCCCCCCTCTCCTCCCGGGGTCCCCCTCCCCCATCTCCCCCGGGGTCCCCTCCCCCTCTCCTCCCAGGGTCCCCTCCCCGCTCTCCCGGGGGTCCCCTCCCCCACCTCCTCCCGGGGTCCCTTCTCCCCATCTCCTCCCAGGGGCCCCCTCCTCCATCTTCCCCGGGGTCCCCCTCCCCCATTCCCCTCCCCCCTGGAGTGTAGGGGCCCTGCCCGCTCTCCCCCGGGGTCCCCTCCCTCTCCTCCCAGGGGACCCCTCCCCCACCTCCTCCCGGGGGTCCCCCTCCCCATCTCCTCCCAGGGGACCCCTCCTCCATCTTCCCCGGGGTCCCCCTCCCCCATTCCCCTCCCCCCCCAGTGTGGGAGCCCTGCCTGCTCTCCCCCGGGGTCCCCTCCCCCCTCCATCTCCCCCGGGGTCCCCTCCCCCCTCCATCTCCCCCGGGGTCCCCTCCTCCTCTCCTCCCGGGGTCCCCTCCCCCCATCTCCCCCGGGGTCCCCCTCCCTCTCTCCCCCCATCTCCCCCGGGGTCCCCCTCCCTCTCTCCCCCCATCTCCTCCCAGGGGGACAGTGCTGGTGTGAGGCCCCCAAGGCTCATGTGTGCTCCGCGTGGGAGGAAGCGGAGCGGTGGGTGAAGCCCCGCCAGGTGTTGGCCAGGAGGCCTGGAGCCCTGGCTGCTGAGCCCCCGGGTCCGTCCTGCCCCTGCTGCCAGTTCTCGCAGGCACCAGGTGGGCACAGCCAGCCCCTCCAGAGGCAAGGCCACCAGGCGCCCGCCCCCGCCGCCTGCCAGTACCATCTGCGCCCTTCCGCAGGCGTAAACCTTGGCGTGACCCCTTGGCGGGACCCTTCCCGTAGAAAGCATCCAAGTGGAAGGTAGTTTCTATTTGGAAGACTTACTGGGGCTGGTAACACGTGGGGCTGATGCATTTAATTTCTACATAATGTTCTGTACCTAGTTTGAAGCGCAACCACTTTTTTTTTTTTTAAGATTTATTATTTATTTTAGGGCGCGAGAGACCGCGGGGCAGGGGAGGGCCTGAGGGAGAGGGAGCCCCAAGCGGGCCCTGCTGGGCCGGACCTGAGCCTGAAACCAGAGCCAGCTGCCCCCGCTCAGCGCCCAGGTTCTGTAGCCGTTGCCTTGTGATCTAAAGAATCACCAGTGTCGCTTTGTGCTAGAAAACATTGCTGTTTTTCATTAAAACTGTTGTTTATGTTAATAAGTAATGAGGTGGCATGAGGTGCGCTGACTCTTCTTCATTTCCCAGGAAGGTAAACACCCGCAGGGCAGACCCAGACACACGAGCTCCGCGGGGCCCGGCTCATTCCTGAGACCCCGGGTCCCAGAGCCCGTGACAGCGAGCCCCCGGTGCCCCACGCTCCGGGAAGTCCAGTGGCCGCCTGAACACGGGCCAGCAGGCGGGTGGCACTTCAACGTCAGGGGAAGTTAGAACGCTGCCCCAGGAGGCCGCGGGAAACCAGCTCTGCAGACCCTGGGAGTGAGCTCCCGGCCCAGCCCGCGGCCTGCAGGCCCCCCAAGCACCCCTCTCCTCCAGCCGGGGGCCCGCGTCTGAGGCCGGCCCCCCACAGATGTCCGGCCAGGACAGTGGCCACAGGCAGACAGGTGGCCGTGGCCCCCGGGTGCGCCCACCTCCGGCTGCGGGGCGGCGGGCAGGGCACGGGGACCACGGGCGCAACTGGACGGGCGCAGGACACGTGCCCAGACGCGGCACCAAAGGGGTACAGCCGCGGGAGGCACGGGAGAAGAGCCCACGCCACTATTCCTAGGAGAAGGCAAATTGAAACGTGACGAGAAGGCTGGGGACAGAACGTGACAGTGCTGGGTGCTGGGGACACAGCGGCACAGCCACCTGACGACGCGGTTTGGAGGCAGGTTTTGCTTCTTTAAAGATTTTATTTGACGGAGACCGAGAGCCTGAGCCGGGAGCCCACGCGGACGCGATCCCAGGACCCCCGGATCACGAGCTGGGCCGGAGGCAGACGCTTCGCCGGCGGAGCCTCCACGTGCCCCGGCAGGCGGGTTTTGCTGCCGTCTGTCTGTCTTTCCTTGTTTCTTTCCTGTCAGCGATCCTTTCTTCTTGGGGGGAATCGGAGGCACAGCAAGGGCAAGAACTGCCCCGTGGCCGGGCACACGCACCCCTCCGGCCGTCAGCACCCAGCGGGCGGGCGCACGCTCACAGCCCGAGGACCTGCTGCCTGGGGGGCCCGCCCCCGCCCCACCCCTGCCCCCACCGCTCCAGCGTCGCAGGAGTGCCCTGCCCCGCCCCGCCCCCCCCCCCCCCCCCGCAACGGCAGAGAACTTCTTTCCATTTTTTTTTTATTGTGGTAAAATATACACGACATGAGCGTGACCACCTTAACCCTCGTGGAGCGTGCCATGTGCTGGTGGCAAAGACGCCGCGACGTGCAGCGGCGCCACCGTCCGCCTGCAGAGCCCCGTCACCTGGCACAGAGCCGCCCCCAGCCCCGTCTGCCCCCAGCCCCGTCCCCCCGCCCACGTGCTGTAAGTGGAAGCCCGCAGCGCCGGCCCCTGGGCTGCCGTGTCACCCAGCACGACGTCCTCGGGATGTGCCCGTGCGGCCGCGGGTCCCCGATGCCCGTCCTCCAGGCTGAGCAGTAGCCCCTCGTAGGCCGAGATCACACTCACCCCCCAGCGGACCCCTGGGTGGCTCCTGTGATTCAGCCACGGTGGAGGACGTGGCCGTCAACCTGGAAGTGCGTCTTCAGGACTTTGCTTTCCGCTCTCTCGGGCACAGAACCACAGTGGAGGGAACCCCTGGGGGGCCCAGCGGTTGAGCGTCTGCCTTCGGCCCAGGGCGAGGTCCTGGGGTCCCGGGATCGAGTCCTGCATTGGGCTCCCCACAGGGAGCCTGCTTCTTCCTCTGCCTGTGTCTCTGTCTCTCTGTGTTGCTCATGAATAAATAAATAAAATCTTAAAAAAAAAAAAAAAGCCCACAGTGGAATTACTAGCTCATCGGGTAATTCTATTTGTAATGTTGTGCGGAACTGCCACCCCGTTTCCCACAGCAGCTGCGCCCTTTGAGGTTCCAGCAGCGCTGCACAGGGTTCCAATGCATCCACACTCCCGCCAGCTCCTGGGTTTGCTTGTTTTCCACACTTGCCATCCTCGTGGGTGTCAGGTGGGATCTCACTGTAGCTTTGATTTGCATTTCCCACGTGGTTAGCGATGCCAAGCATCTTTTCAGGGGCTTGTGGGCCCTGTGTGCATCTTCTGTGCAGAAATGCCTGCTGGAGCCTTCGGCCTCTTCTTGGATCAGGTTCGTTTCTGTTTAGTTTTAGAGTTTCTCTGCCTATCCTCGAGGTCAGTCCCCTACCAGACGTCAAAGGTGTATTTTCTCCCATTCTATGGGTTGCATTTTTTTACCCGATGATAGCGTCTGATGCACCAACATTAAGTTTCCGCCTGTGCCTTCGGTGTCCTACCCCAGAAATCACTGCCAAGTCCAACGTTGCTAAGCTTGTGCCCTGCACTTTCTTCTAAGAGTTTTACGGTTTTAGGCCTTTGACCCACGTGGAGTTAATGTCGTAGGAGGTGTGAGGTCGGGGTCTGGGTCCCCCAGCACTATCTGTTGAAGACACTGTCCTTTCCCCCTCCAATGTTGTTGACATCCCCGTCATCTCACAGTATAGGAACTCCGTCAAGTGCACACAGGGTAAGCTTCACCACAAACAAGGGCCAATCCCACTTCCTCCATTTACCTGCGTGAAACCGGGGGCAAGCTCACCTTCCTGCACCCCCTTTTCCTCCTCTGCTGGTTGGACTGGGTGGTAAGCTCCCCAGACAGGAGGTCTGGCTCCGGCAGCGCCGAGGGCCCCGCGGTCCCGGCATCAGACACGGCAGCTGTGGAGGAGCCTGTGCACCCTGGGGGCTTTGCCGTCTCGTGGACCAGAGCCACCGCAGCAGCTGTCGGATGGAGGACTGTCTCCGCTCAGCTCATCCTCCCGGGAAGTATGTAGCTGCTGGGCACCCAGGACGGCAGCCAGGCAGCAAGGACTTCGAGGCAAACACACACGGTGTTCCGGGCATTTCAATGCTTTCAGCAATTGGCTCTGATCCCCGGGAGAGGAGAGAGATGGTCGCTCAGGGCTCCCCACTGCTCGGAGAACACGGGCCCCTTCACCCATCCCGTGTGCCTGCCCAATGGTGTCACAAGTGTTCCCGAGCCCCCTGTCCACCATGACCAGCAGTTTTCTGGGACAATCCATTTGCTGGGCCAATCCTACAGAGCCCGGGGACTCGTCTGTAGCCGATCTGCAACCCTTTTCAGAGAGGCCAGAACAGCTGAGACAGTGAAAAATTGTTCAGTGCAAAGCAAATGTCAGCTACAACTCATTTTCAAAGAGATGTGTATTTGGAGCTAGGGTTTAACATTTACCTTCAGAGAGCCGCACCAGTCCCCCCCAAACAATCTAAGAGTGGTTGATTCTGTTTATACAGATGGGCGCTGCCAGTTATTACATATTATAAAAATAAATGCATCTCACTAGCGCATGTTCTTGCCTGACATTTCCACGCGGCACCGACAGGATAAACAGTGCTGAGGACCGGCCGCGCACACGCTCGGCAGGAAGGGGGGCCGGTGTCTGAGCCGCTGCCCGCTGCGGGGACGCCGTGGCCCTCTACCAGCGGTGTGACCCAGGACCGTCTGGTTCCCAAAGCGGCAAAGGAACGGTACAACCACGCAAGGACGGACCGTCCAGGAAACTCAGCAAGACATCAAAAATGCTCTTTTCACTTTGCAAAACCCTCACGCTGAGAATGCAGAGGCCAGCGAGTCCCTGAGTAGCGCCCTCTGATCGGGGACGCCACGCTTCGCACCCACAGCGGACCCGGAAAGTCCTCTGGAAGACGTCGGAAGGTCTGGACGTTGCGCCCGGAGAAACCAGGCCAGGCGGGAGGTCGGTGCTGACTCTGCCCCGGGCCCACCACCTCCCTGGCCCCTCCGTGCTCCGTGGACGCTGGCGACTGGTACAGCCAGGAAGTCACCATCTCCCAGTGTCTCTCATTCTGGTCTGACTGCCTGACCCCCAGGGACCCACCAGGACGCAGCAAGCAGATGGCATGTCCTCCACAGCCACCGCGAACGCCTTCCAGGGAGGGGGGCTCCACGCTCAGACACGAGGCCGCCAGGGCCGCCCCTGACCCCTCGGCTGCCGCGCCTGCTGGGTCTGACATCGGGCCCCACACAGGGCCCCACACCAGATGTGCATCTGGCAGCTCCTGGGCCGGCCCTCCCACAAGCACGGGCATCGTGAGCCTCGCGGGTGGGGTCTGAAGGGGATGTGGCGGCCGAGAACACGGGAGCCCTGGGAGCTGCTCCTCAGGGGCGCCCTGCCTGCGGCCACTCGGGCTGCCACCTCATTGGGAGGGCTGTGCCAACACTCCCACGTGGCCGCCACCTTCCCAAGGCACCGTGTCTGCGAGGAGGGGCCCTCTGGACCCTGCGGAGACGCAAGTGCTTTGGCTGGTTATGGATTCGGTGGCAGCGTCGTGTGACAAAATGTGGTGGCGTCCCTGAAGGACCGGGGCCCGCTTCTCCACGGCCTTCTCCTGAGCACGAGCCATGGCCGAGCCATGGCCAAGCCGGTGCTGGTGATGCCCTGAGCCTGGCCACTCCAGGACAGACTGTGCCAGCCCTGGGACCCAGATACGACCGTCGGTCCCCAACATGAGGCGGCCTGTGAAGTGTGGTCAGCGCCACGGGGCCCCGTGACATTAGTTTACACTGTACATGAGACAGACTTCAAGACAGCATCTGTCTGTCCATGGCTAAACCTCCAGTGGCTCTTCACAAATGTGCACCGAGTCAAGGGACGTGTCAATGAATCCTAACTTTAAAGGGGACCAAAACCAAAATATCAAGTTTTGGGGGGAGAGTGTCTCGACTTTTCATTCTCTGTGGGCGTTCTAAGCCACAATATTACTCTAAAAGGCTCCTGGGCCCTTGTGGCAAAGCCATGATGACATCACGTGGCCGAGAAGGCCATAGCATTCTGCAAGGGTCAAACCCGTAGGTAGCAGGTGTGTGTTTTTAAAATGCATTTTCTACTGAAAGACTCTTACAGGCCAGCATCTGACATCTGAGATGAGAAGGGAGACCAAGTGGAGGCAGTAACTTTACGTGTTAGCATCTGCAAAAACAGCAGTTTAAAACCTGCTAAGCCGAGTGACAAGGGCCTGGCAAACGTGCCCGTGTGGCGGTGGCGGTCGGGCGCCTGTGGAGCAGCCCCGGAACCCCGACCTCACTGGCGGACCCACGAGCACAAACCTCGCTGGCCAGCCACTGGTGCCACCGAGAAACAGACTCGTTTCAACAGAAGTTGTTAAAATGCCCTAAATACTGTCATTTAAAATGTGCCCCAGGCTGTGGCCTCCAGCATTTTCAGCTTGCCCTCCCTCGTGGACAACGAGCCGGCCACAGCCACGGGCACGGCCACGGGATTCCCCCTCCAGACCCCCGGATGCGCCAAGATCTCGTCTGGCTCCGCTCTGTCCCCGCCGAGCAGATGCTCTCGGTTCCACTGAACACCTTGGCTTCGGGTTTCCAAAGCTACAAAGTCAAGCCTTCGGAACAGGTACTCGCTTTTAAAAGTGGTTTAATTACAAATGTGATGCTGAAGCCCGGGCACGCACTGAGACACCCTCTCACGGAGAACCCACCCCTCCATACGTCCGACCTCGCGCGTGTGCCTGAGTGTGCAAGTGTGCCCGCGCGCTCAGCTCTGCCGTCTGTGGCGGCGACGTTTCTACAGAAAGACCACAGTCACTTGACAAGGTGTTTGCTAAAATGGACATACGCCTATTTTTTGTTAAATAGCTTTAATTCCGGGCTGTGAGCAGACTCTGCTTCGGACCCTCCCGCGGCGCACACCCGCCGTGACGTGCATGCTGGGGAGACGGGGACGGGACAGCGCCGCGGGCCCAGGCGGAAGGCTGCAAGCAGTGGCTCCCACTCTGCGACCGGGCGTGGCCCGCAGGGACTACGAAGCCCCGGTGCGAGAGGAGCAGACGGGGCCAGAGCCTGGGGAGTTCTGTCAACAGCCCTCAAGGCTCCTGGCCGCCCTAGGGGTCACGGTAATGCTTCATTTGGGACAGTATACAATTGGTGATTAATGCATATCTTGCTTTTCGGCAAAATACTATTCAAGTACTTTTAACTTAAATATTTTAAAAGTAATCTTTACATTATTGAAGATTGGTAAAAAATACAGAATCTGACAACTTTTCATTTCATTCAATCTGATGCTTTGAAAATCTTCACTCCCGTATTAACCATAATTCAGGAGGCAACTCCTGGCCTGTACAAAACTCTTCGAAGGACTTTTCTCAAGATCCGTCTTCCCCTGTTACTGTTCAAATTCACATCAGTCTCAGAAAGCCTGTGCCCGCGTTACAAGGAGGACATGGAGGGGTCTAGGACTACAGGAGCCCCTCTGGTCACTGCATCATGAACGGAGGAGGAGGAGGGTGCGGTAAGCCACACACGCCCAGCCCAGGCCCATCACGTGAGGGGACCGCAAAGGATTTTCCTTTCCACCCTTAACGAGCACATGATGATCCCAAGTGAAGCTTTATGAAGAGGCTGCAACAGTAGTAAAATGTTTGGCAATCAAAAGTTAATTAGAATAAAATCCTCCACCGGGGACGGTGCTGTCGCCACGAACACAGTCGCTGGAAAAGCTGGTCTCTGCTGTGAGCTGGGCTCGGAGCAGCCACGTGATGGAGTCCAGCCTCCGGTCCCGGGCCCGGGGCCCTCCAGCCCCTCAGTAGATATCCGGGCAGCGTGAGAAATTCCGCTCAAAGTAACCCCCTGTGTACAACCAGTCGGGAGTTCCCGTGTGCGGGTTGCTGCCCTGGTGGAACCACCTGCAACACAGAGGCGGCGCTCAGGAGGCGGCGCGGTCAGGGCCCACTCCCTCCAGGGTGACGGGTTCCCACGGCAACACGCGGCCCCGCGGCCCTGCGGCCCTGCCCGCAGCCAGGGCTCAATCACCTTCTCCCTCGGGGGCTCTCCCGTACCCACCAGGCCGCTGTCCACTTCCCGGCCAAACCTCACGGATTCAACAGGAAACACGCCGGGCCATCAGCGAGCCCGGTGGCGGTCGGCTCAACAGCACCTGCGCCTCTACAGCGCGGCGCTCCCCAGGGCCGGCATCTACCTGGGCGGGGGGGCTGGGGCCAGAGGGACACCGCGGGCTGCCACCGGCTGCGGTTCTGGCGTGCGCCTGAGGAAGCCCCCACTGGCTCCCCTGGGGCACCTGCGCCCCTGCACCCGTGCCCCCCCATGCCCCGCTGAGGCCCCCACCCTGCACCTCATGCCCCCGTAGCCCCGTATCGCCCCCATGTCCTCACTCCTACAGCCCCCCTCCCCTTGCACCCGTCCCCTCACATTGCCCCCGTGGCCCTACTCCTGTAGCCACCCCCCAGCCCCTTCACGCCCCACTCCCTGTGGCCCCTACCTCCCCACCACGTACCTCATCCCCCTTCCCCATGACCTCGCTCCTACAGCCCTCCATCCTCTCCCCTTGCACTCCTCCCTACCCTCTCCCTCTGCACCCCTCCACCCCGTGTCCCTGCAGCCCCTACCCTTCCCCTCCCCCCTAAACCCCTCCCCCTTCCCCTCATGGACCCCCATCCCCCTACTTCTGTTGCACAAAGTGAAGGCAACAAAGGATGCCTGCAAGTTATCATAGAGTGGATGTGGGGGACTCACAAAGTGGAAGTAATCATCTTAGGACAAAAATATCATTATTTCCACAATGTATTTTTTAAATCGACTACTTAAAAACAATGAAGGAAGTTTAACTCTTTTCAAGCTTTTTTTGGAATGAAGCCAATTCTAAGTATCAAACTACTGAAAGCATAATATCAAATCAAATTGGGAGCCCAAGCCTGAAGAATAGATTTAAATATGTTGGTCATATGACCGCCACTGGAGGCGACTGTATGGAGCCTTGAGGACAATTACTACGAAGTATGAAGGATGACTGGAAGAAACACTAACAAAACGGCTCAAGACCACCCGAAGATTTCTGCAGGACTAACATTTTAACAGATACGTATTTTCAATTATGCTGAAACATTACAGCACTTACCTGATTGAATCCTCATCCAATGGGTTATTCTCCATTATGATTACAGACAAACCACACTCGCCACAATTCCCGTGAGAAAGCAGGAGGCAGCCCAGGGCCAGTGGTGTCTGCTCCCCGTCTGTCTCTCTGCATCTCTGTGTCTGCCTGTGTCTTTATGTCTCTGTCTGTGACTGTCTCTCTGCCTCTGTGTCTGTGTCTCTGCATCTCTGTCTCTCTGCATAACTGTCTCTCTGAATCTCCCTCTCACCTGGTCTGAACACAGGTGTGGCTGACCTGCAGGCACCCCCAGGCACACAGGGCTCCCACCCTCCCCATCCGCGCTCCCGTCACCAGCCGTGGCCCCTCAGGCCACCTGTGCCTCATGGCAGGTGATGCGAGAGGCAGCCTGCAGGCGGCAGTGCCACAGGGTGATGGCTAAACACACTATTTCTTCCGCAGTGTCACCTGTCTGAAAGCTGTTTTCCTTCCCTCCACAGCTTGGTTCCAACTATGTTCCCTTTATTATTATTTTTTTAAAGATTTTATGTGTTTATTCATGACAGACACAGAGAGAGGCAGAGACCCAGGCAGAGGGAGAAGCAGGCTCCCTGCAGGAGCCCAGCGCAGGACTCGATCCCAGGACCCCGGGGTCACGCCCCGAGCTGAAGGCAGGCACTAAACCGCCGAGCCACCCAGCGTCCCTTTAAAATAGGCCCTCACGAGAGGAGCCCTCAGCGTCAGACGCTGCGGGCAGGGGTAAGTGCTCGCCTTCTGGGGGCGCGGCCCGTCGGTGCTCCTGAGCCCGTGTTGACGGGACCCGGCACTGCTTCTGCTCCATCATGGGCACACGGGGGCCCTCGCCACCGCCCCTCCCGCCACCGGGCCTCACCTCGTCTGCCACTCGGCCTCCTGAGTGGCTCGCTCCCTCCGGGCCTCCCTCTGCTTCTCCTCGAGCCGCTCCTTCTCCTGGCTCGCCAGATCTGGGGACAAGCACACGGTGGGGGTCAGGAGTCAGGGTGGACGGTGAAGCAGAGGTGAGCGCTCAAGGAAGCAGATGCCGGGACGCCCCCACCTCCAGGCCCAGACGAGAAGTCACACTGGCTAAAATGCCATCTCTGCAAACCAAACTTGGCCTCGAGTGCACGGCGGCGCCCCGACACCAGCAGGGCCGTGGGGAGAGGCCGCGTGCTCCCACCACGCAGGGAAGGGCGGCCGAGCTTGCGGGCCGGCACAGGCAAGGGCGCCGTGAGGCTCACGGGCAGCCCCCAGGGGGGCAGGGGCAGCAGGAGCCTCTTCTGCAGAAGACGGTCCCAGGGACCTGAACCTCAGGCTCAGTCGGCACGAGGCACCCAAGGGCTGCTGCCCGGTTGTGAGTGCGAACCCAGAGGCTGGTTGTCGAGGGAGCAGGGGCTGCCCACCCACTCCGCCCTGTGCAGTCTCTCCACTCAACGCCAACGGTGTAAACAACACCCAGGGCCACTTCGGACGGACTTCCGGGGAGTCACGGGCCACTGCCCTGACCCAGGCAGCCAGCAGGCGGCCAGTTCCCTCCTCACATGGACACATCCTCAGCATGTGAGCGGCTGAGCCTGGGACATGGGGCCTTTGCTTTTTTTTTAAATTTTTTTTTATTTTGATTTATTTATTCATGAGAGAGAGAGAGAGAGAGAGAGAGAGGCAGAGACACAGGCAGAGGGAGAAGCAGGCTCCATGCAGGGAGCCTGACGTGGGACTCGATCCCAGGTCTCCAGGATCACACCCTGGGCCGAAGGCAGCGCTAAACCGCTGAGCCACCTGGGCTGCCCTATGCTGACCTTTAAAGAACAACACATATCATCTTTGGAATGTCACCCTAATGTCTGTTGACACTAATAATAAAATCTGGGGGACTTGTATTTTGCGTGTATCCTGTTTCATTTCATTTTTCATGTAGCCTAATTGTGTCTACAACTGGCTACAATTCTAAAAACTCTTCTAGCATGGAGAGCACGAGAAGCACTGTCCCAGGTGTCCCCGTCCGTCCACCTGCAGCCCGCGCCCCTCCCCCACCAGCCTGCAAGCGCACCCATGTCGCCGTTCTCCATGCCGCGGATGTCGGGGCGCAGGCGGCAGTCCGTGGGGGCCAGGGTCTTCTCCATGCCGCTCTGCAGCTCGTTGAGGCTGACGGTGAAACTGGTGAAATTGTACATCTGGGAGAGGAAGGACGGAAGCTGTTAGTCCAAATGGCACTGCTTTCTGTCACCACTCACGGCCAGCAGCCACTGGGATCAGCTGAGTGTCACCTGCCCTGGGGGCCTGCCCTGCAGATCCACCCGCCCGGATGCGGCCCCACCAGTGGGACAAGGCTGCCTGTGTCACCAGCACCTCCACAGGCACAGGGGTGGGGGCAGGGGGGCGGTGCCCACCCTGTGCTCCAGCTCTGCTCCTGGGGCCTGACGCCCCCCATGTTGGCGGGCAGGGCAGCTCCCCACACACCCCAAAGGATGGAGGGAGGAACCCTATTTGTAAAAGGTGTTCCCTCAAGAGAAATCTGCCTCTTGTTCTGTCATTGTACTATTTTACATTCAGCCGAGAGGGGCAGTGGCTGTGCCACGTAATATGTGCATAGGTGGATGTTTTATTTCCTTCTAGTTATTTTACATGTTCTGCTATGTTAACAGGACGTAATGACACGATAGATTACATAATATGTTGTATATATAATTTATGTATAAACAAAATAATTGTTAAAATAAGTTTATCACACGTTATTGTATCTATTAGTTATATGTTGTACGTTATTGTACATAATACAAGCTTATTATATGCAACATAAATTATAAGTGCAACTTTCAAAAATATATACCAAAACGCACTAAGCCTCTAAACTGACAAGTCAGAAAAATAATCTCTCACAACCGCCGCGGAAGCCCCTTCGTAAGGCTCAGCTGGTGCAGGTTGCTAGACCAGGCACCTGTCATACTGCGTGCGGCCCGGGTCACCACCTCACACGCCAGGTGGGGAGAGCACTGCATTTGCTGCGGGGAGGCCAGGGGGCCCACGCAGGGTGCAACCCAGTGACAGAGGGCCCTCGGCTCTGGGCCACAGCGTGGACACGGGACCAAGGCACAGCTGTGGGGCCTGGCCAGGGGTCGGGGGCACTGGGGGCCACGGAGAGGCCTAGACTTGAGGGGGGTGGGTGGCAGGCATGGCAGGGGGCAGACGAACCTGGGCAGAGTTGGGGGGCCGAGTGTTGACCCTCCAGAGTAGCTTGCTGCCGGGAATGACATGCACAGTCTCCTGAGCCTCGGGCACGGCGTCTAGCACGTCGCCATCAGCTTTCTGGGAGCTGTCGTCCTGAAACACAGAACACCTTGGGACGGCCAGCCTGGACGGACAGTACCCCTGAGCTACTGTCAGGCCAGTGTCAGCGCTGGGCACACAGCAAGATGGGCTCTCTAGTGAGGAGAGGACATCGTCATGTTCTCTTTGCTGGGGGGCTCCCCAGAGGGAGGGCAGGATGTCAGCAGCAAGGCAGGGCTTTCCTGCAGGGAGAGGCACCTGCAGCACAAAACGACACTCGAGCGAGTCTGCTCACCATTAAAGGGGGGGCGACACCTTCTAAAAAAGCTCGTACGGTTCTTGCTAAGGGCGGCTCCTGGGCTGGAGACAGTCCTCACGCTGCAGCCCTGCCCACAGTCAAGAACTGGCTCCTGTGTGGCGATTTCACGGTTACCTAGCGCTTCTAGCCTGAACCCCAACTGGAGACCACATTGAAAGCAAAAGATACAACTACGACCTGACTTTTCAAAATCAGTGGGGCCTGGAGAAAGAAGTGGGCAGCCCTGCAGTGGTCACAGGAGAATGCCTGAGTGGGACCGGGTGGCCTCAGGACCCCCCACCTGAGCCGACTTCGATGGGGTTTGGTGCCAGAGGCTAAATAAAGGCCGCTTGGCAATGTGTGTTCACATAAAACTCTCTCTCACATCTAGGTTACCCAAAGGACAACAAAGCCAAGCTAAGGCATTAAAAGCCAATCCTCAATGGGTTCCATATTCTGAGTCTGTGTGGTCTTCAAATGCAACTTTCCTTTTTTTCAAGTAAAAGAGCACCATTAGAAGAACCATCTGACGGCACCCACGGGACGCCACAGTGCCAGACACTGAAACCCCAGGGGAGGCCGAACACCTTTGTGAAATAACCGTTGAACACTTGGGTTTGGCCCATGACTTCTTACCTCAAAAAACTGGACACTTCTTTTGAACTACCACTTCTAGTTCTGGATTGCTTATTGTTGTTTTTTTTTTAAGATTTTATTTATTTGAGAGAGACAGAGAGCACACGTGTGCAAGAGAGCACAACCAGGGAGGGGGCAGAGGGAGAAGCAGGCTCCTCCCTGAGCAGAAAGCCCAACGTGGGGCTCAATCCCAGGACATTGGGATTGTGACCTGAGCCATCCTCATTTCTAGTTTTAAGCTCAAGAATAATTAGCCCTAAGATAATCAGTATTCCAAAGCTCCAGGGAAAAAGTATTGTTGCCAAAACTTTTTGACTGTGGAATATATTATCTGGTTCTCAGAACTAAAAACACAGACATGACGTTCTCTTGATTTTTTAATAGGGTCTAAGCTAGCAAGGTGCAGGAAGACAGGAGGTTTATGAAGAAGCACCCAGAGCCTAGGGTTCCCAGGAAGAAACACAGGTGCACTGGATTCTGCTTGGGGGAACACGGGGGCACCGAGACCCCAGCCCAGCTGACAACAGCAGCCTCCGCACACTCGAAATGCAAACACACGCTCCGCCCCGTGTAGCACCCAGACAGACAAGCAGTCTCGCTCTGACAGGCAGATTGCAGGCCTTCCTCCTCCCCAGCTGGGGCTCCACAGACAGGGAGCAGAGGGACGGCTGATTCCCAGCACTCGTCTCCAGCAGCTGGAAGCCGGGGCCCACCCATCGGGTCTGCTCCCCCCCGGGGAGGGGCAGTGCAGGGGGCAGCACTTACCGGCTGTGCCTTGCTCAGGGGGTCACCCCTCCTCTCCCGTTTCTTGTAGGACTCATACGCAGCAGGGTCTATGCCCCACAAACACTCTGTCCATTTTCCATAGATCATAAAGAGCTTCTTTTTGCTGTAGTCAAAGGAAATTTTTATTTTTGTTTTTTTAAACTTTATCTTTCTCCATAATCTCTACACCCAACTCACCACCTCGAGATCAAGAGTCACATGTTCTTCCAACTGAGCCAGCCAGGCGCCCCATCAAAGGGAATTTTAATCATAAATCATTCATCTAAACATGCAGTATGCTACTTTTGACCATGGGATCAACCTCTGTTCTCACTTGTCTCCTTATCAATGTTAGGACTTCTCTGGACATAGGTGCAAAGAGGAAAACCTGCCTTTTAGGATCCCTCCTTGGGCCTGATTTGCCAAAGCAAAGTGAAGAAGATAAGGACACGAAGCCCCAAAGGGTCGCTGGCAGGGCCCTGCCAACAAGAGGAGGTGAGAAACGAGGGCGTCTGGTGTCATTTGCGCCTGCGTGCTGGTCTGGTCACTGTCCCTGAAACGCACGACTTCCACGCACTGTGTCCTCCCCTCTTCCCTATAAATCACATCAACAGCCCTTCCAATTCCAGTGACATGGTTTGCTCTTTCTAACCACACATTGGATGCCCACGTCATCGCTTGCCTGCGATTTTCGTTTAGTAACAATCTCTGGAGACTTTCCAGATCAACCACCAGAGCACTCCGCCTGATTCCAAAAGGAATGCCAAGAGCACTGGGCCGTTTTTGCTTTTCTTTTTTACATCCTCCTGCGGGGAAAGCACAGCGGCCATGTGCGCTCTGGAAATGCTACTCTGCCGGGCACGTGGCATCCTTGCTGCTCCCCGGCCCCTGTCTCCAAGGCTCAGCCTGGAAAGCTGGCATGCAGGCACTGGTGAGGGGACACTTGACCAGTCATCACTTGGCAGACACCTTGGCTGGCACAGTCTGCATCCGAGAGTCACAGCATTAGGAAGAGCTCACTCCAATTTAGGACAGAAAACCAGGAAATCAGAAAAGGGTTTGCAGCCCCCAAGGGCTGGTGAGCGTGGCCTCGAGGCGTGGCAGGGACTCGGCTCCTATGGCCCCGTGTCTGCAGGTGAGCTGACCACGGTCTCCGCCTGGGTTGTTTCCACCACCAGGGAGAGGCTGCGCAGGCGCTGGCCAGTGCTCTTGTTGTGAAGAGGGCTGCTGTCCCTGCACGTCTGCGGGCTGAGTCCTGACCTACTTCAACCGGCAAGATGCTCAGAGTCTAACGCCTGAAAGCACCTTGCAGGCTGTGTGAATGGGTGACTTTCTGGTACCCAAAGAGTAGGAAGGAGAGGAAGCATCCACTGCTTTATACTGAAAACTTGTTTCTAATTAAAAATGTGTAGGGGGCACCGGGCTGGCTCAGTGAGTGGAGCATGTGACCCTTGATCTCGGGGTGGTGAGTTCAAGCCCCACGTTGGGCACAGAGACTACTTTTTAAAAAAAGAGGCGAAAAGAAAAAAAGAAAATGTATAGCTTTTGGAGCTGGAAGGAGCTTCCTGACGTTATATAAGACCCAAATTCCTTACCAGGGGAAAAAAAATGAGAAATCTGAGATAAAAAACATAAGGTAACTAGCCCGAAGGACAGAAAACCCCGGAAGGTCTGTTGTGAACTTGTCTCTCTGCTCACAAATACTTTAAAAGTCCCTTGCTTAGAGGCTAGAAAGAACCAGCCGCTGAGAGGGAGGCTCACAGGGGCTATGGTCTGAGTTGTGCTCAACGACCCATGCAGGTGCTAAGAGGAGGCGACGCGCTCACGTTTCCAACCTCAGTTCCGGCTGCAAAACCAGAGTATTAGCTCTCTGTGGGGACACCTCATTTCCTCACATCCGCTTTACCCAAAGAAAACAGACTCAGATCTTTCATCCTCAAGAGAGGGAGAGACAGACCCTCACCAGTCACCACCCGGAAACGACACTTAAAACTAAGCCTTCGTCTCCTTGCAGACTCAACAAGGAAATGTCTTTTCTAAACAACACAGGACCATCATTTTTTCTACCGCGAACAGATGTCACTGGCATCACTGCACCACTAGCAAGGCCCACGTGCCGGAGGAGCCCCGCTGAGGCGTCCGTGTAGACCTACTTTTTGTCTTGAATGTGCCCCTCCACTTTGTGAAGTTCTTTTCCAAACAATCCACAAGGTTTGAAATGAAGCACACACTTGTCTCCAGTCCTGTGGGGAAAACACACACAGGCTTCTGTTGTGTGACGTGCAATGTCTGGGGGAGACGCGTGGGGACACAGAGGCGGCGGGGGCCGGGGGGGGGGAAGGGGGACCCTGCTGCTGTGACAGAAACGTCCCACACTGCCCAGTGCTGATGGCTGCATGCTTCAGTAAACACGCTAAAGATCACTGAAGTTTCCACTTTCAACGGGTGAATCTTAGGATATGCGAGTATCTCGAGAAAGCTGCTGGAGAACAAAGCTGACAGGCCATGAATTCCCAGGAAGAAGGTACGGACAGCAGGTAGCATCCGAGGAGGGCTGGGACTTTCATCCGGGATCACGCCATTCTTCCTCAGAGTTTAGAAGCTCAAAACAAATTCACTATTGTGACTAAAACCAAAACACGAAGCAACAAGGGGCACCAAAGACAGTGGGAGCGCCGAGCAGCGTCCACGCCGGCCAGCCCCCCCGCACCCGGCGCGGCCCTCCCTGCAGGCGAGGCAGCCCCAGGACGCCGCGGCCGTGGGCAGGGCGGGGGCGCCCCTCGAGGACACGGCGCGTCTGCACATCCGCCCGGTCTGACCACCACTCAACCACGGGCGCTATTACCTGTGGTTTAAAATCTCCACGGTTCCATACTGCTCTATCCAGAGCTTCCCGATGATTACGTTATGTACACAGCAGGTGGGGTTGGTCCAGGTGTAGGCTTCATTGTGTCTGTGAAACATGCCAGAAAACAAGCAAGTCAGAGGCCAGCAAGGAGAGAGACACTGCGTGACCTAAAAAGCAAAATACCAGACAGAATTAAACCATAATTGCCTTAAAATCTGTACAAGAGCAGAACACTGCTTTGAACTGGCTCCAACGGTGGTGATTTATTTAGCATTTGTTTGAAATTTATTTCTGCTTTCCTTTGTAGCATCAACAAAGCTTTCTACTTAAATGTCAAGACAAGTTAATAAGCAAGAGGAGACCACCGAGACAGGGACACGGCTGTCCTGGGAAGCTGTCACACAACAGCCCCTTTGCCAGCAGGACTTGCTCATCCCGCACCGGCCCAGGGGGCCGGGGAGTCGCTCCGTGGCAGGTATGCTGGGGTGCACCGACTGTTGGAACAATGTTCCAAATGCCTCTGCATTTATCCCTCACCCTTCCCAAACGGCCTGACCAAGGAGAAACCCCCGCGAATGTGAAGCAAGATCACCTGACCCGCGTCTTGAGAGAGGCCGTGTCAAAAGCCATAATGAGGCATAAAGGGCAGAGATAAGCTCGAAGCAGAAGTATTTCAGGACAAATATCTGGAACCCCTCAAATTTCCAGGGGGAACCCACACGCATTAATCAGTAACGTCTGCCACTTTTCAATTCTGCACGCCTCACCCCAAGAAAGCAAAGACCACCACCAGACAGGCACGCTTCCTGGCAAAGGGGTGCCCTCACTGGGCCCGGTGACCTCGTCGGCCCTGGGACGCACGGGGCTCAGGGGCTGGTATTCTCTGGCAACCAGCCAGGCTGGGCCGGCACAAAGCAAAAATGGTACCAAACGCCTGGTTCCAGCAGGCTACCCCTGGCAGGACTCGCGCCCCCGAGAACAGAGGCATGCCACGGCCGGGACTGCCTACGCCGGTCCTCTAGCATCCAGGTGGTCGCCAGAGATGCAGGTTTTGCTTCATGAGGTGTCTGGTCAACGCCGCACTGGGGAGCATCTGGACTGAGATTTAACGGGCGTGTGAGCAGCCTCTAGGACGTCCACGTTCCCTATGTCCTGGGGTTATCCCTCATCTCCCTCCCGCCCTCTGTGTGACCAACAGGGGTTTAAGGTAAGGGTCACTTCTAACATGAGGTCGTAAAAGACACCACGCCTTCTGTCTTGGTGGCTCCTCCCCCCTTGGGTCCTCAGCTCCCAGGGATGCCGGCACCACGCTGTGCACAGATATCCCCATGGAGAGGCCACAGCGAGCGACAGAGGTTTCCTGCCAACTGCCATGGAAGTGAGCCCAGGAGCAGATGCTCCACCGGCCACCTTCGGGATGCAGGTGGCTCACATCCTGCCTGCCACCTCCAGGGACCCCGAGCCAGGGCAGCCTGCTATGTTGCTCCCCGGTCCCAGAAACCATGTGGGGGAGCAAACGGTGGCCGTTTCAGGCTGCTGCGCTTGGGGCCATCAGCGAGCAGAAGAGTTGCGAGTGGCAGTGACTAAAGCTCCCCGGGTCACGCGGAGGGAGAGCTGTCCCGCCAGCAGGCGTGGGAATCCCACCCGTCCAGGTGAGGTCTGACGCGGAGTTCCTCTTTGAAAGAGTTTCTGCGGTTGGAAGCGCCTGAACAAAGAAGGCTGCGGCCCTTCCACCGGAAGGCTGGGCCCGCGCCGCCCGCACTCACTTGAGCAGCTCCAGCGTGATGGTCCCCCGGGGCTCGGCCTCCACGCTCTTGCCCCAGAACTTCAGCTTCGGGTAGATGGAGCCGTGAAACAGGAAGTCCTGATTGAGGCCTTCTGAATAAAATGCACTGATGGGGGGGTGGTGGCTGACCTGCTCCGATATAAATCTGAATCCTAGATCTTCCCTAGGCACAGAAACAAGAGTGGGGACAGCCACATTAGACACAGCAAAATCTGACAAAGGTGGGCTCAGCGGCCCTCTTGTCGGAGCCCCTTGGCCCCCCGCACGGCCGGCTCACCGCACCCTTGTGGCCGGGAGGGGCCCTGGGGAACGGGTGCCATGCCACTCTGAGTGGCAGGAATATCCCACACTTGTGCTCTGACTTCGCACATGGCCTGACGCTGACACCCTGTACACACACTTGCCTGCACACGAACACCGTGCCCCTGGGGCAAAGCTGAACGCTACATGGAACGAGAAATAGTGCAGAGGGGCCTATTAGTGCAGAGCCTCTACCCTGAGGCTCCCCAGCACAAGCGGGTCTTGCTGCACCTCCTAGAAACAGTGACCGAGACGTCCCGATACCAAACTGCCCCTTCGTCCAGAGGGACACCCAGCACCTAATGAGCCAAAACAGGGGTGAGTGCGCAGCCTTTTGTTTTGTTTTTGTTTTTTTTTTAGTTTGCAGCCTTTCTGAAGGGAGTTCTTCTCTAGCCTTTTTCTAAGGCTCCTGGAAGTTTTATGATGGAATGTCTGATGCCCCAAGATACTCTTGGCCAGGAAACCGGATTTTTAGTACACACTCCTTTTCAATAAAAATGTCAGTTTTTAATTGTTCCGGAACTGTGAATACACCTACAGTTGTAGTCATTAAAAATTATAAAAGCTAAACCACATAATTACTAACTTAACTGGAATCAGAATTTCCAATCATTACAGAGGAAGGAAAGTTGAAAAATTAGATTTTAAAAGGTTGCCTACCCAGGTATGTAATTTACAAAATGAATACTTGTCTAAGAAAAGCAAGTGCTATTTTGGGCTATCCAGGAGCAATCTGCAGGGAAAAAGACATGGAGCATGACTTGGTTCAGATACGTAGCTCCTGAAACAGGAAGACCCCTCAGGGCCCGGCCTGCAGCAGACACGACGGCCACACGCACGACCTGGACACCAGGACACGACATGCATAGTGTCTGCAAGTTTAGAAGAATGTTCGTTTCTCTGCCCATCTGAAACTTTGGCTCAACCCCCAAGTTAATTTCCTAGAAAAGACAAACACGCGGGCCTGTCACACTGTCTCCAGCACCTTGGGGTTGTTCATGGGCTTTTAATCTGTATTATCTCCCATTGTCTAGAACTTCCTTTGTATTTTTTTTTTTTTTAGAACTTCCTTTGTATTATGCTTTCCTTTCTCTTTTCAAGATCCGTTAATGGTGCTTTTGGGGTTTTTTTTTTAAAGATTTTATTTATTTATTCATGAGAGACACAGAGACAGAGAGAGAGGCAGAGACACAGGCGGAGGGAGAAGCAGGCTCCATGCACGGAGCCCGACGTGGGACTCGATTCCGGGTCTCCAGGATCACACCCTGGGCTGAAGGTGGCGCTAAACCGCTGAGCCACCCGGGCTGCCCAGTGCTTTTGAATAAACAAAAATGCTACCAATCTCCTCAGAACTAGACAAGGTCAGAGGCTCGAACCCCGGCACCTGGCACTCTGACTGCAGGGAGGTCATTCCTGCTCAAGACGGTAATTCTAGAGAAAAAAAGAACGCTCCACATGAATTCAGAATAAAAGTTTCCCTGAAGATTGACTCTCAGGACAGGACTTCCCTTCATGTGGGCCTCAGTTTCCCTGTGTCTGAACCGAAGGAGCAGGGACGTGCCATCGTCACACAGAGCCCCGCTGCCTCCTGTCGCCACGAGCACACCCCACGGCAGCCTCCTCGAGGTAACGCAATCGGAGAGGTGTCAGCACGCGGGGCCGCAGGCCTGTCGGTCCATTGGAAGCGGGGGCCACTGCCCCCGGGCCCCCACAGACAGGGAGAGCCGGGCCCCGGACGTCTGTGTCGCTTCCCCAGCCGCTGAGAGAGCCACGTGGAGAGGTGCGGGCCCACCTGGAGAGGCGCGGGCTCCAGGTGACACCCCTCCGCAGAGCACTGAAACCTGAGCTGACACACACCCGGCACACGCCCGGGCGCTGACTCAAGCAGACGGACACCCCGTTCCCACAACCATTTACTCACCTTTGAAGAACTCGTGATCATTAAGAACCACATCATTAAGGGCAACAAAGAGCCCAAGAAGCACGGCCCGAGGGCTGACCCCAACCTGCCGGTGACCACACAATGCACCACTACTGACTTCGTGACAGAAGCAGCACCACGCGCCACAGCACGACGCGCACACATCAGACACAACAGAGCAGCGTGACTCAGCACAAGCTTGGTGTGCCGTGGGGACTGAGGATGGTACGATGCTATGTGACAAGCGATACACATGAACACGACCGCATCGTGTGAACACACACACACACAGCCCAAAACATGAACTCTGTCTTCTATGGGGTTACGTCTGACTCGTCTTTCACATTGCTCAGTTTATATATTTTCTACAAAAGACATGATTTTATAATGGAAAACAAACTCTCAACTAGTAAAACATCCCGAGAAACTGTCCACAGGACCCAGGGCTAGGTGACAAACTACGCTGGCCGTCCCCCAGCGGCCTGCAGAGGAGCCACGGCCCAGGCCGGAGGGCTGCTCCTCACCCGCTGAGCCCACGACGGAAAAAGACAACGCTGCCGTTAGCTTGTGCTCGTGTTGGTCTGGGTGGGCACCTGGCACGGGCAGCGGGGCCAGGGAAGAGCCGCCCAAACTGGCCCAGCCCTTCCCCCCGGGGCCCCGCCAGGACCACCACCACTGATCCTGGGGGGCGGGGTGAGCGGGGCCGGGTCAGAGCTGGGGGGCGGGCTGGGGAGCTGCTGAGACAAACTCCACCCGCAGGGATGTCAGTCGCCCGCCCCCCCCCCCCCCAGGCCTCGGGAGGCTGCAGCACGCCCCCTGTGCCTACTGCCCCTGCAGCTCCAGCTGCCCCTCCGTGACATTTACCAAGACGCCCCGGTGACACAGGCTGCCTTTTCCTCACTGCCACCCCCCCTCCCCCGCTGGCGCTGTGATGCGCGCTGCACCCCGGCCGTAACCCCGGCCTCCCTGTCCCCAGCCCTCCAGCCAGCCCAAGCGGCCCGACAGCCCGGGGCCCTTACCTGATCAGCTCGTAGGTCTCCCCCAGGAGGGGGTTGAAGGGCTTGCCAGTCCTCTCCCACTGGGAAGCCACTGCAGACACCGCGAAGGCTGCCACGCACTGGGAGGAACGCACACGACGGTGAGCGAGGGCCCCCGGGGCACCGCAGGCACGCAGCTTCTCGGTGCCGGGACGCGTGCCCGGCAACCTCAGTCTCCCGCTTGTCACATGTTTTGAGATTACAGAACTTCCGGAGAAATACCCTTCATCACAAGCACTTCCTCAAAGCCACACACGCAGAACT
The DNA here is from genome assembly GCF_048164855.1 of Canis lupus baileyi. Taxonomy (NCBI): domain Eukaryota; kingdom Metazoa; phylum Chordata; class Mammalia; order Carnivora; family Canidae; genus Canis; species Canis lupus. The sequence goes on along the minus strand of NC_132863.1, from coordinate 48,312,453 downwards.
GTGTGCGGCTTCACCACCCAGCCCAGCCCAGCCCAGCCTTGAGGTCCCGGGCAGGGCTGGTTGGCCTGGCGGGCGCACCCGCATGCACACAGGGTGCTGGTCCCCAAAGGAGCCAGGAGGAGCTGGGGCGCCACACCCGCCACCACCACCGTGGAGCTCAGGCTGCACAACACCTCAGAGTGGCTGAGCAGGACAGCACCCAGACGTGTGGGCCCTTCCCCCAAGCGTCCCCTGACGAGGTGCCTGGGCCCTACCACGACGTGCTCATCAGACGCTGTCATGTTCCCAAGAACTACGATCCGACACCCACCCAAGCTCAATGTCTGCTGCCCCCTGAGGGGAGCCCAGCACCCACCTGCATCCTCTCCAGGGCCTGGGGCTGGCACGAGGCTCTGTGAATGAGGTACACGTGCTCCATGTACTCTGTGATCCGCTGGAGGAAACTCAGAGGTTCGTTGAAGGCGATGGGCATGGTGATCTTGGAAAGCTCCTAGAAGGAGCAAGAAGACTTGTCACGCAGGGGCTCTCCCCTGGAACCCAAGCCCCACGCCCACTCTGCTCTGAGGGCAGGGAAGATGTTGGCCTTACTCATCCAGAGAAAGAAGGTAAACCATGTGGAGGCTCTACTACTCACCTGCTCACGTGGCAACACTCCAAACCCACTTGTGGGCAAGGCTGGGGGGAAGACGCCCCCCTTTGCTGGTAGGGGTGCAAAGTGGTACAGCCATGCAGAGCGGGCCTGGCCGCAGGAGCACAACTACATGCACACCTACCCTTCGGCCTGGTGGTCCCATTTCCAGGAGCCCATCCCACAGATCCTCTGGCAAACAGCCAGAGACCAGATGTCACTCAAACGTCCCCACGGGGCCCCAGCTGGTGTGGGCAGCCAGAGGACACAGCACAACGCAGTGACCAATGGCATAAGCAGTAGCCCCACGTGGCTATGGCTGTATCGCACCAGGGAAAAGGCAGAACAGCCTCTAGTTTGTCTAAACACGCAATCAGCTTTCTGAGGCATGGGAAGATGGACCCGAAAGCTGTGAAGTGGTCCCCTCCAGGGGAAGGGGATGGACACACGGAGGCCAGGGACAGGAAGCTAAATTCTTGGAATATACCCTGGAATCTTGTCTGAAAGATGTGACTTTGGGTTTACAATTTTGAAACAAAATTAATTTAGAAAAGCAACCTCCAAACACCAAGAATATGATGAAACAAATGAACACACACAAGCCCCTCGGGCGTAGCCACCCATAGAAGGACCACAGTGACTTGAGATACACCCTAAGGACGAAATGAACCACAAAAGCCAGTGCACTCGCACATTTCAGTAAACGTGCTGTTGGCCGCAGAGCTGGTCCTGTTCTCCAGAACTGTTCTGCGTGTGGGACAGAGCAGGTGAGTCACTCATTACGTGTTCACCTAAACCGGTCATCTCCAGCGTTGTTAAACACTGGGATTATCGGTGTGGAAGAAAAGAGGCACAGACACAGTGAGACAGAGATTGCATTAGTCCTGCCATCCCAAATCTAAAGCACCTTTGACACAAATCAAAACAGCTCCTTTGGGAAAGACCTAAAAAAAGCAACCTGTAGCCTCCCCGGGGCCCAGCTGTGGTCCTGAGTCCTCTCTCCCTGGACAAGGAGCTGATTCCAGATCCTGAACAAGAAAGGTACAGAATGAGCCAGAGCATCTTCTGTAAAAGGTTACAGCCAACCTGAAGACCCCAGTACCAGCCACAGACAGAGCAGCTCGGGGACCAGAACACAGCATGGAGCTTCAACTCTGTGAGTTTAGAAAACAATAGAAGACAAACTAGCTGGTTATACTGGTCATGCTGGGTAAGGCTACTGAACCAAATCCGTCACTTGACAACTGTGATAAAGAATCACCCACTGACCCTGACTTTCTTATGCAAGCCGCACTCACAGCAGTGGAAGGGCACGTGCTTGGCACACAAGTGTCCCAGGAAATAAAGGAAGAGCGATGCCGCTGGCGCAGCTCACACACTAGGCATCGGGGCTCAAAGTCAGGAGAGGAGTAACAGAGAGGTGTCCACACAGCCTGAGCAGCACAGACTCGGGAATGGCATTCGAGACAATGGAGAATTTGATATTTCCTCTTTTTTTTTTTTAATTTTATTCATTCATTTATGAGAGACAGAAAGAGAGAGGCAGAGACACAGAGGGAAAAGCAGGCTCCATACAGGGAGCCGAGTCCCAGGACCCTGGCATCACGCCCTGAGCCGAAGGCAGATGCTCAACCGCTGAGCCACCCAGGTGCCCCTGAATTTGACGGCATAAACATATTACGGTATCAGGACTGTGGTTGTGTTAAAACAATCTGGGGCACCTGGGTGGCTCAGTCAGGTAAGTGTCCAACCCTCGGTTTCAGCTCAGTTCATGATCTCAGGGTCCTGGGATCGAGCTCCATGTCAGGCTCTGAGCTCAGCAGTGAGTCTGTTTCAGATTCTCTCTCCCTCTCCCTCCTACTCTCTCTCTCAAATAAATAAAAATTTTTTTAAAAAGTAATCTGGGGACGCCTGGGTGGCTCAGGAAGTTGAGCGTCGGCCTTTGGCTCAGGGCGTGATCCTGGGGTCCCAGGATCGAGTCCTGCATCGGGCTCCCTGCTTTTCTGCCTGTGTCTCTGCCTCTCTCCCTGTCTCTAATGAATAAATAAATAAAACCTTAAAAAAAAAAAACAGTAATCTGTATCCTTTAGCGATACAAGAAATATTCACAAGTGGAATTCGCTTCAAAATACTAGGGGAGGGATCCCTGGGTGGCGCAGCGGTTTGGTGCCTGCCTTTGGCCCAGGGGGCGATCCTGGAGACCCGGGATCGAGTCCCACGTCGGGCTCCCGGTGCATGGAGCCTGCTTCTCCCTCTGCCTGTGTCTCTGCCTCTCTCTCTGTGTGTGACTATCATAAATAAATAAAAATTTATTAAAAAAAAAATACTAGGGGAGTGGGGCAGCCCCAGTGGCGCAGCGGTTTGGCGCTGCCTGCAGCCTGGGGTGTGATCCTGGAGACCCGGGATCAAGTCCCACATCGGGCTCCCTGCATGGAGCCTGCTTCTCCCTCTGCCTGTGTCTCTGCCTGTGTCTCTCTGTGCCTATGAATAAATAAATAAAATCTTAAAAAAAAAATACTAGGGGTGTGGGAAGCAATGAGGTGTGGCTGGGGTGTGATGAGCCCTGGCTGCTGCGGTGAGCCAGGGGATTACGCAGCTCTGCTTGCTGCTGGGCGTGCTTCAGATAGCCCACATGGGCCACTGTGTCGCCACTGCTCAGTGGCCAAAGCAGTACAAAGAGGGCAGTATCACCACTTCAGAGGCAAAGCCCATAGATGCTGAGCAGGTGCAGCCCTGGGAACATGCCGCCCACGACCCACGTTTTGTTCAGCTTCTATTTGAATCCATCCAAGGTTGATTCCTTGAAGAATGCAAGGTAACGGTGTCCCTTTATGACAAGGGATCTTGAACAAGCTTCGAGATCAAGGAGCTAGTCAAGTTTATCACCCAACCTCGGACAGACACAGCTGTCCAGACCTGACCCACTCACACAGTGAAAAACGTAGGCGAGAACACTGCTAAGAGAAAAGAATCCCAAATGTGCCATTTTATTTTATCTTTTATGTTTTGTTTTGAGGTTTTTTTTTTTTTTTTTTTTTTTTTTTGCCATTTTAAAACAGAAGAGACATGCAGGGCACCTGGCTGGCTTAGTCAAAGGAGCCTGCAACTTTTGATCTCAAGGTTGTGAGTTCGAGTCCCACATTGGCTGTAGAGATTACTTAAAAATCTTTTCAAAAAACCAAATCATAAGAAAGAAATAAAAGATAAGTAGGTACAAAAATATGTAGGTGTGCAAGCAGGGTCATAACACATACTCAGGTTTCCCAGCTGTGTCTGCGAGAGGCCTGGGGCAGTGACACCCCAGGAGTGGCGAGCACATCCAGCATAGGGTCGTGATGTCTAAACACCGCCCTCCAGCAGGGCAGCAGGGGAGAAAGTATGAAAGCAAGTCCCCCGTGAGGTGACCAGTGACGCTCCAACAGGAATCCCCTTGTGTCACTCACTGGGCTCTGGCTACTATGTGAGAGGTCACCACCACAGGCAGCTGCATGAAGGGCAAACGCAGCTCAATGTGCCTCTGCAATCTTGTAGAAGTCCAAAATTATTTCAAAATAAAAAGCGGTGGGCAGCCCCGGTGGCGCAGCAGTTTAGCACCGCCTGCAGCCCGGGGTGTGATCCTGGAGACCTGGGATTGAGTCCCACATCGGGCTTCCTGTATGGAGCCTGATTCTCCCTCTGCCTGTGTCTCTGCCCCTCTCTCCCTCTGTCTCTCTGTCTCTATGAATAAATAAAAAATCTTTAAAAAAAAAAAAAAGCGGGAGAAAAGATGCAGTTTCCTCTTGGAAAAAGGCTGATAAACAGCTGAGGGCAGAAACAAATGCAGCAGCACGCATGCGAGGAGCACCGGGGACAGGGCCACATGTCTGTTGGTACAACACTCACTGGAGTCTGAGTCGCCCCACGGCCCATGGGGGCGCTCGTCCCTCCCAAGGGGACACAGCTCACATTCCCGCGGCCGGTTGAGACAGGCAAAGATACCATGAGAATAAAAGTCTGTGGCTCCAGGACACCAATCATCCAACTAACTGTTCTGTTGCAAACCCAGAGCACCTCAGCTCTGCCTGCAGCCCGGCACGGGGCTGGGGGACGGTGACCACATCCTGCACACCATGGCACCCACGGCTTGGCCTCAGCGTGCATCAGGGAACCCACCGAAGCTCCCCAGTCCTGCAGACTGTCCACAACCAGCCAGCGAGGAGCCCGTCACAGAACACCAAGGTCGAACCTAAACCCTTGTGATGCTCCCTACATCCAGAGTCTGCCTGCGGGATTGTTTTCCTGCTGTCTGCAAACACTTGGGCCTTTCTCTCCTCTTCTCCTCTGTCTCTGTCCCTTTCCTATTTTATTACCCTCATTTCATGTCGCTATAAATATGCAGAGCACATCTTCTTCAACTACCAGCCGAGCAACAAATTCATGGGAAATAAAAATGTTTCAGGGATGCCCGGGTGGCTCAGTGGCTAAGCATCTGCCTTTGGCTCAGGTCGTGATTCCAGGTCAGTGAATCGAGTCCTGCATTGGGCTCCCCAGAGGGAGCCTGCTTCTCCCTCTGCCTTTCTCTCTGTATCTCTCATGAATAAATAAATAAAATCTTAAAAAAAAGTTTCAGCTTGAAGCCCCAAGGTGAGTCCATGTGAACTTACCAAGCCGATGCATTTCTTTAATATACTCCACACACTGAAATCACTTCTGGTAAACATCGGGGCGGGCAATGACGTCCTGTAAAGAATCGACCAGAGAAACACATATTTATTCCTCCAGCAGAAGATTCGAGTTCAGTCGATGATTTTGCTCAGTGACCAGTTTTTTTAGTTTTTAGATGCAAACACCGCATTTGTGGGCTCTGGCAGCAGCTAGGGTTGTTAAATCCCGAAGACAGGTTTCTGCACAGGTGCTTTGGAGGGTCTCCCAGGAAATGGTCGTGACCACACAGACAACTTTCCTCTCCCTCCACAGAGTGGGGGATGGGGCGCCCCTTCCCCTGGAGCAGCCGCAGACCCACGGGCAGGAGGACACAAGTGGGAAGCGAATTAACACCTTTCCAGAAGCGGGCCATAAGCCCTTTTCAAATATGAGTTTGTTCTCCTGAGGTATAGTTTCTTTTCAGGCCCTCTTCCTGCCAGCTGCCAGGGGAAACCCGGCAGTCTCCCTCCTGGGAAACTGGGGCTGGAGGAGATGCTCTCTCTGCCTGGAAACGGGGTGTCCAAGTGGGCTGTGAATCCAGATTGGGGGGGAAGCACGCTGGGCCCATGCACTGAAGACAGAGCCCGTCGGCAGGCAGCCACAGCGTGGGGGGCCCTCGAAGGTACCACCGGGGTCCCGGGGTCCTGCCCTGCACTTCCCACTGGCTTCTGGCTCTGGGTAAGGTCCAACTACACCCACAGCAGGGGCTCCTGGCTCAGACACCCCCACCCCCACCTGATGGCTCTGAGCTGCAGAACAATGACAGCAGGTGCGCTGGCCCAGGCAGGAGGGCATGCCTGTCCCTGGGGATATCCCATTAGGGGGCAGCCGGCTTAGGGCACACTGCTTATGTCAGGGGTGAGAGGGGAGGAGAAGCAGGCCGCTGGGGATGAAACGGGAAAGAAAACATTTACGAGCATCGCACGGCAGGCTGCCAGTACCCCACACTGGCTCTGGCCGCCCCCTCTCCTCTGGGTTCTGGGAACACTGGGAGCGGCCACAGCAGGGCAAGTGCAAACTGAGGGGTGCCACGGGGAGGGGCGGGGCACTGAGGTGAGCCTTGTGTGAGTCAGGAGGGAAAAGCCAGAACTAAAGAGACACGGAGGAGAGAGCCGTGGCCACAGCAGAGCTCTGCCGTGAGAAAGGCCCAGGCCACCTAAGGACTGCAAAGAGGCCTCAGTCGGCTGGGACCAGGGACAACGGGACAGGGGCCGAAGCCAGAGGAGCAGGGCCAGTCCTCATCTCAAGAGGAGGGTGACCTTATAGTCCCCTATCAGGTGCCACGGGTGGGGTCGCTCCTCCCACTCAGGCCTCCGGAGCGCTGAAGGGGCGCCCTGCAGCACGGTGGGGGGCAGCCACAGATACAGCGGAAGATTCTAAAACACACATGTAGGACGACATACCTGTGTTTCTGAATCCCATTCTCTCGGGGGGGCCTCTCCCCGACCTTTCCAATCCCGTTACTTCTACCGGTGTCCACGCGCATCACTCCAGCAACTCTCGGATCTGCCTCTGAAAATTCCCCGGAAGAGTTCTCAGAATCAAAGCCTGCACGCAACAAGCAGAATGGTCATCCTCGGGGACTGGGAAGCTGTAACAGCCCACCTCCAAGAGTTCTGACCATGCCTGAGCTCCACATTGTTTCTAACAGACACGGTTGGCAGCAGCGAGCTCTGCTCCCCAAGAGCCCCAGGTGGAGGCAGGGACACGGGCAGGCTTGCTCTCCCGGGCCTTCCCAGGAGCCGCTGAGACCCGGCCCCCACCCGAGGCCCGGGGGCAGGCAGGGAGCAGTCTGTCCCTGCTTCGGTCAGGCCTCACTCCCTGTGGGGCGGACGCCCCGACGGCAGCCAGGCCAGCCGAGGCTGCAGCAAACTCAGTCTCTGCACACGCTCCGCAGTCAAGTTCTGCCTCCAGTTCTAGAACACAAGCCACGGCAGTAGCTTCTACGGAAGAGGAACGTGTGCCAAACGCTCTGCCAGACTCTCATGCTCGTGAGCAAGAACCTGAGTGTGGAACGAGCAGCTGGAGCTCAGCAAGCATCCCACGTCGACCAAAAGCATGGGCAGTGGGTTCCTGAGGGCCGGTGTGGGATGTGGCTGGCCCGCCCCGGGCCGCGGCCCTGTCCCACCTGGAGAGCCCTCTCCCAAAGGAACAGCCCCTACAGGGAAAAGGAGGCCCGCTCCTCTCGCATCGGCTGGCACAGCTCACTGCGGCACACGCCTCCTGCTCCCAGGCACGCTGGGCACTGAGCCGCGGCTGCCAGGCAGCAGGCCCACCCGGGGGGGGGGGGGGGGGGAGGTGCTCCGGGCCTGCGGTACTCAGTATGACCGTGACCACTGCAGGGGGGACACAAGACCCACCGGCAGCCGAGTTCCTGCCGCCCCTCAGTGCGCAGACGAAGGCGAGGGCATAAGGCCAGGTGGGGAAGTGCTGTCAGACCCGAAACATCAACAAATCTGCTGCTACACTTTCCTGAGAAGACGCGAAAAGAACCCTCTCTGCTACTCCTGCGTGCTGACAGGTTCACAAGATGCAGCACCGATGTTCACCACACGCTGGCTTTGAAAGGTACGTCCAGAATGAGCCTCTTAAAGGATCAATATTTCCTAAAACAGCCTGCCACCTCTCATCTTCTTACCCACCCAACTGCAACATCTACTTAATCCTCAGTCTAAACTTTGCTTTTTTTTTAAATGTATTTATTTACTTCTTATTTGAGAGAGAGAGAGAAGAGAGCACACGCGCCCGAGAGCACAAGCAGGGGAGGGGGGGAGCGGCAGGCAGAGGGAGAAGCAGGCTCCCCGCGTGGGGCTCAATCCCAGGACCCAGGGGTCATGACCTGAGCTGAAGGCAGATGCTTCACTGACTGAGCCCCCCCAGGTGCCCCTCGCTCCTTTCCTGCTGGACCCGCCCAACCACCTTCCCCCAAATACCCCTGTCCCCTCGGGTCCCCCGACACTAGGAGGTCCTGCCTGAACACGCACCCAGGAAACAAGGCAACACATCGCTGACGATCATGCTGACATCTCTTCTCGGACTAACACAGCGCTGTGTGAACGGGTTACATGCTTTCATATGCGACATATGTTGTAAGAAACAGAAAAGACTGATAAGCACAGGAGAAACTTGAAATCACCTGTAATCTGATCACTCGGAGGCACACACACTTTTTTTAAAGATTTTATTTATTTGACTGAGAGAGAACTTGCACACGCACACAAGCAGGGGGAGCAGCAGGCAGAGGGAGAGCGAGAAGCAGACTCCCCGCTGAGCAGGGGGCCCAATGCAGGACTCTATCCCAGGACCCCAGGATCCTGACCTGAGCCGAAGGCAGACGCCTCACTGACCGAGGCCCACAGGTGCCCGAGTCACACACGTTTACCAGATCAGTCTGTTCCCGTATGTGTTTTCCATGTACCTTAAACCTTTCCCTTTAATAGTGCCGGTTCTTGGACGACGTACCGCCTACCAGACCATTCATCTAGTAAGCGCCAGGCTTCGATTCTCTTTCCTACTTTTTCCGCAGTTACAAAGTCAGACTTCTACACGGTGAAGCGGTCAGCACTCCGCCCGTCTCACGTGCATCATCGCACTGGGAGACTTGGTGCTTTTCTGCTGTTATTTGGTTTGGAATGGAAGGACTGAGGTGAGAAAGTGCTGTCCCCGGACAGCTGCCCCCTCCACCTCTCTCTCAGGGACACGCAGAAGAGTGTCGCCATGCGCAGAGGCAGAGACAGAGGTTCTCTAGACGGCACGCTGCACAAAGCTCAAGTCCTCCCCAGAGAAAAATCTCCAGGCAAAGTTCACAGATGTTCAGGAATCTGGGTGCAGGGTCCCTGGCAAGAGGAAACGTCCCATGAGGCCCCAAAGGGAGGGGCGCACCTCTGGTTACAGGCCCAGTGGTCCCACAAGGGCCAGGTGATCCGAGGGCACGAGCCCCTGAAGACCACTGCACTCAACAGGAATAACCGAGTGGTTGCTGAGGAGCGAGCAGGTTGGGCGGACAGTGTCCTAGGAGCACATCTACGAGGAGCACTGCAGCTATGAGATCATGGAAGAGGACTTAGTAGTTTAGCCTCTGAAAACCATAGGGAGCTCAGCGCCTCCTGCTTCTTGAGCTTCAGAGACATCAACAGTCTCGGGCTGCCAGTCACCGGGCCCGCGACCCCTGGTCTGGAAGGAGGAGCATGGCCCGTGAGTGACCGAGGCCCCAAGCTCTGCCAGGGCTCCGGGGGACAGACACTCTGGCCCAGAGGGGACAGCCACAGCAATTGCTGGCAGAAGGAGCCCCTCTGACCTGAAAATCTGCCACTAAACCCGTGGCCCAGAGAAATAGTTCAAAGTTGCTACTGTATTCCTCTACCTAAGGACGGGGGAGCTGGACTCGAGGGGCTCCTGAAGTCCCTTTCCACCAACAATCCTTGGCAGACGACGACGACATCACAAGTGTTGACTGTGAGGGGTGTCTTGAACTCGAGGAGCCTTCAGGACCACACGGTCACCACTCACTTGCTCGCTCAGGTGCCAGTGGCTTCTTCTAGCGCCGGGGGAAGAGGCCATGGCAAGGCCGCCCAGCCTGCCCGCCCTGGCCTGCCCGCCCCCACGCACACAGGCCCTCCACGCACTATTTCCCATTGGGCTCCCCTGTCATCTGCAGGAGGCCGGACCACAGGCTGCGTGCCGGTCCTGCAAACGGTCCCGGGAGAAGGGAGGCCCGCTGCACTCCGTACCAGCGGGAGCAGCTTTGTCGGCACAGACCCCCTCTACTTCGGGTTTGTACTCCACGTGGTGCCAAACCAGATCTAGTCCCAACGTTAAGACAGCAAGGCTTGGATCAGGAAGTACAAATAACATAAGAAAACTGACCACCTCACTTGGGGATCCAAATAAAAGTGTCTACGCTCCAGGGCAACTCTTGTCCTTTCTCGTTACCGCCCATGGCCCACAGCCTCCCCCGCAGGCTTCTGCTGAGTGTCAGTGATGGGACTGGGTCCCACCTCCACCTGCTCGCCTTCCCAGGCCTTCTCACACCCCCCAGGCCAAGTCTGGGACCCGGCCTGAGGTCTCGCGCCCGCACCACGGCCTCTGAGTCAGTTCCTGCCCTGCTCACCTGTGACGGCATCAAAGAATTCCTCCTCGCCGTTCATCCTTCGGTAGCCGGGCTCCCTCGCCACCCAGTCTCGGCTCTTCTATGGCGTCATCGTACTGGACCTACATCGATGTGTAAGGAATTGTATGCTGTCAACTTACATTTTGGCAAAAATCCAACAGGCACTGGAGCTCTAAGGGGAAAAGCATTTCCACATACTTAGCTTTCAAAAGTTTTATGGTTTATTTTTTTTAATTTTATTTATTTATTCATGAGAGACACAGGGAGAGAGGCAGAGAGAGAAGCAGGCTCCATGCAGGGAGCCCGACGTGGGACTCGATCCCGGGTCTCCAGGGTCACGCCCTGGGCTGAAGGTGGTACTAAACCGCTGAGCCACCCGGGCTGCCCAGTTTCATGGTTTAGAAACACTTTAAAAATACGCATTCACCATTCTTGACATCAATCTCAATCACAATTTTAAGCAAAGAAATAAAATGATCTGACAAATGCATGATTTCAAAATATATGAGAAACATTCATAATACAAATATCCATCAAAGAAAAATAGATTAACAAGTAATCAATAATTGAAGTTATTTTTAAAAATCACTATCTAAGGGCGCCTGGGTGGTTCAGCCAGTTAGGCATCTGCTCTTGACGCAGGTCATGACCCCGCGGGGTCCTAGGATCAAGCCCCACACATTGGGCTCCTTACTCAGTGGGGAGTCTGTTTCTCCCTCTGCCTGCCGCTCCTCCTGCTCATGCTCTCTCTCTCTCTCTCCCTGACAAGTAAAATCTTTGAAAGAATCATTATCTACAGTTGTATAAGAAAATGATAAACACTAGAATCAAGAACACAAGAAACAGGTGTTGGTGAGGATGTGGAGAAAAAGGAAGCCTCGTGCACTGTTGGTGGGAATGCAAACCAGTGCAGTCACTGTGGAAAATAGTACAGAGGTTTCTCAAAAACTAAGCGTAGAATTAGCACTTGATCCAGTAATCCCACAGCTGGGTATTTACCCAAAGAAAACAAAAACACTAATTCTCAGAGATAAATGCACCCTATGTTCACTGCAGCAACATTTACAGTAGCCAAGATATGGAAGCAACTGTCCAAGGACCAAGATGTTGTGGGGTCTGTGATGGAATATTACTCAGCCATAAAAAGGATGAAATCTTGCCATTTGCAACATGAATAAACCTAGAGGGTATTAAGCTAAGTGAAATAAGTCAGGGAAAGATAAATACCATATGATTTCACTTACTTGTGGAATATAAAAACAAATGAATAAACAAAGAAACAAAAGGCAGAGACAGACTTGCAAATACAGAGAACAGACTGTTGCCAGTGGGGAGGGGGAGGGGAGGCCCAAGCGCCCAGCTGTAGAATGAATGGTCACAATCAGAGGCACAGCATGGGGACGTCATCGATGGCGCCGTGAGAGCGGGGTGTGGTGACAGGTGGCAGCTACACTGGTGAGCTCAGCATCACCTGCTGTATACCTGAGATTAATGGAACATTATGTCAACTATACTCCCATTTTTAAAAATAGTAACAGATTTTTAAAAAGAAAACAATGCAGGTCCCCATTAAGCATCAGACTCTTGATTTCAGCTCAGGTCATGATCTCAGGGTCGTGAGATCAAGTCCCAAGCTGGGCTCTGTGCTGGGTGTGGAAGCCATTTAAGATTCCCTCTCTCTCGGGCAGCCAGGGTGGCTCAGCGGTTTAGCACCACCTTCAGCCCAGGGCCTGATCCTGGGGTCCCGGGATCGAGTCCCACGTCGAGCTCCCCCATGGAGCCTGCTTCTCCCTCTGCCTGTGTCTCTGCCTCTCTCTCTGTGTCTGTCTCTCATGAACAAATAAATGAAATCTTAAAAAAAAAAAAAAGATTATCTATCTCTCTGCCCCTCCCACCTCTACACACGCTCACTCGCTCTCTTTAAAAAAAAAAAAAAAAGAAAACAAGGAAATTATTGATGTGGGGGAAGTTGGGGGACAGGTGGAAAAGCAGGTCAGTTGTGGTGAGGTGCTCACGGGTCCGGGGCTCAAACACACCCAAGAGCCTCCTGCTGACGGTGGCTGCCAACCTCATGGAAGCTCCGACAGACAGTCACAAGCAAGTGCACAATGTTGTTCGAGTACTTGTGTCACAACAACTTTAAACCAAGTTTCCATCGCAGTTTCCTTTGTCCCAAAAGGTTCGACTTTAATAAAAATAAGCTGAGTTTACGTCTGTGTGAGTAGCACAGACGTGGGGCCCAGAGCCTTCCTCGCAGTTCTGATGGCAGCAAAGGCAGAGACGGTCCCGAGGGAGGGACGTGCCCTCTGCCCTTGTAGTGGCGACACAGAGCTGGGGGACACCTCCAAGGCGGCTCATCTCTGGCCCTATGCTGTAAAACAAACTGGCATGAAGCTACTCCATTCTTCTGCCCTGAAAGGCTCTCTGAGATCCCTTTCTTTCCCATCATGCAGAACCAGGCACCAGGCAGCTTCTGGAAACACCCGTACCGAGCCTCACTCACCAGTCCAGGACTCGTTGCCTGCGCACACTAGAGACGTTGCTACCTACTCTAGCTCCTCTCCGACATGACCTGTCCTACCTATGACATGTAGCGACTTGCTCTGTCCCTCTGGAAGCCACTTAAAGGAACCAGGGTCCCTGGAGACTTAGAAGCGGCTGAATCCAGAACGGGGATCCCTGGAAGGCCGCAGGAAGCCAGGGGGCCGCGTCACAGGGCTCAGGATGAGCCCACAGAGGCTCCCGCTGCAACCAGGGATGTCGTCGGAGCACCAACGTGCAGCAAGAGACCTTGATGCACGGGACACAGCAAGGCCCCGAGCTCACACAGACTGGGAGGGAGGTGACGGGTCACCCGGGGGACACCAGCACGCACTTCTGAAGCCAGCTGCCAAGCGGGGGCCGCCAGGCCTCCATCCCGTCTTTCCTGCACGGGCTCTCGGGCTCTCGGTGCTGCCGCCGTCTGGCCTAATGACAGGGGAGCCGCGGGACGAGGCGGGAAGGTGTGTGCGTGGCGCTGCCGCGTGACACGGACAAGGGACCGCGTCGTGTGGCTGCCCACTGCCAGCGGCGCCGCGTGCCCCCCTCCGCCGTCATGCCCCAAACTCGAGCCGCGCAGACAACACAGAAACACGCCGCACTCCGCTCCAATGACAGGGACGGCAGGATCCTTCCCCTGGGGAAGGCTGCAGGACTTCCAGCTTCTTCGGCAGCAAATCACAAAGGCTGGAGAGGGCGCCAGGAGGGGGCCCCCCGGGTGCGCGGCCCGCCAGCCACACGTCCAGCCACAGGAGGGGCAGACGGGCACAGGACCCAGGCGCGGCCCGCGATCCTCACGGAGGGGACCGTGTCGCGGGTGGATGCATAGGTCAAAATGCACTGTACAGTTCAAATCCGGGGACTCCACTGCATGTCAATTAAACCTCAAGTCAAATGTGTCTTAAAAAAGGCACAGGTGTTCTGACTGCGCTCTCCCCAAGAGGCCTTAACTGCAGAGCTGCAGCTGTGGTCCGTGTGGACGGGACACGGTACATCGGGGCTCTTCCTCCAAGTGACACGGAAGGAGCGGGTGGGGGAGCTGGCCCGAGCCAGGGCGGGCGCACGGGGGCCTCATGCTCTGCCGCCTGCCTTCCCCCACATGGAAAATCTCCCGTGATAAGAGGGACGTTAAGAGCCATGATGTTTCCCTTTTTACATGCTTCCTCACCCATAACAGAAGTCCTAAGGTTAAAAGTAAATCAATCAAAATGGATGGAAATCTTTAAAATGAGGGTCTAAGACGTCAGGCTGGACAACGCTGAAGGCCGGGCTGAGCGCCGGGCCACCCCAAGGAGCGGGCCCTGCCGGGAAGGCCTCGCCCACCAACCCCACAGGAACATCCACAAGCTCAACGATAAATTTGCACAGCACCCCGCAGGCTGGCTCCCATTTCACAAGTTCAGTAATTAATTCCAACAGTCTCGAGGGAATTCCTGGAAGAGCTGTTCTCTTCATTTTGCCTGGGCCGTGGAACTCCCCACTGCCACAGGCCATCAGCACCACACAGAGATCTCCCTCATGCCCTCCACTAGCATCCGCTGCCTGCCACTGGGTCAGGCCTGTGGGGCTCTGGGAGGCCTCTGCGGGGCAGGCTTCTGCAAGCGTTCCAGCCCGGGGTCCTTCACAGACCTGCCTGCCCACCTGACCTCCTCACATTAGAGCTCCCCGACCCCTCCGAACCCCCACCATCCCGGGCCCTGCAGCATTTGGTCGTCTGAGCAGCCTGGGGCCCTGGACACGGGTCTCCTACCCCCAAATCCTGCCAAAACACCCTGCAGAGGGGAGTGAAGGGCCGTGTGCATAAAGCGCCCCTACCCAGCAAGAAGGCTACGGAACTGAGGGACACTCAGGCTTGGTAACTCAGCCCCCTACCAAGGTACAGGGACGTACGGAAAGTCAACTGTTCAAGAAACAGCATCAACGAGAAGGCAGCACTTAGTACTTCCTGCGTATGCCCTCCTTCACGCAGATTTTATTGTGCATTCAGAAGACATCCACGAAGACAGTGTTTCAGGAAAGGACTTTTTTTTTTTTTTTAATTAGCTCTTTCCGATCAACTATCCCCTCTTTTAACTGCAGAGAAAACCCAGGAAACTAAGCCTGTCCTGTACATCTTAGCTGGCCTCCTTCTGCACTGACTTTGGGCCTGAACGCGATACCACGGGGCCGACCTGGCCTCCCAGAGGGAACAGGCGGAGGCAGAGGTCTTGATCCCTTCACGTAGGGACCTCCCGCCACGGGCTGCCCTGAATCCTCACTCCCAGCCTCTTCAGGTGGCCACCAGCCCAGGACACCCCACCATTCCTTCCAGTTTCCCGCTCCCTTGAGAAGAGCCCCATCCAGCTCTCGTTAAGATGTACACTCTGACTGCCGTGCGTACATCCAGAACCCTGGCTCCAAATGCAAAATGTCCCACCACCACTTGTACAAATACCATTCAAGTCTTTCAAATCCATCTGCATGATTTTATTAGAAAAACAGATCTACTCACATAGGAATAAGTGGCTGCCTAAGGGACCCAGAGGTTAGTCTTCACAGTCAATTTACGAAAGAGGAGAACTTCTCTATAAAAAACAGACAAGGCAACCTAGGTGTGATCTTCACAAGAAAGAAAAGGACACTGGTAATATGAAAACTCTAACACTACTTTTGCAGTTAAATATCAATTCTGAATTTAAATTGTTCAAAATAATATAAATTCTATTTAATAATTCAAAAGTGCATTGGCAAGCATCAACCAGACAGAAGGTAAATGAGGAAACAGAGAACTTTACACCACAGAGCAAGCAGATCTATGACACATAGAACGTACCACCCAACAGCATCAGCAGACACACGTTCTCAAGCACACACGCGCAGTGTCCAGCAGAGAGCAGATGTTAGGCCACAAATTACATCTCAATAGATTTTACAAAATGGACCTCGCACAAGGCATCTCCTTTGCCCACAAAGCGATGAGTTAGGAATCAGAAGGAAAACTGGAATATTCACAAAACTGTGGAAATTAAATGGTGGGCCCTTAAGCAAGGGATCAAAGAAGAAATCACAAGGGAAATTTGAAAATACTCAAGAGCAAATGAAAATGAAAAGATAACTTACGCAAATTTAGGAGATGCCACGAAAGCAGTGCTGAGGAGAATTTGATGAACCAACATCAATATCAAAAAATGAGAAAAATCTCAATTCAACAACCTGACTCTACAACCTAACAAAAAGAACAAATACCAAGATTAGCAGAAAGAAGGGAATAAGAATAGAAAAACAGAGAAAATCAATGAAACCAAAACTTGGTTCTCTGATAAGATCAACAAAGTTGGTCACCCACAGCCACGTAGACTAAGAAGAAAGGAGAGAATACTCAGCTACAATTGGACGTTACTACCGACGCTACGTAAACACACAGGAATGTATGAGATGCCGTGAGCGATGGCACGCCAACGAACCGGATACCGTCGATTAAACAGGCAGCCTTCCAGAAACACAAGACCCACCAAGACCAACTCACAGAGAAACAGAAAACTTCTGACTAGCAAGGAGATTGAATCAGTGATCAAATATCTCTCAGCGAAGAAAAGCCCTGGGCCTGATGGCTTCACTGGTGAATTCTACTGAACACTTGAGGAAAAACTAACACCAATTCTCAAACTTTCCCAAAAAACTGAAGAGGAGGGAACATTTCCAAACTCATTCTACAAGCTTCAGCATGATCCTGAGGCAAGGCCACATAAAGACCCCACAGGAAGAGAAAGCTGCTCTCCAACATCCCCTAAGGATAGAGGCCAAGGTCCTCAACGAAACACTGATGAGAGGAACACACTGAAAGGACCAGACACCATCACCAAGTGGGATTTCTTCCTGGAATGCAAGGATGGGCCAACATATGAAAATGGGTATAAAATGCACATCAACAGAATGACGGGAAAACACACGATCATCTCAACTGCTACACAAAATTCACTTGACAAAATTCAATCCTCTTTCATGATAAAAACACTAACAAACGAGCAACAGAAGGACCTTACCACAACACAGCAAATATAGTCAACGGTGAAAAACTGAAAGCTCTTCCTCTAAGATCAGGAGTAAGGAAAGGACGGCAGTTCCTCAAGAAATAAAAACAGAATTACCATATGACCCAGCAATTCCCCCTTGGGTATATGCCCAAAAGAATGGAGAGCAAGGTCCTCAAGGTCCTATTTGCACACCCATGTTCACAGCAGAATGAGTCACAATAGCTGAAACACGGAAGCAACCCAGCGACTGCTGGGGGACCAACGGACAAACAAAATGTGATCTACACGAACAATGGACTATTATTCAGCCTTGGAAAGGAGGGAAAACCTGACACCTGCTACCACAAGAACGAACCTCGAGGGCACTGTGCTCAGTGGAATATGCCAGCCACGAAAGGACAAAAACAATCTGATTCCACTTACGTGAGTTCAAATTCATAGACAGCACGAGGGTGGCTGCCAGGGGCTGGGGGAGGGGTTACTGTTTACTGGGGACAGAGTTTCAATTTTACAAGATGAAAACAGTGCCAGAGATGGATGGTGATGACGGGTGCACATGTTATAAATGATTTCATACGAATGAAACCCACACTTAGACGTGGCTAAGGTGGGGAGTGCCCGGCCAGCTCAGTCGGTAGAGCGTGTGACTCTGGCGCTCAGAGTTGTGAGTTTGAGCCCCACGATGTGGATAGAACCTACTTAAAAATAAAATAGTGCGGGATCCCTGGGTGGCGCAGCGGTTTGGCGCCTGCCTTTGGCCCAGGGCGCGATCCTGGAGACTCCGGATCGAATCCCACGTCGGGCTCCCGGTGCATGGAGCCTGCTTCTCCCTCTGCCTGTGTCTTTGCCTCTCTCTCTCTCTGTGACTATCATGAATAAATAAATAAAAAAAATCTTAAAAAAAAAAAAAAATAAAATAAAATAAAATAAAATAAAATAGTGCTTTTAAAAAATGGTTAAGATGGGATCCCTGGGTGGCGCAGCGGTTTAGCGCCTGCCTTTGGCCCAGGGCGCGATCCTGGAGACCCGGGATCGAATCCTACGTCAGGCTTCCGGTGCATGGAGCCTGCTTCTCCCTCTGCCTGTGTCTCTGCCCCTCTCTCTCTCTCTCTGTGTGTGTGACTATCATAAATAAATAAAAAATTTTTTAAAAAATGGTTAAGATGGGATCCCTGGGTGGCTCAGCAGCTGAGCGTCTGCCTTCGGCTCAAGGCGTGACCCCGGGGTCCTGGGATCGAGTCCCGCATCGGGCTCCCTGCATGGAGCCTGCTTCTGCCTCTGCCTGTGTCTCTGCCTCTCTCTGTGTCTCTCATGAATGAATAAATACAATCTTAAAAAAAAATGGTTAAGATGGTAATTTTAAGTCAGGTATATTTTACCACAACTTTTTTTTTTAAGATTGTGTTCATTCATGAGAGAGAAAGAGAGAGAGAGAGAGGCAGACACACAGGCAGAGGAAGAGGCAGGCACCAGGAGGGAGCCTGATGCGGGACTCGATCCCGGGTCTCCAGGATCACGCCCTGGGCCACCAGAGATCCCCCCAGAACTTTAACAATTGGAAAAAATACAGAATCAGGCGGTACAGACGAGAAATACGGGACAACGCAAGGAGCTCAAACACACCAGGCGCTGCGCTCAGACGGCGTTACGCTGAAAGGGAAAAGGTCCCGTTATTACCAACGATGGGATTCTAAGAAGGGACCCCAAAACCTCATCTCACACTCCAGTTTCGGAGGCTGTGTCTCCTCCCAACTGTTCAAAGTCACGGAGCAGAAAGTCCCTGGCTCACTGGCACGGAAACGCCACGGAAACGCCGTGAGGCCACGACATCGGGCAGTGAGCTGGGCCGGGGTGCGGGGAGCGGGGCGCGGAACCCCGGGCGGGGAGAGGACGCCAGCGGCCGCCCCAGAGCCCCCCCACAGGGCGGTCACAGGAGAGGCCTTCCCAAAGGGGGCGCCAGGGAGACCCCAGAGGCCCAAGGAAAGCAGCCCAGGGACGCCGGGCTGGCGCCCCGCGGAAACGGGCCGCGCCATCCGGAGCACAGCGCATCGGAGGCTCTTGGTGCCCCGCGCCCCTTAAGGTCACGGCCAAACATTTCTGGACACCCCTGCGCGTCGTCCGTGCGGGGAACACGCTAACCTCAGGTGGCTAGTGATGGAGCAGATCAGAGTCCCCACGGCATCCCCGCGGGGCCTCTCCTCCCTCCCGGGAGCAGCGTGGCCGTCAGAGCCCTGGAAAGGTGCTCCAGCCACGCGGAAACGTTACCACCGTGGCCCACCCAGAACAGGAAACACAGCCACTTCCGAGTGTGAGCCAGAGCTCAAAACACGATGGGCCACAGTTAGCCATGGGTGGGAACTAAAGAACAGAAGGACAGAGATGGAGAAGTTCAGGACGAGTGAAGCCAAGGCCGCTGGAGGATGCTAACATCCCAAGGGGAAGGCCGGCCCTGCGGTGGCCCCAGCCCGCCGCCTCTCTCCACCAGGCAGCAGAGAAGGGCCAGGGGCCACCTGTCCCCGTGTCTCCCGAGACCTCGCCCCCCCCAACACCACTACTGTGGGCAGACAGTGCTCCCTGGCCCCACGGCCCTGGTGGTCACTCATGTGTTAGTATTCTAGACCCACCTGTCACCTAGATGCTTAGACACTGTCGCCCTACTGACACCCACCACGCCACAGTTCCCAGTGTCTTTCTTTCGTAAAACACAAGTTAACGGAAACAAGGACTCAACCTGCACTGGCTCCAGAGCCCGGCAGCAGAAGCTCCAGCCGGGCTGGGGATGACGCGTCTGCTCGGTCTGGTGCAGGAGCCACTGGCTGCAGGTGACTCTGAGCACCTGAAATGTAGCTGAGGTACCCAAGGGAGTGCTTACTTTTATGCAATGCTAAATGAACTGAATTCCTTCCACTTAAGCATCCATCCTGGACCCAGCGCTCCAGGGTCTCATGGGACCATAGGTCACTTTTCACGCTGAGCGCCGCAGCCCTAGAAAGCTCTCCAGTGGTCCTGCCACAGGGAGGGAGTCCTGTGGAAGGGAGGCGGCCAGCAGAGCAGGGAGGGGCGGGAGCCACGGGCTGGCCCCAGCGCAGCAGCCTTCCCAAGGCCCACCTGTCAGATGTGCCACAGTAAGGACACCGGGCCAGCCTGCTGCTTATTCTGATTCCCAAGCACCTTGGACTGCTCCCCTCGCCCTCACTGAAACGTGCTGCTGCCACCCGCTGGGGAAAGACCAGGCCTGCCCACTCCCGCAGCCCTCCGAGCCTGCGGTGGAGCCAGGTGCACAACCTGCCGTGCGCACACGGCCTCCTCCACACGGTGGGCTCCGCGTGGCTGTCTGCCTCGCACCCACGGGGCGCCTCTCACGCCCGGGGCTCAGCGAAGACGGGCAGGAGCGGGCGCTGACCCTCTGGCCCCGGCTCCCGGAGACCTGGGTGAGACGGGGCTCCATCCAGGTGCATCCAGGTGCCGTCTCGGGGTACAGGGAGCTGCGCGGCCCTGTGTGCCTCCCCGGGTGTGCAATCATCACAGACATCAGCTGCCTGACCCTGCGCGAACTCCCAGCCCCGCACGGCGGGCGGATTTGGGCAGATTTGAGCTCTGCCTTCCAGCACGCCAGGGAGCAGCCCCGCAGGACGGCACGGCCGCACCCCAGGCCAGCCGAGCCGGTTTCCGGGGTGAGGCGTCCACGCACAGCGCTTCTAGGCTTCAGGAAGGTAAACGAACCTATCGCACTATGTAAACGAATGTTCGTGTTAGTCGCGGCTTACTTACTGCTCCCCATGCCAACCGGGGGGCCTTGGGGGCAGGCAGAGGGCAGACCCAGGAGCGGGCTGGGCGGCCAGCAGCGCGGGAGCCGCACCTCCTGCTGGGGCCTGGGCGGCCGGCTCAGCCCGAGGGAGCGGGGCACCCCCCCCCCCCCCCCCCCGCCGACAAACTGCCTCCGGCTCCACCAGCCTAGGGTTCAATGGCGAGCGCCAGGACCCGTCCTGCACGTCGAGGACTGGGGGCTCCGAATCCAGCACGGAGGGCCTCCCAGCGTGCACAGGAGGACGGCAAGCCCTTTCACACACACGTTTGTTTTAATCACCTCATCATCCTGTGACACAGAAAAAAGAGGCCCAACTCGCAGCCGAGCAAAGGCGTGACGATGATCTGGACAGGGAGCTCTGGCCACGGCCTACGGCCCTGCTCACGGAAACCGGCGAGCAGCCACCACGCCAGCGGGTGTGCGGTGCGGGGCCCTGAGCATCCCTGGGCAGCACCCCGACGGCAGGCCGTCTCCGACCAACAGAGCCAAACACCCTGGACCAGCGGGTGGCAGTGGGATGGCCAGGACATGCTGGGTGCAGCGCAGAAGCAGTGACGGGAGCCCGGAACCATGCTCACAGTCCAGTTTGCCATGCCTGCTGCCCTTTCCCATCCGGTGTCCTTCCCTGTCACCTCCAGGTACAACTCAATCAGCCGCTGGCTGGTTTCACTGTGCTGAGTCTATCCTCCTAATATCAGAGCCATCCCAGGCACTCCCAGTTGTACTTCCTGAGCACCAGTGCCGGGGACAGGAGTCTCAGGGATGAATTTCTAACCAGTACCCCAAATATAAGAAATAAATAAAAAGAAACAAATGGCAAAATTCCATTTGTGTTCTTTTTTTTTTTTTTTCCCCTTCAGGAAGGTGACTTGGACTCTCCACTAAGTTTTCAAAAAGGCCCTTGATCCGAAACTGAGCTAGGACCCCACCGTGGGCCCCAAGTACCAGTGAGCACCCCAGGAGCACCAGAATAACAGGAGCAAGCTGCACACATCCCGGAAGCCCAGATCCACTAGATCTGGGGCTGGGCCTTGAACCTACATTTCTTACAAAATTACCTAGGTTTTTCTGATGAGAAGCTAGGTTTCAAAACCCTTCGATGTTAACCCAGGAGCCTTCTAACCCAACAGGCATCAGCATTCACCCCATAGCACAGGCACCGCAGAGACAGAGCCCACGGCACCGCTCAGGGAGCTGGCACCACAGGGACCCCACCTGCCTCTGTCCCTCCTGTGACCTGCCCTGCTCCACCTCCGGCCAACGACTCCTGGACTACAAGTGCTCGGTACCTAACTCATACAGGGTCAGGGACGAGATGGCCCCAATCCTCTCCCTCCCCAGCATCCGCAGAGTGACCGCGGGCCCTCACTACATCTGCCTCCACCATCAATCTGCCTGGTGCTTCTTTCCACTCCACAGCTGTCCAGTTTGGACGTGAACTCACATAGTCCCTCTGGTTTTCATCAGTAGCACTTTCCAGCCACACGGGTGGCTCAAGGTGTCAGATCATGGCTCATCTTTTCTCATGAGCAGCCTCTGATCAGTCTTCATTTGTTCAGTAAAGCACACAGCCGTCCCTGCCCTGTGGCTGCCATAGTTTTTTTCTAGAATCTGGATTCAGTACCACTTCCCTACAGACCATTCTCGTGTACACAATGCTCTCTCCCAAGAACCCCGGCACAAGCCTGGAACAAGCCTTACTCAGCACCTCTGAACCCCTCGTAAAGGTATGAAATGGGCAGTCAGACAGGCCTGTCCACCCAGATGGTTCCCACTGCTGACAGCCCTCAGCCCTGGGGACAACCCGAAACCCCGGGCACCCAGGGACCTGGGGTTCCTGGAACAGAGCATCAGGCTTGGTGGGATGCTGCCCAGAAGAGCACCAGGCACACGGCCCCTGCTCCCCTACCACTCGGTCAGGCCAGCTCCGCCAGGACTGACCCCAGAGTCTGTCTCAAAACAATCCTTGCAGGCACTGCCTTGACACAAAGACACACGGCAGGCCAGGGTCTCCCAACACCTGCTTCTTCAAGACAATCCTTTCTATTTTTTGTTGAGATTTTTTTTGTTAGAGTAATCTCCACCTAACGTGGGGCTTGGAACTCATCACCCCACGAATCACACGCTCTAGCGACTGAGCCGGCCAGGTGCCCCAAGACAGTGCTCCGTACGGGCTTACTTCCACCATTTAGCTCAACACAAAGATTACAGTATTTGTATAACCTGAAGATCCAGTTCAACGAACGGGGATTTGAAATTCTGCCAGAGGAACTCAAGTAGTTTTCTGGGTTTGGAAAGAAAAGGAAGAAACGCCATAGAGTTCTCAGGCATGTCTAGGTGGCTCCCGTCACACGCTCCCGTTGCAGAGCTGCGGGGATGGGCCGCACCCCACACCGTGTTTCTGCGTCAGGGCTTGACCCCAACCCGAGTGCCATGCGCTGCAACACCAAACACTTGGAAAGAGCAAGACTTACAGCAGACACGGATCAACCACTGTACGTGGAACCTGCACTTACAGCGTCAAACTAGCACTTAAGATACTAACTCTGAGGACGTAAGTAGTTTTTATTCATCAGCCGTGTTCGAACGCTAACTCCTTCTCAGTCTCAATAAGCTACAAACCAGTGCTCCAAGCTCAGAATTAAGCTACACGCTCGACAATGTGTGCCAGACACTCAGCCCAGTGCCCGCCCGCAGCGCAAAGCACAGCGCTGACCAGGAGCACGTGGGGCTGTCCTGGTTTCAAAAACTTTCTCACCGAGAAACCAAATGTCACATTTGTGATCGGCTGGGTGTAATAAAATCCTAAGAGTTGAGCAAGCTTTAAGTACATGTCCAAGACTCGGTGGCCAGCATTTCCTGGAGGGCAGAGGGCACGGCTAAGGGGCACAAGGGTGAAAGACAAGGGGTACCTGCAAGACATGACAATAGTACAGCTCATCAGTGTCACACGGCACAGCAGTGTGACCCCCCAACCGCAGAAGTCTGCTCGGAGCTGAGCTCGCGGCCACGGCCTCGTACTTGTGTGTGTCTGTCATCACCCTGTTCCTCCACCTCGGCCTTCCGCACAGTGAGCCTCAGCCGGCTCGCTGCTGACCAAGGAGCAGGGCGGCACGGAGACTATTTCTGCAAAATCTGGGATAAGCCAGATGGAGAATTCCTTCATTTTAGAAAAAATAAAATTGTTTTTATAAACGCTTGGGCTCACAAAAAATGAACATCAGATAGATATGCTGCAAGAAATACAATTCCGACACAGAGTAACACAACGCAATTAGAATATTCCAAAAGAAGACGTGAAGAGGAGACGGTCAATAATAATTTTGGTTTAAAGAGGCAATATGGAGGGTATTTAAGAGTGTAAACTCTGAAGCCCAGCCTGCTTGGGTTCAAATCCCTGCTCCCTCACCTACTACTGTGTGACAGAGGGTAAGTCACCTAATCTCTGCTTCCTCATGAACCCTGAGGATGTCGGCGCCACATGAGTGAAGTCAATGCAGTGTGCTCACAGCAGTCCTGGGAAAACAAGTGTTACATATTATCACCACCTGAGTTAAGAGCTGTTATTAACAGGAGCATACGTGATGCAAACAAGAAAAGCAAATTCTACCAAGGAGACTCAGTCATCCGTGCACTGTCATGTTCTCAGTGACAACAGCGTGCCAGGCTCCGTGCTGGACAAGGAGGAAGTACAGCCCAGAAGGTTCCTGTCTGCAACAAGAGGAACGGAAGGAACCATCTGGAGCGCCTACTGTGTGCAGGGGCGGGGGTGGGGCCGCCCGACACGGGGTTATCTGCTCATCAGCCCTGCAGGTAAATGACACAAGTCACAGCCGCATGGAACTCTGGCCAGGGGACAAAAGTCAGGAAGGGCCTCCCACCCTGCTGCCCAACATTAGCCACGAGGACCTGGGTCCCCCCTGCCGCCCAGGGCTATGTCCTCCCACCATCCCCACGCAGCCACAGAGGCCAGGCCACAGGGGTCAGGCTGCGGGGCTCAGGTTGCAGGGGTCAGGCCTAGGGCTCAGGTCACAGGGCTCAGGCAGCAGGGGTCAGGCCCAGGGCTCAGGTCACAGGGCTCAGGCAGCAGGGGTCAGGCTGCAGGGCTCAGGCCGCAGGGGTCAGGCTGCAGGGGTCGGGCCCAGGGCTCAGGCCGCGGGGCTCAGGCCACAGGGGTCAGGCCGCAGGGGTCAAGCCCAGGGGTCAGGCTGCAGGACTCAGGCTGCAGGGGTCAGGCCCAGGGCTCAGGCCACAGGGGTCAGGCTGCAGGACTCAAGCCGCAGGGGTCAGGCCCAGGGCTCAGGCCGCAGGGCTCAGGCAGCAAGGGTCAGGCCGCAGGGGTCAGGCCCAGGGGTCAGGCCGCAGGGGTCAGGCCCAGGGCTCAGGCCGCGGGGGTCAGGCTGCAGGACTCAGGCCGCAGGGGTCAGGCCCAGGGCTCAGGCAGCAAGGGTCAGGCCGCAGGGGTCAGGCCACAGGGGTCAGGCCCAGGGCTCAGGCCGTGGGGGTCAGGCCCAGGGCTCAGGCCACAGGGCTCAGGCAGCAGGGGCCAGGCTGCAGGGGTCAGGCCCAGGGCTCAGGCCACAGGGGTCAGGCCGTGGGGCTCAGGTCACGGGGGTCAGTTCCAGGGGTCAGGCTGCAGGGCTCAGGCCCAGGGGTCAGGCCCAGGGCTCAGGCCACAAGGCTCAGGCAGCAGGGGTCAGGCTGCAGGGGTCAGGCCCAGGGCTCAGGCCGCGGGGGTCAGGCCGCGGGGCTCGGGTCACGGGGGTCAGTTCCAGGGGTCAGGCCCAGGGCTCAGGCCGCAGGCGGCGGGCAGACAGGGCACATGGCCCAGCCGCCCCGGGACCCCCTGAACTGAACGAGGCCAGGTCTCCAGATGCGCCCAGCGGTCCCGGAAAGGGGCTAAGCTGCAGCTGCTGGCTCGGCCGCCAGCAGGTCCCGGACGGACATTCGGGGTCCCGGATCGCGGCCGTGAGCAGGGCCCCGGGGCACCGGGCCGGCGCTCCCCCCCCGCCCCCCGCCCCTCGCGTCTAGGTCGGGGACAGCGCAGCGGGCCAGGAGCGCGCGCGGCTGCCGAGCTGCGGCGGCGCGGCGGACACACGGACGGAGGGACGGAGGGACGCGGCGCGGGCCCTCGCACAGGTGGTCGTCCGCGCGGCCCGCCCCCCGCCCCCGCCCCCGCCCCCGCCCCGCAGCGCCCCGGCCTCCCGCCCGCCCGGCTTCCGGCGCCGCAGTTGCCCGGCGACGCGCGCCCCCACCCCCGCCGCCGCCCCCCGCCCCCGCCGCCGCCGCCGCCGCCAACTTTCCTCCCGAGTTTCCCGGGGGCCGCGGGCCGCGGGCGGGCGGGCGGGGGTCGGGCCGAGGGAGCGGAGGGGCTCGGGGGCCGGGCCGGCGGGCGGGCGCTGCGCCCGGGGCCCGGCTCCCCTCCCCCACGCCCGGCCCCGCCCGGCCCCGCCGCCCCCCGCCCGCCGCCCCCCGCCGACGCGGGGCCGGGTCCCGGGCCGCTCACCTGGACCGCGGTCCCTCCGGTGCCGGCCGAGCCTCGCCGCCCACCCCGCCCCCGCCCCGCAGGCCCGCGACCCGCTGACACCGAGGCGGAAGTGCGGCCGGCCGCCAGGCAGACTGACAGCCCGCGCCCGCCACTCGCAGCGCCCGGCGCCAGAGCGTCAGACGCCGCCTGCCCAATCAGCGCCCGGCCCGAGGGCCGCGCCGGGAGGCGGGACTATGCTAATCATGTCCCCGGAGCGGCAACCCCCTTCGCCCCTCGGGAGTCCCGCCCACACGGAGGAGTGACGCCACGAGCAGCCAGTCACAGCAGGGGGAGGCGGGGTTATGCAGATATTGACCCCAAAGGGGCGGGAGAGAGGGAGGAAGGGGCGTGGCCGGGCGAGTTGAGTTTACAAACAGCGAGTCAGGTGGCGGGGGCGCTCGGCCGGCAGGTGCGGGGGGCCGCGGTTCCCAGGCGGGTTCCGGGCCGGGCGGAGGCGGGAGGCGGCCTCTCAAAGCGCTCCTTCAGCTCAGGCATCTTACGGGGCTCCCCAGCGTCCGCCCTCCTTGGCATGCCGTTCATCGCTCGCCGAAACCCGGCACCGGTTTACCCTCTGGCTGCATCCCTGACACTTCACTCCCCGGGTTAAAACTGATGGGGCGCCCTGGGGGGCTCAGGGGTTGAGCGTCGTGACCCCGGGGTCCTGGGATCGAGCTCCCCGCAGGGAGCCCGCTTCTCCCTCTGCCTGTGTCTCTGCCTCTCTCTGTGTGTCTCTCGTGAATAAATAAATAAAATCTTAAATAACTAAATAAAACCCACTGATCTGGGCTCCGTGATTGAGCCCAGAAGCTCTGGAGTCAGACTTGCATCCTTATCAGCTTTGTGGCTTGGGGCAACTTAGTAACATCTCTGAGCACCCAGATTTGCAAACCGGATTTTTTCCTAAGCTCATCCCATTTGAATCAAGCGTCTGGTCTGACTCAGGGGTGAGCAAGAGACGGTGTCCTGGCCAATGCGGGTCAGCCCTGGGGGTCAGAGAGCTCAGGCCACAGGGAAGGGTGAGTCCCATGAGTCTCCCCTCTCCCCACAGACCTCTCCAGAACTGGGCTGGCTAAGACCGGGATGCCCATCTGCAACTCCTACTGTGCATCTTGCCACGGGGAGGGGAGGGAGTGAAGCAAGAGCAGATATCCTGGGTCACCTGGAGCAGCTACACCTGAAGCAAGCTCTGTCCTAGACTTTTTAGTTATCTGAGCTACTGTATTTTCTGCTTAAGCCTGTGTGAGCCTGAAGGAGTCCTGGGGCCCTGCAACCCCAAGAGTACTGATAGAGCCCTCGTGCCCATGTGGCACATTGAAATGGTCCTGCTCATTGTGTCTCTTCCACAAAGCCGGGCCCTTTGGAGCCTCTGCACTCCCTCATCAGAAGGTGATTCCTCATTTCTGGCAAGGTGGAGGGACTGACAGGTTGCCCCCGGCGGGACCAAGGGTGCCCTGAGGGCCGGGGCAGCAGGTCTTGGCTGCCCCCTAAAGATGAGGTCATGAGGAAGTGGATGGGGTCCCTGGAGGGAGGCAGGCTGCATTTCTGGGCACAGAAAGCCTGTCCTCCCCCGTCCTAGAGGCTGGCCGGGCTCACTGGTGGGCCTTGTCAGCAGTGCCGCTGGCGTGCTGGGACTGAAAAGGAGCTCTCCCAACCTCTGCTGTAGAGAGAAACCGGGAGGGGGTGGGGCCAGGCCTCAGAAACAAAGGCGTTGCCATGGTTACCCCTGAAGAAACCGACCCCAGCAGGCGAGGGAGGTGTGTGCAGGCCCCCAAGCCAGGACAAGGACAAGGCCTGTTGCCATGGAGATGCTCCAAAGCTTCCCTTGTGGGCCTGGCCCAAGTCCAGCACAGGGTCCCAAAACCACCACCATGGGTCACCCTGCCGAGTCTCCAAGACTCTGACCTAATGCAAAGGACATGCCCCGAGGGGTTCAACCTACTGGCCCACCCCTCAGCCATGACCTCTGGGGCGAGTGCAGCATGAGAGGAGAGAGTGGAGCGGACAGTCTCCCGTCTGCCCACGGACCACCCCGCGGTGGAGCTCGACCACCTCTCTGCTGGCCTTGGGGTTGGGTAGGGTCTGACCCCAAGTGGGTCCTGTAGCTGAAATATCAGTTCACCCCCTTTTAGCAGATGCAATAAATGGAACTCCAAGGACCAGCCACCGGTCCTTCCTGGTCGTCGTGGCCAGGATTGAGGGGGGATCCCCTCTCGGTTGATGGCTGAAGGGCAGTGCATGGGACGCAATCAGGAGCAGTTTTCATGATCTTCACTAGGTCAAGAGGCTGATTCCAGAGGGAAAATTCTCTAAGAATGAAATGGAAGACAGCAGCAGGAGAGGAGACAGGGCCTTTGGGGCCATGCAGCGATGGTGGTGGTGACGACAGCTGGCCTTCTCCAGGGCGCAGTGGCTTCCGGGTCTCGTCCAGCTGCACGTGTGCACCAGCCAATCAAGTAGATACCGGGTGTCATCTCCACGGTGCAGATGAGCAGACTGAGCCTCGGGCAGGGAAAGTGACTCCCCTCAGGCCTGCGGTGAGGAAGTGGCCCAGGCACCGCGTGGTCAGGCAGCAGAGGTCCAGGAGCTTGTCGGAAAGCCAGGGGCCTGCCCAGACCTCTCCACCTGGAGTCTGCACCTGAATAAGACGCTCAGGTGTTCCTGGGTGCTGGGACCTCTGGGGGGTTCGTGGGTCATGACATCAACTGACTCATTCCCTGCCGGGTGGAGGGGGCTGGTCGGAGTCTCCTGCGTCCGGAGCACGAAGGCCTGGGGAGTCCTCTCTGGAGGGGGTCCATCCAGGAGTGTGCTTTCAGCACTTTGAGAAGTGCTGGGCTAGGAGATAACTTTCGGGGTGTCTGCTCCCACGGGAACTGCTCTCGGACCTGGCCAGGCCCAAGGGCAGACCCTACGGTCGCGTCTGCCTGTCACTCACCGCCCCAGAATTGGATCCTCCCTGTCGCAACTCACATGGGGAATAACTGATACCATGACCCAAGAGCCCCGTGGGCACGAAGCCTTGTGTGCTGGGGCCAGAGCCCCAACTGTGTGGGAACACATGCCCTTGCTTTGCCCTCAGGAAGCACGAGCCTCGTCCTCCTTCCATCTCTCACCTGGCGGAGGCAGAGCAGAGGTGAGGGACTCTGAGGCTCAGGGAGTGGAGCAACCTGTCCCGTGCAGGACAGGGCCGCAGCCAGAGCTGCCCCGGGAGCCCGACACGGCTGGGTGCCCAAGGGTGCTGGGTGCCCAGAGGTGCTGGGCACCCCGCGTGGCCGGCCTGGCCTTTGCCCTGCAGGCGCGCGGCCCGAGCTGAGTCCTTTCCCTGCACCCCCACTCCCCAGGCCTTTGGAGAGGCCATTCTCCACTCTCGACTGCGGAATGCAGGGGACCTCCTCTCGGGACGCAGGGATGCAGCCTCCGCGGCCTGAGAGCACTGGCCACCAAGGCCCAGCCCGGCCCTCACGTGGCCCAAGCAGAGCCTTCCCCATGCAACTTTCTCATCTCCTCTGCAACGTGACAGCACTCGGCTTCCCCATCGTCGGAGGAGAGTATTTTTAGTTTTGAACCCACCACGTGAAGAGAGACAAGTTATCAATAGCAGCGGCAAAGGGCTTTTTCTTTTTTTTAACCATGGCTTTGGGACCTGAGCAATCTGCACCCGTTGAATTCTCCCAAAAGAAAAAGAAATGCATTTCTCTTTATCAACTTTTTACCCCGCGGCTTCCTCACGGCTGCGGCTCCGCCTCCGCTGGCCCCGCGGCCCGCCTGAGTGAGCAGCGGCCTGGCCCGGCTCTGGCTCCCGGGCAGGAGGGCGGCCCTGAGCTCCGTGGGCCCCAGGACGGAGTGGGCAGGCGTGGGCCGCCGCCGGGGCTGAGGCGAGAGCCCCAGAACAGGCGGGCCTGAGGGGGCAGGTGGGGCCCTGACTTCCGTGCTCATAGAGTTGACACGGGCCCCATTTCCAGCTTTAGTGGCAGCCTGTACATTTATTGAGCACTTCTTGTGTACCCAGCGGTGGACTGAGCATCTGCGAATGCACCTTCCCCAACCGGGTGCCACGGGATCCTGAGGCCTTTCTGACTGCTAGAAGGTGTTCCTGGAGCAAAGGGTTCCAGGGTCCAGTAGGTTTGGGACAACCATTTAAATGAAGCCAACAAACGCAGGGCATCCCGGGCCCTTCTCGTTCTGGTGTCGGTGTGAGCCTCCCAGAGACAGAAGGCCCAGCCGCAGCCCCGGGATTCATTGGAACTGGGAAACTTGTTCCCATATAGTGTCTCGCCCAATCCTGGAGTGACCTCCTACCTTGCTGGGGGGACATTCGGACCAACTTGGCTGCCTGCCCTTCAGGATTAGTTGCAGCTGCATATATAGCAACTCAGAATAATAGAGCCTTCCACAAGATAGAAATGTACTTTTGTCTCACATGACACAAGCGCAGGCTGTCCAGGGCTGGCAGGGGGCCTTGCATCATCAAGGACCTACTTTCTACCCTGTTGTGCCACTTTTCCAGAACAAGCTCCATCCTCACATTCACCTCATGGCCCAAGATGACTGCTGGCACTCCAGCCATCTCATGCATGCTTGGCCAGGAGGAAGGAGGCAGAGAGAGAGGAAGCAGAGAAGTGCGGCCCTGCCTGCCAGGTGAGTCAGCTCCCTTTGAGGATCTGTCCCTGACAGCACCAGGCACGTGCACTCACGTCCCACCGCCCAGAACCGCATCCCATGGCATTCTTGGTGGGACAGCATTTCAAGCTGAGTGCATTGCCAGCCTGAACAAAATAGAGGACCCGGGGGAGAGGATTATGGGCAGGCACTTGTCAGAGGACCTGCCTGCTGGCCTCTCTGAAGGGAGACCCCTGAGTCCACCCGGGTCTCATCCAGCTCCGGCCAGCGCAGGGGCAGAGGCATGGGCATCCCTCCTGGGATGGGCTCTGGGATGAAGGGGCAGCACCGGACCCAAGGGAGAGCTCTGGGCACCAGCCCCCGACACCCTGCACGCGGGTTGTGCCCTGCGCCTGGTGGTCGCTCAGCATTGTCCCTGGACGCCCAAGTGCTGCCCCTTCCTGCTGCGCCCTGACCTTGGGCAGGACCGAGGAGCGCCTGCTGTGCGGGAAGCAGTAGGGTGCGCAGAAGCAGGGGGAGGGCAGCTTGGGCTGCTGAGGCCTTGTCAGGGGAGCCGCCGGCTGGGGGGTGAGAGGGCCAGCGCTTGAGCAGCCTGGGGGCTGGGGTGCCGCCAACGTTCCCCCCACCATCCTCTTGCTCCAGCAGGTGGGGTTGGGGGTTGGGTAGGAAACGCTGGGGCATCTGGGGCTCTCTCGGGGGTCAGCGTGCTCCCCCCATGCTGTCCCCAGGAGGAGAGGAGGCCACAGCCAGCACCCATGTGCCAGGCATCTCACTCTAGAGGGCCAGGCGGTGGCCCCAGCAGGCCGGCGGGTGCCCGGGGGGGGGGGCGTCATCGTTCACAGGTGTACAATCCTGCAGTCACGTGAGGCTCCGTGCCCGACTCACCGCTCTGCAGTTCCCACCTTGACATTCTTCATTTCGGGGGCTGGGCGTGCGGAATGTATTTGTACTTCGCACCAGGGCCCACAGACCCGGCAGCTGCCCTAACTGGGGGCTCAGTAGAGGAACCAGAGCGCACAGGGTGCTGCCCTCCGGTTCCGGGGCTGCGGAGTTGCAGGCAGCCGGCTGGGTAGCTCTGTCCCCCACCCCCAGCCCCGGTGGGGTGGCAGTCTGGGCGAGCAGGCCCGGTTTGTTCTGGGGAAGAGGCGAAGGCCCCGATGAGCAGCGACTTGCCAGGTGCTTTGGCAGAGCTGCCCCAGGTCGGGGAAGGCGGTCCACCCAGGGGTCCCACAGCCCCGGCACCACCAGAGCCCAAGCCGCGCCCGCACCCGCTCCCCGGCCTCAGGGGTTGCACTGCTTGCCGGGCTCCTAGCCCCGCCACACACAGTAGGTGCTCAATAAATGCCCTGATGCTGGCAGGAGGGGGGTGCAGGTGGTCCGGGCGGATAGCTGGGGCTTCGGATGGAGCCCGTGCCGCTTGTGAATAGGGCGTCCCTCTGTGCCTGTTCTTCGGGCCTTAGCAGCACCCAGAGGAGACCAGGGTGCGCGAAAGCACCCGTGGAGGCAGAGGGCGCGGGCGTCACCCCCGAGCTGAGCAGCTGGCGCTGTCCCCAGCGTCCGCCCCGCGCCTAGGAGCAGCCCGTAGCCTCCCGAGGCAGGCAGGGCACCTGATGGGACCTGGACCTCACGGCATCACTTGGAGACCATCAGGCAGCCCCAGGCTGGGTCACGGGCTGTGCGTTGTGCGGGGAGCGGGAAGCGGGGCCAAGCCCGGCGCTGGGC
This sequence comes from Canis lupus baileyi, assembly GCF_048164855.1. Classification (NCBI taxonomy): domain Eukaryota; kingdom Metazoa; phylum Chordata; class Mammalia; order Carnivora; family Canidae; genus Canis; species Canis lupus. Next base: position 48,279,807 of record NC_132863.1, on the reverse strand, counting down.
ACCCAGGCTCTGACGGGAAGCCCCCACGGCCGCTCTGCACAGGGACCCGGGCCCCTGGAGCCCTGCTCTGCCCATCGGGGCACCCAGGCTGGGCCAGCCTCTCGGGTGGTGCACAGACGAGGCCCCAGGGACAGGCTCCTGGGAGCCCCCAGTTTCAGGAGGTCTTAGCCACCGGTTTATCCAGTATTGCACCATTGTACAGATGGGAAACTAGAGCCAGGGAAGGGCTGTTACTCACCACATGCCTGTGTCCGGCTCTGCCTACATCAGCAGAGCAAATTTAGAAAATGTGAGACGATTATGCAGAGGTTATGAGAGGGCAGGGGCAGGGGCAGGGGGGGCGGAGAGGGCAGGGGCGGGGAGGGGGAGAGGGCAGGGGCAGGGAGGGGGGAGACGGCAGGGGCAGGAGGGTGCGGAGAGGGCAGGGGTGGGGGAAGAGGGCCCGTGGCCCCACTGCACCCCCACAGAAGGCAAGTCCCTGGCCTGGGTCTGGGGATGGGGCCGTCGTCGTGGCTCACAGCCGGCTCAGGTGCTTTCTGCTGGTAGCCTTGGTGGCACGTGTGTTGGAACCAGTGTCCTGCAGGGACCTTATTACCTGGACCTGGCTCCCCCAGCCGGTGTGGGGCTGGCGCACTCGGTGTCTTCCTGGGGGCCTCGCCAGGCAGGCTCCAGGCAGTGTGGGCGCCCCCTCAGGCCCAACGGGGCTCCCCAAACGCTGGCTCAGGAGGGAAGTGGGGTGCAGGGCTCTGCACAGGGAAAGGTTTGCTGCAGGGGGAGACTGTGCTCACACCACCCCTGCACGTGCATGTGTGGACACACGTCCTCGGGGCCCCGTCAGTGGTCTGGGAATAGCAGAGGCAAGACGAGGGGCAGGGGCACCCGGGGGGCCCAGCAGTTTAGCACCTGCCTTTGGCCCAGGGCCTGATCCCGGGCTCCCTGCGTGGAGCCTGCTTCTCCCTCTGCCTGTGTCTCTGCTTCTCTCTCTCTCTGTCTATCATGAATAAATACATAAAATCTTAAAAAAAAAAAAAAAAAAGACGAGGGGCCGGACTGACCCTGAAGGCTTCAGGCTCGGAGGGCAGCCTGGGGACCCATACAGGGAGGTGATGGGGCCGGGGGGTGGGAACAGCAGCTTGGCCAGGCTTTAGGTTCCAGGGCCAGGCCTGTGCTCAGGGGACCCTGGGCATCTCAGCCTCACCCCTCGAGGGGAGCAGGGCAGCAGCCAGTCAGGGGAAGTGGCCCCAGAGCCCCAGGGCCCAGCCCAGGGGTCACCCTGTCCGCCCCCCACACCTGCTGACCTCAGCTGTGCCCTCCGGGAAAACATGTGCAGCGCAGGTGCCAGCCCTGCCCGCCCAGCCATGAACCCCAGGCCCAGGGTCTGCAGATGGGCCGCGGTCACCAGCCCCCCCCAGCTGATCGTCACAGGACGGGACCGGTGTGGGGCCGGTGGGGACAGTCAGCCCCAGATGCCTCGGCAGGACCTGATGCGCTGCAAGGGTGGCGCTGCTGGGCAGAGAGAGTGGAGCAGAGCCATGCTCCTGCCAAGACAGGCAGGCGGCAGCCAGCAAGTGACCAGCTGCCAGCCAGCAGGCCAGGCAAGGGCATGGCTCAGGGCAGAGGGGGGGGCAGGTCCTGGGCAGGGAGCTCTGGGGTCGGGGTGCCGCTGCCGCCGCGGGAGAGGACCCAGGGCACCATCCCAGCACGCTCCCCTCCCCCCGACTGGCCCACTGCACAGGCCTAGAGCCGGGCCCTGGGTCGGAGCTGTGATCCCACCTCTGTCGGGCCGACGACCCCAGGGGTTGACGTTTGCCACTGGGGCCTGATGGAGTGAGCTCCGGTCCAAAGGCCCTGGGGCGGCGCTGGCTGGGGAGTCGTGGCGCGTGCTTAGTCCAGGTCCCCAGGCCCAGATGACCTGTGGCCTGTGTGACCTGTGCTGGGTCACGACCATGGAGGCCCCGCCCAATACTCTTGGGGCCAGATTCATATTCAGAGCCCTCCAGACTGTCCCAAGGCCCCACGCCAGCCCACGGGGAGCCCGACCCAGGGCCCCAGAGGAGGCACAGTGGACGCGGTCTGAGTTGTGTTTTCTATTTTCTCCACCACGTATTCCTTTTTTGCCCCCAGAGGGAACCTGCACAGGTTCGGCAGCTACTTACGAGCCAGCCCGGGGAGGTGGGCACATCCAGACACCTCCCTGGGAGGTGGGGCGCCCCTCTCCTCAGAGGAGAGCGTTTGTTACCCCTCTGCCCTCAGCCGTCCACACGCCCCCGGGACCACCTCTTCCGGGCTGCACCCCCTCCAGGGAGCCCTCCTGACGTTACCCTCCGGTCGTGTCTGATATCCACCCAGGCTGCTTCCTCGGAGGAAAGAGCACACGGTGAGGACATTTCAGAGCCCGGGTCAGGGCCCGCTCCCTCCAGCCCTGCACACCCGCGGCTTCTCTGCAGCCTCTGAACATCTGCATGTGTGCGTCCTCGCGCCCTCGGCTTCTCTGCTCCCCCAGGGGAGACCAAGGCCCTGCAGGGGGCTCCCCAGGAAGGCTGAGGCAGGAGGGGCTCGGAGGCGTGAGCGTGCCTGGGGGCGGCTGACCAGGCTGCGGGCTGGGGTGACCCAGCCCCTCAGCGGGCAGCGCAGGCTGCAGACGAGCAAGAAGTAGGCCAGGAAGGGCCGCAGGCCGAGCCGGAGGCGTCCCCAGAGCAGACCTGCCCGGCTCTGCGCGGTCTGCTGGGGCTGCTGGGGCTGCTGGGGCTGCTGGGGCTGCTGGGGCTGCTGGAGCGGAGCCACCCTCACCTCACGGCCCTGCTCCCTCTTCTCCGTCTGCACCCTGTGCGCACAGCCGATGCCCGGTGCCCGGGGAGAAGGCTCTGTCTGCGGTCCCAGCTGCCGCCGAGGACCCCAACCCGCCAGGGGCTTGGTCTCCGGGGGCCTCCCACTGAGCTCTTGGGGCCCACCTGCCCCCAGGACCGCGCCTGGGCTCCTTGGGCACTGGCGACAGGGGCCCTACCGGGGGAAGGGCCCGAGGCACCCCCCGGTCCCCGGCCCCCGACCCCGGGGCAGCTGCAGGGGGCGACTTCACTTCCCTGCCCACCACGCTCCCCCCCCCCCCCCCCCCCCCCCCCCCCGCCATTCTTCCTCTACCGTCCACAGGGGCGGGGTTCCAACTGTGCCGACCCAAGCTGCTGCGAGGTCAGGCGCTACCGCCGACGCTGCCCGGGGCCAGGCCAGTGGGGCTCCTTCTGGGCTTCTGTGGGCAGCCCCTCCTCGGTCCCGCGGAGTGAATGAGCGCACAGGACGGCAGCCTGAGCGGGGCGAGATCTCAGGGAGACACCGCCTGCTGGGAATAGTGAATACACGGAAGGGACGGATGGACAGAAGCAGGTGTTTGCTGAGCTCCTGGATACAGCTGTGTCTGAATCCTACTCTCTGGACTTTTCAATCACAGGCAACAATAAACACCCCTTTCCCTTCGTCCTTTTTGAGCTGGTTTTGTCATCTGCAGCCAAACTACAGCAGCTACAATCCCTGGTTCTCCTGTCCTCTCTCTCCTTCCTGCCACCTGGGCCCAATTCAGCTCTGTCCCTAAAGGGAGGGAAATCAGACTCAGCATTTATTCCAAATTGGTGGCCTCCAGAGCCACCCTCTGATCACACCCGGGCCCTGAACTCATCAGGACGCACTAGGAGCTGGCTCAGAATGTCACCAGGAAAAAAAAAAAAAAAGACAAGGAACAAAAAAAGAAAAATCTGCATTCCCATATTCAAATGAGCTCCTGCGGGAGGAGAAAGCAAACAGCAGTGGCTCCTCTGAAGACGTGTCACAGCACCGGACCCAGAGCCCTGACAAGCGCGCTGGCAAATGTGCCTGGGCCGGAACTAGCAGGACAACTGCCCTGCAGCTGGACCTCGGCGGCTCTGCTCGCTCATTATTCCTCATTAGTGGGCCGCGTCCCGCGCGGGGCCGAGCTCTGCAGGAACAGCGCCGGGCACGCAGTTGGTTGAAGGAGAAAGGGTTTTCTAGCACAGCGAGGGTGGCTAATGGCAGAGCCAGGCTGCCCCGTGACAGCACAGGACACAAGGGACAGCGTCCTGCTGGTGTGACGCCGACAGCACCCAACTTTGTTTCCCCAGCACGGAGCTCCTCTGACCCCGAGACTCAGGAGGGGCGGGCGGGCTGCCGCGGGGCCAGGCTGCAGGGTCGGGGCTGGGGCCGGGCGGGCGAGGGGGCTGAGGACCTCTCCTCCAGATGCCCGGAGCGGGGGCACAGCCGGGTGTCAGAGCACCCCACCACACCCAGCCTGCTCTTCCTGCACACCCCCACACCCTGCTGCGCGCCCTCCTCCAAGCCACCAGAACCCAAGACCTGACGTCAGCCTTGACCTCGGCCTTTCTGTCGCACACCTCGTGGGGCAGCTGCCTGAGGCACCCAGAATCCCGCCAGGTCTCCCCGCTCCCCTGCCACCCGGCTGGCCTCCACCGCCTCGCCTGGAGGACTGCAGCCTCCCCACCCCTGCCCCTTGGCCTCTGCCCTCAACCCGCCGGACGCCCTCTGCACCGAAGCAGGGGTGGGTGCCACCACGGTGTCCCCCAGCACCATCCTGGGTGGCACATGTGCCTCTCCCCACACCCTCCCCTCTCTGGGCTCCAGCCGCAGACACGCGCTCCCACTCCCTGTCCCCAGCTCCCACTCCCTGTCCCCAGCTCCCACTCCCTGTCCCATACTCCTGCAGCCCCTCTGCCCAGGACACTGTTCCGTCCAGAAGCCCACCCAGCGGCGACCTCCCTGCCCCCTCCCGTGGGTCTTCACTCACGTGTGCCCTTCTCGGTGGAGACTCACTGGCCGCCCTCTCCCAGTTGGAACCTGGCCTGTGTTGACCTGTGTTGTCCAGGGAGCAGACACAGAGATGGGACTCAGGGTCGTGAGATGAGTGGGGACACCCGTGAAAGATGGGGAACGGGAGCAGGTGAGGGGCTCCCAGACTGCGGTGTGGGCCACAGGACAGGGTGCAGACCCGGCTGCCCCAGCAGCCCAGCCGCCCACGGAGCCCAGCGTCAGGCTGTCCTAGAGTCCCCGCTGTTGCAGCAGCCGGGGCTGTGACACCGCCCTGCCCTCCTCGGTTTTCTGGGGCAGGGACAGCTGAGTGGCACCCCTCCGAGTGCTGCTGGTCGTCTCCCCTGCACCAAGGACCTCGTCCGGGGCTCTCCAGCCACCCTTCCCAGGGGGACCCCCAAGGGGGGAGGCACACCAGCCCCGGCATCACAGCCACTGTCGGGGCTCAGCAGGGGCTCATCCCTCCCCTCCTCCCCTCTGCTCTTACCCTCTGCTGTCACCTCTGCAGGTCTTGGGGGCCGCCTGGGGGTGTGACCCGATCCTCATTCCGGAGGGGCTGAGCCCTGGTCACTGCCTTCTTAGGCCGGGTGGCGGCTCCGTGCGGGCACATTGCAGGCCCGCGGGGGGCACCACGGCACCAGAGGGCCCTGAATTCCACACGTGTCCCCCCTGCAGCTCGGAGTACCAGCAGCCCCAGGTCCTCCTGCCGACCGTCTGCTGCTCCCCGGGCAGTGGACGCTGAGTCCAGTGGGCTCTCCACGTGTCTGCCGCTGAGAGTGGGCCCTTGGGGGAGGGACCTGGAACCCCGCAGAGCCTGGGGGGCACGAATTCCTCAGGGGGCCCCTGGGTCCACGCACTCATTCTTCTCCCGTTGGGAACCCAGCGCCGTGTAAAACCCTCCAATGCACTAGGCTGTGTCCTGGGGGCGGCGCCCATCCTCGCGGGCATTGCCCTGCTGTCCCCGTGCCCTGTGAAGCGATGGTGCAGCGCGCAATGCAGCCAGTGGGGCCCGGGCTGGGAGGTGGTCCTGGGCTGGTGCCATGCTGGGCGGGCTTCCCTTGCCTGGACCGGGCTTGTGTGAGGCCCTGGATCATGGGGACAAGCCCACACCTGGGCAGGTTTGTGAAGACCTTTCAGTGCAGAGGGGGCCCAATGTAGCCCGCCCGCCGCCAGGTGCCAATTTGTAATCCACAAAGAACGTGCTATTTGGGGGCTCAGCCTCGGTCTCTGTTGCTGGCAGGTCACACATTGGGAGGTGGCAGGAGCCGGGTGGTCCTGGACTGACGGGAGTCCATGCTCCTGGCCCACACATGGCCTCTGATGTGACCACTCGGTGCTGTCACGCCACTTCTGGGGATACAAGACCCTTCACATCGGGGCCCACAGTCACTCGACCATCCCCATGGCTGCAGCCCAGAGCCCTTGTCTCCACCTCTGGCCCTTATGGGTCAGGTCCCCAGCCAGCCTCCGATTTGGGCACGGCCACCGAATCTAGATGTTCTCATCTGGGCCATGTTCTGGCTCACACAACACGTCCCACCCGCTGCCGGGAGCCCCACCCATCAGGAAGGCGTGGGCCTCACCTCAGCTCCGAGTCAGCAGCGGATCCAAACAGTATTGCCCCTGCACCACACTCTCTCGAAAGGAGAGCTGGGTGGCACCCCCAGGGCTGGTGGTGCAACACTCTCCATCCCCGCCCTGCTTCATTTCTGACAACTGTCGGACGCACGCATGAGCATCCTGTGTGGGGCCGGCCTCCCTCCATTAGGACAGCTTGGTATAGTGCCTCATATCTCCTAGGTGCTCAGCCAAACCTTGTCGAGTGGATGAATGAACAAGTCAGCCCATCAGTGGGTGAACTACCTCCTATGTGAGGGGTTTGCAGGGGATCTGGTTTTGCTAATCTGCCTGGAGTTTGCGTGGATGCGGCGTTTGCTCAATGGTCTCTTCGTTGGAGTGGACATCGGGCACGTCAAACGCCAGCTGTTTCAACAAATATGGATACTGGGGCCCCGAGCCACTCTGCGAGGGCCTTGGTGAGCCCGGAGTAGGGGCACGCTTGTCCCCAGCCCTTGCCAGCCTTTCCCAGCGTCTTGGAAGTTCTCCGCCATCCAGGCACCCGGGTACTCACTTCTTGGGATAGAGCCCCCACGGCAAGATATCCTGTGATAGCCATACGGTGACCTGCCTCATTCACCCCAAACTGCCTTGGCCAAGTTGGGCCCAGCTCAGGGGACATCAGGCATGTGTCCAGCCAACGTCAAGGCTGACCTCAGGGGCCTTGACCTTAGAGCTGGACCAAGAGTGTGGCCATTGAGTGAGGGGCCTGTGGCCTCATGTGACCTTGGGTAGGTGGCTTCTCTGCTCTACAAAGGGACCTCCGAGCCTACCCACCTTTGAGGGCAGATGGGAGTTAGTGAGGTCATGCATGTAAATGCCAGTAGGAGGCGCTCACCAGCCTTGGCCATGGTCACCCTCAAACTTGGTCCCCCTGGCCTTCTGTCTCCTGATGGCCTCAACTTACCAAGGAAGATCTCCACACTCAGAAAAACATAACTCTTTTGGGTGATACAGCTGGCCCCCCGGTGCCAGGGTCTGAACTGAGTCCATGCGCCCTCCAGCTGCTGTGGGACCAAAGACCTCCAGGGAAGGCTCTAGAATACTGCCGGCCACAAGGACAACCGTGGCCAGGTTCACAGAGACTTCAGAGGGGCTGCCCTCTATGCACACTTGCCCTTGGCCTGGCCCTCCATCTTGTACGATAAGCAACACACAGTCCCCATTCCAAGATGGGGGCACCGAGGCTGGAAAGGAGGTCCCAGCTAGTGAGAGAGGGCCAGAGCCCCCCGTCAGCACCCCCACCAAATGCCATCTCCCAAGGCCAGGGGTGAGGGCATCCACACAGCGCTCGGGCCAGAGCCTGCCTTGAGTGGTTGGGGAAGAACAGGGCTGGGGGGTGGGTCCACTCAGCAGGGAGCTGCCGGCTGAGTGTGGGGGACACTGAGTCCTGACCCAGGACCGAAGGTGCAGGAGAACCTGGCTGATGGGAGCCATGGGGTCCAGCGGTGCCCGGCTGCTCCAGAAACTCTCCACACGGCTTGTGTCCCCACCAGCTAGCTGCCCGGTCCTGCACTGCGCTGCCCACCAGGCTCACTGGGGTGTGGTCGGGGTCGGCTGGGAGCCTGTGAGGGGGAGCGGGCTCACTTCTGGAGGGGAGGGGTACAGCCAGGTGCGCAGGGAGGGCTTCGGGGAGGATGAGCTGCGAGAAGCCGTGAACAGTGGGTCCCGGGGGGCCAAGGCCTGGGGTCTCCTGCAGCAACCAGCTCCGGGGAAGGGTTAGAGGGCACCTGCCTCCCCCACTTCCCAAAGTTTCCTAAGTACCTCCTGGGGCCCGGGAAAGGGCTGGGTCCTCGCACCATCAGGACGCCACGGGGGCGCCCGCCTGTGCCAGCGCCTGGCGTCCGGACGGCAGCCCCTTCCCCCGGCCTCGCTGCCCGACCCCCATGCACACTCGCCCATCGCCGTCCTCCTGGAGGCTTCCGCAGATGTGCGCCGCTGGAGACAGAGCAGTTGCTGCTTTCCTCTCCCCCGGGCGCTGTTCCCTGGCTGTCTGCTGTCTGCCTGTGTGTCTAACTGCCGGTGGGTCCCCAGCCTGACGCTGGGTGGCTGTTTCCCCGGGCTGTGGGTGTCTGTGTGTCTGAGTGTGGGCGCATCTGTCTCTCTCGCTGTGAATGTCTCCTGCCGAATCCGTCCTTGACCCTGTCTCTCTCCGCGTGTGTCTGGGGGGGAGGGGGTGCTCCCTCCCGCCGCCTCTCCTCCCCCACCCCCTCCTGCAGGCGCTAACGCAGCCGCCGCAGCTGCTGCCTTGGCTGCGCCCTCAGCGCAGTGACCTCGTCTGTCCCTGCAGCAGTGACCGCCCCGCTGCGCTGGCGGCCGGGGGGAGGGGACCCGGGGCCCAGCTCTGGACCCCTGGCCTCTGGCCGCCGACCTGGGGCCGCGGGAGCCGAGGGGGGCGCGCTGGCTTCCCGGCCGGGTCCACTGGCGCCCCATCTTCCCTTATGTAACTCCACAACTGTCTGCGCCTTGCAGGTCACCCGAGACCCCGCGCGGGCCCTGCCGGCGGGGAGGCTGACACCCAGAGCCCCGCGCGCCTGGGGCCGCAGCGGGCGCGGGGCTGCCGCCCTCGGAGACCCCTCCCATCCTTTCTCCTCCCCCAGAGCCGGAGCCGCGAGCCGCCGGGCTGAGCTCGACAGGAGGAGGGGGCTCGCGGGGCGCGCTCCCCCGCGCGGTGCAGGCGCCCCCCCGCCGGGTCCCGCCGCCGCCCCGCGCCCCAGCCCGCCCGCAGGCGTCGCCGGGGCCGAGGCCGGGGCGGGCCGAGCGGCCCCGGGGCAGCAGGCGCGCCCCGCCCCCCGCGCCCCCGCCCCCGCCCCGCGCCCCGCGCCCCGCGCCCGCCCGGCCGGGCCCCCCGCCAGCCCCGTGCGCTCCGGGCTGGGCTCGGCGGCCGGGCGGGCACGCGGCGCTGTCCGTGGTGCTGCCGGCGCCGGGCGGGGCGGGGGCGGGGGCGGGCCGGGGGCGGGGCGCGGGCGGCAGCCAATGGCGGGGGCGCTGCGCGGGGCGGGGGGCGGCGGGCTGGGCGCGGGGCGCACTCGGCTGCGCGCGGCACTCGGGGCGCACCGGCGCTCTGGCGGCCGCTCGCGCTCCCGCCCCGCTCCAGGGCCGCCGGGCCGCCCGCCCCGTGCCCGGCCCCGCCCCGGCCGCGTCCGCGGACCATGCGCCGGGCACCCCCCGGGGCAGCCGGCCGGGCCGAGGGCCCGCGGACGCCAGGCTCCCGGGCCGGGGCCCCTCCCGGCCGCCCTGCCCCGCGCCCCGGCGCCGCCTGAGCCATGGAGCGCGCGCCGCCCGACGGGCCGCTGAACGCGTCGGGGGCGCTGGCGGGCGAGGCGGCGGCTGCGGGCGGGGCGCGCGGCTTCTCGGCCGCCTGGACCGCGGTGCTGGCCGCGCTCATGGCGCTGCTTATCGTGGCCACGGTGCTCGGCAACGCGCTGGTCATGCTCGCCTTCGTGGCCGACTCGAGCCTCCGCACCCAGAACAACTTCTTCCTGCTCAACCTCGCCATCTCCGACTTCCTCGTGGGTAAAGCCCCCCCGCGGCGCGGCCGGCAGGCACCGGGCGTGGACCGGGGCGCGTCCGCTCGGGCGCACGCCCCGCCGGGGGGCCCCGCTGGGGAGGGGGCGCCGGGGCGCGGGGCGGGGGCGCGGGCCGAGTTCGCGGCCTCGCGGCGGGACGGGCGGGCGGGGACGGCCCTCGGGAGGGGCGGGCGGCGGGCGGGGGCGCGGGGGGCGCGGGGGGCGCGGGGCGCAGCGGCCCCGGTGCCGCCGGCTCCTGCGCCGGAGCCAAACAAAGGCTGCTGGCGGACTCGGGACGTGCGGAGGGCGCCGGGGGAGGCGTGGGGGAGGGGACGGGGACGGGGTGGGGAGTCCTCGGAGGGGGGGGGGCGGGGGGATGCTCACAGGAGCGCGCTCTCACGTGTCCGCGCGCGGCTGCCGGCCTGGGGGCGGGGCGCGGAGGGGCCGAGCGCCAGACACCTGTTGGGGCTGCTAGGTGCGTCTGCCAGACGCTGGGCGGTGGGAGCGGCTGGCGCGGCAGCCACGTGCCCCCTGAGCCGGGAGGAAGGCTCGTGCGGCTTCTGATCTGCCGCCCGAGGGCTCTCCAAAGGCGGGGATGGGGCTGGGGTCCCGCGGGCAGGAGAGCGAGGAAATCCTCCTTCCCCCCTTTGGGGCCTGGGAGGACCGGGCGGAAGTCTGGAGGTCCGGTGCCCAGAGGTCCCCACCCCGGGGCCTTCCCTCCTGCCCCCGAGTCCAAGGGATGCCAGTGGGACCCGAGGCTAGGCAGGGCTTGGGGGCCGGTATCAGGGCAGAGGCTGCGCCTAAGGCACAGGGCAGAGGGCAGGGCAAGGGAAGGGTCGCGAGTCCCAGGAACGCGGCCACTGTGCGACCCCCAGGTCCTGCCCGTCTCTCCGCCGCGGTGCGGCTCACCCCCGGCGCCCGTCCAGCCCAGGCTCACCCTGGCCCTCCTCTCCCGCAGGGGCCTTCTGCATCCCACTCTATGTGCCCTATGTGCTGACCGGCCGCTGGCCCTTTAGCCGGGGTCTCTGCAAGCTGTGGCTGGTGGTGGACTATCTGCTGTGCACCTCCTCTGTCTTCAACATTGTGCTCATCAGCTACGACCGCTTCCTGTCGGTCACCCGTGCTGTGAGTCTGGGATGCCGCTGCCCTTGCTCAGTCCTGGGGGGACGGGAGGGGGGTCAGGGAGTGGCCACAACAGAGGATGGCCATATCCTAGCTGTGGGCGGTGCCAGGTGAGCTTGCTGGCCTCACACCTGATGTACTGGGTCCTCTATGGCCAGCTGCCCACTCAGTAGCCGGGGACAGGCAGGAGGGCTGTCTGGACCTGGCATCGGCTGTTCCCGAAGGAAGGGGGACGATTCAGCCTCTACTCTGGAGCAGGTCCAAAGCTCTGAGAGCTGAGGGAGGATCTGGGCCAGAGCCCTTTGGTGGCACCCCCACACACACACACGTGTGCATGTGCGTGTGTGCACGAGGGTACACCAGGAAGTCAGGCATCAGCTTCTGGCCCCATAAGCTTCCCTTGGTGTGAGTGGTGACCCTGAGTTAGGGACGCTGGACTGCCCGGCCCTCCCACGTCAGAGCCATAGGGGCACGAGGGCAGCAGCCATGGGAGCACTGGTCTCCCCTTTGCCCTCTCATCTCCTCCTTGGTGGCTCTAACGGTCACTCTGAGCGCCCTCTGCTGGGGGCCACATGTGTCCTAGTCTAGAGAGGCCATGGGACAGAGGGCAGAGCGTGGGGTGGGGGTCACGTCCCAGCTCTGTCCACTTGAGCCAATCCACCTGCAGTCTCCGCCTCCCTCCCTGAGCCACCAGGAAAGTGAGGACAGTAACAGAGATGCTGAGACATCCAAAAGGGGGTCAGCACAGAGCCTGGCCCCCGGTGGGCACTCAGGGCACAGGGGACAATGGCAAGACACTCTCGGGAGCTCACAGCTGCTGGGGGCGTACCCAGGCAGACTGGCCCAAGGGTCGCGTTTGGGGTTGATCTGAGGGAGGCTCTCCGGCTGCAGGAGAGCGTGCTGGGCATCGGCCAGCCCAGGATCCGTGCGGGCAGGAGAGGCAGGCCCTGCACAGAGGCCCAGAGGCTGCTGGGGGGGGGGGGACGTGGGGAGGGGGGGCGCTCCCAGCCCCCGTGGCTGCGGCAGGGCCTGGTGCCCTTCCCTCCTGACCCAGCCTGTCCCACGGCAGGTGTCCTACCGGGCCCAGCAGGGCGACACCCGGCGGGCGGTGCAGAAGATGGTGCTGGTGTGGGTGCTGGCCTTCCTGCTGTACGGCCCGGCCATCCTGAGCTGGGAGCACCTGTCCGGCGGCAGCTCCATCCCCGAGGGCCACTGCTACGCCGAGTTCTTCTACAACTGGTACTTCCTCATCACGGCCTCCACGCTGGAGTTCTTCACGCCCTTCCTCAGCGTCACGTTCTTCAACCTGAGCATCTACCTGAACATCCAGAGGCGCACCCGCGTCCGGCTGGACGGGGCGCGTGACCCCGAGCCCGCGCCCGAGGCCCAGCCCTCTCCGCCGCCGGCCGCGCCCGGCTGCTGGGGCTGTTGGCACAAGGGGCGAGGGGAGGCCGTGCCGCTGCACAGGTACGGGGTCGGGGTGGGCGAGGCAGCCCCTGGCGCCGAGGCCGGGGAGGCGGCCCTGGGGGGCGGCAGCGGCGGGGGCGCCGCGGCCTCACCCACCTCCAGCTCTGGCAGCTCCTCCCGGGGCGCAGAGCGGCCGCGCTCGCTCAAGCGGGGCTCCAAGCCGTCGGCGTCCTCCGCGTCGCTGGAGAAGCGCATGAAGATGGTGTCCCAGAGCATCACCCAGCGCTTCCGGCTGTCGCGGGACAAGAAGGTGGCCAAGTCGCTGGCCGTCATCGTGAGCATCTTCGGGCTCTGCTGGGCCCCGTACACGCTCCTGATGATCATTCGGGCCGCCTGCCACGGCCACTGCGTCCCTGACTACTGGTACGAGACGTCCTTCTGGCTGCTGTGGGCCAACTCGGCCGTCAACCCGGTCCTCTACCCCCTCTGCCACTACAGTTTCCGACGAGCCTTCACCAAGCTGCTCTGCCCCCAGAAGCTCAAGATCCAGCCCCACGGCTCCCTGGAGCGCTGCTGGAAGTGAGCGGCCCTTCACGGCCAGGGGGGCCGCCGGGGAGGCCCTCCCACTGCCACGCCCCCAGCTCTGGTCTCCTGGTCGGGCCCCTGGCCATCGGCCACCCCAGGGGGCCACGCCTTGTCTGCAGCGCACCCTAAATGCCGCGCAGCATCTCTTAGACCATCTGCCTGCGGTGGAGGCAGCTTGGCGGGCTGGCCAGGGTGGCCCTTGTGCCTGAATGGGAATGTGGACGCCTCCCCTGCCCCCAGACGCTAGCTGCCCCCCAGGGGGAGCAATCCCCGCCCTGCTGCCCACCCTCCACAGACGGTCTGGCGGCCAGTGTCCACCGTTTGCACAGTTACCGCTTGGTGTCCTTCCCGAAGCAAGTGACGCAGCGTCTGCCCCCGCACGTGCGCACACCTGCACACTGTCCCCCCCCAAACGAGCCTGGGCCGTTGGCTCCGCTGCTGTGTGTTCCCTGCTCAAGCCCAGGCACCAGCAACTTCATCCCTCCGCCTCTGACCCCCTCTGCCCCCAAAGTGTCGAGTGCCCCCCGGGAACCTCGCGGCCGTTCTCTGCTCTTCCATTCTGGGTGTTTCAGGAAGATGAAGAAGAAAACACGTCCGTGAACTCCATGTTCCTTGGCTGTTTAATCAAGAGAGACAAAATTGCTGAGGAGCTCAGGGCTGGATTGGCAGGTGTGGGCTCCCACGCCCTCCTTCCTCGCGCTGCTGCTTCCGGCTGAGCTGCGCCAGCTGCTTCTGCCCACCCCGCCCCCGGGCTCGGGGTGCTGAGCCCTGACTGGCGGCTCCGAGAGCGGCCGGAGTCCCGGACGCCTGCTTGTCCAGAGGCTGCCCCTCCCGCCCCACCTGCTCGACCAGCTTCCTTGGGCTGAGGGGTGGGAGGGGGACTGGCCATGTCCCGAGGGTCCCGAGGCTTCTGCAGGGCAGCCCGAGGAGACCGGGGTCCCCGGGGCGTGCCCAGTGGAGGGGCCGTTCGTTCGCCACGTCCTGTGCACCCCGTCGGCGCTCTGCATGCTCCGCTCCCCGCGTGCCCGCTGCGCTGCCCTGCAGACTTCGAGGTCACAGTAAAGTGTATTTTTTTATTGGTGCTGATTCCTGAGGATTCCTTGGGGGGGCGGGCTGCGCTCCTGTACTTCAGGGAGACACGGGACCACCCAGCAGGGCATGAGGAGCAGGTGGGGAAGAAGGACCACCTGGCCTGTCATACAAGGTTTGATTCGGATCCGGGGCCGGCGCCCCTCCCAGCAGTGCCCCCCCACGCACCCCTGTTCAGGCAGGTGACCTGGTGCTAGGAGGGCCCCCCCACCCCGTGCAGCCTGCCCACCCCCCAGGACCGGGGTTCTCATCTGTCTTGGCCATGATCTTCCACCTGGGGAGCCGCCAGGAGGCGTGAGGACTGGAGCAGAGTTCAACGGGGGGGAGAGGAAGGGATGGGCCCAAGGAGGGGAGGCCCCTTGGGTGGGAGGGCGTGAGCACAGTCCAACGGTCAGTCCCTGCAGGCTCCACGGAGGGGGCAGACACTGCTCCCAGCCCAGGTGCTCAGAGTCCGTGCAGGAAGGGGACAAGAGCAGCACAGCTTAGGGGAGACACTAACTTGGGTGGGCCAGAAGCCACCTCCTCCGGGAAGCCTTCCTTCCTTTCCAGCACTAGAGCCCTCCCTCCCCTGGCGGCAGGTTCTCTCCCCCCACGTTGGAACTGCTTCCGCAGGATTCTGACCACAGCCTCGGGTCCCACGGCAGACAGAGCCTGTCTCGTGACGCTCTGACAGCAGATGCCGCGGGGCCCTCTCCAGCCCCCAGATGCAGGTCAGCAAACTCTCATTCTCGCCGCTGCAGAGCGAAGCTGTTCGCAGCAACATTTCAAAGCCTTCCTCCTCCCGACCCCTCTCACCCCACAGCTGTGTCTGCACCTTCATTTTCCAAACGCCCCAGAAAACTCCCTCGGATCCTCGTCGGGCCCCCTTCCCTGCACTATCTCCCTCCGCCGCCAGGGGCCCCCGTGGCCGAGGCAGGGTGCCCCGTGGTCCCCCTCAGTGGCCAGCGGGAGGGCCGAGCCCGGGGGCCGCCCTCGGGGGCACAGGTTGGGGCGGGCGCAGCAGGGGACGGGGTGGCAGGGACCGTGGGTGCCGCCGTCTGCGGGGCCCAGAGCGCGGGCTGGCCCCCGCCCCCACCCCGCGGGCGACCGTCGCCACCGCTCGGAGCCCCCTGGGGAAGGCCGAGGACCCCGTCCTCCGCGCCAGCAGCACAGCCGGAGCCCTGGCCGCCCCTCCGCCCGGCCCTGCTAAATGGCTACAAATTGGAGATAAAAGCGCAGGCTTTCAAGCAATTTTGTCTTCAATCTCTGGAAACCGCTGCTCCCGAGCTCCTGCGTGAGGACAGAGGAGGAGAGAAGAAAGCCACCGAGTCTATTGGGCCTGAGTCCTGCAGCAAACAAACACGCCAAGGGGCCTTTCTCCTCCGAGGGCCGCGCGGGTGGAGGGGGGTGGGGAGCCGGCGCCGGCGGGAGGGGGGGGGGCTCCGCGAGGTCGCCCACGCCAGCCGCTGCTGTTTGTTGAGCACCTACTGTGTGCCGGGCCGAGGGGGTGCTGGGCCGCTGGGCCGCCCATCAACAGCCTGCGGACAAGTGGGGCCACTCCCGCGGAACGAGGACTGCAGGACACCGATGGGGATGGGCGGGGGGAGGACCTGCGGGCGGTGGGCGGGGACCCTGTGTCACTCATTGGTCTCCTGAACACTCTGACCCCAAGGGGCGCTCCCCAAGAGGCCGCGGGTCGAAGGCAGAGCGTGCAGGATAAGGGGTGGCCCGGGAACCGGCTCTGGGCATGTGCTGGGTGGGGGTCCCTCCCAGGCTGCGGTGAAGACCTTGCATTTTTAGGGTGCTGTGCCGGCAACCCCCACCTTTCTACAGAAGGCAGGTCGCCCCATGTTTCCTTGGGGCAGCCAGGGCCACGACAGCTGGGGCGCTGAGGCCGGGCTCTGGAGCCCTGACGTGTGGGGGAGCCGCGTGGCCGTCTGTCCTCCGCCGCCCCCGCCCCGTGCTTACACCCGTGGCTGCCAAGAGCCTTTCCACCATGTGCTGGAGCACGCTCAGTCCTCGCAGCTGGCCCACGGGGGGGGGCGCATCCAGCTCTGCAGGTGCAGGGGCCAGGGCTCCAGGGGCCGGGCGACACCCCAGGCCCCGAACCCAGTGGGCTGGGGGGCCAGGAGTCCATCTCCCCCTTCCTCTGGGATCCCCCCGGGCACCGCGGGGACCGTGCTGTCGGGAAGGGGTTCCGGGAGCCTGGGGCCCGGGCCTCAGTCGGTGGCTCTCTGCTGTGTGGTGTGCAAGCAGCCGGGAGAAGTCACCCCTGCGGAGCCAGCAAGCAGAGGAGAGAAGGGGGGGAGACGAGCTGGGCTGTGGAGGTGGGGGGCCCCATGCCCAATTGCCCGGGGCAGGCAGGAAGGCAGGAAGTGGGTTTGGAGGAGAAACTGAGGCCGGGGGCAGGGACCGCCATGGCTTGCCCAGCAGGTCTGTGTGGAGGCTGGGACTGAAGCCAGGGACCCATCGGGGCACCTCGCCCACCCTCCTTCCTGTCCAGTCGGTCTGAGGGGCCAGGCAGCGGCTCCTGGGCCTCAGTTTCTCCCTCTGCAGAATGGGGTCAGTCCCGGCGCGGGGGACAGGGGGCGATGCGGGAGCAGACATCGCTGAGGCCCTGCCGGGGCACTGGCTCTGCCCGCCCGTTGTTACAGGAACGCCCGGTGCCCCCGGTGGGCAGCGCTGTGCTGGCCTGGGCCTCCCGCCCCCCACAGCAAGGTGCTAGCTGCAGGCGCCGCCGCCCTGGGACCTGGAGGGCTCACCCTGTTCCCTGCCCTCCCTCCCTCCCTCCCTCCCTTCCTTCCTCAGAGGGGAAAGCAGCCCAGGATCCGAGGCTGGCTAGGACTGGCCCCCCGCCCCTGCCCAGGGCCGCAGAGGATGGAGGACACTTGGCGCCTGACACCCGGGGGACTGGCCCTCCAGGCCTCTGGCCCGTCTGGTGACCAGAGCTGCATGGGACCATCCCAGAGCAGGGCTTGGGGTGGAGGGTCAGGCAAGCCCCAGAGGGGCCAGAGTTTCGTCTGGAGGACATGTGAGGGCGAGTGGCGGGGTGGACGGAGGCAGGAACTCTGACTCCAGCCCGGCAGGACCGGGGAAGGGGCAGGCCGGAGGCTGGAGAGGCCACGAAGGAGGGTGGCCACGGTGCCCGGCCCAGGGGCGTGCTCAGGCTGAACTGGACCGGCTCCCCGCGTTTTGCACTCGCTGCACCCCAGGCGCCTGTGAACCCGCTTCTCATCTGCGCTCACGGGGCCTCACGCGCGTGTGGCACTCCTGCCCTTTTACAGGTGAGGACACTGGGACACAGAGAGGCCGAGTGAGCGGCCCGAGGTCACACAGCTGTGAGTGGCTGAGTGGGTGCTGGTTTCCTCCCGTGACCACCTTCCCAAGCCTCAGCCCGCGGGGCCACCTTCCCGGTGCGGCCCCAGCCCACCGCCCGGGCTCCTGCCCCCTCGGAAGGCGCACGCACGCTCCTGACGATGTCCAGGGAGTCTGACCGCGCTGCCCCTTCTTCTTTGGGGAACCACTACCCCTCAGTCCAGCGGGTTCGCTCAGAACCGCCGCGGTAGGTGGGGGCGGTGTGCGTGCCCAGCCCAGCCGGAGGGCTGTGCCGGCCTGGGGCTCGGGCTGGGATCTGGGAAGCAGGTGTCCCCTGCAGCTGGGGTGCTGGCTGGTGGCCTCCGAGGCGGTCCTCGCTGAGCCCCCCTCAGGAGGAGCACGGCCAAGGCGGAGGAAGGGCTAATCCAAGGCTGAGAGGAGGCAGCTTCCTGGTGCCGTCGTCTGAGCGCCTGGATCCAGCCCTGCCTAAAGCTAGCGCCTGGACCTTTCTGTTCATGAGTCACCGAACGCCCTTTCCTTCCTACAGCTGGCACAAGAAGAGGTTGTGCAGCGCATGGAAGAGGTCTTGTCCAGCAATACCCGGCCCAGGCCGGCATCCCCCCAGCTCGGGGGCAACCGGTCGTTCCTGCCCGTGGGAGGCCTGTGTCTCCGACTAATAAAAAATGGGGGAAGTGAATTAATTACTTAGTAAAATAATAACTAGTTGTCTGTAATGGTTATGGGTAGGAAAGCAGTCTTTTAACACTTGGGTAGGAAAGTCAGAAGCCTCGGCCACGTGCCTGTGACGCCCTTCGTGTCCACAGGTGCCACACGGGGACCCAACCCGGCACCCGGCCTTGGGCCTATTGCCCAGGGCCTCCCGGACGGCACTCAGCCCCCAGGGAGGCAGGCAGCTCCCTGTAAGATCTGATGGGAGTTTCTCGGAGGGGCACAAAAATACAGGAGCGTCCCCTTCTCTGGGGGCATCATCCCAGGCCCCGTGGACGCCCGAAGCCGGGGGCAGTGCCACACCCTGCACGCCCCGGGTGCTCTCCCTCACACACACACGCGCACACACACACGCGTGTACGCACGAGGTCAAGTGTAACCGATGGACCGGGCACAGCCAGGGAGTGTCAGGACCTCCCGGTGACCCAGGACGGCTGTCACAACGCGCGGCCATACAAGTTGTGTGAACGTGGCCTCTCGCTCTGAGAACACCTTCCTGTCCTGTGCTCACCCTCCTGTGACGAGGGGACGATGGGATGAAGTGACGTGAGGACGCGGGCGGGTGATGCAGTGCGAGGGTGACCTGACCTTCTGACCGTGAGCCGGGGGAGGCTCCTCGGCTTCCCGCGCGGGGGACCCTGTCCCCGGGACCTCGGGGGAGGGGACACGGCTCTACCCTTCAAAAGAAAAAGAGAAAGGAGAAAGGAGAAGACGCTTTTGGGCGTGAGGAGAGGAGGTGGCGAACGGCACTGGGCTGAACACGCATCCGTGACACTCCAAAGTCACACCAGGTTCCAAATTCAAACATGACAAATTTCGTGATCTTTAAATGCTTCTACTTTAAATGCTGATGATCTTTGAAGAGTTCAGCAAACACACTCCTCGCTGCAGTGTAGGAGCTGGACCCGCTCGGTGGACGGCGGGCACCTGTCTCCTGCTGGCTCCCGGCTTGGCGCCAGCACGTGCTCCTGGGAAGCCAGAGGGTGGGCAGGTGGGCCAGCCGCCTCCTCCCGGGCCCTTCCCGGTGCCCCCAGGGCCCATAAGCTTCCTCGTCGCTGAGGCTCCGCTCAGTCCTGCTCCGTCCGCTCCGTCCCGCCCACCATGAAGTCATACTGAAGGATGGACTTAGTTCGGGGGGCATTTCAGCAGAGGGCAACCTCTAAATCCAGGGGAGTTGATCCTAACGCACGCATCGCAGACAGGACATAGAGTCAGCGAACTTTCTTGAGCACCTGCTGGGCCTTGAACCCGACACTGACTTCACCGAGGGCTCCAGATCTATGCACTGGGAGGTCAGAGCCCTCGGACAAAGCCCCCCTGGGCAGGGTAGTGGTTCTGCAGGGGCCACCAGGCTACGGGGACATATAGGGGTCACAGGGATGTTTCCTGGGATCAGACCTGGGCCCCCGGGTCAGCTCAGCGGGCACTGGGCAGGCCCAGGGTGGCTCCCCAGTCAGCTGGGAAGGCGTCCACTCTCTCTGGGAGGGGTCGCTGCTGCTGAGGCCACCCCAAGGACACTGGGTTGGAAGTGGCCAGCTGGGGTTGTCCTGACGTGGGTGTGGTGGGGAAGTAAGTAAGAACGTGTGCTTCTGGGAGGAGCTCTTGGCCACCCTCCCTGGGGGGCTGCCCCGGCCTCTGACAGTGGAGGGCCTGTCCCCAGGGCTGCAAGGGGACTCCCTGATGGACGTGCCGGGCAGCCGGTGCAGGAGGGAGCCTTCCTGACCCCACGGTGGGACAGCAGAGCGTGAGCTTGGTGGGTCTCAGCCAGGGTGGGCAGTGTGGGGTAGGGGGCACGGCGTGGGGGGCCGGGAGGGTCTGCACCTCCCTCTGGCCCCATCCACAGGCCTGCTGTCACCTCCGCCTGCCAGGGGCGTCCCCCTAGGTGCTGGAAGAAGGCAGCATCCTTGGCCAGGGGCTTGGGGAGGCTGCAGGGGTCCCCCCCAGCCTGGCCCACCCTCCTGCCCTTCCCCCAGGCCTCCCCAGCCCCCTCGCCACACCCCTTCTCTTGGGGCACAGATAAAAGGCAGGAGTCCTGTTATCTGATTCCCAACAAACAATGCTCTCACAGAAGCCCACAGAGTTCTTTGCTGCGGATCTGAAATTCAAATCACATCTGGCAACCCTCTCTGCCCTTCTCCCCGCACGGTGGGTGGGACGTGGGTGGGCACAGAGGGAGGCCTCGGCTCTAAGGAGCCCCCCAGCTCTGGAAAGCGCTGCGCGGCTGGGTGCGGGGCTGGAGGGGTGCGCCCTGGGTCCCCCGGCTGGGGCTGAAGTGAACCAGCTTCAGAGCCCAGGCCAGGCCAGCGGCGATCCTGCTCCCCGGGGCGTTCTGTACCCCCCGCCCCCCCCCGGCACAGATGAGGGAACTTGGGCTGGGGTAACTCCCCCCATGGGGCGTCACCCCCCAGGGCTGAGTGTTGGGTACAGTAACAGTCCCGGCTGTGGGGACTGTCGGTACCTGTCGATTTTTTTTTTTTTTAAGATTTTATTTATTTATTCATGAGAGACACAGAGAGAGAGTCAGAGACACAGGCAGAGGGAGAAGCAGGCTCCATGCGGGGAGCCCGACGTGGGACTTGATCCCGGATCTCCAGGATCACGCCCCGGGCCGAAGGCGGGCTAAACTGCTGCGCCACCGGGGCTGCCTGGTACCCATCACTTTTTGACCGATTTTTTCTCTAAGGAACCAAATGATTGCAAAACGGAGACCACCCCGGTAGCCCATCTGGCCCCGTGGCCCCCAGGCAGGCCTGGCTGTGCCCAGTGAGCCCCAGGGAGGCCTGCGGATTGTGGGATCAGCAGGTACGTGTGGGCGAGGCCACTGTGACTCCCCGCAGCCCGTGTGGCACCGTGAGCACTGGGCCAGGTGGCCTGCGGGTCCCCCGCCCCCTACAGCCCTTTCAGGAGGAGCCGTGGGTGGGGCCGGCCGGCAGGGCCCAGGTGGCAGCAGCCGGGTTGGGCCGAGGACGCCCTGCATGACCCGCTGCGGCCTGTGGCGCCTTGGATTTGGGAAGGACAGTCCCTGCGGGAGCCTGCCGCCGCGGGGGGCGGGCTGGACCCACTCCTCCCGGCTCTTGCCACCTTACATGTGTCTGCTGCCAACAGACATTCATCAGGAGTGCCGGGCTGGGGACCGTCCTGGGAGCACACGGGCGACGCAGGCCCGTCTCCACAGGGATCCCTTGAGAGCTGCGGCTTCTCCAGTGTCTTTTTTTTTTTTTTTTTTTTAAAGATTTTATGTATTTATTCATGAGAGACACACAGAGAGAGGGGCAGAGTCACGGGCAGAGGGAGAAGCAGGCTCCATGCAGGGAGCCCGATGTGGGACTCAATCCTGGGACTCCAGGATCATGCCCTGGGCTGAAGGCGGGCACCAAACTGCTGAGCCACCCAATGATCCCTTCTCCAGTGTCTTTTCTGCTTTCGACCCCCTTTGGGGTTGCCGCGGGTTCGCACGTGCAGTTGTGTTAACAACGTGGAGAGATGGCGGGGCTGCGCAGGGCTGCTGGGGTGGGGGGGCCACACGGCGGCTGCAGCCCGGCTTGCCGATGCCCGCGTGTGCGCTGGCGTGCAACTGCATGTGTGTGCGCAGGTACGGTTGGGCCTAGTTAATTCTGTGGTCAAATACACATAAAATTTACCCTTTTACCCATTTTTCAGTGTGTGGCTTGGCGGCACTACGCACACTCACGTGGCACACCCGCCGCCACCATCCAGCTCCGCCACTCTCTCATTTTCCCAAACTGAAGGTTGTCGCCCATCAAGCATTCGGGTTTTTGAGATTTTACGGCCTGTATAGATTTGTGGGGTCATGGCCGAGACGCAGGACAGCTGCCACAGGGGCCCCCGTGCCGGCCTCGGAGCCCTGAGCGACGCCGGCCCGCCCGCCTCCGGGGGTCTGCAGGGGCGCGTGGAAGTGCAAGCCCGCCCACGGCCCCGAGGAGGGGGCAGCCCATGTCGCTGAGCAGGGCTGTCCGTGACAGGCTTCCACGCGGGCCCCAGCACTGGTGTTTGCTTGAGCCAGCACGCCCCAGCGTGTGTGCCCTCAGGCCTCGGGGTGCTGGTCCCACCTGGCCACGACCCGGCCCAGACCAACGAGGCGTCTGTTGTCAAGGAAGTGAGGCGGGGCGGCTGCACAACGCCAGTGGCCACGTGACCGGAGACCAGCTGGCAAGGCCCACGGTGGGCCCCGTGTGGGGTGCGGGCTTTGATCAGGGGGGCGGGACGGCCTCTCCAGTTTCGTGATGGGGACGCACGTTAATGGGGTACCTGGGGAAGGGCACTAGGATCAGAGAGAGCTGCACCACAAAAGCCCAGCATCTGGAGTGTCCTGAGTGTGGCGGACACCCAGCTGGAGCAGAGGGACGGGTGGTGCGAGTGGCCAGGCCAGGTGAGGACGGGGGCTTTGCTCGAGGGAGAGGGTGGCTGAGGGGGGCAGAGGGGGATCCCTGATGGACAGGGAAGATGAGGGGAACGGGGCACATTATAAAACATACATAAGGTCAGAATTAAAAAAGGTGCTCTACCGGTGTAACTGCCCCCCTTCCCTGATTCACATACACCAGGACCTCAGGACAGGATCCTACTTGGAAATAGGGTCTTTGCAGATGGAATTCCAGATCTCATAATGAGGTCGCCTGGCTTAGTGTGGGTCCTAAGTCCATGACTGGGGTCCTTGTAAGAGGGGACAGAGAGACACAGAGCAGGAGCTGTGACCACGGAGGCTGACCGGAGAGATGTGCTGCAAGCCCAGGGTGCCTGGGGCCATCGGGAGGGGCAGACGGGATGTGACCCTAGGCCTCCAGAGGGGGCATGACCCAGTCCACACGGCGACGTCGGGTCCGACTTCCGGCCTCCAGAGCTGGGATAGAATCACGTCCTTTGTTTTCAGCTCCCAGCGTGTGGACTCGGTCACGGCAACCTGAGTTGACTAACACACACGTGATAAAACCTATCTTCAAAGCAGACACACTAACCCTTCCCACAGTGCCCCAGCCGGTTCCCGAGGTGGCGCTGCGTGGCCCAGTGGAGCCCCCGCATCTGGGCTGCTTGTCGCGGAGCCCAAGGCTGTCGCCCCACGGTGGTGGGGCCAGGCACACGGCGGGGGGGGGGGGTCCTGACCCGAGCAGCCCCCCGAGATCAGTGTCTCAAGCCCCACGGAGGGCTCGCTCCGCACCTCAACTACACACCAGCGCGGACCCGTCCCACCTTTCTGAGGTGAAGCAACCAGTGTGCAGCTCGGACCCTGGGGTGGGTGGTGTGGGTGGCTGGTTTCTGCCTCGGCAGGACCTGTTGCCCGCTAGCGTGCAGCTGGGGCTTGGTCCCGTGCCGGGCGCTGGCGGGGTCGACGGGGCCGGGGGAAAGCACCCGGCGGGCCAGGCTGGAGGCAGGGATGGACTCGACCTCTAACGGGACACGCAGGCCGGCAGCACAGAGCTGGGGTCGTCTGCGGTCACACAACCAGCCGTCCCAGCTTCTGCTTGTTGCAGGATCTACACCTGCTGTTTGCATTCGGTTTCTGGTTCAGAGTGGGCAGTGCGCCCGTTTTCCCAGGCCTTGACTGCACCTGCACAGAGTGGTGCCCACGTGCTCCTGCCAGGAGCCCCACTGCCATACTAGGCAAGGCACGAGGGGATGAGCCCCTGAAAAGATCAAGGGAGGCCGGCACGGTGGGGCCGAGGACAGGGCTGGTGAATGCACCCCAGGGTCCCCCTCTCCTCGGGGGCAACCCTGGAGTGTTGTTCTCTGGAGCAAGCAGATGCAGGAGTTCTAGAAACGGGGGTGCCAGGCCTTAGGACTAAAAATGAGGGAACGTGGGACATCTGCATCCTGAAGTTCAGGCCCCCATCTTCAGATCCACTCCCGGAAAGGCCCCGAGGAAGCAGGTGACAGCCACCTCGGAGGGAGGGAGTCAAGCAAGGGGAGACGTGGCAGGGGTGGGGAGCCTGCATGGGCCATGTGAGAACAGGACGCCAGAGGGCACGGGGGAGGAAATCCTCAGGGCAGAGGGAAGCTGGCCACTGGAACAGCTGTGAACTGGAACCAACGGGGAGGGACAGACGTTGGGACAGACACAAACATCCAGGGGAGGAGAGAACGAGGCAGGGAGATCCAGGAGGAACGTCAGCAGCAAGAAGGTGAGGGGCTGGACAGAGGGTCGTGCGCCACGCGCTACAGCGCCCGCTGTCAGCCCGACACGTGGGTCCCAGATGGCCGGCGTGGCGGCGCGAGCGAGTGGAGTCCCCGTCCGCGGGGCGGTGTCAACAGGTGGGGGCCAAGCCAGTAGGTGAAGTCACGGCTGAACAGCCTGGTGGTCAGGGCAGTGCCTGGGGACACGTCTGCGGCCCGGCGGGGCGGGGAGGGGAGGTGGCACGGGGGCTCAGCCGCTCAGCAACTTTCTGCCATCGTGCCTTTTAAAGGTATTTTCAAACTAAAAGAAACAACACGTACACAGCCTCGGACACCATTCCTTTCTTCATTCCAGCAATATTTCCCAGAACCTCTTCTGGGTCAGGTCCTGAGGCCGCCGGGGCACAGCCGAGCGCAGGGCAGACGCAGGGAGACACCCAGTGTCGTCCCTGCGCGCAGCGGTGCGGGGCGGCGGGAGATGAAAGGCCAGGATAATTAACCGGCTCTCCGAAATCCTTTGTGGCGGCCCCGGAGAGAGCAAAGAGATTGCAAAACCCATCTCTGGTTTCCAGAACACAAGGACCTCGGAAATTATAAGGCATTAAAATAAAGCTTCAGGCAAAGGACTCTTGTTGTAGTTGCAGATTTGACGGTAGATCAAAACAGAATTGCTCCCGAAAGCTCAGGCGCAAGCTCGTCGGAGGCAGGCCCGGCCCCCGGCGCCTCCCGTGGCCAGGCCCCGGGACTAAGCCCCAAGGGGCCCAGAGTCCCTTCCCCGGCTTGCCCCAGGTCCCCAGCCACCTCGTCCCTTAAGGGCCCCCAGGGATGTGCCCAAAGCCTCAGACTTCATGTGGGGGAAGCACAAGTCTGCGCCCTCAGTTAATAACCGCACGCGGCCCGGGTCGGATATTGGGTGCATTCAGTCGTGAAGCCAGCGGCTCCCGAGGACGGCAGTCTGGGAACAGGAGGAGGCGTCGCCCCTGCTTTTCTCGCTCCCTGTCCCCGCACACTCACGACCCTCACGACCCTCCGGAGGGCGGGCTGACCTCTGCAGTGGCCAGCACTGGAGGTTCTGGCGTCAGGGAGCCTGCGCCTCCCCTCGGGGTCCCGGGTGCGGACTCCTATTCGGCTCACCCAGGTCGGGCCTGCTCAGCCGCAACGTGGTGGCTGCGGGGCCCTCGCCCATCGGGGGGCTGACTGAGGGTGGGAGGCACCAGGGAGCAGGCTGCCAGTGGTGCGTCATCCGAGGTCCTGGGACGTTTGCTGGCGGGTGAGCCCCAGGGACGGTGGGAGGCAAAGCAGTGACGCTGCTGATCTTTTAAGGCTACTTTCTGCTCAGAGCCCGTGACGCTGGGTCGGTCACCCTTGGTGGCAGCCTGGCTGCTACCACCTGAGCTCGGCGGCCACGTGCCGGCCATGGAGCTCCTGCAGGCACAGCAGCAGCTCCTCCAGGTTCTCCCCGGTGGCCGCCGACAGGGCAATGACGGTGCTTGGTCCCAGGCGGGCCCGCAGCTGGGGCAGAGCAGCTCTGGCCTGAGGGAGGTCGATCTTATTCGCCACGACCACATGGGGTCGCTTGGACAGGCCCGCTTCATACTTCTCCAGCTCGAACTTCAGGTCCTCCACCTGGGTCCACGGCTCTGGCTCCGAAAGATCCACGATGAACAAGAGGAAGCGGCAGCGCTCGATGTGCCTGAGGAAGGTGCTTCCCAGGCCCCTGTTCTGGTGCGCGCCCCGGATGATGCCCGGGATGTCGGCCACTGCAGGGGAGACAGGGCGCCGGGGCTGGGAGGGCAGGCCAGCTCCCTCCGGGGGCCCCGGGCGCCAAGCGCCTGGACGGGGACTCGTTCCGCACCATGCCTCAGTGACGCCCCGGGCACCTCCGCAGAGGCTCTGAAGGATATGGGGACAGGCTTGCTGGTGGGCCGGCCCGATAAGGAACATTTAACACAGGCTGGCCTCTGGCTTTTAAAAATGATTCAGAAAAGGGGAACATGGCTTCCTATAAACTTAAGAATTGGATTACTGATGGAAATTATTACAGAGTACTCTGCAAACATAAAGTGCTATACGAATAACATCAGCAGCAGGCTTACTATTTTTAATGGGTACATTATCTTCTGGGAAAAAGTTTTCTTCTCTCAAAATGGTACAGGGAAGCTTTTCAAGTCACATGTCGTCTCCACGACTGATGCTGGGAGAGGGAGAAAACCAGAGGAGGCAGGACTTCCTCAGGTTTGAAGCCGACACATCGGTTCCTGAACCCAGCCAACAGAGGCCTGGGGACGGGGTGGGAAGCGACTCTAGAACCTAATTTTGATGGAGAACTACAACTGTTTAAATTAGGAAAGACAACGCTACATTTTGGGTGGGAAGCTCTGCAAGTTACATAATCCCTGTTCTGAAGCACTCGAAACCATCTCAGGCCAACCTCCCGAGGGAATCACGCCATTTCTACCTGCTATTTGTTGGTGGTCCTCACAGTGAACAATCCCGACGTGGGGCTTTAAGGTGGTGAACGGGTAGGAAGCCACGGTGGGTCTCGCGTTCGAAATGGCCCGGAGAAGCGAGGACTTCCCTGCATTGGGAAACCCAACCTGGAGGAAACGTTAACACGCCGCGTCACCTCGGGGCTCTGTGCCTGGCCGAGGCTGGGAGGTGGGGACACGGGAGTCCGGGCTCCAGCATGTGCACAGGGGCCTCCCTGGAGGAGACCCACGCTGCTGTTCCCGTCCAGCCTGAGACATACTCCAGCACCAGGGACGGATTTTTCTATAACTCGGCTGTAGAAATGCCACCTCCTCCCTGCCCCTTCCACCTCCTCCTGCCTCCAGGTGACACCCACCATCCCAGCGTGGGCCACCATCTTGAGTTCCAGGAAGAGAACACGCTCCTGCCCGGGCTGTCCGGGGGTGCACGTCACAGGTGCGCGGTTGTCATTGGCCAGGAAAAAGCGGTTCCCCTTTCCTCCTGCCCCGCCCAGAGCAGCGACGTACTCATCGCCCGGGCATGACAGGTCGGCCACGACTTTGTTTCCCTCCTTCACTAATGTGCCCACAGGGACCTGGAAATAATACAGTGCTTAGAAGAACAGACACGTGGAGCAGACCGGGCCCAGCACTCATATCCCTGCTCAGGGGTGGGGTGGGGTGGGGGGCATCACGAGGCTCCCTGTTCACAGGGCTATGAAGCATCAGGAGAAAGGTCCTGGCCTTCGAAGGGACTCTATGCGGCTGTGACGCTCCCTGCAAACTGCAACCATGGCTTTTTCAAATCGTGTTTCTAAAACAGGGTGGATGGGACGCCTGGGAGCTCAGTGGTTGAGCGACTGCCTTTGGCTCAGGTTGTGATCCCAGGATCCCGGATCGAGTCCTGCATCGGGCTCCCTGCACAGAGCCTGCTTCTCCCTCTGCCTGTGTCTCTGCCTCTCTCTCTGTGTCTCTCATGAATAAATAAAATCTTAAAAACAAATAAATAAAACACGGTGGATGGAAGCATCTGGAAAACACTCGGATAACCTGGGAGAAGTCTCTGCTCTCAGAGGAAATGGCCCAGGAGGGTTGGACAGAGGGGCAGGAGGCCCCTGGGGTCCCACTTTTTAAATACAATAATTTTGTAAGTTTTGAACAGCTCACATAGGCAGGTGGGATAAAATGAGTACCGACTCAGGGCCTGGGGGGTTTGCTTCACAGAGGGGGGCTGTGCGGTCAAGGTTGGGGGGGTGCCCAGGAAGCACGCAGGGGTGGGCTCTGCAGCCCTGGGCTCACCGGGACGTAGAGGAGAGTGCCGCTCCGTCCAGAGCAGTTCTTCCTGCCGCCAGCCTCTCCGTGGGAACCCTGGTACCTTGACAGCACTGAGGACAGCGACTTGACTTGCTGGTCAGCTAGAGTTAGAGCAAGGACCTTCACCTTCCTTGGGCTAAAAGCAGAAGCGTCTGCATACACTTTAAGGACATCATGGATGCGCAGGGAAACCCGGCGTGGGGTCATAGCACAAGTGACCCAACTGGCAACGTGATTTTTTTAGAAAGCTAAATTCTCATTTTCTTTAAGAAAATACAATTTCTGAAAAAGCCCACATCACCCATAATGCCTATCATCAATTTAACAACAGCTCCACTTGCTCTTGCTGTGAATGCTGCCTACATGTGCGGGTTCGGCGGCACTTGTGCCTCAAGTGTTCGATGTGCCCAGTGGCCTTCCGGGGCTCGGGCCCACTGGTCCTTTGCACACCTGACTGTAAGGCTATTGCCCCTGAGCACATGTGAGCTTCGTGTTCCTCAAATTAAAAAAAACCTCACCCTTGAAGTTGGTTTAGGGGCATTATTTAAATGGGAACATCCAAATTAATAAAAATGATGTCTGTACATCGATTTTTGGATTCAAATTCCCACAAGCAAGAGAAGCTGGAAGTCCCTGCCCCAAAGACCAGCAGACCCAGCACTCTGCCCCTCCATCAGCCCCTAGAGCCACGTGCCTCTCAGGACCACGTGGCCACCGCTGCCTCCGTCACCACCGTCGGGGCCTCCGAACTCCTTCCGGGGCTCACTGTGGAAGCAGCTCGCCCCGTCGCCGCCACGGCCCCCTCGGACGAGCACTCGGCGATGGTCCACAAAATGTTTTTTCTGCAGAGAGCACAGCGAGCCCGGTCATTACTCATGTGCCAGTCCTCTCAGGGACCAAGCAGCCACACAAAATGTACCTTTTGTATCTACGACAGGTTTTAAAACAAGAAGTCGATGGTATTAAATTCTCATCTCGCCTACGATGCAAATGTAAGAAAGAGTTCCCACAAGGCACTACTATTTGTAGGCAAAGGCCAGGCAGCAAGTGGGTGTAAAGGGTGGTCAGTATGGAATACCCACTTGGGTAAGAAAGGCAACATTTCCAACCTAAAGAAAACAAGAGTTGTTCTGGAAATATTCCTTAAAAAATGCATCTTTCCATCTTTTTTTCAAATAGGAAGACATTGCTGAAATACCAGGTCTTCATCACAGGAAAGATGAAATAACGAATGTGAGTCCTGGGTGGGCTACCAGGCTTCCGACTCAGGAGTGTTTTCTGCAGCTTGACCAAAGCAGCAGACACAACTCCTGGTCTGGGAGGAAGTTTTTCTCTGGGCCTCTCAGGGAGGCGCAATCTCGCTACAGAATGAGGACTAATGAGGTTGACGTTTAATAAACATTAGCTTATCCTAGAAGATCAGCTCCCCGAGGCACCAGGGTACAGGGGCCAGGGTGTCACCACCTGCCTGCTGCATGCGTGTGCACGCACAGCCTCTCTGCTGGGACCCAGCACGTCTGCATTTCTGTCACTCCATAAGCAGATCTTGTTTTTTTTTTTTAAATACACAAGAATTTTAGGATTCTCTGGCACCACCACGTGGAAACACCATGAATTACTATTTCAAAAACTCATGTCCAATTTTGCTATAAGTCAACATCATCGACATCAATCTGATGGGAAAAAAGCACAGCTGATGAGCATTCTAGGGGAGGTAAAACTTGGATTGGATTTTTACCTTCTGGGGGAAACCACACCCTATGGAATGCTGAGCCGTGGGGCTGGGCAAACGCTGCCACCTGAGGTGTCCATATGAGATACTGTTTGTCCCAAGGATGCTTATCCAGACACCCTCCCTCCCATTTGGGGGAAATGAAATGGATCATAAACACTTATTTTCTTGACTTTAATCAAAGATCATTCATGTTTTCAATTCAAGGTTTTGGTAAACAGAATGAAAACCCACTAAGGCTTAAAGAACTATGAAACTAAAGGTCTAGCCCCTCCCCTCCACCCGGATGTTTTAAATTAAGAAGTAGTCATACATACTTAAGAGTGTAGCACCCACGTCAGACACGCGGGCGAGTGATGAAGAAGCACCCACACACCCGGCCCAGCTAAAGGGAAGGAACGAGGCTGGTGCTTCTGGAGCCCCGGGCACCCTCCCTGGTCTTTGCAGTTTTTACGAGAGCTCAGGGCCCAGTGCACACAGGCCTTCACCCCAGCCCATCACTTTCACAGAGCTACATGTGTCCTTTCTAGAACACACAGAATGAATGAACAAGATACTGAGAACTCAACACAGTGTCTGCACCTTCGGAAGAGGAACCGGGGCAGTGCCCTTCAAGGTCAGAAACCTCACCAGTTTTTTCTCGGAGAGCAGTTTCTTCCTAGGGGGCTCCTGGTGCTTGGCGCAGTCTGCACAGCTGGCCGAGAGCAGCCCGACCTGAGTCCAGCGCCACACGCTCCCAAGCAAGGGCCGCGGTCCTACTGAAAGAAGCCTCGAAGGCACCATGGCTCCCTAACAAAAAATCAAATTGGCAAAATCAGACACCTGGTTTAAACCTGCAAACGGAAGCCCCAAAACAGGGTCCACGCACAGCGCTGTCTCCAGGTCTGGCTTTGAAACCACGCGCTTGGACCAATGACCGGGACTTCCGTCACTCACCACTTTCTGCTCTGAGCCAGGAAGGCTCACTTGCCCGCATCGAGCTGCGTCACTTAGAGCAAGATTTGTGTGTACAGAGAATTGGAACCATTAAATCTCCAACACTGGACGTCCTCCTCTGCAGGTTTTCAAATATCTGATCAATGAAAACATTAACAGAATCTAAGGATCAAATAACTTCTTAAAAATAAAACACTCAAGTACACAAATGTTAGTGAATTCGTGCCATTTAAAACTAGTCCAAATGGAACACAGTGAGAATGCAGAGTACGGAGTGTGGTGGGTACGTCCCCTTGCCCCTTGTTGGAGGTCTGAGCCAGGGCGCCCTTCCCCGTGCAGCTCTACTCTGCGCGTCCGTCAAAGGGACTGGGCTGGGAGGACGGGTGACTTAACCCCCATCAACAGGCCGCCCACGTGCGTGATCGGTGAACGTGGGTCACTTCTCCCTAACTAGCAGCTGCTCACACGGTTACCTGTTCATTCAATAGCCCGTAACAGCTACACATCCTGCAGATGCCAGATGCCAAGGTAAACATGAGGCGGTGTGGGACCTGGCCCTCCAGGTGGTGACAGCCCCCTCTCCCTTTGCCGTGAGTGCCTGATACCACCCACTCTCCGATGTCCCTGCTGTGTGGACGCACATGTGCCACATAAAAGGAAATGAGGTATGGGGGATCCCTGGGGGGCTCAGCAGTCGAGCCTCTCTGCCTTCAGCCCAGGGTGTGATCCTGGAGTCCTGGGATTGAGTCCTGCTTGGGGGTCCCCACAGGGAGCCTGCTCCCCCTCTGTGTCTCTGCCTCTCTTTGTCTCTCATAAATAAATAAAATCTTAAAAAAAAAAAAAAGAGAGAGAAAGAGGCTTTCCTCCCATCTCTAGGTGTGAAATGCACATTAACATTTAAAAAATAATTATGAAGCCACCATGTGTATAAGACAGTGGGAGAGAAAGCAGAATTTGCTTTTTCCTTAGAAGCCTCTCACGTGTCTCCCGCTCCACATCCTGGGCTCTGCCTGGAAGGGAAATGTCCTTTGTGGGAAGTCTCTCGGCAAGTTCTGCGTCTCACTTGGAAACAGTTAACGAAAAGCCAAAAGCCAGAGTCCAGGGTGAAGGACTCTTTTTCCTTCCAGAATCACCTGCAGGGAAGCTGCCAACCTGACCCCCCCCCCATGGGTGACCCCTCTGGAGCTGGGCAACCTTTGCAAGCAGGCCCCCCGTCACCCTCACAGCCCTCCTGCATGGCTCTCCGGCCTCCGTAGCCCTGGCTCTCGTGCCCGGGACGCCTGCAAGGCCACAGGCCAGGCGTCTTGCAGCACGTCTGTGTCTGACATCCCCTCTCCTTGGGACAAAAATGTCACACAAGCCCCACAGATGGCTGGGTTTCCTTCCTGACATGCTCCGAGCTCCAGCCCTCGGGTGTCCCAACCCACTTCCCCATAAGCTTCCTGTTCATTCACTGTCATGGGCTCATGCTTTCCTATTTTTACTGAGTCCCACTCTGTTATTTATTTTTGATGTTCAAATGGTTTCCAGTTTGGTCACTGGCAGCCCATCAATCTTAAGAGGACTTCCCCACTTCATGACACAAAATGTTCCGGGCTCACTCCATACTGTCCTCAGGCGACCCTGAGATCAGCCTTTACTCAAGAAGCCTTGGTAGCTTTGGGAGAATGGGATGCAGAAGCCCCTCTGCACGCTGGTCATGCCCCGGGCTCCTGGGGCGTCGCTGCTGGCAGGCTCAGGAGGCACCCAAGGGCAGGCAGAGGTGCACCGCCCAACATCCACCCACAGCTAGATAGCAGCATCTGCTGAAAACCATGAGTTCACACCTATGTACCCAATTCCACACCATAGGACTCACGTTCATTTTCTATCTTGACAACCCCGTTCTGACTGCTAGAACTCTGGCTCCCAACATCTTTGACATGTTTATTGGCTCAATCCCCACAACAGCCAAACCTTCCCCCACAGTGTTCTCCCCCTACCACACCTATGCTGGGTGCCCCTCTTGGGGGGATACTCCCGTTATCTTTCTGTAAACGTGTTGTTTTTAAGATATGCTTTTATTTGGGAATTAATTTATTTTTGAGAGAGAGAGAGTGTATATGTGTGCAGGGGCAGGAGCAGAGGGAGAGAATCCCAAGCAGGCTCCATGACCAGCCTGGAGCCTGACACAGGACTTGATCTCAAGACCCAGAGACAAGGACCTGAGATGAAACCAGGTGTCAGACGCTTGCCTGACTGAGCCACCCAGGCGCCCCTACTTACAAAAAAGGTGAAAGGTACTCCCATATACCTCTTAGCCAGTTTCCCCTAATATGAGCATCTTACAGGACCTGGGTACTTTTGTCGAAACTAAAAAAACCAACTTTGGTACCTAATCATTCATTAAACTCCAGTGGGCGTTTGGATTTCACCAGTTTCCACACTACCGTCTTCTCTTCCAGAGCCAGATCCCAGATCCCACACTGCATGAGGCTGTCCTACAACGCCGACTTTAGTCCTGGCCGTCAGAAGCCCTCTGCCCAACATTACACCCCAGTGAGAATACCCTTCAGGACGGGAGGCCAAACAAGCCCAGCTCAGAGGACAAAAAAGCAGACTTTACCACCAATCTATCTGCTCTATGAGAAATGCTTGAGAAAGGTCTCGGGGAAGGAAAATGGCACCAGAGGGAACCCACATCTTCAGCAATGGATGGCGGCAACAGAAACGTCAAACATACACCACCACCTGTTTTCTTACAAGAATTTGTTTTTTAAAAGATTTGAGAGACAGGGAGAGTGCGTGCACATACCTCTGCAGCGGGAGGGGGGCAGAGAGAGAGAGAGAGAGAGAGAATCTCCAGCAGACTCCCTGCTGAGAGACGAGTTTGATGTGAGGCCCAATCCCATGACCCTGAGATCACAACCTGAGCTGAAATCAAGGGTTGGATGTGTAACTAACTGAGCCACTTGGGCACCCCAAGAATTTTTAAATATGGAAAATGTAGCAAGAAAGACTGATTTATCATATTGGCCAGTGGGTCAATGCAGGCAGAGGTCCTACACCTGGAAACCTAAGATCAGGAGGAGATTGAGGGGACCCTGTGAGTGAGAGTGGCCTGCATCTCCGTGCGGTGGTGCGGTCTCAGCACTCAGCAGCCGAGGACAGGCCGGGCATGTGCTCTGTAAGTTCTAGAGCTGTCGCTGACACGCGATACTGAGACAGCCAGAGAGCCAATGAACAGAGGACGGAGGATGCTCAGAAACCACTCCATTCAGAAGGACAGGGGAACAGAACAGAAAACAAATAGCACAGGAGTGGACTCTAGCCTAACCGGGTGAGGGAAGACACCTGATACAACAGCAGCTCATGAGGAGGACCGAGCAGCTGCAGATGCGCTTCAAAATACATCAAGCAAAATCTGACAGAATTAAAGGGAGAAACAGGGCAGCCCGGGGGGCTCAGCGGTTTAGCGCCGCTTTCAGCCCAGGGCATGATCCTGGAGACCCGGGATCGAGTCCCGCATCGGGCTCCCTGCATGGAACCTTCTTCTCCCTCTGCCTGTGTCTGTGCCTCTCTCTCTGTGCCTCTCATGAATAGATAAATAAGATCTTTAAAAAAAAAAAAAAAAGGGAGAAACAGATCATTTCACAAGGACAGCAGGAGGGGACTTTAGTACCGCTCTCTCAGGAATTGATGAAAAAAGTAGTTGAAAACTGAACAACCAAACAACCTACAGCAGCAAAGATGCAGAAAGTCTGAACCAGAAAGTCTGAACCATCTTACCCACAGTATCGATGTGACATTCACAAACAGTCCACCCAGCAAGTGTAGGACACACATCACTGCCAGGTGCGAGGACGGAGATCACAGAGCATGTCCTCTAATGACAGCAGGACTGCAGTCGTAAGGATCAAGACCCTAAGGAAACCCCAACTACCTGGAAATTAAACAATACGGTTCTAAAATAATCTAGTGCGTAATAGACATCAAGAAAGAAACCAGAGAACATCCTGGACAGCACGATAAGGAGAGCACCATGTGCCAGTCTCCGGGACCCTCAGGGCTGCGGGCACATCGGCCAAGAAGGAAGACCTAACTCAGGGAACTGAGATCAGGACACTAGAAAGCAAAGAGCAAAGTGAGCAGAAGGAGGGAAATAATAAAGAGCAGAAAGAAACAGGCCCGAACACTAACAACACGGAAAAGTCTCACTGAAAAGATACACGGAGCTGATGCCCGAGTCAGGCTGACCAAGGCAACAGTGAGCACACATCACCGACGTCAGAACAAACTGCGCAGATGTGAAAAGCATAAGAGGACGCCGTGAGTAACTTTTTGCCAACGAATTCAACAACCTACGTGGAATGGACAGATTTCTTGAAAAACAAAACTTACCCAATAAAAAAACGCAAGAAGAAATAGAAAACCTAAATAGCTGTGTATCTACCAGAAAAGTGAGACTTCTTAGAACATTCCCTAAAACAAGACTCTGGACTCACACCATTTCCCCCATAGATTCTGAAAAGCATTTAAGGAAAAAATAGCAGTAATATTACAGAAACTTATTCAGAAAATGGAAGTAAGGTCACTACCCAACTCCCTGGATAAGGCCTGAGAACCCACACTGAAACCTGATATTGCCGCCAAAGAAAATCAGTCCAACATCCCTCGTGCTGCAACCACAGATGCAGAGTCCTTCACAACATAGCGCCTGGGTGAGCCTGCGTCACGCTAGGGCCAAGCAGAAGACTCCTGGACCGCAGGCGTTCTCAGGTGCGAACCACTCCCTGCTGGCAACCGCATACGGCTGACGGGAGCCAACAGCCACTCACGATCAGGGAAATGACATGCTGCAGCAGTGAAGAGCAGGCGGGGACATCTCCACACTGACACGGGGCATCTACACAAGGCCGACACTGCCGTCACACGGCCCGGACACAGGGCTGTTACCCCCAGATGGAGAAAGAACTGCCATACTCCCCACTTCTTTCCCTGTCTTGTACACACTGCAATATTTTTTTAAAGTGGGGGTAGACAGGTGATATGATTATTTCCACAAAAATCCCAGGAAAATCTATAAAGTGATGATTAAAATTATTAAATGGATTAACCAAGGTTGCAGGTCACAAGGTTAATACACAAAACCCACTTAAGTTCTCATATACTCACAGCAAACAACTAGAAAGTGAAATTAAGAAAGCGATCTCACGGGGATCCCTGGGTGGCTCAGTGGTTTAGCACCTGCCTTTGGCCCAGGGCGCGATCCTGGAGACCCGGGATCGAGTCCCACGTCGGGCTCCCTGCATGGAGCCTGCTTCTCCCTCTGCCTGTGTCTCTGCCTCTCTATGTCTATCATGAATAAATAAATAAAATCTTACAAAAAAGAAAGCGATCTCACTTGCAGTAAGGAGCAGCACATACAAAACCTACCTAGAAATAAGTTGAACAGTAAACACTCAAGACCTTTACCTAGTTACCCGCAGAATAACGATCTGAGTATTTCCAGGGATCACCTCGTCTGGTCCTCCTAACAACCGTGTAAAGGAAGTCGTTTTATTTCTTCCGTTCTGCAGATGAAGAGGTGAAGGGACTCCCCCGTGGTCTGAGCTATCAGGCGGGAGGCGGCAGGAGCAGAGAATGAGACAAGAGCAGAGTATGAAACAGGTGAAGGGAGAAGACCACTCCGCCATCGGGGCCACCAGCACACCCAGGGCCAAGCCCGCTGCAGAGCCGCACCTGCACCCAGCGGCGTGGACACCAGGCACAGGGCACTGGCGGCGAGACCCGGAGGCCCCTTGCACAGAAGGTCATCTGCTGCAGAGCCGGCCAGAGACCTGAGGTCTGACTCCTGCCTAACTGGGAGTGCTGCTTCTTCCTGCCCTTCCAACCGTGCGTGGAAAAGCGGGCTGAACACCCTGCAAAGGTGACTGGGCCCTCCCTTGCACAGCAAACACGTCCGACTTTGATTCACGCCGCTGTCTGGTCTGTGTTCTATTTTTTTTTTAAGATTTTGTTTATTTATTCATGAGAGACAGAGAGAGAGAGAGAGAGGCAGAGACACAGGCGGAGGGAGAAGCAGGCTCCATGCAGAGCCCGATGCAGGACTCGATCCCGGGACCCCAGGATCACGCCCTGGGCCGAAGGCGGCGCCAAACCGCTGAGCCCCCGGGATCCCCGGGCTGTGTTCCTTCGAAGGCCATCCGTGCACTGTCCCCCGAGGCGGCCACTAGCCCCGTGTGGCTCCTGAGCTTACATTACGTAAGGATGTGACAATGCCAATACCCCGTCCCACAGTGACAGCAGCCGCCGCACAAGGTCCTACTGGACAGCGCTGGTCTACACCGCGGGAACTCAGGAAAGTGCGCTCAAGTCCCTCCTGGGAGCGTCCGCGTCCTGGCGCGCAGCAGGTGCAGGCGGGAGGGGTGACGGCGGGCCGGGGCGCAGGGCTGGGGCCCGGGGGACGTCGCCACGGCAGCGGGGCCTGCAGAGGCGCTGGAGGGGGCCCCGGTGGCCCGGCCGCTTGAGCACCCGCTCCTGAGGTCAGGGTCGTGAGTTCAGGCCGCGGGGCGGGCTCCACGCCGGGGCGCAGCCGACTTATGATAAACGGCGCTAACAGGTGAAAACGCTGGAAGGCGCTCGGCGCGCGGAAGATGCCGAGCCCGGTCCTGCGGGTCCGCGGGGGGGGCGGGGGGGGGCGCGGGGCCCCGCACACCTGCCACGACGGGCTAAGGGCGGGAGCCAGCGTGGGGGCCTCGGGGCGGGGCGCGCCGCCCAGACCGCGGCGGAGGCAGGACCCCGCGCCCCCGCGCCCGCCCCCGCGCCGCCGGGAGCCAGCCCGCCTCGCCCGCGCGGCGCCCACGGACACGCTCCTCCGAACGTGCGCCCCCGCGCGGAGGACACGGCGGCGCCCGCGGCCCGCGCTCCACGCCGCCGCCCCGGGGCCCCCGGCGCCCCTGCGCTCCCACGGCCGCGGCCCCGGCTCCCCCCGCGCCCCGACCGCGCCCCGACCGCCGCCATCAGACCTCCCGCGGCCGCACTCACCGCTTCGGAAGGATACGTCACGTCCGGCGCCTGGTCCTGGGCCGCGAGACCACTTCCGGGGCAGCCCCCGCCCCTCCCGGCACGGCCGCGCCTGCGCAGGGCCTTCCCAGCCAGCGCGCGTGAGCGGAAGAGGCGGCCAAGCCCCGCCCACGCCTTTCAGGCGGGGGGGGGCGGGGGGACTCCGCTGCCGTCGCGAGGGGGCGGGTCAGACGCCCGCCGCCTCCCCGGTCAGACAGACACCAGCCTCCGCCGTCAGACAGCCGCCTCGCCCGTCAGACACTGGTTGTCTCCGTGTGACAGACACCTGCCTCCCCCAGCCCCCCGCCAGACACCCGCCTCCCCCGTCAGACACTGGCTGTCTCCGTGTGACGGACACCTGCCTCCCCCGTCAGACAGACACCTGACACCCCCCCCCCCCCGTCAGACGCTGGCTGTCTCCATGTGACAGACACCCGCCTCCCCCGTCAGACAGCCACCAGCCTCCGCCGTCAGACAGCCGCCTCCCGCGTCAGACGCTGGCTGTCTCCGTGACAGACACCTGCCTCCCCTGTCAGACAGCCGCCTCCCCCGTCAGACACTGGTTGTCTCCGTGTGACAGACACCTGCCTCCCCCGTCAGACAGACACCTGACACACACACACCCCCTCCCCCGTCAGACGCTGGCTGTCTCCATGTGACAGACACCTGCCTCCCCCGTCAGACACCCGCCTCCCCCGTCAGACACTGGTTGTCTCCATGTGACAGACACCTGCCCCCCCGCCCCCCCCCTCAGACGCCGGCTGTCCTGTGTGACAGACACCCGCCTCCTCCCACAGACGGCCGCCTCCCCCGTCGGACCGAGGCCGCCGCCCCTCCGGTCCAGGTGCCCGTCTGCCGGTCCGAACAGAGCACGGAAGCTCCCGGGTAGGCTGCTTTTGAAGAACCAGTTTATTCACACATTACACCAAATCATAAGCAATTTAATGGGCGCCGGACTCTGGAAAAAAGTGAAGGGATAGGATGTTCTCCAGAAAATGGGCTGTGCTCACGAGTGAGACGAATCCGACCTGTTCAATGACTAGAAATGAAGGAAGAGCCCCACAAATCCCGGGGGAACGGCCCAGCGGAGCCACACGCGGCGCACCTGCTCGCACCAACACGGGCACAGCTGGGGGCCGGAGCACGGGCGGCCTCCCGCAGCCCAGGCCCAGTCCACCGCGCCCCGGCCGAGGCTCTGCGGCCCCGCGACTTGGTCAGACTTCTGGACACC
This sequence comes from Canis lupus baileyi, assembly GCF_048164855.1. Taxonomy (NCBI): domain Eukaryota; kingdom Metazoa; phylum Chordata; class Mammalia; order Carnivora; family Canidae; genus Canis; species Canis lupus. The sequence continues at coordinate 48,240,774 of NC_132863.1, read as the reverse complement.
GTGGGCACGTCTGGAATCCAGCACCTGCCGGGGGCAGGGACACTGCGGGAGAATGAGCGCCGAGGTCCAGGTGGTCCGTCCCTGCCTGTCCACTGGCCTTGCGTGGAAGCCGTCGTAAGAAACAAAGCACCATCGACCACACTGCACAAACAACTCACGTTAGCCTAAGCTTTGCGAACACATCACGGAAGAGAAGATATAATACATTTAATGAAAAACAACTGCTGGCATCACCTTCCCCCCACAATATTACATAAAAATGGACAACACGTTAAATAAACATTCTGTTATTAATCGTTAAATATATTAATACCAAAAATCATGTATAAATTAGGAAATAAATGTACAAACTATTTCACAAAGTGCTTTTTAAAATATATACACAACATTCAAGAAATTCTTAATGTAAGACATTTCAGATTGAAGTTTTGGGATAAGTTTAAGTGTCCTTTTCTTTCAAAAAGTATTAATACACCACTTAAAAAAACCACACACACACACACACACACACACACACACACATAAAAGGCATATTCGCAGATTGGCAAGGAATAAAAATAAAACTACGTTCACAGTTGCCTAAGATGTTTAACATTTTCAGTGGGAAATTTCAATCCCCGATTGAGTCTGCAAATTAGTTCTGTGAAAACTGCCAAGAACGAACAGAACAAAAGCGAGGGAGACACCTCCCTAAACGAAATTGCTAATGTCTGTGTCATTTAGCAATTAAGAACTCTCATTCCAGTCATTTAATATAGATATGTATTTTTAAGCCCTTACCAGTGTCAAGAGTTTTTAAAACCCATATGCCTCTAAGATAAACACTCCTATCCCAGTGCATGTGTGAGTCTGTCCCCACAGAAGAGGGGAAAATATCCCAGAATAGGACTGGTACTCGTCTGGGGCAATCTTTAACCTGCACCTCTGTTCTTCATACGTCTAATGGGAACAGTAATTGCCCCCGTATTTCCCAGTGTGGACTGTCAGGATTCATTCAAGCAACAAAACAAGACAAAACGAAAACAACATAAAACGCCTTGTAAACTGTAAACCGTTCAACAGCTCTGGATAAAGAACTACTTTAGAGTTTTAAGACATTTCTGAAACTTACCAATTTAAAAACATCACCTTCAGTAGACCCGATATAGCGAGAATTGGATATTTTTTCTATTCTTTTGGTTGTTCTTACAAGTACATCAGTATTTATCCAAAGATGTTTTTAAAGTATTCATGTGGGTATTACAGTCCAGGTAAAAGATAATACAATATCGGTATTACTAATTAATGAAATAGAGGGTTTTTCCTTTGACTCTACTTTGTCAAGTGAGCTGTCTTTAATGTCTGCGTAGAATTTAAATGGGATTTAATGTCCTAGGAATGTAAAATCTACTCAAATTTTCCCATAGAAAACCTTTCCTTTTCATTAGGAAGAACACAGTAAAATTTGTAAGGTTCTTTTTAAAAATAAGATGTAACTTTCAGATGTCTCTACAAGAAAAGGAACGCTTGCTTGGAGAACTGAACAAGTAGGTCCTGGAAGAAATAATATAAATGAAACAAACAACTTGCCAACTGTTTGGAAAATTTGGTATAAATATTTTTAAGTTATCAATTTAGAACTGGGCATATCAAATATCCAAATCCCAGAAATGACCAGCCAATGAACAAAGGGCCAATGCCAGGCATTTTAGAGAACTGCCCTCTGTCCTTCAGGAACTACCCTCCTTCCTAACCTGGGCTAGGCTAGCTGTACATTTATTTGGAATATACGCATTGATCCCTCTTTACTTTTTAAAACAAAAACATAAGACGTCTTGGATAAACACAATTGGTGAGAGACACAGGTAATGCGTGAGCTCTGGGAAAGACCATTCGCAGCCTCTCTGAATGAAGCATTTTATCCTTCTCATTGTGTAACAGAAACTGACCCAAAACATAGAAGATGCCCCCCCCCCCCCATCGAGGCACAGGAAGAGGCTGCCATCCAGGGGCTGTGGCGTGTGTCCAGCTGCGGCGTAGTCAGTGAAAGACAAGTTTACAACCCACATTACGACAAGTGCATGAGGAGAGCCAGACCTGAGGCCCGTTTATGTGAACACATGGACTATGGCATCTTGTAGCTGTGGCCCATTCCTGGGCACAGAATACTCTGATGACAAGAGGACCCCTAAAGCTAGCTAGAAACATCAAGGGCGGGGGGACAAAAAAGAGACAACCTCCCCGTTGTATGGACGTACAATACTATACACAGCACCAAATATGTCACACCATCCAAGCGCTGTCTCCCGCCAGCGGTGCATGCTTGGCGTCATACCCAGCATGAAATGTGCACGCTTCACATGCAGACGCTGCGTGGGGCGGAAGGGCAACCAAGAGGTCATAGTTCATCAGAACTGCCACCAGCCCGACCATCCCGGGAGGGACGTGCCACTGCGAGGCTCTAACAAGAACGCTTGCCCCTTACTGCTGGTAATTTCCATACTGGCCCTGCAAGAGACCAAAACACACGTTATACTTCCACAGTCCCGAGTAAAAGCGTAAGACACACCTGCCCACGGCCCACAGCCAGGACTAGGGATGGGGGGAGGTCTTCAAAGCGCGCAAGCACACAGCTCTCCGCCTAGAGAGAGCCTCTCTCTGCCTCTACGCGCGGGGCAGCTGCTGGCTTTCTGAAGCCATCCGTCCAAGCCTATGGCTGGTGACTGACATCAGCTCAGTGAGGAGCCCCACCAGCTCTCCCCGGGAAGGCCCCCCAAGGGGTCAGCAGCAGGGCTGGACGCAAACGCGGGCTGGGACCCCGATGCAGCGCCACTCAGCCCAGACACACTCAGCTGTGTCTGACCCGGGTGAGCACACGTGTAGAGGTAACTTCTAAACACCTCCCGGGCTCAGAGAATCAACATTCTGGAAGGGACCCCGGCAGCCGCACGGTTCCGCATGACCACGACAGAAGCCTCGGCCAGGCCTCCGCACACGCCAGGGCTCTTGCCTGCTCATAGCCGTAAGGCCGCTGCTGCTGGGCGGACGGGCCCGTCTGAGACGCTCTGTAGCTTCCGTACTGCTGGCCTTGTCCTTGCTGGTAGCCGGAGTACTGCGACGCGGCTCCCTGGGCGGGCCCTGAGGACACACAGCGCCGTGAGAACAGCCGCCCCCCGCCTTCCAGGAGTGCCTGAAGCACCTTCCCCGCCCTCCTCCACCCGTGGTCCACGCGGGGAGCACGGCCACCACGGGGTCGCAAACCCGCGAGTCAAGTATCACAGCATAGGCGGCTCGCCTGCGCGAGAGGGGCGGTGGGCATTCCCGGGGAAACTACGGTGAAGCCTTTGGAAAGAACTGATAAAGGCCAAGTAATTTTTCAAAAAATGCTATTTAATGAGTCATGGCTGCCACAGGCCGAACAAGAATCTTCGACTGTGGCTTTCTTTCCTCCCCGTGTACCACTGTCACCGGTGAGCTCAGGAAGGCAGGTCTCGAGGGGGCCCAGCCTGCCACCTTGTTTATAAGCCTCCTCGTGGTCCCAAGGTGCAGCCCCCGCAGAGGGCTGCCTGGCGTATGGAAGGCACAGGGCCGTGCCTGGGCGAGCGAATGGAGCTGTGTGTGTTCACATTAAACTAAGATGTGTCAGGTACAGACACGTGGATCTTCTGTGAACACTCACGGGACTCACTCTTTGGTGCACTAATCACCTACTCGTTCAGGTCATGAGGGCGGCTTCCACCGTGCATTTTGAAAGCTGACAGTTTGCTGGGCCAGCACGTGGTGGCATCGTTAGGGAGCTGTCCTCCTAGGACAGCAGCCCCTGGAAGCACAAAGGTCCCCCGCACCCTGGGTTCTGGGGAGCACAGCCCACGCGCCTCTCAGGAGCGGGTTAGGACTCAGGGAGAGCCTTGTGCGGTCTAGGCTCTTGGCAGACATGACCTGCAGCCTGGGGGCCAGGGCTGCACTGTGTCGGGGGGACCTGCCCGAGGGGACGGGGCCGGCAGAGGACTGGGCAGGTGTGCAGATTGCTACCAGGCAGGACGGCCCTCTGCTGTGTCGGGCAGCCCGACCCCAGGGAGACTGAGCCTGCGCTAAGCTGACCCCCAGTGGTTGGGGTGTCTCCCTTTGTTGCTGTAGCTCAAAAAAGCTCCCTCCGTCCCCTTTTCCATCCAGCGGGCCTGGAGAACGATGCTTGTTGGCAGGCTCTGGGAAGACCCGCTGGCCCCTTCTACTTTAGGGAATCACCCCACCTTTGTGGGGTGAACAAAAGCCGGTGAGTGGGCGCTTCTGAAAGCTGTTGCCAGACTAACCCACATGTGGACCATCTCAGGTGACTGGGGGAGTGGCTCAGAAAATGCCCACCTGCTCCTGGTTCCTGGCTCCTAACACCGTTTTCCTGTTGGAGGACCCAGAGCTCCCGTGAGACATGGCTGCTTCTAGGGCTACAGCAGGGAGAGTACCGTGGTCCCAGAGAGTAAGGAAATGCTCGAAAACCAAAGGATGGGGGCCACCTGCGTGGCTCAGCAGTTGAACGTCTGCCTTTGGCTCGGCGCAATTCCAGACTCCCAGGATCGAGTCCCTCATTGGGCTCCTTGCATGGAGGCTGTTTCTCCCTCTGCCTGTGTCTCTGCCTCTCTCTCTGCGTCTCTCATGAATAAATAAAATCTTTTTAAAAAAAAAACAAAACCAAAACCAAAGGATGAGAGCATGTCAAAGGGATTGGAAGAGCTCCCAAAAGGCAGAGCCAGACAACGTGAACCACACAGAGATGTCCTGGAATTAATATTCATAAATATATATTAAATGACTAATAACTAATCAATTAATTACTCTGCCTCTATTCTAGGACAACTAACTAACTCTGCCTTACAGAGGAATTTCAGTCTATGGAACAGTTCCTGCTTGTGTGTGGGCTGGACTCAGTGGCTTCCTTCCATCTAAAGATTAGGGAAGGGTAAAGGAGGGATAACTTGGTGGTAGGGGGGCCAGTGGCCAGGGTCAGCATCAGAGGCAAATCCTGTTGATGTGAGATGAGAAGGACACTCCCCCCATGCTGTCTTCCCAAAGCCCACGGCCCAGTCTCATCCTGAGGAAAACCTCAGACAAGCCCAACCTGAGGATGCCCCACAGAGCACCTGCCCAGTCGGTCATGCTCATGACAGCCAAAGTCCAGAAGGACAAGGATTTCCCAGATGGGGTCCCAGCCCAGGGGAGCAGAGGGAGACATGAGACTAAGTGTCATGGGGGATTCCGGATGGGTTGTGGGACAGGAAGGGACACTCGGGGAACACAAGTGAGATCTGAGTAAACCGTGGGTTCAGGCCATGGCAGTGTACCCGTGTTAGCTTCTGAGTTGTGACGGTCGCAGTGGTGGCACGAGGTGAACAGAGAGGAACTCTCCATACTGTCCACACAGCTTTGCTGGAAATCTAAAACTCTTCCAAAGTGAAGTGTACTAAGCATCCCCTGAATGAACGGCAGCGTGACCGTGTGTGGGGCCTGTGCGGGAAGGCGCCGCCTCCCCCTTACCGTAGCCTTGCTGCTGCCCGGGGTAGCTCTGCTGGTTGGGGTACTGCTGCTGGTACCCCGCCTGCTGCTGGGCTGCGCCCTGCTGGTACCCCGCCTGCTGCTGGCTGTACTGCGAGTTTCCTGTGGAGGGAAGGAGACACACGGTGCGTTTCTGCAGACAGAGGCAGCTCCTCCCACCACTCACGATGTGGGCACCTTGGAAAACCCCTGGACCAACTCGATTGCTTCAGTATCTTCTCTTTTCCACAAGTTTGAATATTTTTATTACATTTTTTTTGTTATTTTATAAGAATATGGATATATGGCCAAAAAGAAACAGCTAATACAATTCAAGGCAAAGGCTGATGCTAGTGTTTGGGATCGAACTGTGTGCCCCAGAAAGGTACGCTGACGTCTCCACCTCACGTACCTGTGCACGTGGTCTTATCTGGAATAGGGTGTGTGCAGATGTAAATAGCTAAGGGCATATGTGCTGGACTAGAATGAGCCCTGATCCAAGGACTGGTGTCCTTATAAGAGGGACATTTGGACACAGACAGGGAAAAAGCCACGTGACAACAGAAGCGGAGAGTGGAGTGATGGGACTACAAGCCAAGGACACCAGGACTGCTGGAGCTGCCAGAAGCTGGGAGAGGGGAGCCCCCGAAGGACCACCCCTGCCGACTCTTGAATCTCCTACCTCTGGCCTCCAGAACTGAGAGGGTGACCTTGGCTGTGCTCAGCGCCCCTGGCCGGTGGCACTTCCCCACAGCAGCCCTAGGTGCCAGGAGAGCCGGAAGCACGGCAGAACCAGCGACTGTGAAGCAAGCACGGTTCAGCCCTGGTCAACTGTGGTTTTGCTTGTGAAAAGAACACAGTAGGAGAACCTGAAAACACACCAGTGAAACGGAGCTACGAGGTTCAGTGTGCTAGAGGAAACAGAGACATCCTTAGGCCCGGACGGAGTCCGTAGGGGTCAGTGACCCACGGTACGTTCCATGCGTGTGCTCCTGTTGGTGTTTACTCCTACAATTTATCCCAACGCTAGGCTAGTAGGTCAGTTGGTGAGAAATACTCTCACTGCTAAGGAAAACCATAGCTGCGGTGTTTGGAACGTGACCACAGGCCACCGTGCATCCCCAGCGGGTGACAAGTACCCCACGTACTTCCCTTACCGTTGTGAGAGAAGCACTACTGTGCGCCCATTGTGCAGATGGGGACGGAGGCGCACCGCCCAGCAGCGCAGGAGCCAGCAGCCACGGATGGCCCCCGGGCCTCCAGAGAGCAAAGAAGGGAAGCTCAGGGACCTCCCCGTCCGTGGCTGCCGGACATGCTGAGCTGAGCCGCAGCTACCAGGATGCTTCCCAGACCACTTAATCTAAGTTTGTGCGTCCACACAGCTCGGAAGGACTCTGGAAGTTTAATGACACCCTCGTTTTAGTGGCAAACATGCAAGGCAGGGTATGCAGTTCCAGCTCAGACCCCTCGCCTGGATATTAGGAAACCAGTGCCACAGAGAACTTTTTTTTTAAAAGGCAGATATTTATCTACATATGTTTTAAAAGTTTATTTAGGTCATCTCTACACCCAACAAGGGGCTCGAAGTCATGGCCTGAGATCAATAGCCACATGCCCAACTGACTGAGCCGGTAAGATGCCCCCCAAAATGCCTTAATTCCTATTTTCAAAAATCTAGCCAGCCACACTCCATGCCCAAAGCTTCATTTTGGAAGAAAGCTTAAGGTAAGAAACATGGTTGAGGAGCAGCGAGGGCATCGCCGCACAATTCCTGAGAGTTGGGGCAGTTCTAACAACCACTGCAAACTCCTCCCACAAGGTCTAAGTGCTCCTGTTTTAGATGCCGTGTGGACATTAAGTTCCACCTGTGGTTTTCAAAATACCTTTACAAAAATACCAAGTTAAGTCTAGTTTCATTTCTTTTGAATAGGACTTTGTTCTTCAAAACCGTGCTGAGGGGGATCCCTCGGTGGCTCAGCAGTTTGGTGCCTGCCTTTGGCTCAGGGCACGATCCTGGAGTCCCGGAATCGAGTCCCGCATTGGGCTCCTTGCATGGAGCCTGCTTCTCCCTCTGCCTGTGTCTCTGCTTCTCTCTCTCTCTACGTCTATCATGAATAAATTAAAAAAAAAAAAAAACCTTAAAAAAAAAAAAAAGTGCTGAGTGCACAGCCTTTAATTTGTAGTAAGTTCAGTCCCGAATCTGTGCAAGACCCAGCTCTTCAGCAGGAGGGGCGCAGAGGGAACTGGGGGCTTCACTCGCCCGCAGCACCCGCCAGCAGATGAACAGCTGGCCCAGCAGGGCACAACAGCCTCCTTCTCTGGGGGCATCATCCCAGGCCCCGTGGACGCCCGAAGCCGGGGGCAGTGCCACACCCTGCACGCCCCGGGTGCTCTCCCTCACACACACACACACACACACACACACCCGCAGTCAAGTGTAACTGATGGACCGGGCACAGCCAGGGAGCGTCAGGAACTCCCGGTGACCCAGGACAGCTGTCACAACGCGTGGCCATACAACTTGTGTGAACATGGCCTCTTGCTCTGGAAACCCCTCCTGTCCTGTGCTCACCCTCCTGTGACGAGGGGACGATGGGATGAAGTGACGTGAGGATGCGGGCGGGTGATGCAGCGTGAGAGTGACCTGACCTTCTGACCGTGCGCCGGGGGAGGCTCCTCGGCTTCCCGCGCGGGGAACCTCATCACTGGGACTGTGGGAAGCAAGACTGTGGATGGGGAGGGGACTACTATAATTGGCTTTTTATTTTATTTTATTTTATTTATTTATTTATTTTTTATTTATTTATGATAGTCACAGAGAGAGAGAGAGAGAGGCAGAGACACAGGCCGAGGGAGAAGCAGGCTCCACGCACCGGGAGCCCGATGTGGGATTCGATCCCGGGTCTCCAGGATCGCGCCCTGGGCCAAAGGCAGGCGCCAAACCGCTGCGCCACCCAGGGATCCCTGGCTTTTTATTTTAAATCAAAACATGTCCAGGGCACCTGGGGGGGCTCAGTCAGTGAAGCATCTGCCTTCAGCTCAGTCACGGTCCCAGGGTCCTGAGATGGAGACCCCGTTGGGCTCCCTGCTTCTCCCTCTGCTCCTCTCCCCACTCATGCTTTTTCTTCTCTCAAATGAATAGAAAAAAGAAGCCTTTAGAAAAATAAAAACAAATAAAAACCAGATCCTGGAAACTGATGTTTTAAGTAGCAGCCTTATGGAGAGCTGCCGGCCGCTGTAAAGAAGGGCTGCAGCCCTCGGCAGGAACCTGAACCGTAGCCACAAGGAACGGCAGGTGCACCTGCTTTGACTCCAGGGCGAGTCCTCCCTGAGGACCCTACACGCCCATGGGGTGTCCACAGTTGCTCCTAGCCCCTCAGAGAGGCCCTAAGCTCTGTGGGCTCCTTCCTGCCAGCTGG